>NC_063213.1:87965835-88617244 GCF_020740725.1 Corvus hawaiiensis | reverse complement strand
GTCAGATTATGGACCAGCACAGCTGTGATTTTATTGGTTTCAGTTTTACAGAAGCATTAAAATTGAAAGCTTTGTAGACCATCTACTTATTACGAGTGCTAGATTTGCTGAAATTACTGCCTGTTTCCTTTCCCTTTTGTGGCTTCCATGACTTGATATATGTTCCTACTATGACATCTCTTCCTTGTGTGAATGAACCCTGAAGACTTCCATTCTGTACAGTAACCCACATTCTGAGAGCAATAGCTCTTGCTGAAAGATCTCAAAGCCAACCACATGGCTAATTAGTAATAAAGAACTACTTATAATCCTGTGACTGTCACATAGATCCTTTGACAAAAACATGTGGTAGTTGTCAGAAACTCCTTAGAAAGTAGTTTCAATTTAGTAAACAATTCTGTTGGTTTTTTCAGTATTAGAAAGCCTGGGTAATTCCCTCCCACTCACAGATCCAGCATCTACTTTTCCATATGGTTAGTTTGCTTAACAAAGAAATTGCATGAAGAAGTGTTAAAGGCTAAGTCTGCTTGAAATTAGTGCATCCTGATAAATATTACCCTGGCGTCTCTTGATTGTGGAGTAAAAGAAATGATGGGTTTATGTCAAGTTAACTCTGCTGCCAATAACTGTCTATAAGTACTGAAAGATTCTTGGGGGGAAATGGCATGGAAAGGTGCAGAAAACCCCCTTCATTTTAGGGATTTCAGTGTTTCTTTTCCCTAGCAAGAAATAAGGAACATAGTTTCTGCAGAAATTAGTAGTAAATAAGTACTTTTTAATCAAAGTCAAAACCTAGAAGTGCTTATAGTTGAAAAAACCCCCAGTAGACCAGATGAGTTGCATAGAAAATTGATTATGGGTTAATCGGAATTAACAGGACGTTTTGACTGTGCCTCCTAGTTTGTTTTTTTTTTTTTTTCAGGAATAGACCTACTCTGGAACTGTGGGCATATGTGATAAAACTTTGTTTAAAAAGCATACCCCACTGAAATTCATAGCTCTAAGCTGAATCATGGATTTGTGATTACCACTGGCATGGATTTATGAATTCATTATCTTCATTTAATCATACAGATAAAAACATCTTAATCTGTGTAACTCACAGCTTCAGCTTTTCATCACAAACTAAGACTGATACTAAGAGCACAAAGCTAAAATTCTTGAAATAATAATAATCTTTTGAGGGTTTGCCAATGACAGTGGTTTCCACTGAGACTATCAGCTTTGCCAAACATGCTGATACGTTAGCTTAGTAGTTAATAAGAAGAGAATGCTTCTTTGCATGCTCTTTTCTTGAAACATTAGTTACTTTTAAACATGATTTTGCTTGATACATATTCTTTTTGCAACATTTCCCCCAGTTTTAATAAAAAATGTCAAGATACTCCATCTAATCAGGTGGCTGTTTGTAGCTGTGCTTTTGGAAATAACTCCGTTTTCACATCTATTTCTTCTTTTATCTCTGAAATCGTGCAGTTGCTGTCTAAAGTTCTCATGCATGCTACATGGAATGTGTGTATTTAAAAGCCATATTTGTGAGTCCCAATAGGATACATTTGGAACGCAATAACCTTCAGAATTTCCCTAGCAAAAATTATATGATTTACATACACCTTTTATGTTTACCATCGCTCTGATTCTCTTTTCCTTTCTCTAGCATTAGAGAGATGTCTGTAGTTCCTCACAGCATGGAAGAACAGAAACTCCTTTTCTACGGTCCATCTGTGTAGCATTAGGTATCTGCCTAGGCTGTGGGAACCTCTGCACAGCATAGCAGAGAGCCAGCCTGAGCTAGACCAAAGATTTGTTTGGTCCAGCATCCTGTTTCTGACACTGCTAAAATGTCAGAGAACAAGAGCAGAACAAACTCAGCCTTCAAGGGTTTTACAAACAGCAACACTGAATGCAGCAGGATAATCACATCTTTTGACTGGCTGGTCATGCTATGTTTGATGCAGCCCAGGGTGGTGTTTGGGCTCTGGGCTGCCAGGACACACACACTGCTCACTCAAACTGAGCCTGATGCTCGTCCCTTTCTGGGCCCCACGATTTAAGAAGGATGTGAAAGTCCATGAATGCATCCAGAGGAGGGTAAAAAAGGTGATGAAAGGCCTGGAAGGGATGTCCTATGTGGAGCACCTATGACCTTTGGTCTTGTTTGGCTTGGAGAAAAGGAGTCTGAGGGGCAATCTCTTGCTCTCTGCAGCAATCTGAGGAGGGGCAGAGGAGAGGGAGATGCTGAGCTCTTCTTCCTGGGTTCCCAGTGGAGGACGCATGGGAATGATTCAAAGCTGTGCCAAGAGAGGCTTAGACTGGACACTATAAAGCATTTCTCTACCAACCAGGAGATCTAACACTGGAAAAGGCTTCCTAGAAAGGTGATTGATGCCTCAAGCCTGTCAGTGTTTAAGAGACATTCAGACAATGCCTTTAATAATATGCTTTGACTTCTGGTCAGCCCTCAGCTGGTTAGGCAGTTGGATTAGATGATCACTGTAGGTCCCTTCCAAGTGAAACAGTCTATTCCAGTCTAGTCTAGTCTAGTCTAGTCTAGAATTTTTACCATAGGGGTTCTATGCATTTATAGTCATGGGTATAAATGTCTGTCTGGTATAAATCCACTGTCTCAGAGGATTTACCCATGAACTTACCCAGTCATTTTCTCACCTTTGGTGTAAAATTTTAATTTATCACGTATCATAGTACATTCTATGTCTTCACTACCAGCTGTGTATTCTCTATCTTCACTACCTTCTGAATATCCTAAATTATGCAACTGGTAACTTTATTGAAGGCCTGCAGCCCTCACATTGGTAAGAGCAGGGAGCAATCAATTCCTGTCTATCTATTCCTATCATTATACACAGATTTTAAAGACATCTGCCATGTCCTACTTTGTTGGGATTTGTTTGCTTGTTTGTTTTTTCTTTTAGAAGCCATTGCATATTTTAAATCCTTCTCTGAACCCTCTCTGGAAGGAAAAGGAAGGCCAGTGTCGTATATGGTGTTCAGCCACGATCATACACAATTTGAGAATGATTGTATCCATTTTGTTATTTAGTCCTTTCTTAGTAATTCCTAGCATTGATTTGCTTTTCTGACCACTACTAACCAGTGAGTTCACAGTAACCCCAAGAGCACATTCTGATGGCTGGAAATTCCTTGTTCCATATGTGAATATAGGACTGTTTCCCCCGTGTTGCCTCAACTGTCTTAAAAATACTTTATTTCTCAGCAACTTCATGAGAAACCTCAGATGTGGTTCCTTTTGTTCTAAGGGCTGAAAGTCAACTGTAGGAGAAAATCAGAGAGGAATCCTTAAGGGCACAAGAACTGAGTTTAAGCTGGTTTTATATTCTGTAATCTCCAAGGGGTATCATATATATACTTTGCATTTGTTTTTTTTCCCCTCTCAAAACTCTGAACTTCTGTTACACATCCAGGACACTAAATGGTGCCTTTGGGCAGCTGTCAATCTTTTGCTGCATGTTTGTGCATTAAATTTTATGTACTGTTAGAGGTGAAATGGTGCCATTAAGAGTAAGCAGTCTTCCTTTCTAGGATAATAGATACAAAACTCTGAAAAACAAGGAAGGAAAATGAACATTTGAAAGAGACACAGGATTTAGGCTGTGTTCACAAAACCTCTGCTGAACATTCAACCCTGTCCACCTTCATCTCTGCTCCTTTTTAATGGCTAGGCTTTCTGAAATTAGGTCTATTTTGCATTGAGCCTTGCTCTGTAGTACAGCTCTTGTGTAAATGACAGCTTTTGTACTTGTAATGTCAACAAATCTGGAAAAAAAAGCTATCCTTTTGAGGAAGACAGACGCAGAAAGTTGCCAGGTGTGTTACTAGGACTATATCTATACTCATAAAAGTTGGGCTACTCTACCAAAGCCCCATCCATGTTACAGGTGTGTACTTTTAAAGTGAGGGGGAAGAAGGAGAAAAGATAAAAGGAGACAAAATGTTTTATTGGCTTCTGGAAGCAGACAGATTTTTGTAAAATCTCATAAATAGCTCTGTTCCCAGTGTATGGACTTACAGAAAGAATTTTTTTTTTCTATTTCTGCTTACAGACATCTGTTCACATTTTCTGGTGGGAATTCTGGGATTTAAACAGCCATCTGCTTCCTACTGTAGCAGCTCAACAACAAAGGGCATTTTCTCAACTAACAAATAAGAATCTTTGACTAATATAAAGGCACAGTTAGGAACATATGCTACTTTTTCCTTTTAACCTTAGTCAATATATTTTTCAGTCTATTCAGATTACACCAATTTACCAAAACAAACTGAATAAAGTGTTCAACATTTCATGCAGGGAGTCGAAACTTTAAATAAAGCTGCAGGTGTGCAGCTATTGTGTGCCTCTGCGTGATGAGCGTGTTGCTGAATTCAAAGCTTAGCAAAGATGGAGAAACTCAGTGGGGTTGTACTACAGGCTTATTTGTTTCAACAAGATGGGGAAAATGGCTACACGGCTTGTACAGTAGAAAGCAAATCAGCCCACACATGCCTGGGAAGCAGAAGGCACCTGGGAGCTGTATAGCTGTCTGTGTATTGTTTCCCTGAAGTCTAAATGGTCAGCATGCAGTACGAGGCTCGTAGGGCCAGACAGTTTCTGACATGTGAGCTTGTCTCTGCAATAATCAGAGTACACAACCTTTATGGTAGGTTTATGGGCAATATGTTGTGTATTAACTCCCTATAAGTGGCACATACTAAATACAATATTCAAAACGTCAGTCTTCCCTCCTTCCCCCTCCCCCTGTGAGGGCATTCCAAGTATTATTGACCGTGCTTTGTATTATGCGAATAATCATATTACACTTCCAAGATATAATCTATCCCCAAGCCATAAAGAAGACCTTCAAGGATTAATTCTGGGACACATCTCCATTCACAGTAAGTAGCATATGCATTATATATATACTTAATGAATTGAAATGAAGCTGTAAGTTACTGTCAATACAGAGGAGATTGAAACAGAGAAGAGCTAAGATGACCCAGAAGAACTTGCAGTGATAAAAAGGGGATATAATACAAGGTCATGAACAAGAATTTCTGCCATACGGTAAGAATTTATTAAATAGAAGCTACGTCTGTACTTACTAAATCATTCTGATTCTGGGACAGAATTTTAAGTTGTACCCAGACATGTTTTTCCACTGGTCACATACAGAACATCTGTGACCCTTGTGAGTAGTGTATGTTGATTTTTTTACTGCACTTGGGAAAGATATAGTCCAAACAAACTAGAGAAGACATAGAAGGCTAGTCAGAGGAGTGGACACTCCTACTTACAGACAAGACTTAAAATTATGTTATCACTGGCTAACAGGAGGTTGAGAAGAGATGAGGATACTCTCAATACATTCAGTGGGAAGCAGCAGGAAGAGTAAACTGTGATGTAGTCAGGAAAGTGATGTTGGCACAAGAGGTATAGGTGTAAACTAGCTATGAAAGCAATTTATAAAGGATATTAAGTTCTGGAATAGTTTTTCAGTGGGAGTGGTATTAACAAAGAACAACGACCTTCAGAGAGACTTCAATCAGTTTATGAATGGGATTAAATAATATTTTATTACAATGACCCACAGTGGTTTCCCATCAGAATTTGGGGCAGATGTCACTCCTGCTCTACTGTGATCAGGAGAAAGTCTGAGAAATTCTTTGTGATGGACTTGCCTTCAGAACATAAAGATACATGTGTTTTCTGTTTTGGAGTTCTCTACCATAATTTTCAACCTTTCCCTCCTCATCTTTTCTTTCCTTTTTTTTTTTGCTATTGTTTAACCTTTTTGTAGGCTCCATTTGCAGTTTAATTTCTTCTCTCCAACAAACATTGCAAGGTTTGTTTGGAATGTATCTCCTCTCCTCCCTGTACCTGTTCTTATCCAAGACAGCAAAACTAGGTTCCTACCACATTAAATCTTACACTTGCATTGCAGTGGGTAAGCTTCTGTGATACAGATCCATATTTCAACTACACTCAGTGTTTGTTCAAAAAAATGAAATGAAGCCCATCTTAGTATGCCAAATTTTAAAGTTTATAAGTTTGTGACATTACTGAGGACAAAAGCTCCACAGTCCACCCATTTTCTGGACTCGACCTTGGGAAACATAATCCAATTCAGAATCTTGAAATGCAGTGAAAGCTCTCTAAATGAAGGGTTTTTTCATTACAAATTCCAGTACGTGTGTTTTTATGGACTACCAGTGGGGCACAAAGATTAAAGAGCCAAAGACAGCCTTATGTGAAGGTCAATGGAAGAAAAATAATTTTCTTTGCTCTCAAGCTACACATAGGCAGGTCACAGAGTTGAGATTTGTGCTGTCACTCCATAGCATCCCATTGCTGGAAATTTATACATTTTTCCAGATTGACTTCAGTTATGAGTGTCACCAGTTCTACCACAATTAGAGGACCACCTAAGAGAAGAGATATACCTATTCTGCTTGGGAATGGGCACAGACTGGAGTTCTGGAAGCAGCTGTTGGCTTCTGAGGAGTTAGCTGGGATTTTACAAAAGCACTGAGTCCTTCAAAGACCTGCTGTTTTCTTACCAACAAGACCACCTAGAAATAATAATTAATTTTTAGCTCTTGGCCTCTGTTATTACAAAATTATCTTTCTCTGTGTCCACTAAAGATGTTATGAAGGTACTGTATTTTGACAAGTGGAACAGCTTGTCAGTCAGAAGACTGTTCACTCTGGAGTCACTTAAAATCAGTGGATGTTGGCCAGAGGGTCTCGAGACCTCCCTCCCACTGGTATTAGAGCTAGAAGATTAGGTACATGTCCTGTCTAGATACATCTCTTTGGTGTTGGGCCCAGGGAGAGGAAATGGGAAAAGTGACCTTTTTACTGCACATACGATAAACAAAAATATTTAGGAGGAAAATGGTATGCATCTGTTTCAATGAACAAAACAAGACAATTAAAAAGGAAAAAAAAAAAAAAGACAGCCCAAAGGAATTAAAAGTACTATTAAATGAGACTAGTCCAAGATGCTGCTGGGATCCATGTACATGCACACAGACCCTGACACTGAATTCTGAGTGGTTACTTGAGATTAAATGTCATTTCAGAACCACTAAAATTGTCCATGCAAATCCGCGTTTAATATCCTACTGAGATGCATTTAAAACCCATTAGCAAGATAATATTCATATGCCTCATAGAAAGGACATGAAAAGAGTAGATTTTTAAAGAGATTAATCTTCACCAGTTTTGCCGAGAGCTTGCCTAAGGAAGGACAGAAAAAACATTTCACCATCTCTGTCAGTACTGGCAAACAAGGCCAAAGGGTCAATCTGTTTTGGCGAGCAGGTCTTGGCAAAGAAGCAAGCCTTTGATTTCCTTCTTCTCAAGGAATTCCTCTCAAGCTGCTGCCCTCACCCAGTTAAACAGGGGGTTTTTTCAGTGGAAGCCCATTTACTCAGCTTTCCAGTACTGGAACAGACTATTCAAGGTCTGTCTTAGGAACAGTTCAGAGTATGAGGTCATGCTTCTTCATTTGGTTGTGCATAAATGCTTCCTAATACATCCTGCTGAAATGTGTCAGGCCTGATCCCCTGATGGTGATCAGAAACTTTTCATTAGTCTAAGTAAGGGAGGTTTGACTCTCTCTTATTAGTTTATTTTTGACACAGTAACTCAACAGAAGAGAGCGAGTCTCTTACACTTTAACCAGTTTATTTGCTATCACAAGAAGGTTTGCTTATCTCCCTAAACCCAAAGACTGTATGTTTTTCAGTATATCACTTGTTATCCTCTAACTACAGCAGTCAAATTCTACGCGGAACAGATTTTTGTTAACTGATTTACCTATTATGTTCTTATGTTCCTTCAGGACTTTTAATTGTGGTGCTCTCTCAATGTTATGGTCTCGTTTCCTTTATATAAGCAGCATTTTTGCCCCACCACTGTTTTAACACTTCACTGAGAGAGACTTATGATATCTGTTTGGATGCCTTTCTTCCAATTGTTCTTGCTCTTGTGAGTTTTTGACATAAGAAGTAAAACAATGTTTCTTCAACTGTATTAAAACCAACTTCAAAAACAATCTGAATGAAAGGGCAAAGAGAAAATTTAGTGTTATAACTTTAGACTGCAAAATATAGCTGGGTTTCTACAGGAATGAAAAACATGCCCTCTACACCAGAGCTGCACGAAAAGTGGCTTATGTGGTTGTTTTTCTCTTTGACCATTCAATTCAAACCCAAAAATGAAATCCTACAAAACTGAAATTGAAGTTAGAAATGTACCCTTCCAATCCTGTGAGCTGAAAGAAAAACAAGAGAAACAGAGCTAACTCCTTGAAATCTGGAGTGGGAGAAAGTTATCTCTCCACTTTTTCCTGTAGCCCAGGACTACAGGAATTGTGCAGAGGTATGAGCACCACTGATTCGGGTGAGCTAGTCTTTATTTCAGGACTTTCACTTAATGCAAATTAACAAACTTCAATTTACTGATTTGGGTACTGAAATAAACCAAGAAGATAAACAATTAAACATTTACTGAAACATCTTTCTTCTTCCTTCCCCAGGCTCAGTTTCAGTCCAGTACCTTTCCTCCTCCCTTTCTAGTCTTAATTCCTCTTGTTTTTACTGTGTGTTATGTTCAGTTCCCTCTTAATTCCCTCTGTGAGGCAACAAGTGGTGCTGGAGGCTGGAATCAGTGCATAATGGTTTCTGTCAGCTGCTTCTTGCTCCCTACTCTTAGGGAGCTCGAGTCCAGAAAAGCAATTTCACCTCCAGTACTCCGTGCCCCTTACTTAAAAAACACCGAACCTGTAAGGTCACAACAGTTTGAATAAATATCCTTTACAAACTCCACCTTTTATTTCTACACACTAGACTATGTAATAATACAAATTTGCATTACAAACTTACGGCCTTCTCTGTGCAAGACTTCTCTGTCCTGAGAACACTACAGCAGTTTCATTAAACATGCATTACAAATTCCGCACTCTGCCACTGCAAGGGGGTATTTCCTTTGCAGGAGCAGGAGGATTGGGCCATCACTGATGATGAGATCATCTTGCTTGTGCAGGGCAGCTTTTATGAGGGGAACAGCCCTCAAGTTATGCAGATCTATGCTTTCTTAAAGACATCATCTGTATCCCAGCAGCATCACTTTGGTTGTGTCCAGGGGGAATGTAAGTATCTTACCCCAAATAACAAGTGATATGACAAGAGGAAATGGCCTCGAGTTGTGCCAGGGAAGGTTTAGACAGAATATTAGGGAAAGGGGCTGCCCTAGACTCACTGTATGTGGGCTGTAGCCCCTCAGGGCTGCCCTGGCCCCGGTGTGTGGTGCCTTCTCTCCTCATGCTCCTCTCCACGTGCCTTATCTGGCCCCTCTGACTGGTGGAGGCTCTGAAGTGGGTTTGATCAGCCAAAGAACCATCTACAGCTGACTGCAGGAGGCACAAGGCAGCACATGGCCACCTCCTGCCTTGGTGTACCCCATTAGGACTGGAGAGAGCCAAACTCAAATGCCTGGAGAGTATTCTGTGGTCCCTGGAATGGGCTGTTCCACATCAGGACTCTGGATACGGACAGTGTTCTACTGGCAGCAAACCCTGGCACACTCATCACTGGAGGGATGGTGAGCCCAATGGGGTGTCCTTGGTCAATACAGCTGGAGGAGTCTCTTCTTCCATGGTCTAGAGAATATTCCTGTGATATGACAGAAACAGAGGGAATGACAAGGGGAAGCAGTGGGAGCCCTTGGTCAGCAGTGGTGAAGACTGAGACACAGAAGGTAAAGCACAGTGTAGAGAACTGTGCATGCAGCCATTTCAGTTCAAAGGTCTGGTGGAGTGAAAAGGAAACAGCCAGCAATAAAAGGATTGGGGGAACATGAATCTTTTCCTCAAACCTATACTTGTGTTTTCCTTCTGCAGTTTAGTAAAATTATTTTTGTTATAGTTTTTAGATGGCAAGATACTTTTTCTCACTAGGCCTATTTATTTTTGGTAGCTCCTAAGTTATTCTCAAGCTGACTGCTCCTTGCAGACCACAACATAGGCTGCAGAGCAGTCCTGTGCAATTTCGTTCTCTGCCCTGACTCTTTGGGAGGCAATGACAAACTGTTGTCTTGACTTGGCTGTCAACAGAATTGGATCCTTACTTACCAAGAGTGATGTAGACTTTTAGGCTGTACTCTTATTGATCCTATTAGCTTTCTTAGCAATTCATGAATATTTATGGAAACATACCAGCTGCACAGTTTACTGGTTCCCTTAGAGAGAAAGTTGTATTAAATTGGACATAGTTCAGTGACTTAAAGGCATCAAATATTCTCCAAGCTCCTGAGCAATGCATCCCAATGAAAAGAAAGTCAGGCAAAAATGCCAGGAGGAACAAGGAGCTCTTGAAGCTGATCCACCTCAAAAAGGAAGCCTACAAGGTCTGCTTACACAGAAATTGGCTGAGCAGTCGGGAATCAGGTTAGTTAAGCTAAAGCACTGATAGAATTAAATCTGGTCAGGGATATCAAAGGCAAGAAGAAATGCTTCTATCATGCTTCCATCGTGATAAAATGAAGACTAGGGAAGATGTGGGCCCTCTCTGGAAGGAAATGGGAGACTTGGTTTCCTAGGACATGGAGGAGGCTGAAGTACTCCATGACTTTTTTATCTTGGTCTTCACTGGCAAGTGCTCCAGCCACACTGTCCTACTTTCCAAAGGCAAAGGCAGGGACAGGGAGAATTAACTCCCTGATGTAGGAAAAAAATTGGTTTAAGACCATCTAAGGAACCTGAAGGTGCACAGGGGACCTGGTGAAATAAATTCATGGATCCTGAGGAAAGCGGTGAAAGAAGGGGCTAAGGCACTACGCACTATATTTGAGAAGTCATGGCAATTTGGTGATGTTCCCACTGACTAGGAAAGGAGAAAAACCCCTCATTTTAAAAGAGGGAGCTACAGGCTGGTTAGTTTCACCCTGGGGCCTGGCAAGATCATGGAGCAGATCCTCCTGGAAACTATGCTGAGGCACATGGAAAATCAGGAGGTGATAGGTGACAGTTAGCATGGCTTCACTTAGGGCAAATAGTGTCTGACAAATTTGGTGGCTTTCTATGATGCAGTTACAGAGAAGTTGTTGCTGCCCCATCCCTCTAAGTGTTCAAGGCCAGGGGCTCTGCGCAACCTGGTCTAGTGCAAAGGGTGTTGTTTCAAGGTCCCTTCCAACCTAAACCATCCTATGATTATGATTCTGTGTTTTAAACTCATGTATTTACAATGAATAAGTCTCCAAGTAAATATACAAGTGGTACGCTTTAGCATCTCCCCCTTTATTTTTTCAGTTGAGTAGGTTGTCTAGAAGTGGACTTGCTGTGATCTCAACCTCAGTCAAATTCTGATTTGCTTAGTGGAAAGAAATTCTGCTGTTCTATAGGGACTCTCCAATGATTTGAAATGCAATGGATTTTAGGCCTGCTGCAGGTTTTTGCTACTGTTGTTATAGATCTTTAATCCTGTTATCTTTTTTCCTAAGAAGTTCAGTAGTTTCAAGTCTCAAGGCAAGAACCAAAGTGGGGACTAGATCCTTAAACACATGAAGAAATGCCACAACCCTAACCCTAACCCTGAGGGCAAGGACTGTGAATGTAACTCAAAATCATTCCTGCACACTTCTCCTCCTTGTGCCTTTTAGAGTTTGAATCATCAGCACCAAACTGAAGGGTTCCCCATGTATGCAGCACTTGGATTGATATGTCCTTCTCAATAGCTTGCTTGATTTGCATGCAGCTCTAGAAAGTGATGTAATTTCTAATACATGTAAGCTGCAGACCGAAGCTTGAAAAGGGTGTCAAACAGACTTCAAGCTGTATTACAGATGTCCATTCTGGTACTGAAGATGCCACTCCACATACATACTGCACAGATAGCAACAGCAGCTCCCAGTATCTGCACTGCAGGGGCCTTTTGTGTTAGACATACTCTTGTGGCCACCTGAACACCCCCTCCCATCAGTAATTTTTGCTGGGGTGTCTCTTGCAGACAAGTTTCTGCCACAGATGCTGCTGAAGCATTGCTTTTTGAATCTTACTCTGGAGATTTTTGTTTGCTGTCGGAATCTTCTGGATAACTGCTGGGGCTGAGCTGAAATGATTAAAACTGAACAATTAAAAAGAAGGGATAGCAGGGAATGCAGCCCACAGAAAGCAGCCTGCTACTGTAGCGGTTTCACAGCTGAGTGCATAAGTGGATATCTGACACAACAAATGTTGCTTTGAGCTCTGTTCTCTGCTGAGCCATGGCAGTGATTCCATGGAGGCTTTTCTGTGGGTTATTATTATTAAAGACTTTTGGTTAGAAAATTAAACCAGTGATGTTCTGACTACTCAGAGTCTGTCTTTGCAGAAAGGAAGGAAATAACGAGGTGAAGACCACCGAGGTGAAGAACAGGGAGGGGTAAGATTCTCATGACTGCTGTGATGATAGTTTCTGAGCAAGCTCATGAAATCTGTCATTCTCCTGCCCTATAAGAGGGCTGAAATCCTAAAAGGTAGAAAATTTTGAGAGTGTTTGTCAAGTTTATATTTCACAGATTAAAAGTGAAAAAAGAAAAGGAGGGAAAACCAAAATAAAAATAAGAAGAAATGGACACACCTCTTTCTGGGAAACCAAACTTACAGCCTCTGGCTAGTAAATATGCCAAAGTCTGTCAATTAAAATGAAATTTTGCAAAATCCCTGTGTAACTATACAAAATGTTTCGGAGAGACCAGGATAACAGAAAGGAATTCAGCACAGAGGCTGGATGAAACATTAGTCAGGGAAGATGAGAGAGCTAAAGGTGATGGTGCATGTTGGTGCTCTGAAAGATTAAAGAAGCAGGCAGTGCCAATCAGTTCAAAAGGGAAGAGAAAAACATGAAAAATTAATATATTTTATTTGTTCAGCTTATTTTACTTACTTTTACTCCAGGGTTATTAGAAATATATTTTAATTTCACCTTTCTGAGGTCACAGTGTATTACTGGTCTTGAGAATACAGGCCCAGGCATTGAAATGTTTATGCTTATCCTATGTTAACAGATGTTACAGGATGACTTTTCTATGGACTGTTGCAGACTGTAGTTGTGTCAGCCACAATGTCCTATTATATCACAACAGATGAAAACCCCAGAATACTTTCTAACCCTAATAGGTAGCAGCTTACATGCACTATTGTCTGAGATATGGCAGCACTGTTTTGATATTAAGATGAAATAATGAAAAATAATGGAGCTATAAACCTAAGAAAACACTTTTTGTCAGCCTAGTGCAGAAAAGCACATTATAGACAGAACAAAATCTGTCATTTTACAGGGGAAACCACCCAATGTTATTTTTATTTCTTTTGTAGTGAAGTGGGTGATGGTAATCAATTTGCCCTGTTTTAAGTCATTATTGCCTTTGCACCTACTCATAATTATGTATTTGGAATTCTGAATCTATCTGAAACTGTCGCTTTCTGTAGTGGTGGCTGGAACCTGTGCCTCTTTCACAGTAAGCCTACTTCAATATTAATTCAAAAAGGATTTTGCACTTTTAGCAGGGGAGATATGGATAGATTTGTCTGAAGGCAGAACATTAGTACTTTAGAGTGTCTGGGTTGTCAGTGGTGGCTTGCTCCTAACCTGAAAGTACAGTGAATACCTGAAAGTGTAACGTAGTCCTGTCTTCTGCCACACACACGTATTCACAAAGGGACATATGGGCAAAATGGTGTGAGGAGAAACTTCAGAAAGCTGTTTCAAAGTAGTACCACAGACAATCCATCAGTTGCTGGAGTTATTTAAGGAAGTGATGACATAAATGCTGCATTTGGCCTCTGATCTCTTAATGCAAGCTCCTTTTGACAGACTTTAAACTTCCCTTTCAGTGTGTGTATTTATGTGTGTTTTGATCTTCTTCTGCAGTGACTTAGAGTTTTTTTCCTCACAGGAAAGGCAGTCACTACTTCATTCCAAAAAGCCTGAAGGGAAGACCCATTGCCATGAGTTTTTGAACCCAGATACATGACAGCAGAAACATCAGATTGTAGGAGGGGAGAAAGGGCTCAGAACTAATTACCTTCCTTAAGAAAGTATCTTCCAGGGATTCTTAAACTAGATGTGCAAAATTATCCATCTTATGAAAAAGGAGGCTTCATTTGGGAAACTTGACAGATGGAGCACAGGGAAAGTGAAGTCCTTCTTTTCCTGTATTGGGAAATAGACTAAGGCAGCAGAGAGCAGCTTTTTGCCTGGACAGAGAGCTGTGGCACTGCACTTAAGGAAACTTCCGTCTTTTAATTTTCCTGACAAAACCAAAGGAGGAGAGCCCTGAGGAATGAAGTCATGGGGAATGATGCAGACTGTCACAAGCTCAGACTGCCTTTCATGACTTGCAGACCTTGGCTGTGCCACCCTGTATGGAACAGGAAGGATGTGATGTATTTCCTGACAAACTTTCAAATCTGTCCTATGTGATTCTGATATTTATTTGGAAGATACTGGAATGCCAGCTAAAGTTCTCTATGTTGGAAGCAGTCTTGTGAATATAGGTGCCTGACATTTTTTCTTTCAGGTTTTCTATTCTCTCGAATCTTCTACAATTTTCAGACTGTTTCAGTTATGCGGTCTGGATAGGGATTCTCTTTCTGGCTCAGCAGCCCAGAAATTTGACTCTGACCAAAACACTTTAAAATGGCCAGCAGTTCTGTGGGTCTTTGAGGGGACTTGAGGTCTGTTAACTTCTCTTGGGAGGATTTAGCTCCCCTGTCAATTGTACTAGAAGCCGCAGTTGTCCTAGCAAGGGTTGTCCTTGATTGTATAACAAGCTGGTGGATATCCTTGTCAATTTAGCATTTCCTTGAGGCTCTCTCTTTGTGAGAACACATTCTGTTGAAAAACAATTAGCCAAAGTAGCTCATCCAAATAACATGCTATGTGTGGGCAAGACCATAATCTAGTGGAGAATTTAGTTTTGCTCTTGGGGAGCATCTTGGGGAAGGGTAAGCCACTCTCTCCTAAGGAAGCTTACGCTTTCACCTGACTACTACTGGGGATAGTTAAGCTAATGGTGGATTGCACCTTGGTGGCAGCCATGTATCTGTCATGAAGCATTCCCCTCAGACACCTTTAGCGTATTTTGCAATCCCTTCTTTTTTTCTCCTTTTGAAACAATTTATTACTCCCTTCACAGCACAACCATCTCGTCATGGAGTTTAGTCATTATTGCATAACCTGAGCTATTAATAGGGTAACACAATTAATGTGCAGTTCTTTCACTGTTTTGTTAACATAAACCCTGGAAAATGTGGATTTCCTTTTAAGGCCAGCACCTTGTTTGTTTTCCCCAGTCTAAGTTTTAGAATGCCATAATACTTTCAAGTGCTTCAGAATTCACAGGTGATGGTAGCAACAAGGCTTGGTAGGTAGCTGATAAAAAGTAGCCTTTTCCTCATGACCCTCCTTTCCTCCATCCCTTCCTTCACAGCAGCCTTTATTATACAGAGTTTGTGTACATCTTTATATGCATCTTCTGTTCTAGGGCAGTACTTTTTCAATAAATACAAGGTGGAGTAGCAATACTTTTAGATAGCAATCATTAGCTAATGGATGGAACACTAGACTGAAATTCAAGAAATGGAAAGTGGTTTAAAGTGAAGCTTTACAATGAAAGTAGTAAAAAAGATTATGGTTTCCTTATTTATTGTGTTTGATTTTAGACAAAGTGTGCTCAGTTTTAAAACAGAGAGAAAGGAAATGTGTGAACCAGTCATCCTAAGTACTCCCTTTGGGACCCAGAGGTCAAACTGTTGCATTAATTTATGAACCATTACCAACACCAGAAATTTCCACTGGCAAAGTTACATAGCTATCCTGTGTCTTCCACCTATACAGACATGATTATACAAATGAAAACTGAACCTGTGTGGTATAGGTGGCTTTATCCATGACGTCTGTTTTTTCTGTGCACTATCCTTTCACATTTTAAAGAATTAGCTGCCTATAGCCCTGGGCAAAGAAAGACAGAGATTAAAGAGAGGCACACTGTGTTCCTGAACTGGGACTTCTGATTACTTAAGTAGCCGCTGCAGGTACTTATCAGGTTTAAATTACTGCTGAGAGGCTATCTTGAATGCAGTTGGGGGGTTGTTAAAATGTGTTAATGGCTTATGGTTTTCATTGTGGGGCACCAAGGTGGAAGATTTCAGTTCCTATGACCTACATTATGTCCCATGCAGGTGCAGAGGAGGCAGAAGAAATTTTTATTTTAATATAATTTATCTAGCTAGAGCTTAAGCTAAGGCCTTAAAAATACCTCAGTGGTCTCTGTCTGTAAAAGACACCCTGTGAAGGGCAGCTGTTAATTGTTTACATATGGGAAGGCCTGGCAGGCTGGAATAACCTGTTTTCAAACTGTGCCCTGTTACACCTGTGACCATGACTGTGAGTCTGCACTGATGCGCTTAATTGTCTTCAGCGGGACTGGGGCTTATGGAGAGTAGTTTGGCTCAGCAGGTGAAACGAGGGCAATGTGCAGATGTGTCAGACTTTATATATTCAAACAAGCAAGCCATACTTCCCTTACCCATGGCTGTGATGGCTTTCTGGTGTTTTTGGGAGTAGGAAAATCTTCGATGAGTCAATTCAACAAAGATGACTCTGAATGTTGGTGGAAAGTGAGTCTGCACAGTGAGCAGGTGCCATCTTTACACAGTAAAATTGTCTTGCATAGAGACTGAAGGGTGGATTTGCTGAAGGAGAAGCTACAGCTAGATCGTCACACTGCTTCAGTGTTTGTACCTATGCTGTGTTTTTCATCTGAAGGCATGGAAATATGCAGCCTGCTGGCTCTTCAGGAGGGGGAGAGTTCCTACCTGCTTAACAGTGTGTTCTTTGGGTCTTGGTGCTTGTACGTGTGGGATTAGATTAGTTAAGAGTAAAAGTGTATGGGTGGTGTTGGTGGTTGTGACTGCAAAAGGGCAGGTGATGTATTTGTGCAGAATTTGTTGAAAATAGAAGTTCTTTTGGATGGAGCTCTGAGGTGAGTTTAGAATCAAACCTGGCTAGAAAGGCTGTCTGTGAACTTACTTTGGAGAAGGCAGGAGGCTGATTTTTTTTAATCTGTTTTCATGAGGAAGACATTGATAAATAAAGGTTAAAAGATGGTTTGGTGTAGGAAAAAAAAATTCTTGTTGTTACAAAGTCTCCAAACTACCTTATGTGGAAACATATGTGTAATCAAGTAATTTTTGGAATTTTTAAATGTTTGTTAATAAAGGAATTTCATTTGAGAATGTCCTTTTTTTGACCTCTCTTTTGAAAGTCTTATCAGCTGGCTTGATGCAGAATCCATTTTACTATAACTCTCTGTTGCTTTTTCTTGAAAGTTATCTTTGTAGCAGGAAAGACTGTTCTCTGCTAGAGATGGTATAACACTTGATGGCTGTAGAGATGAGAGGATGTGGTCTGCTAACAGCGATTTCTATAGTATACTCAGTGGTATTTTGAGGGAAAAATAGAATAGGGACAGACAGTTCCTTGCCTTTCTTTTTAAAAATAAAGTTATTTCACAACTATTCTGTTCATTCAAAAACACTCTGGGAACATTATAACTGAAATAATGATTCCTTTTTTTCTTCCCTCAGTTAAGTAATAAACCTTCGACTGAGAAACCCCTGTTGGGAGCAGGGTAATGGGGCTTACCAGATAGATCTGACACCAGGAATAATAATCACTTTGTGGATGGACCCAGTGGAGGAAAGAAGAAATGGTAGAAGCCCTTCCCTATCAAAACCACAGTACGCCTGGAGAAGAAGGTGTTCCTCCTGCTCTGTAGAGTGGCCTGGCTAGTTGGAACTGGAAAAGAAGGGTCATAATGGTTTGGGATGCACAGCTCTTCAAGACACTGATTGTGAGGCTGATTTAGTAGCCTAGTAGTTGGGGCATTCAATTGGAAGAACAAAATTGAGTGCCTGATGTTTAAAAGCGTGAGAGATCCCCTTGTTCAAGTGTCATATATCAGAGTCTGTAGAGCTTATTGAGTCTTCTTGGTCTGATAATGAGCTGTACTGACTATTTCTTGTATTAAAGGAATATAGATATGGCTTACTAATTGTACAGAACGTGAGGAGGAAAACAGATTTGCTGAGCTTAAGCTTCAGATTTGCTGTTATTGAGTCACAGGTCTGTAAACTAGATAACGTTTTTGTTAAACTACCGCTGATAATTTCTGTGTATTTTCAAAGAATTGGTATGTAGCTGTCTCCTCTGCTGAAGATCACTTGCTTTCCTTTGCACTGAAACAGCAGAGGAGTGCTCAGGCAAGCACAGAGCAATTACTCCGTGTGTTGCCAAACTACCTGTACAGTTTACAGCTCTTACTGCACAAAGGAAGAGCTCCATCTTCAATGAGGGAGGTTGACACAACCTTTGTATTCTGATTAAAGAAGGTTTTCAGGTATCCTAGGAAGAGAATAGAAACTCTGGAAAGGCTGGGAGAAATGGCCTGAAAACTAAGGCGCAGTCTCTAACTTAAAGGGTAATTTGTCTTGCAGACTGAATATGCCTCATGTTAGTTAATTCAGAGTCCTGCTGCATGTATATACTTCTGGAATGTGGAGTTCAGTGTAGATGAATAATAAATGAATGTAAGAATGTTAAATTCAGAAGTTAATTTAAACAGCATTTTACATGCATTAGTGCCAGCAGAAAAAAATGCATGTGAGTTTATATTTTGCAAATCTGTGACAGTTATTTTATGTGAATTCTCAGCACTTGTAAATGTTTAACTTAGATGGTGCTCTTGCATACTCTACTCCTTCTAATTCTGATGTTCTTGGCCTCAGTTAGAAGGAGTTTGACATGGGGTTTTTCTAACTCTAATACTGTAGATATGTGATGTACATGTGTAGCTTTAACTAGTCTGTGTATGGCTAACAATTTAGCTATGAGATTATAAGGGTCCTTTGCATGTCTGAATAAATGAATTTGTGGATAGCTTTTGTGAAATTTAGTAGAGTTGTTGCTCCTGTGCTCTGTGCCTAACCTGGTTTAACAAATTGCATCTTGAAGAATCTGGTTAAATGTCTAGGTTTTAAGGATTGTAACATTATGTAGCCTAAATTTTTTGAGGAGGCATCTCTTGATGTCTGTAGCTTCTCCATTCCCCCAACCCTGACATCTGGTTGTTATTCCTAGAACTTTGCCTGTTCTTTCTTAAGGCAAGTAAGACTAAAGTAAGGAGCTTTTCTTTTGCACTGTCATCCTTGGTTAGTCCTTCATCATGAATCATTCTTGGCCTTTATATAATGGCCACTTTCTAAAAGTGATTATTTATAAGATATATATAGAGAGAACAAAAATATTATGGAAAAGCCTTTTTAAACAGACCTCTATGAGTAAAGAGCACTTTGTGGCTGGGTCTGTGGCAGCCATGCATGAGCACCTCTCCAAGGCATTTTTTGGCTCTGGAAAGTGGTTGGTACAGTGAGATTTCATAGAATGTAGATTACAAAGACAAAGGGAAGTTAAAGGCAGGAGAGGGACTGTCTTCCAGGTTGGGAGCTTCTTTTTTATCCTGCTCTTGTAACTCTGTGAACAGTCCTAGAGCCTTTTGGCTGCAGCAGAAACATCGCTGTTCCCTCTAACTAGACTTGGTACATGGATGGGATTTGCAAATTGATTGTTCACTGATTTTTAAGAAGTTGCCTCTTTCCTGTTGTTTAGACCTCCTGTTTTTAAGAAAACCTGAAAAAAACCAGTTTTGATTCTTTCTGTGCTTCGTGCCTCTTTATTTATGCTAGCCACGCTTGAAACAATCAAGTGTAGCTTATGACTTGCATTTGTATCAATTACTGTAGAAAGAATGAGGGTGTACAATGGGTGAGGATTGCACCAAACACAATAGATGTTTACTCTTTTCTGATATTCAAAATCTATAGCCCTGTATATAATTGTTTTATTAGTAATATAAACAGAACACATTTGTACCCAAGATGGTCCTCTTGCAAGAGAGGAAGTTTACATATTCAATAGATATATAGGACTTCTCTGTCAAATGCACAATGCCTCTGTGTAAGTTGGAAATAAAAAGTAAGTGGTGACATATATAAATCTCAGATTATCACCAGCTTTATTCTACTGTTCTGCAAAATCAAGTTGGAGTGATCACATGACAATTTAAAACATTAAAATAAAATTTGTACACTGAAGCAGCATACTTTGCTTGGAGATTGTCTGTGTAGAGCAAAGTTTGGGTTCAGCAGTACAACAGACAGGAAATCTGTGATGTCGTTGAACAAAACTTCTAAAAAGGCCTCAAGAGATACTAATGAACAAAGCAGTGAATACCAGAGACTACTAAAAAGGAATCTTGGTTGACAGCCTCTGTGGACCATGAATGATAATATCAAAAGCTTCTGTCTAGATATTTTTCCTTTTTATTCTGTTCTGTGAATATTTTTCAAGGGTGTGACTCAAATTTTCACTTATTGCTTGTAATGAGAGGGCTCTGGATCCCAGCCAAATATTATTTTATTTACTAACAGAACCAGCAAGTTTTTCACTTCCTGGGCTCTTCCCTCCTCCCCCTCCCCCCACCATTTCCTTCTATGTCGCTACCTCACATTCAATGTTAAATAAATCTGTATTACTGACTTTGGTATATGGTCTTGTTTGCACCTTCATTCAGGCAGAGGCACTAGTTAGATCATAACAGGTGATGAAGGAAAACATAATCATATTGCAGACTAAAAATATGTGGCATTTAACTGGGATTGCAGTCTTGTCTTTTGGACTCAAACATGTATTTCCAAAGACGAGTTGGACAATCCTACCTATGTAATAACTTGGACTTCTTCCTTTCCCAAATAGTGATGGTGAGAAAAAAATAGCAACAAAAAAAAGATAAATTTGCAGCTACTGTCTCCATCAAGCATGAAGTAGGTATCATTCTTCTATTAAAAAATACAGTATGGTATCTTGTTTCGAGAGAGACACAGCAGTGATCTGCCAAGTGAGGCACGTGCACCTCAGGGTGTGTGCAAGATGGTCCACTGGGGTGTGGGAGGAAGTACTGGAGCCCCCATTTATGTATCCTTTTTAGACAAAAAAAAAAAAAAAAAAAAAAAAAAATTAAGTTTACTAACACTTAATACACAGCTTGACACTGGTGCTCTCACTTGGTCCATGTCAGACAACCACAGTAAGGTCCCAAGGTCTGCTCAGGGAAGAGTGGTTCTCCAAAATGTAGAGAGGTTGACAATGGCACCTTCACTTGTTCATTGACTTGAAATAATTTGTGATGTATTACAGTTTATGTGTGTCTGGTTAGGTAGATTTAAACATTGTATGATTTACTTTTAGCTAAACTAACCCTCAAAAACTAGACAAGTGTCTTAAAAAGATCCCTGCAAAGAAACTTGTGGATCAAATGTAATATTAATAATGTGAGAACAAGTGAATGAGAAGAAAATGGCAGAGCTGACACTTCTCCTAGTCATAGTAGAAGCTGTCAGCTGCATTATGAGGTGAAAACAATGATGTCCTTACCAGATGTGACAAGAACTTGGAAAACAAATTAAATTATCAGTATAGAAATAAACTGAATTTTGAACCAGACTTTTGAATTTCTGCATCACAGAGTGTTAAACCACATTGCCAATAATAATGGACCATATTTGATCCTATACCTCTCCCTAAAAAAAATTGAAAAAATAAGTAATATTTTTGGGGGAAAGCAAAAAGGGTTTTTTTGTGATGTTAATAAGTAAAATGATAATTAAAATATAGAATAGCTAATCCTTATTTTAATTTGTATTTTTTGTGTTTTAAAATGTACATAATGTATTAAAAGAGTATGACACGTACATAATTTTTAAAGAAATAACTATTTATGTATTGGGAGTGCATGCTCAAATTTATTTACCAATAGGCATGTATGAGAAAAAGAATTGGAAACTGCTGATTTAGAGAATATACATTTATACAACAAATAGAGATTTGATCATTCACTCGTTTGATGTCTTATAACACTCTACATTGTTGGTGTTGTGGGGGAACAGAAATTTTCCTGTGGTTTGCCAGTTCACTTCACATGGGCTGCCTCAGAGGGGAATCAGCTGTATCAGGTACAGAATGCAGTGTCCTGTGATGCTGCTGTTACTCTGAGACACGTGTTGTGCAGTGCCTGAGTAATGAATTCACCTCAAGAGTCTACATATTAACCGCTGGTGTTTTGTTGAGTTCATTAATATCCTTTTTTAAGTTCTAGCTTTTTAAAGTGAGTGGCTTTGACTGGAGTGATTAGCACTAACCTCGGTGCCTGTGGGAAGGTTAAAATGACATAAAATGTTTTGGAACACAAACTTTGTCATGGTCCTCATTATGTGAAATACTGCTGTACAAGTCGGTCAAGGACACCTTGACTAGTCTGTAACGTCCTTCTATTAACAGTTTCTTTTCCCCCAATGACAGATATTTATTAATACAAGCTGTATAACGAAGATTTATTTCTTCTACAGAACTATATACATGTTCTTGTATTTCTGATTATATAGCAATTTTTGAATTAATGGTAAAAGACTAATGACCTGAGGAAAGACATGTGGAGATGCAAAACTCTGCCAACCTGAATGTACAACATGGTGCTTTTTATGTTGGTTCTACATGAATGAATGTCTAATCATGTATTTAATGTGAATATCGGGCACTACTCTGTGGTAACGAATTAGCACATTATATTGCACAGGGAAATGCAATCAATGACATTTCATGTTCGTTTCAGCTAATGTCACTATCTTTATAGTCTTATTTCAGTCTTTTCTTTCTCTTCAAAAGTCTAGTGCTATTTTTGTGTGAAGCAACTCTTAAATCTGCATTTATTAAGGGCATAACTTTGCATATATTCAGACTAATTCTAGAATTTAAACTATAGGTGTGCAAGTTAGGCCTGAGATAAGACTTTCTTGATGCAATTATAATTTCTAGACAATGAAATGCCTTTGTCATGAATATGGCAAGAGGAGAAAATACTGTATTAAGTGATTTTTCTTTTCCTTTTTTTTTTTTTTTTTTTTTTTTGCTTAAATGCTTTTTCTGGTAGTTTTTAGTCATGCTTGGTATATTGTATTCATGGGAAGAGGTAGCTTGGGCATAACTCAAATCCATAGATAAGCAACTACTTAGAGTCTTATCTTTTGTGTTGTCTTCCCGTGCATTTTCCATCTGATTGACCGTAAAGGCAGTCCCTTTCCACTTGGTCAGTTATAAACCTGGGATATCTTTCCCTGTATTACCTTTATCAGTACCTGTGCACCATTTTTTCTATGCTCTGGCAATTACTTTGCCCTGCAAAGCAAACTGTAAGGGACAACAGACCAAGCCTCTCCTCTGCATCCACCATCCCCTGCACTGATTACAAATGTTGTGCTGGTGCTGAGCACCAAACAGGACTTTTAGAATGGGCTGTATCCATTTCTACCATGCAGGTGACATGTCTAGAGCTAATCCCCAATGATAGAGGGTGGGTGGTGTGTGTGTTTCTAGAAAATGCTGAATTTCTGGACTTGCTCATCTTGTCCTAAAAAGGATTCACATATGCTTTTCAGAAAGCAGGAGGAGATCAGAGGACTAATTGTTACTGCAGTTTGCTCACATGTTGCGTTGATAACTGGTGGGGTACTACTTATTCTGTTTTCTCGAAAATGCACTGCCAAAATATTCACAAAGGTCTACTGGGGAGTGCAAGGAGAGCAAGAATGAATCTTAGAGGATTGTCCTGGGTTGCAGTGTATTCTATTACCATCCCCATCAGCTGTTGAAATCAGGTGGGGCAGTGTTTCCTTGCCTCCTCCCCCCAGGCTATCTTTCTGTTGTTAATTGCCCATCATTGTCCTGCCGCCTGACTCAGAGATAACTCCCTCCGGACTATCTTCTGTTAATGAGCCTAATCAACACTTTGCCTCATGACTCATTACCCCATTGTGAGATGCTCCACCCAGAGGGAGGAACCAAGCATCCCATCGTGGATATAAGCTGAGGCTGAACACCAGAGACACCGGCTTCCCACTGGATTTCCAGAGGACAGGAGCTACACAGCCACCACTGGACTTCCTGAGGAAGAGCAGACTGTTTTACTACAGGATCACTGCTTCAGAGGACTGCAGCCACCATTTCTACCAGACTGCTACCACCACCCTGCCTAACAGGGTGTCAGGTTGTACCTTGACTCTGTCAGTTTGACAGTGTTTTCTTTTACCTTTTTTCCCCTTTTCTTTAATTTCCATTAAATTGTTATTCTGACTTGGTGCCTCCCACTGGTTTGTTTTCAAACTAGTACATAATTTGGCGCCCAATGTGGGGCTTGCTCTGAGAAAAAGTCAGAATTACAATTTTGTATAAACAGAAATCTATTCACCATGGTGCTCAGCTGGTCTGCATGGGTACTGTATCTTGCTCTCTATATTTTTCCTCACATGGGGAACTATCTGCCTGTTGTATTACTCCTGTTAAAACCAGGGAATGGTATGAGAATTGCTTTATTGGTTTATTATGTCTATAGCATAATAACCTGTGAGGCGATGAATACCATTCGGAATATATACTCAATTTTGTTTGGCTGTCCTAGTCTGGGCTCCTATGTCTGGGACCTCTTCAACAATCACAGCCAGCCCCTGGTGGGAGGAGTAGAGAGTGGTTTCTTCCAGCCTTTCAGGCCAGGCACAGCAGTTTTTGAAAAAATTGAGTTCCCTCTGGATGTTAAGGATGGTATAATCTTCTTGTCAGTTCTCTTCTCTTTTTTCTCTATGGCCTGCATTGTGTACACCATGCTTAGAAACAAAACACTACTTAGTGTGGTGCAATGTCTGCTTGAGGAGGAGGTAAAAAGGAGCAAAGCAGCAAATACCATGTCTACACAGACTGTCACACAGAAAGGAGCCAAAAGCAAAGCAACCGCATCCATTTCTACGCAGACCGTCACAGAGGAGAAAGGAGCCAAAAGCAAAGCAACCGCATCCATTTCTACGCAGACCGTCACAGAGGAGAAAGGAGCCAAAAGCAAAGCAACCGCATCCATCTCTACGCAGACTGACACAGAGGAGAAAGGAACCAAACAAAAAGCAACAGTGTCCATCTCTACACAGACTGACACAGAGGAGAAAGGAACCAAACAAAAAGCAACAGTGTCCATCTCTACACAGACTGTCACAGAGGAGAAAGGAACCAAATGTAAAACAACAGCGTCCATGTCTACGCAGACTGACTCAGAGGAGAAAGGAACCAAAAGCACTGTCAGCGTCTCCATGCAAACCATCACTGAACCAGAACAGCCTAAACCAATTGCAGTTGCCCCTGTGCAGAAGAAGAAATCAAAAAGCAAATCAGTCCGCATAGTGACTGACGAGGATGCAGCAGGACCTTCGCACCCAGCAGAAGAGGCAGAGCCAGAGATCATCACTCGGTCGCTATCCCTGGGTGAGCTGCGAGACCTGCGGAGGGAATTCACCCGCCAGACGAACGAGTCTATCCTGACCTGGCTGCTCCGCATCTGGGACGCTGCAGCCAATGACACCATTCTGGACGGAAGTGAGGCCAGGCAACTGGGATCTCTGTCCTGGGATGTGGTCATTGACCAGGGGATCGGGAGAACCCAAGAAACCCTCAGCCTCTGGCGGCGACTGCTTACAAGTGTAAGGGACAGGTACCTTTGTAAAGAAGACCTCCAGGTGCACCAAGGAAAATGGAGCACAATGGAACAAGGTATCCGGTGCCTGAGGGAATTGGCTGTGCTGGAGATCATTTTCTCAGAAGATGAGAGATTTCCTAAGAGCCCAGATGGTGTCCAGTGCACGTCACAGATGTGGTTGAGGTTCGCACGCCTTGGACCAGAGATATACTCCCGTTACCTGGCAACGCTGCAATGGAGGGAAGGCGAGGACAGGGTGGGTGTCTTGGTGAACAAACTGAGGATTTACGAGGACACCGTCACAGCCCCGTTTCGCACCCATGTCTCATCCGTGGAAACAAGTCTTTCGGCTGAGCAAGTCCGGAGCTTGATTGAAGAAGGCCATCAGAAACTGAAAAAGGAACTTAAGGAAGAGATTTACCACATCCCACCAGAACCAACAAGAGTCTCTGCCATTAGGAGCCGGCGACCCCCAACCAGGGAGAGAGGATACACCCCACGAGGTAACCTCTGGTTTTTCCTTCAGGAACATGGAGAAGACATGAGTAAGTGGGATGGAAAACCCACCTCCTCCTTAGCAGCTCGGGTACGTGAACTAAAAAGAGGGACAACTACCACAAGAAGCGCATCTAGAGTCAACATTGCTCCGGTCTCTCGCACACAGAACTCCAGACGGTACCGGAATGATAATATGACCAATCCTCTTGAAGGGACCTCAGGAACGTATTCACCGGAAGGGAGCAACATGCAACATGACCAGGAATAGAGGGGCCCTGCCTCTAGCCAGGTAGAGGAAAGGGAGAATCGGGTCTTTTGGACTGTGTGGGTCCGATGGCCTGGCACATCTGACCCACAAAGATACACGGCTTTGGTTGACACCGGTGCTCAATGTACTCTGATGCCATCAAGGTATGTGGGAGCAGAACCCATTTCTATTTCTGGGGTGACAGGAGGATCCCAGCAGCTGACTGTACTGGAAGCTGAAGTGAGTTTAACTGGGAACGAGTGGCAGAAACACCCCATCGTGACTGGCCCGGAGGCCCCGTGCATTCTCGGCATAGACTATCTCAGAAATGGATATTTCAAGGACCCAAAAGGACATCGTTGGGCTTTTGGGATAGCTGCTGTGGAGACAGAAGATATCAGACAACTGAGTACATTGCCTGGCCTCTCAGATGACCCCTCTGCCGTGGGACTGCTAAGAGTTGCAGAACAACAGGTGCCAATCGCCACAGCAACAGTGCACCGCCGGCAATACCGCACCGACAGAGACTCTGTGGTTCCCATCCATGAGATGATTCGCAAACTGGAGAGCCAAGGGGTGGTCAGCAAGGCCCATTCACCTTTCAACAGCCCTATATGGCCAGTGCGTAAGTCCAGTGGAGAATGGAGGCTGACGGTGGACTACCGTGGCCTGAATGAGGTCACGCCACCATTGAGCGCCGCTGTGCCGGACATGTTGGAACTTCAGTACGAGCTGGAGTCCAAAGCAGCGAAGTGGTACGCCACTATTGACATTGCCAATGCCTTCTTCTCCATTCCTTTGGCAGCAGAATGCAGGCCCCAGTTTGCTTTTACCTGGAAGGGTGTGCAATACACCTGGAACCGACTGCCCCAGGGGTGGAAGCACAGTCCCACCATTTGCCACGGACTGATCCAGACTGCATTGGAAAAGGGTGAGGCTCCAGAACATCTGCAATACATCGATGACATCATCGTGTGGGGAAACACAGCAAAGGAAGTGTTTGAGAAAGGAGAGAAAATCATCCAGATTCTCCTGGAAGCTGGCTTTGCCATCAAAAGGAGCAAAGTCAAGGGACCTGCCCAAGAGATCCAGTTCCTGGGAGTAAAGTGGCAAGATGGACGACGTCAGATTCCCACCGAGGTCATCAATAAGATCACTGCAATGTCTCCACCGACCAGCAAGAAGGAAACACAAGCTTTCCTAGGCGCCATAGGTTTCTGGAGGATGCACATTCCCGAGTACAGCCAGATCGTGAGCCCTCTCTACCTGGTTACCCGCAAGAAGAATGATTTCCACTGGGGCCCCGAACAGCAGCAAGCCTTTGCCCAGATCAAGCAGGAAATTGCTCATGCGGTAGCCCTTGGCCCAGTCAGGACAGGACCAGAGGTGAAGAATGTGCTCTACTCTGCAGCCGGGAACAATGGTCTGTCCTGGAGCCTCTGGCAGAAGGTGCCTGGTGAGACTCGTGGCCGACCACTGGGATTCTGGAGCCGAAGCTACAGAGGGTCTGAAGCCAACTACACTCCCATAGAGAAGGAAATCTTGGCAGCCTATGAAGGAGTCCAAGCTGCCTCAGAGGTAATTGGCACTGAAGCACAGTTGCTTCTGGCACCCCGACTACCGGTGCTGGGTTGGATGTTCAAGGGAAAGGTTCCTTCCACGCATCATGCCACTGACACCACATGGAGCACGTGGATCGCCCTCATCACACAGCGTGCCCGTATTGGAAACCCGAATCGCCCTGGGATTTTAGAAATTATAACAAACTGGCCTGAAGGTGAGACTTTTGGATTATCCTCTGAAGAAGAGGAAGAGCAAGTGACTCGTGCTGAGGAAGCCCCACCATATAATGAGCTACCGGAGACTGAAAGACGTTATGCCCTCTTCACTGATGGTTCCTGCCGAATTGTAGGCGCTAATCGAAAGTGGAAAGCTGCAGTATGGAGCCCCACACGACGAGTTGCACAAGCTACCGAGGGACAAGGTGGATCGAGTCAGGTTGCAGAGCTTAAAGCCGTCCAGCTGGCTTTGGATATTGCTGAACGAGAGAAGTGGCCGAGGCTCTATCTCTACACCGACTCATGGATGGTAGCTAATGCTCTGTGGGGATGGCTGGATCGCTGGAGAAAGGCCAACTGGCAGCGCAGAGGGAAACCCATCTGGGCCGCTGAGATTTGGCAGGACATCGCCGCCCGAGTAGAGAAGCTGACCGTGAAGGTTCGACACGTGGATGCGCACGTACCCAAGAGTCGGGCTAATGAAGAACATCGCAACAACGAGCAGGTGGACCGAGCTGCCAAGGTGAAAGTATCACAGGTGGATCTGGACTGGCAGCACAAGGGAGAATTATTCCTAGCTCGTTGGGCCCATGATGCCTCTGGTCATCAGGGGAGAGATGCAACATACCGATGGGCCCGTGACCGAGGGGTGGACCTTTCCATGGACAGCATCTCACAGGTCATCCACAGTTGTGAGACCTGTGCTGCAATCAAACAGGCCAAGCGGGTGAAGCCTCTGTGGTATGGTGGACGATGGTCAAAGTACAGGTATGGTGAAGCCTGGCAAGTTGACTACATCACCCTTCCCCAAACCCGCCAAGGCAAGCACTACGTGTTGACCATGGTTGAAGCAACCACTGGATGGCTGGAGACCTACCCTGTGCCTCATGCTACAGCCCGGAACACCATCCTGGGCCTGGAAAAGCAAGTCCTGTGGAGACATGGCACCCCTGACAAGATCAAGTCAGACAACGGGACTCATTTTAAGAACAGCCTCATCAACACCTGGGCCAGAGAACATGGTATCGAATGGATATATCATATTCCTTATCATGCACCAGCTGCTGGAAAAGTTGAACGCTGCAATGGACTACTTAAAACTACCCTAAAGGCACTTGGTGGGGGGACCTTCAAAAATTGGGAAGTGAACTTAGCAAAGGCCACCTGGATAGTCAATACCCGAGGGTCCATCAATCGAGCTGGTCCTGCCGAGTCTGAACCCTTGCACACAGTGGATGGAGATAGAGTCCCTGTGGTACACCTGAGAGGTATTTTAGGAAAGACTGTTTGGATTAATCCCACCTCAGGCAAAGACAAACCCATCCGTGGGATTGTCTTTGCTCAAGGACCTGGTTGCACTTGGTGGGTAATGCAGAAAGATGGGGAAACCCATTGTGTACCACAAGGAGACCTAATCTTAGGTGAGAACGGTGTGTAGATTTCACTGTGTATATATATATATATATATATGTGTGTGTGTTTTAGAGTTTAAGAAGGTATTGATTTGGGATAATGTAGATGGTAATAGAATAAGGGGTGGATAATGTCCTGGGTTGCAGTGTATTCTATTACCATCCCCATCAGCTGTTGAAATCAGGTGGGGCAGTGTTTCCTTGCCTCCTCCCCCCAGGCTATCTTTCTGTTGTTAATTGCCCATCATTGTCCTGCCGCCTGACTCAGAGATAACTCCCTCCGGACTATCTTCTGTTAATGAGCCTAATCAACACTTTGCCTCATGACTCATTACCCCATTGTGAGATGCTCCACCCAGAGGGAGGAACCAAGCATCCCATCGTGGATATAAGCTGAGGCTGAACACCAGAGACACCGGCTTCCCACTGGATTTCCAGAGGACAGGAGCTACACAGCCACCACTGGACTTCCTGAGGAAGAGCAGACTGTTTTACTACAGGATCACTGCTTCAGAGGACTGCAGCCACCATTTCTACCAGACTGCTACCACCACCCTGCCTAACAGGGTGTCAGGTTGTACCTTGACTCTGTCAGTTTGACAGTGTTTTCTTTTACCTTTTTTCCCCTTTTCTTTAATTTCCATTAAATTGTTATTCTGACTTGGTGTCTCCCACTGGTTTGTTTTCAAACTAGTACAAGGATGTAGTTCAACAGAAACCTGGAAGGTTATTTACTTGCCACTCAATATTAGGAAGCTTTTCTACCTTCTTGTTTTAAAACCCACTGCTTCCAAGTTTTTAAAAATAGTTGTGTACTTTTCAAAGCTCTAGTGTAGTTTAATTTTTTCCCCTGTTGTTCATGGAAGATCATTGTATCCATTCTTTATTTCAAGACTCCTTTGGACTTACAATGACTTAGTTTTGTTAAGAAAGATTGTCTCTGCTCTCATGAGGTAACTTTCCAACTAGTTTTTTACACTTGTGTATTTTCTTCTGTTTCGCTTCAGTTCCAGAGCCCCCTCTACTTCAAAATTTATTTCAGTTCTGAGAGGGGTTTTTCCTACTCTAATTGTGTTAAATATTTATATCAAATAAAGAGAAATAGTGGAAGAAATAGACAGAGTTGGGATGAAGTTATTGTTACAAAATAGTACCCTGGGGATGTAATGAATAAGTCAGATGTTTAATATGAAAGAATGATCAGTTTAATTTCTGCATGCTTCAAATCTGTGTAATCATGTATTTTATCAGTAGTTAGCATAAAATGTCACTGGTGACAATGCATTTGTTATAAACAGATTTTAATTTACAGATAAATGTTAAAATACTCAATATTGAGGAAGGAAATTGAACTCCTTTTTCCATCTGCTTATGTGAATTCCCACAGCTATGTTAGGAGTACAGCAGCATGAACATAAATAATGAGTAAAATGTGTTTATTATTTAAGTAACATGTAATGCTCAGCTTTTAAGAGAGCGCATCTGGTTCTGCTTCTCAGTTGAAAATTCAGTTATCAAAAGCATGGAGACTTGACTTTGGGTTTCAAAGTAAAACACATCTGGGGTTTATTCTGTATTTCTTTTTAATCTCGTGAGCCCTTATGTTTGTTCAGAATAAAGCACCAGTGAACTTTTATACCAAGTCCTTCACTCTTGCTGTTTCTCCCAGCCTTAATTTCTCCCATTCTTTCTCATGTAACTCTGTGTGGGGTTTTTTTCTAAGTTGCTCAAGCTGAAGCAGTAGAATAAGTGTAGATTATCATTCTTTTCTTAGGCTCTACTTTGCTGTTGGGATTCTGGAACTTATTTAGTGTTCAATAATATGAACACTAAAACGAGAGCAGAACTGGTACCTTGTGAAGAAAATAAAGCCTGGTTTTCTATGGATTTTGGCCTCATGAAACATGGCTTTGACAGCAATGGCAAAACACTACAAAAATGGGCAGGAAACCATCTTGACACAGATTTTTGGGGTTCTGGTTTTAGTAAGTCCCACCTTCCATTGTATTTCCATCTTACCTAGTCAAACAGGAGGAGGTTCTGTCTGAAGATTAATATTCCAAAGTTTGCATTGATTTCTGTTCCTTGAAAGTCTCCTCAGCAGTGAAGATTCCACGCTGCTTCCCAATAAGGTTCTTGATTAAGATTTTTCTGAAGACATAATTAAATATTATGTATAAATAAAAAATGCCTGAATTGGACAAAAGAAATCTGATTTTGTGGGTGGCTGTGGACAACTCCATGTATCCAGATTTTCAACTGACCTTGATTAGATGTGAAGAAAAAATCTCCTGCAAACTATATGCCAAACTTCTGCCTCTAGGACCTTCTGCCTGCTCTGATGACAGTTTGAGCATTGTTATAACTGAGTGGTTGTAAGCAGTATCTTTGCCATAGTTCTTTACTTTTTCCTTGGTGTATGGAAAAAAATAAATCTCCGTTTTTGCATTTTTAGGTCAGGGTTTTTTAATGTTTTAATATATCTAAGTGTAGAGTGTGAATAGTCTACACCAACTCCTTTGAAAATGGCCTTGCAGAGTGGTGAGAGTGTGTTTCTGGACTGTCATGGTTCATAAATTTTATGTGGCTGATGAATTACATAGTAGATAACCACCTCATACTTTCTATTTCCTGCTGTGGATAGAGAAACTTCTTGAACGCTCTGTGGTAGAGAGGGACAAATAATTTATTGGCTTTTCTCACTTCTGAGTTTTGTAGGCCAAGGACCAAAAATACTTCTTGCTGTATGACAGGAAACCCAGATTTTTTCCTAAGTCTATGTTATTCAACCATCTGGGAAATTATGTTTGTTCTACCACAGAAAAAATAAATATTATTTAATTTCAATGTATTTGAGCAGGCTTGAGAGTCAGATTTTCATGGATAAATATCATTGTAAGTAGCATCTCTCCTGTAGTGCAAGCTAGCTTCTAACACCCAAGTACTGTGACTGGGAAGTATCTGTGTCCTTCGTGTCTTCCAAAGGATCTTATCCTAATTTAAACAATGGGATACTGTATGGGATACCAAGAGTATCTGGCAGCAGGATGTTCTTGGGACAGCTGGGTGCCTGAGGCATTGTCCCTGCATCCATCACTCCTGTGCTCCCTGTGCCACTCTCTCAGAGGACACTGTTCAGCCTCAGGGGGTAGTCTGCAGGTCCTCTTCCCACATCCCATGGGACAGCTCCTTATGAAGCTGGGTTCTTCTGCTGCCCCTGTGCCCTCTGCATCTTCCTGTTAAAACTGCTCTTTGTCACCATGGTCTTCCAACACACCCTGGAAAACCTGGCTTTTGCTTTAGTCTTCCCACTTCTCCAAGGCTGAGAAATTTTCAGGTTATCAAAATTCTAAGCACAAAAGTGTTGGAGTAGATTTGGTGGAAATGAGTTTTAAAGGATGTTTTGGAAGTAAACTGAATGATGGTAAGGATGTCTTCGAAGTAGTTAAATTTCCCTGTGGTGAGGGCTTGTGTTTGGTTACAGGTATCTGAACAGATGAACAGAAATGAACTTTGAAATGGGCTGACTGATTTTGTCTGTATTTTGGAATGGATATGCAAACAAACTAGTGCTCTTAAGTTGTTTGAGGTAACAGTGAAATGAAGATAGAATAGAAAAAAGTGGAACATAAACCTAGTTGTCCATGGAAATTTTAATTACTGATATATGTGAAAAGCACAGTTTCCTAAACAGTAATTTTCTTTTAAAATGGTATATTTTTGTAGTCTGAGTTAGATGAAGTATGTCTATATCTGTATAGTGTTTATGTATTTTTATATATTGCCTCAAGAGCAAGTAGTCCAAGGATAGTTTGGGGCCTCATAGCAATGACAGGAATGATAAACCACAGGACAGTGTTTTCAGGCTTAGCAGAAACAGGACAGAGCTCAAAACAGTAGGTATTGCCAGCAGCTGTGCTTGACTGGGTGGCTAGGAATGATGGACAGATTTATCACAGGTGAGTTCATAAAGGTCTCTATGATTCCAACAGCAGTGCAAATACATTGGTTGTAGGTGCTGTACTTCAGAGGCACAAAGTCATAGAAAGGCTGTGTTCCCAGAAGGGATTAGAGAGCCATAATGTCGTATGTCCAGAGGGGCTGTCATTTGCAAACAAGCTAGGTGTTAGTAAGTGACAACAATGTGTCTTACTAATGGACTTAGACTGAGCAAAACACTGCTGCAGACACCATGTGAACCACAGCTGATCATGCCATCAGTTTGTGATCATTAGCGCTGAAGGAAAAATAGAAACTGCCAGGTGTTTGCTTGGAGAAGTGATGTGCAAGTTTAATTCCTTAATTTGAGATGAAGTGAGCAGGAACTTTTGGGATACTGTCTTAGGGAAAAACCTTGCTTATTGGATTACTTGAAAATATAAACTGTCCTCTTAAAGCAATAGAAAACAGTGCTTTTAATCTGTGATTTGCACTACCACAATCTATTTTAAAATGTCAGATTTTACTAGCTAATATCTTTACTATCCAAGAGCTGATGCTGATGTGTAGAAGTCTAATTATTAGCCCTTTACAAAGGTAATTTGAACAAGCCAATTACAAGGAAATAAGATTTTTTTAATGCCAAGAGCCCTGAAAAAAAATACACCATGGGAGCATCTATACTCAGCCAGCCAATTCATTGTGTATTCATATCATATCTCTGATAAAAGGCTGGGAGATATAAACAAGCTAAGAATAAAAGAACAGAGCAAGTATCTTTGTAAAGAATAAAAGAACACAGCAAGTGTCTACAATACATATTCCTAATTCTTGTCCATTTTTACTGGTCATTTCCAAAGAATTTCAGAGCCACCTGTGATTTCTCCACAGTTAGGTCACCCATAATGGATTTTTAATTTGTGAGTATGTTCACTGTCTTCTTTAATTTGTGTAAATTTTTAATATAAACGATATCCTTGTCAAGGACTTCCATGATCTGTCTCTCATTTAAGAAATAGCTGACTGGGCTGTGAAGATGGATGCTTACTAGAGATGTCCATTTTACTGAAAGCTTGAAAACCACACAGGTTCAATGGAAAAACATTTACTTTGTCTTCTGTGTGGCGTTGACATACATTTTATGTCCAATATTGTGCCTACAGGACACAATTATACTGATTTATGATTCGGACTTAAATAGTGTGGAAAAAGAGAGAGCAGAAATAATAAAATACATGGGCTGTATTGATTAGTCCTGCTGGAATTTGGGGTATGTCAGCCTGTGCAAATCAGCGTGACGGCTCTGACCATCAGGAATCACGCTTTTGGAGTTTTGTGGCTTGTGAGCCAGCAGCTTTGAGGAGTTTGTTATGGGAGCTGACAATTTATGAATGGAGGGGTTAGCAGACACTGGGAGCTGGCAGAACGGGGTTTACCCCTCGTGTGCCGACACAAAGAAGCCCGGAGGTCAATGCTGAAACCCCTCTGGAAGGTGGCACTCAATGCCCATCACACAATGAAAACGGGGCAGAGCTCCTCACCCAAAAGGGGCTGTATCTCTCTGTCACTGTTTAGCAGGCACACAGGCAAAGGCAAAGAAGTAAAGAGAGGGGACTCTCCGTATGTGTTCGACGCAGGTTTACTCCCATGAAATAACAGCGACAAAAAAACCCATTGGTAGGAAGATCCAGGGATCTTAAACTGGGTACAGAATAGGCGGGGAGAGGGATCACAGCCAATGGGATAGGGGCAGGTAGGCGGGGTTGACAGCAAGAAACCAATGGGAACAGCACATAGGAGGGACTTAGGGAAGGATCCAATGGGGCATCGAGGAACAAAGAACTTTCTAGAAATGATACATATTAAAGAAGGGAAATTAATATACATAATTTCGTACATAAAACAGGAAGGAGAAAATATTAACCAATTGGGAGAAAACATGCAAAAGGCAGAACAAAAGAATCATGGGTTCTCACCATGACTGAAAGTTACGTGCTAAACTTGGGTTGCTGACCACCAGACCTGGTTGTGTGAGGTCTCCTCAGGGCACAGAGAGGCTGGAGCCACCTGCACCGCCACAGTTGAAGTAAATTACAGCTGGTGATGGGGTCAGTGGGTCTGACCGAGGAAGAGGTGACCGGTCCAGGGAGATGGTCCCGAAAGGAATCGCCTTCCCGAGGCCCGGTGTCTTCCCTCAGCTGCTGGCAGGAGGGCCTGTGCAGAGGCTGTCGGCTCTTTAGTGATTGTCAGCTCGTGATTCCAGCTCAGCTCTGCAGGGCAGCCTCCAGGCCAGACCAGAGAGAGAGAGACGAGAGGCTCGTGTAGCTGTTCCACACGGAACGTAGCTTTATTGTTGGTCTATACTCCGGTGAAGGGGAAATCCAGGGATGAGAGCTCTCTGTCGTAGGGGCAGAGGGCTTAGCTTTTATAGGGATACAGGGGATGGGCAAAGGCCAATGGGTTACAAAGGATCTGCATAGGGTCTGTCTTTTCTCGCTGTGACCAAAGAAGTGGTTGCCTTTCTAGGGAGTCCTGCTGGGCAATTATGCAATCTCAGCAGACATCCCTCCAGGGCAGTGGCTGGGCATACCCCACAGAAGTGTACTGTACAAAATTAGGGGCTTCTTAGTCACCATCCTTGCGAAGTGTATTGTAAGAATTAAAGGGTGGGTTAACCAACAACTTTCGTGTCCAAGCAGTGGGTTGGTTTCTGGAATTAAGGTGACACAAAAGAGTTTCCTGAAATGTGTGTGGTGTTCAGCCTGACCAGAATTTATAATGAGAATTTCACCCTCTTACCAGTGGGTTGGGACAGTAAATTAGTGTCATGGACAGGAGGCTGAAAGGAAACAGCCCTTTAGCTATTTATAGCCGGGATGGGCTCAGCTTTCTCCATCCCTGACTGGGAGATAGGATGGATCTAGAACGTGCAGGAACAGAGCATGCTAAGCCTTGAACCCTTTCCCTTTGTGGACAATACTTGCCTCATCTTTGTCTTCATAAACAAAATGTGCCTTATGTGTCATGCTGATGGTAGCCAGAAAGAATAAAAAGACTTATGACTCTATGAAAATGTTTAGATAAGGTGCAAAATGAGAGATTTCTACAAAATGTCTGCCTCTTTACAAAAACATTCACAAGTTTTGGTTGACTTTTTACAGAAACATTCACAGAATTTGGTTGTCTCCTTACAGAAATGTTCAGATAGGGAGCAAAATGAAAGGTTGAAATCAGAAACTCTGCTGCACATAGAAAGAGGTCTTGCCCTACAACTGCACTTTGTGCTCTGTATGGCTGCAGAGTGGAAGAAATTATTGAGGGAGGTGTTGAATGCTGGGGCAGGAATGAGGCATCGGATTTGGAAACTGTTATTTTGTTACTGCACCATGATTGGATTATTTTAAGGATCAAAGTGATGAAGAGTCTGCTAAGGGAAATCTGGGGCTGAGCAAGTAAGGAAACCTGGTCTGATTATATGAGTGTGGGGTGTATAACTGAAAAGAGGCCTTGATCCCAGCTCAGGTGGTGTGGGTGTGACTGCCAGAGTGGCTCCTGGACAGTTGGAAAGTGAAGTGTCCTTAACAACTGTACAATAAAACATACAAGTTCCCTGACATGTGGTCTGGTGTCTTTGTACAACCTGAACATCACTTGTCCCATTGATGGGTTGTGACACTGCTCACTCCTTTGCAGAACTAGCCTATTTTGTTGTTCACTCTTTTCCCTAGTGGAGGTGATTCATGTCACCAACTCAAGGCAGATCTGGAGTGATTTCTGAGAATGAAGGGTGGATCTGAACATGTAACTTAAAAGACCTTCTTGTGACATCAAATAACCTGCATTTCTTCTGGTGCTCAGAGATCTGCAAGAGTGTGAAGGACAAACAAGAATCCATCTTTTGTATTTGTATAGAAGTAAATTCAAATAACTCACTCTCCTATGTTTTTATCACCCTCACCCTATATTTTTAAATGAGGAAAAATATGTCTGCTGTCAGGTAAATAATGATGAGGATTTCTCTGCTTTGGATTTCTTTGTGCAGCAACAGCAGCATATCACACCACTAAAATCACAGCTGAAGCTATGATTATGGATAGTGCAAGCAGCTGTGTTTGACACAAATCTAACTAACTAGGAAAGCATGCCTTTTCTGCTATCCTGTTACAGTGAGAGTGTTCCCCTTGATTTTTTTAGTAGTCTCGCTAGTTTGATGAAACAGGTGGTATTTTATTGCGGTTATAAAATCATAATTTAAAGCTGAAATGTCCTAGAATTTTTTTTTCCTTGTATGTAATGGACCATTATTATACCTGAAAATACACACAGATGCTAATGTCTGAAGATTTTCTCTGTGACAAAAGCAGACAGTTAGTTCAAAATGAGGATGAATGGACTGCTAAGTACTACATCTCTAATAATGTTAAAAAAAGCCTCTTTAAACAGTTCTGTGTCATTCAACAAGAGCACTTCCATGGGAGTGTTATTTTAGGAAAAATTACTTTAAAACACTGAAATATGCATTGGAACTGTATAACTTAGTATTGCTGTAGGAGTTCACATTCAACTCTGCAGCTCGTTTTTCTGCAGACTTGAAGTAACTTTATGGTGGTCTCTCCTTCCCAGTGAATCTCTTGTGAATGCATGTGTGTGGTGTCTTGTTTAATATATTAGAAATTCTGATTTTTTTATGAGGTCTCTTCATAAAGAGTTAAGGAAGTGCTGTCACATTAATGTGAATGCCTTCAGTTGAGCCTAAGGGTGTAATGCAGGATAATATGAACCCTCAGAAATGTACAAGTTGTTTTTGTACCCATACTAAGGTAGCAAATAATAAAAATTTAATATGGTCTCCACTGGTATTTCAGCGTGTTTCCTCTTTAGGTATCTCAAAGCACAGTAAAAGACCTGTGATACACTGGTCTACATGATCTTTAAGATCCCTCCCAACCTTCCCATTCTATGTTGCTATGAGATGTTTTTATTTGGGAACAAATTATCAAAACAAATTCCTTTAGGGACAAAAGGAAACTTTTATTCTTTTTCTTTCTTGGGATGTGTGTGAAATGAAGAAAAATCCGGGTTCCACTATATTACTTTACACAAACCCTCTTCTCTCTTGCTAATAGTTTTTAGTTGTTGTCTCAAAAGATGTTTTACTGAGAAATCACTTGGAATGCAATTTGAACCATATATTTTAAACTGAACAATCCACATGTATTCCTAGGTCATGGTTTTATATCCACTATTTAGATGGTTAAATTAGGTACATGTCCTCTCTATGCACAGCTGATAAAAAAACCTTTCATTGTGGAGAATGTTTCATACATGAGACTGTTTCAGAGCAGAATAACATTGTGCTTCAGCTATGTGTGTTTTCTGCATGGTTACATATTGTTTCTTTTTTGTTGTTGCTTTTGTTTTTCTAAACTTTCCTGTCTGTCTTACTCTAAAATTATTTGTGGAAAGACTTCTTTGGCCTTTCTCCAGGACAAAAAAGTTGTGTTTTTTCAGTGTCCCCAGGTCAATGCTCGGTATTTTTGGTCCAGTAAGAAGTGGAGCAATGTGTTTTCTTCAAATCACTTTTCCTTGGTTGGAACTGACTTCTATGAGGCTTTTAGAATTCTCTTCACTTCCAGAGATTTGTTCTTACTGCTGTAAAGGGTCATAGAGAACCAGATGAGCAGACAACTGATAGATCTGTGATCTGCAGGCAACTGAAGAGCTGCACTTCCTAGCCCTGTGTTACGATGCTAGAGAGAAGGATCCCCTCCCCTTCCCCAACACAGCTGTCAGAACACACAGTGCCTATTCCAGATAATAGGAAAATATTAACTCTTTGAATTTTAGCTTAGGTCATCCTAGATGCTTAATCTAAATTTCCAGGGCAGAAAATGGCCATCAACATTAAAACACAGTCATCTGACACTATTCATTGAAATGATTAGCTAAATTGCTCTGGGTTATAAAAAGTGAACAGCATTGCAGTACAAACTGCACTATGGCTCTTGGAGTTTGTTGTTACTGACACAATGGGCAGCTGAAGCTGCTCTTGTGAGTACTCAGAGTTTGGTGCACTCTTAAACTGTGAGAAACATTTATTATATTGGCAGTGTTGACCTAGAAAATGCGTTGTTTTCCATCAAGTCTGTTTCTACAATTTTTCTTGTATGAGAGCCTCTCACTTTATTTCCAAGATAATTCACAGACCTGCAGAAGCACAAGCCCCTAGGGTTCCAGGAGGCACTAAAGTCCTCTAACATGTATTCCTGGCTTTGCTCTGGGGCAGTAGCTGGTAAAATAAATGACTATCATGCTTAGAGTTATAGCCCTTCAAAATGCTGTAGTTGTGAATAATTAACATGCGAAGTAAGTGAAAATTTATTGGAAGTATTTCAGAATTCAGCGGATCTGGAGAACAAGGGCTCTGAATAACAAACTACTCTAACTGTTCAATGGAGTTCCTCTGGTGGTCAAAGGCATTACCAACCTAATTAAGGCTGGGATGGGAGCTCTGCTTTCGTGGAGCTCTGCATTCCCATGGACTTCTCTGGGGTGGGAGTTGCTCTGTTTCCTCAGGAGTTTTCTAGATATTGGAGAAGACTGTTGTGACAGACCATAATCTTAGGAGAAAGGAGACACATGGAAGTAACTAAACAGTAACCTGATGTTCAGAGGGTGAACTGATATGTCCGTATGTGGTAGTATAACAGGGATAAGGGCAAGATGTTCCCCAGCACCTCTTTGCAAGAAGAAAATTCCTAACTAATTGTCTTTTCCAACTCAAGTACTTTTCTTAATTTCAAAGCAGATGTAGTGGGCTTAACTAGAACACTTACACCTATTTAGGAACACTGAAGTAGTAGCATAGATTGAAGGTGTGAGTATGGCACTTTTAATACTTGTTGAACCACAACTCAAGTAATGCAAGATGATTATGAAGCTCTACAGAGAAGTAATAAGGTGGTAGAGTGATCTCTGAGGGGGACATGAAGGAGAACAAGATAAAGATACTTAAGATGGAGAAGACTCAAAATTCAAATCAGGTAAAAACACAGTGAGATAGATGACTTTGTTATATAGCACTGCGTATGAAATGGAAGACTATGATCCTGCTCATCTGGAGACAACAAAATTTATTTAGAACAGATAAAAATTAAAATGTCCTAAGTCATATCAGTTGATCTATTTGAATGATGTTACATTCTTTAATACTGGAAAGTGAACTAAATTCCCACAACAGAAATATGTTTAGATTCTCTACGATAGGATTTTAGAAGTTCTGTCAAACTTTATTTTCATCTAAAACTGAAGTTAAGAAATATTTCCTAACCTTATGATTTTTGACAGCTAAACACTCTTGAGATCTGCTTACATTGGAAGTACTTAATGTTTTGAGTTTTTATGTTTGTGGTTATGTTGCCTGCAGCACTTACTATCATCTGCAACTGTTGCTGTGAAAAGGTTAAGTTCATTCTAAAAGTACTTTCACAGGGAAGGAAAACTCAGTAACAGAAGAGTATTTCAGTAAGCTCTGGGAAGTATAACAGGTGCCAGAGTCTCAAAACTGAAACTGGAAAAAAAAAAAATCAGGCAAAACCCAAATAAACAACATTACACAGTATTTTGGCATCTTTCAGACGCTCATTGAAATGGATTTCACATTTGTTGTACTTAGTGGCAAGGGTTACTATTTTTTCACTTCTTTTGTACTGTCTTCTGCTTGCTCTTCACTAAAATGATATTGACTCATTTCTATACAATCCTGGACAATTCCATTTACATTAAGTTTGAAACTGAACCTTGTGGGTTTTTTTGCTACTTCTAGTTTTAGGGAGTCTCACCATTACTAGTTGTTCCTTTTTTCTAAGCAACAGCAGCCGTATGCTTTGAATTTATTTAACAAGAATAGCTGAATTTAATGAACATTTTTCTTGGGAAGAATGCAAGTGGAACTAAAACAACTGAACTGATTCGTAAGCTTTACTACAAGTGATGAGCGTGACTTGATATTTCATTAGCTTGAGAAACACCCAACCCTACCCCTTTTGAAGACCAAGGTTTTAGGCTCACTTCTTTTTCCCTTTTCTTTTGGTTCTCTCTGTTGCTTTATTTTTCCCTAGCTATTACCAAGTAACAGCCAGCAAATTGGCCTTGTCTTTAACAGGAGAATGCTTTGGTATTGTAGGGCTGAAGATGTTTCTGGCTATTTGACTCCCTTGAGGACAGCAGTAATGTCTACTTATTTCTGCTAGGAATTTCAGATATGCTGGAAGGACTTTTTGCTTCACTGTGCAGGTGGTTTCTTTAATTAACCATTAACCTGGGTTGCAATGAGCCTTTTTTTCTCATTTCTTCATGCAGTAGGGCATTTGGTCTCTGCAGACTGCTTGGAAGATTTCTGCTTGTGGGTTTTTTATTTATTAAATTAAATGAACAGTTCTTCCTCATTGATTCTTCACACTGAAACAAACTCTGGATTCTGTTGCAGGTGCAACATCCAGTGTGGGTGGGGTTGTGTTGGAATGTGGTATAATGCGCTTTTTAATCTTTGCTTTCTTTTTCCTTCTCTTTTTTTCCTATGAGGGGCACAATCCCAGTGTTCCAGATCCTTAAACATAAAGCCCCCCAAACCAACCGTCCCACTGTATTGTACACAGTTTCCTTTTTTCCTGAAGAAATTTAATCTGCTGTAACCCAAAGGGTATTTATAAACCTTCCTACAAGCAACTATTACCATATTGTTAGAAGTCCTAATCTTCTACTTGCCCATCAACCCTTCTTACCCACAAAGCCTTTAAAGTTCAGATGTCTTAGTTTGATGCCCCAGAAAACTATGCCAACTTTAAAAATGAATATTTTCTTGTTTAAAAGCTCTTTCCTACAGCAACCTTTTCAGTTGTAGTATTGCAATGCCAATAACTCCTACTTTGCATCATCACTGTGGTGATCTTGTGAAGAGATTGACATGGCAACAGGCCTGTATGCTAGAGGGACCAAGACCATGTCTGCAAAAAAAAAAGTCCATCAGTTCAATAGTCACAAATGGGATTATGTGTGAATTATCAGTGAATGATGTGGAAGTGATAAAACCTGTAGCATCTTAGGAAACCTTTTCCATTTTCGTCAAAATATCTTTAGCTTTGAAGGGGACTTAGAGAGTCTTCTTCAATAAACCACACTTAATTTGTACAGTTTGTGCGAACTCAGACATGTGCTCATAAATGTATACTCTCTGAGGAATATTTAGTGGAGTTGTACCAGGTAAAAATTCAGACCAAGACAAAATTAATGACTAGAGAGATGCTTCCATGGGCAGGTCTGTTCCAGACATGTCTTTCTTAAGAGCAGTAAGCTATGTGTGCTGCCTTTACCTCAGAAAGAATGAGTGAACTCTGCTGAACTGAGTGGTATCTTTGCCACTGCTCTGAATATTTTGGCAGGAAGATCTATGTTTTGACTAAGCTTGACTGATCATTCACTCTTGTATAAAAAAACCCCAATTCTTTCCTTATCTATCTTTTTGATAGTTGTCTCAGACTATTTAAGCAATGTGATTCCATTGGTTGTGGCTGGGATAAAGTTAATTTTTTCAGAGCAGTTTGTATGGTGCTATGCTTTGGATGTGCTGACACATCATCAAGGTCTTTTCTGCTTCTCAAACTGTCCCACCAGCAGTGGAGGAGGCTGGGAGTGCACAAGAAGTTGAGAGGGGACACAGCCAGGACAGCAGACCCCAAATGACCCATAGTATATAATGATGTTCCCAGGGGGCACAAAGGAAAGAAGGAGGGGGGGGGGGGGGACAAATTAGGAGGAGGGTGTGACCTTGGGAACGATGGTGTTTGCCTTCCAAGGTTGCTGTTAGCTGTGATGGAGTCCTACTTTTTGGAGAATGGCTGAACAGCTGCCTGACTTTGGGAAGTGGTGAACAAATAACTTGTTTTGTTTTGCTTGTGTACATTTATTTTTGTATCTTTTAAACTGTCTTTATCTCAAACCATGTGTTCTTGCATTTTTATCCTTCTGATTCTCTCCCTCATCCCACAGTGAGGGAGTTAGCAAGGGATTAGGTGGTGATTTGCTGCCCACTGGGGTTAAACCATGACAGAAGCAAATTCTTTAAACGAGTGTGACTGATTTGCAGTGGCAGCACTTTAAATACTTTTTCCCATGGAGTTCTGTCTAGCAGTGCAGACCAGGACTCCAACATGAGCAAATGCATTCTTAAGGGTTCCACCTTCTTCTCATGTGTAAATTCCTTTCAAGAGAGTAGGTGATAGGGTCTAGCACAAGAATTATTTTTTTTAATTCAGCCTTTATTCTACTGCCCTGGGTGCAACATACCTACCCCAGCAATGCATGAAAATGGAGCAAACCTTTTGGGTGCGGATTTAACAGTGTCTACGCTAGAGCATACATGCAATAATGTGCCTTTTTTCTTACTGCCCTTCATGTCAGTTTCATAGGCAGAACAGGTGTATATTGTCTGCTGACGTTTTTATGGGGAGTTATATTGGATAACTGTGGGAGCTACGTTATGACATTGTATTACCTCCTGAAAGTGGTACTATTACTTATGTCAGGGTAGCTTACTTTGTAGTCTGTACACATTCCTTAGTGACTAGAAAGCTAATGATTTAAAGATCGTTTTATGTTTTAAAAGAGACTTCTGTGGATGCCATCACCAAAACAGTGGTGGCCTTTTTGTCATCTAAACTTGTCTTGAACTTTCATTGAAAGGCCTGAGACTCTAAATCATGTTTATGTCAAAGGAACTGAGTACCTAACCTTACTTGTTTGAGGTCTTGTAGGAAAATTGTTCATTTTTAATGATTTGAAAAAGGAGGCATGTGAATCTGTAGTTAAAGTGTTCTACAGACTGGCCCACTCTGAATGTTGTAGGATGGAGTTAGTTGTAGAATGTAGTTTGTAACTACCAATCTATGAATAGCAGGCTAAACATAAAGTGTTCCAGCTACTGCTGTTGCTAGTTCTGGAAGATGTTCAGTAAGCAGACTGCAATTTATTATTAGAAGTCATTTAATCTTTGATCTGATAATCTTTGTGTCTTCAGAATAACTGCACTAAAAACAAGCAACAGCCAGATGATGACTGTTTTTCTTGCTTTTGTCCCCATCTGCACTAACACCTGCTTTCAGCCTTTGGGAGCCTGAGAGTATTTCACCTGTGCAGAGGAAAAAAAAACCACAAAAACCCCATGCTGTAATCAGATTTTTATGTAAGTGTGTGAACACCTTCTGGTTGGGTTCATTCCAAGGCACAGAAGTAGCTTTTGATGTGTTTGATAGTACTTGGGAAGGGAAAGAAGGTGACAAATCTCATCCACTGTGAGTATGAAAAATTAGGTCTAAGAACATGGCATACACATATGTGCTTGTTCTTCAGATTCATGTCTGCCACCTGGAAAAATGTAAATCTGGTCATGACATTTGCTTGAGAGTTGGATCTGAGGCCTGTAGGAAGATTGCAATGACATATAATTTTTTTTGGTACAAGAGACAGAACTGAATTTTGGCTCGGAACAACACGAGCACTGTGCTCCGTCTCCCTGTCCTGGGGTGGCGTTATGAAGCCGCTTTATTCCTTAACTCTCCACTCAATGCCCAAGGACTCTGTGCCTTTAAGAGGGACCGGGGGCGGGGCCAGAGCCACGGACTGCAGGGGGCAGTTGAGCGGTTCAGCCCAAGGGCTCCAGGGTCTGGGCAAGGCTCGGGAGGGAGTGTGCTGGGAGCGCTGTGCTGCTTTTTGGGTTTCCTTTGTGTTCCGGATAGCTGGGAAAAGGTTCTGTTGGGTTTTTTTTTCTTGTTCTTTTTTCCCTTTCCTTCCCCTTGCCTCACTGCCTCCCTTCCCTCCTCGCTGGTCCGGCAGGCCCGCAGGGTGGCCCCGGCTGGTCCGAGCCTGCGTATCTGTTCCCTCTCTGGGAATTTGTTGTATTTTGAGGGGTTTTTTTCCCTGTTCTACCCTGTTTTTGTTTGTTGTTAATAAACTGCTTGTTTTTCCCACTTTCACTTGCTGTGACCCACTTGTCTTATTGGTGGAGAAAAAGGGGAGGCCCTTTTCCCTTTGGAGGAGACACCCATTCCGGAGTGTTTCCTCCTGAAGTTTTGTCTCCAAAACTGAGACATAAATTTGGCACCCAACTTGTGGGGCATGTGAAAGTGGAAAAAAAAAAAATCAACATATTGGTTTGAATCACTTTTGTATTGAGGTACAGTGGTAAGACCATGCTGTTTGATTTAATATTTTTTCTGTGGAACCTAACCATAAATACATGTCCACAGCTACGGGCAGTCGGGTCCCTGGCTTACAACTTTTGTAATCAGGACTGCCATTTTGATATGCCTGGTGTTAGTGATCTCTCGAAGTTTGACAGAAGTAATGGAAACCATCGAGAATGTGTATGTTATGTTGTTTTTCCATTCTGGCCTTGGTAGTTTTCTTTTGGAATGTATTAGTAATTACACCCAGTTTGTTAGGGGAAAAGCAGGGGATGATAATTCCCAGCCCTTCATCTCCTTCTTCGCCTTCAGATCTGGCACGTCACCTTTTGAGTGTCCAGTTTCCCCTGGATGTCAAAGATTTCACCTTCTTATTATGTTACTTAGCAGGGTTTCTCTATGTGCTCTCCAGCTTGTCTAAAATAAGGGCTGAGATTTCCAGAGGGGTTGCCCAGACACCTGCCCCAGTTGTGGAAAATCCTAAGTGGTGTGGGGCATGGGAGGACATAGGCCAGACCTTGAAGCAATTTTCTGACCCAGTAGCCTGGAACTTCCCCCCTGAACAAATTCAGAATCCAGCTGAGGTGGGGAAGTATCTGAAGGAAAACTGCAATAACAATGCGGATGAAAAGAAAAAGCTCATTGCCATGTGCTGGGTCCTGGCTAATGCTTACCGCACGCTGCTGTATACTCTAGGGCAGAAGATACAGCCAGAGGGGCAGGAGAATAAGCCAGCAGACATCCCAATCACTCCAGCTGCAGCTAAAGCAGATGGGGAGCCTAAATCAATAACAGTTGCCCCTGTCCAGAGAAAGAAACACAAGGCCAAATCCATTTGCCCAGTGGATGATGATGGGTAGCCAGGACCTTCACAGCCAGCAGAGGAATTGGAACCCGAAATCATTACTGAGTCCCTGTCCATAGAGAGCCTTCATACCCTGAGAAAAGATTACACCCGATGCCTGATGAAACTATTTTGAGTTGGATGGTCTGAATCTGGGATGCTGCAGGTGCTGGTACGATTCTGGATGGCACTGAAGTGAGGCATTTGGGATCCCTGTCATGTGATCTAAGTATCGACCAAGGGATGACAAGGGGCCCTGGAGCTCTCAGTCTGTGGACACAGCTCTTAAGAAGTGTGAAGGAAAGATACCTGTGCTGGGAAGATCTCCAGCTGCAGCTAAACCCCTGGAAAACCATGGAACAAGGGGTTCAATGCCTGAGAGAACTGGCAGTGATAGAGATCATATTCTCAGATGACCAAGCAATTAGGAGCCCTGACATGGTAAAATGCACACCGGTGATGTGGCTGAAACTTGCATGACCCACGCCACCAGCATACGCCCCTGCTTTAGCAATGATGACATGGAATGACAGGGACAAGACAGTGAGTTCTATGGTGAGGAGGCTCCAAGAATATGCAGACACTGTGCACGGCCCAACACAAGCAAAAATCGCAGCTGTGGAAAAAAGTCTGTCAGAGACCATACAGAAGATGGAAGATAGGATGGACAAGACTCATCAGAAACTCAGGAAGGAGCTGAAAGAGGGACTTCTCTAAATCACATCAGTGCAAACCAGAGGCCCTGTTACCAGAAGCACACATCCCACGGCTAGGGAGAGAGGGTACACCCCAAGAACTGAACTATTGTTCCTCCTGTGTGACAGTGGGGAAGACGTGAGGAGGTGGGGTGGAAAACCAACTTCTGTCCTGGCAGCACGGGTGCGTGAATGGAAGGATGGTAATGCTGAGAGAGAGAGTTCCACCAGAAGGGAAGTAGCTCAAGTTTCAAATGATAACCAGGACTAGAGGGACCCTGCCTCTAGCCAGGTAGAGGCCAGGAAAAATCTCATCTTTTGGACAGTATGGGTCCGATGACCTGGCACATCAGAACCACAGAAATATGAAGCCTTGGTTGACACGGGCATGCAGTGCACCTTGACTCCATTGAGACACGTGGGGGCAGAACCGGTTTCTATTTCTGGAGCAACAGGTGGATCGCAGCAGCTGACACTGCTTGAAGCCCACGTGAGCCTAACTGGAAAAGAGTGGAAGAAACATCCCATTGTGACTGGCCCAGGGGGCCCGTGTATTCTGGGAATAGGTTTTCCCCAGAGTGGGTATTTCAAAGACCCGAAAGGACTCAGGTGGACCTTTGGAATAGCTGCTGTGGAGGCAGAGGGCATTCGGCAGTTGAACACCTTGCCTGGGCTGACTGAGAATCCTTCTGCAGTTGTGCTCCTGAAAGTGGAAGAGCAACGAGTGCCAATTGCCACCTCGACAGTGCACCGCCGGCAGTATCGGACAAATCGAGATGCTGTGATCCCCATCCACAAGATGATCCGCGAGCTGGAGAGTCAAGGGGTGGTCAAAAAGACCCACTCACTCTTCAACAGCCCCATCTGGCCTGTACGCAAGTCTGACGGGGAATGGAGATTGACTGTGGACTATCGTGCCCTGAATGAAGTGACTCCACCGCTGAGCGCTGCCGTGCCGGACATGTTGGAGCTCCAGTACGAGCTGGAGTCCAAAGCAGCGAAGTGGTACGCCACTATTGACATTGCCAATGCATTTTTCTCCATTCCTCTGGCAGCAGAGTGCAGGCCTCAGTTTGCCTTCACCTGGAGGGGCGTGCAGTACACCTGGAATCGACTGCCCCAGGGGTGGAAGCACAGTCCCACCATCTGCCATGGACTGATCAAGACTACACTGGAAAAGGATGAGACTCCAGAACATCTGCAGTACACTGACGACATCATTGTGTAGGGGAACACGGTAACGGAGGTATTAGAGGAAGGAGAGAAGATCATCCAAATTCTCCTGGAAGCTGGCTTTGCCATCAAAAAGGGCAAAGTCAAGGGACCTGCCTGTGAGATCCAATTCCTAGCTGTATGTATATGTATAAACGTGTGTGTTTAAAGTTGAAATGTATTAATTTGGGCATTGAGCAGACAGTATGGAATAAGGGGTGGAATGTCCTGGGGTGATGTTATGAAGCCGCATTATTCCTTAACCCTCCGCTTAATGCTCAAGGACGCTGTGCCTTTAAGATGGACCCGGGACCGAGTGCGGGGCGGTTGAACGGCTGAGCCCAATGGTTCAGCCCAAGGGGCTCTGGGGGCTCGACAGGGCTTGGGAGGGAGTGTGCCAGGAGTGCTGTGCTGCTTTTTGGGTTTCTTTTGTGTTCCAGCTAGCTGGGAAAAGGTTCTGTTGGTTTGTCTTGTTCTTTCTCTTCCCTTCCCCCCTTGCGTCACTGCTTCCCTTCCCTCCTTGCCTGCCCAGGGAGCCTGCAGGTTGGCCCCAGCGGGCCCATGGGGTGGCCCTGGCTGGTCCGAGCCCGTGTCTCTGTTCTCTGTCCGGGAATTTGTTGTATTTTGAGGGGTTTTTTTCCCTGTTCTACCCTGTTTTGTTTGGTGTTAATAAACAGTTTTTTTCCACTTTCACTTGCTGTGACCCACTTGTCTTATTGGTGGAGGAAAAGGCGAGGCCCTTTTCCCTTCAGAGGAGACACTCATTCCAGAGTGTTTCCTCCTGAAGTTTTGTCTCCAAAACCGAGACACTCCCAAAGCACGTTGGTATGGCTGAAATGAGGTGGTGATGTTGCTACTCCCCATTCTGTTTGAAGTTGTTTGGCAGCATCTTGAGAGTCCCCCTGGCTGTAGAGATAGGCAGAACTCACAGGCATTACTTGGCTACTAGTTTGCCACATTCTTACCCGTTCTGACTATCTTTTCCTGATACAGTAAGTTTTCTTCTAGGCACTCCAAAGGCTGAAATTCTACTTCCATAACTTTATAACTTATGTAGTAAAACTTTTGAAGGCTTAGCCTGGAAATGTCACTTTTCTGCTTGAGAAACCTTGTTTTTGGAATATCCAATTCTGGTGTGTAGTAGGAGGATTTATGCTTGCTGACAGAGGTAACTGCTGAGGCATGGCAAAACACATTTACTTAAAATTTCAGCATTTTTTTCCAGGTAAAGAAAAGAAATAGTTTGAGTAAATGAAGTGAGGAATGTTTATGAATTAGATGTGATATAAAGAAATGAGTTTCTTACTCAGCAGCCTGAATTGCTGCAAATGTTACTATATTAGAACTGAATGTCATGGATGCCCTTGTCAATATTAAATCTTTGCTATAAATACTATTTCTTGCATATATGCTAGGAACATGGTGGACTCTTCAAAGGAATTGAACTAATCTGTAAGCAAGCATGGTCTTTAAAGATTGCATGTGGCAGTGCAGGCTATTCTTCTTAAAGGGAGTTAAGCAAATAACAGTTATCTTCTTCTAGAATTTTAAGTGTGAACTAGTTATTTCTTATTCATTTGCTTTCTGCTTCATGAATACTTATAATGTGTTTGCCACATGTCTGTGATATATTGATTCCATTAGTCTTCCTGGTTAACTCAAAAGGCATCAACACTTGCAGTCTTAGCCAGCCTTCCTATAGGGGATAGCTGTGGGAAGGTTACAGACCATGTTTAACTCAGCCTGTTTTCTAGTTCTAGCAGGTTATTTTTTGGACTGAGCATTATCACTCCTTTAGTGGTTATATAAACTCTGGGTATACCACCACTGCAAAAGCAATGTCATTTGGTACTTTTCAGAAGTCCTTAGTACTGCAAGTGAATCAATAATAGCAGTTTGTGCTGTCCTTGGAAGGGATTTGGCAAAGGGGTTCACAATAAATAAACTAATGGTGAAGTTTAGCTAGTCCTCTAAACTATTTGTCCTTAAAATTGTAAGTGAAGGAACAAGTAAATTTTCAATGGGAGATTTAAAATGGACACAATGTTTTTCATCAGAAGGTAAAATCCTTTACTGCTTCATTCTATTGTGTCTAAATATAAGAAAATGGATACTTGATCAGCTTTGGGGTTTTTTTGGTCATTTGTTTTTTTAAAATAAAATGATAAGCAATAAAAATATAATACCACTTATCTCAACATTGTTTTTTCTCCTCAAGCTTGTTTCTGTGCATTCTCAATTTCTGAGTTCTCATTCCCCAAAATCAGTGTTACTGCTCAAATTGTTGGTCCTTTTGCATGGAATCAATAACTCATTATTCTTCTGTTTTTAGGGTACCTGTGTCTTGCTGAGAGATCAATTTTTCAAATATGAAATCCAAGTAGGAATGATCATTGGTGTGTTAAATGTGTCAGGTTGGTGGGAAAGATTTTGAGAAGAAAAAGACCCTTTCCAGTGTGTGAACATGCTTGGACAGAGCCATTCCTGAATGATTAAAGTAGAATGTATTTATTGGTCTGATTATGATCAAGCATAAGAAATCCTCTGGTATCTTATTCTTTTTCTTTTGAAGTGGATCATGCTGTAACTTGATTGTGGGGGGAAAAATGTTAAGTTCTCTCTTCAGGAGTTAAAAAAACTGTATGTGGAGTTTCCTTACTTATTGCTACAGTACATTAGTGCTGTCTTCCATTTATGCTAATTTGTTGGCAAGATGATGTGTGAACACTCAACAAACCCAACTTGAAAAATCTTTATTGAAATAATAGCTTGATTGAGGAAGGAAAGGTGGAATAATAAGCCAATCAAGGAAAATTTATATTTAACTTCCACCTCTGTAGCTAAGTTTTTGTAACATGTGGAACTGTGGTTTTCAGCTTTTCTTAATTTGTCACCCCTTATGTACTTTTTTTTATGAGGATGATCAAGTTGATGAGTCTGAAAGCAGTTTTTTGGTGTACAACTCTCTCTAAATTCACCCTGAATGCTGGGAAGTGGTTAAGGGGGAAGGAGTGTTGTGAAAGCACATCCTTGCAGTTGTGATTTACAGGCCTCTGTAAGTACATGCCCAATGGTCTTAGGAAAATAAGTCATGTATGGCTGACCAGTTTTTAAGAGAAAGAAAGTGAATGTGAAAAATAAAAAATCAGAATATTATTAAGTGAGGCTTTAAAAATAATTAGATTTGTCTTCCAAATTAGAGATTAGAGGCAGAAATAATGGTTTACCTGTTATTCCAGTTGTGATCTTACTACCCTTTTGGGAAGGATCAACACTTATTCATAAGGTTATATGGATAAACAGGAGAGAGAATGTAAATAACTTGCAGATGGTGTTTGTGAATTTTACCTTTTTTTCAGACTCAGTTGTATTCATAGGTATAAGAGTTGGAGATGTTTCAGTCAACTGGCAAAATTACTTAAACCAAAATCTTACTTTTTTTTCTTCCTGTTTTCCCCATTGTTATTATGTGCTATTATTTATTTGACTTTTGTAGTAGCAAAATGCAGTATTTAAGTAAGGTGGCTCTATGAAAAGCTTGGACGTATTTCTTGCCTTCTGAATGTGGTATGAAACAGTTGACTGGCACTTCGGTATCTCACTACTCTGCTCTACCAGCTCCAAAGAACAAATCTTATTTTGTTTTCTTACTAAAAGGACAGCTTGTGTCTTAGGACTTAAACCTTACAGATGTACCTTAAGGCTGTACAAAACTTGAGGATTAATTAGAAGCATTGTCTTGAGTCACTGGTCCTTTGAGCTGTACTTTACTTCTCATTGAATATGCAACATTTGAATTTAAAGTTGGGGAGTTTTGTTTGTTGTTTACTGCGTAGGCTGTACCCCCTTAAGCCAGTTAAATTATTATCTTTTGTGAGTACTTCCAAGTTGTTTGTAGGGTGTACTCTATATCTTATGTAGAGTTTAACTGAGAAGGTGCTTTAAAGAACTGGCTTGTATTACATTTTACAGCCGATCACACTTTCTGTGTCTTGTGAAGACAGATTGGGATGAATTAAATCATTTCACTCAGTGAATAATCCTATGTCATGATACAGATAGCCTTTCTAACAACTAAGTTGTGATTTCAGTGTATTATAAAGTTACTGGTAGATATCTCCAACATAATCTGTGTGAGTCGCTATCAGACTCTGGTTTTGTTAGTGTTGGGGTTTTTTTTTGTGATTCTCTGTGCTATTTTTGTTGTTATGTTGTCATTTTGTGTCTCGCAGAAAAGGAGAATGCTACACTATCTTACTAATGAGAATGAACGAACATTCATTCTAAAAATTCATAAGACTTTTGGGATTTGCAAGTGTTGTTTTTACACAGCTTGCTACTACAGTGCACCTAAATAACAACAAACAAACAGCTCTGTGAATTACACAATAAAAATGCCAGGTAATATTTTGTTGCTTGGAAATCCGTTCCAAGGTCCATAGCTTTGTTGGATGGCTTGCACTGACTATTCCAAACAGCTGTAAAAGTAGCTGTCTTCTGCAAGGACAGGTATTGAAAGGGAAAGTGACCATTTACTTATAAAACGTATTTCTGGCAATGCATCCAGGCAATGTTTTTCTCCATTTACCAGTGCTTCTCTATTCCTTTGTATCCACAGATTTTTTTTTTAGAACAGCAGCTGCTTGTATTGTACCAGAGCTGCCAAAAGTCTCAGTTAAACATTCATGTGTAATACAGAAATTTCAAGAAAGCTTATTCAGAAATGCTGTAGCATATTTTAACCTACAACCTGAACATCTTTGTATCTTTGCACTAGTCCATCATTGAATACATTTAGAGTGTGTAATCTGTGAGTGTCCTGGACCTTGAAGGTTTCAGACAGCTTCCTCTTTCCCTTTTTTCAATGATCTCTACTTACCTTAAATATTTCAACCCACAGACATGATTCTGAATCCTGTTATAACATCATACAGTTGGCCATCTTGAACAGTCTTCCAAAACATCAAAAATCACTTGGATTGGTAACTGCTCCTAGAAAAGGAGAGTAGAGCAGTTCTCCCTTACTAAATTTGTTTGTATTTGAGAGCTGGGGAACATAAGGAGTAAGTGAGCTCATGCTGGGGAGAGCAATGTGCATTATGGTGGAGAACAAGAAGAAATTTCTGCCTTTCTTTGGGGAAAGCTCGTTGCAGGGTTGTCTGTGGGAAGCACTATTCTCTGTCACCCTGCAATATTGGTATCAGCACAGTGTTGGAAAAAATCTCTCCTCAAGGTAATAATTGACTGCAAGTATGGCACTGCTCCTACTACCCCTGTGACAGGCACAGCAAATTAATTATATCCCCTTGTCAGTGGCAGTAAGTGAACTCTTATGATCATGAGAGAATTTGACAAAAGAAAGATTTCTCCTTTTTCTCTGCAGGATATAATTGTTCCAAACAGATGTAAGCATTACCTCCTGCTCTAAAGCAGTCCACAGTCCAGATTAGGGTGAAGCAGGGAACCAAGGATAAAATTCATGTTAGAGCATTTACAGAGGGTTTAATTTGCTGTTCCAGCTAAACTGAGTCCTTGTGGCTGCCTCAGTGCCCTGTCCTGATATGCAAGAGGGCTGCAGGGCATCACTGCTACCCCAGCAAGTGCAGTTATAAGCTCAGTTCAGAAAGACACTCTCACACCAGGCTGATTCATGTCATCCAGGAGAAGTGAGCAGAAATTCTGGGAGAATTTTTCATTCTCCACCCAAGAACAGGACTTGTTCTCTTTTGCATGTCTTGCATTGAAAGTACTTTAACTGTTGAAGTAGAATGCTTTTTAAGGTGCATTTTAAGTAACAAGCTTTAAAGTTCAGTGAGTGCTTAGCAAACACAGAAACTGCAGCCTTCTCTGAAGGTTTTCCTTGAAATTTTATGAGGTTTGCAGTAATGTATACTTGTTTCCTAGAATTTACAGACAGCAATGCATCCACCTTGCTTTTCTTTGGGTGTGGCAGTTTGGTTTGTGTTTGTTTTTTATTTGTTTTGTTTTTTATTTGTTGCTTTTTTCCTTCCTCAATAGCTAAAAATGTTTTGATGGTGAAAAATCATAGACTCATAGAATAGCTTGGGTTGGAAAGGACCTTAATGATCACTTGGTTCCAACCCCCCTGCCATGGGCAGAGATGCCACCCACTAGAGCAAGTTGCTCAGGGCTTTTTTCAACTTGGCCTTGAACACTTCCAGGGATGGGGCATCCACAGCTTCTCTGGGCAACCTGTTCCAGTACCATCACTGCCATTTGAATGATAATTTTGAACTAAACTGGAGTCCTCCTTGGGTAATATTAATTTTTGTATTTTTAATTTATTAGCCCTGTGTTCATAAGTTCGACTTGTGCTCTCTTAACTATTGTATGAATTTTTTTTTTTAATGTACTCTTCCAAGTGCCACAGCTGCATCTACAAACCCTTTAAAGAGTATTCAAGGCAGCCTTGTAAATAACTGTTATTGACTGTATTGATCACTTTTTATCTTGAGACATTATTGTGTGGAGTGCAGAAGTAGTTCTTCCAGGTAGCTCTCCTGAGGGCAAGTCCTGTGTCATGCTGATGTAGGCTGTTTGAGCAATGGTTTTCTGTATTGCAGGTATTCTGTGTGTAGGCCAACAGAAAATACATGTGTATTCCCTCTTTAAATTCACTAATTTACCTCTAAAGTGTTTAAACAAATCTAATGGAACTTTGCCATCTTAAAAAGAATAAAGTAAGTTTTCTCTGCTTGGTAATGGGACAAATCAATTTATAAAAGAAGATTTTTTCCCCCCCTTTTGTAATAGAAGAGAATTCTTTGTTTAAATGTGGAGTTTATTTTAGCCAATTTGTTTTGGAAGCTGGGCAAAGGCATGGTGAGAGTGGAGAACAGAACATAGGAGTAGATACCAAGTATGCAAATATGCTGAAGCCCACTGTTTCTTAAGGACCAGAACAACACCGTGGTTATGCGACCAAAATATCTCTGAAAAGTTATGATTGTTCCACCAATAGTTGAGAAAATCTTGTTAGATACTTTGGTTCACTGAAGACTTGAAAGCATAAGGACTCAGCTCACAGTTTGTAACTTGGCAGTGTCTGGAGCCAAGAAAGCAAAGAGTGTTGACATTTCCCTTCCTTATCATTCTGTAATCTAATCCCTGCAAAAGAGTCACTGTCCAATTTGGGCTCTTTGAGATACTTTTGAAGAGAAGTGTGTAATTTTTCAAAAGATGTGATTGCTTAAATCTTCAATATGTAAAAACCCAATGCCTCTGGAAATGAAAGTCTTTTTGGACAAAAGAAATGGATTATCAGGGAGTATTATCAACATGCTGCATTTATTTTTAGAAAACACAGCATTTGCTTCCAGCAATGTGCAATTATGGTCCCAGTACTAGTAAATCTTTCCTATTATATATAAGAAAGGTTATTTGGTTTAGTGACAAATAGATTTCATCAGATTCCTACCTTTTTTTTGTCAGATCTGTGCTGTCCAAGGGGAAGGCATTGGGGATACACTTGCCAAAACGACTGCAGATGCTTTTGCAAATTAGGTTTTCCCAAAGCAATGTAACAGCATGAATCTGCTCATAAAAATATTGAAGAAAAAAAGTAGAGCTTTATTCAAGTATGTGTAACAATAATGTGCCATAAAAGATGATAATTTTGTCTTTGTATTGACATAAATCACTTACTGGTGAGCAGTACCTTTTTGTGAAAGTGGCATCATAAGAGTAGGCAATAACTGACTGGAAAGGTCATTTGATAAACCAAGAACTTCAGGCATCTGTTTATTATTGACATTTTTCTTTCCTCTCAAACAGAAAACAGTTTTCTTTCTGTCGCTCTCAAATCTCCATATAAATTGCTAAGAGTAGCCAAATACCTTGGCTTCGAGACCTGAGGGTATTTCTCCCCTTTTTGTCTGCAGTTTCCAGATCCTGTGAGGCAGAGCATGTGCTTCCAATTGGTGCACCCACACAATACAGACACAAATTTTTGTACAGAGATTAAAACAGACAGGGAAAAAACACTTTTGGGGTCATCCTCAGAAAACATGAATAAATCTACTGGCCTTCCATGATTCTTCTCTTCAGCTAATTTGGCTTAATGTGTGCTCATGGAACACATGCACTCATGTATTCTCACTCAGCTCATAAGACTGGCATTATTAATGGGGTTATCTGTGCACTGCTGATCTTGGAAGAGCTGTTTCCCCAAAGATGTCCTACTTTCCCCTCAATTAGCAACTGAATTTTGGGCATTCCTTGCACAACTCCCCCTTCAATCATCTGTGAAATCCATCTATCTCTTAGTGCGCTTTCAGGAACATGTAAGCAGCTTGATGTTATCCATTTATGTCCACCAATTTCTTATGTCACCTCAAGTAGTTTCCCATATCAGGTAACTCAGTTACCTAATTTAGTTGGCTCAGTAAGGTAATGCTTGAGAGAGGGACTAGTAATCTTTCTGCAACCTTAACAAGTTTTTTTCCCCTTTCTTTTTGTGCCCACTTCTATGTATGATATTAGTATCATATGGCTTAATTCCAGGCAGTTGTTGAAGAACATCTCCCACATGAGGCTATCTGATCTGCACTTAAATGTATCAAGTAAATACCATCTGCATGTTGTGGTTTAGGAATGGTACTCCTAAATCCAGTGCTCCCACTGGGATTGTCCCAAACCACACACTTCTCTCTCACACCACCCCACCCCTGCCTTCCCCTTCTCCTTCCCACTGCAGTGGGGTGGAGTTGAAAATTGGTGGCACAAAAGGTGAATATTATAGGCTAAGAGAAGAACACTTTACTGGAAACAGCAATGAGATTAGAAAAGGAATAATAACAGCCACAATATTAATAACAAAAGGTACAAAAGAGAGAGTAATTCACATGCAAAAATGCTCACCATGGAGCCCAAGACAATGAACAATGGTAGACAGCTTTGCCACTACCCTATGCTTCCAGGCATGAGGCATCCACAACTTCTCTGGGCAACCTGTTCCAGTGTCTCACCACTCTAACAGTAAAGAATTTTTTCCCAATATCTAATCTAAACCTACTCTCTTCCAGTTTGAAACCAGTCCCCCTTGTCCTGTCACTACATGCCCTTGTAAACAGTCCCCCTTCATCTTTCTTGTAGACTCCCTTCAGGCACTGGAAGGCTGCAGTTAGGTCACCTCAAAACCTTCTCTTCTCCAGGCTGAACCCAATTCTCTCAGCCTTTTCTTGCAGGACAGGTGCTCCATCCATCTAAACAACTTGGTGGCCTCCTCTGGACTCTCTCCAACAGGTCCATGTCCTCCCTGTGCTGGGACCCCAGAGCTGGATGCAGCACTGCAGGTGGGGTCTCACCAGAGCAGAGGGGCACAATCCCCTCCCTCACCCTGCTGCCCATGCTGCTTTGGATGCAGCCCAGGACACAGCTGGCCTTCTGGGCTGTGAGTGGACATTGCTGGGTCATGTCCAGCGTCTTACCCAGCACTCCCAGTCCTTTTCACAGGGCTGCTCTCTATTCATCCCCAGCCTGTGTTGATACCAGGGGTTGCACTGACCCAGGTGCAGCACCGTAAACTTGGTCTGGTTAAACCACATGAGATTCCTGTGGGCCACTTTTTGAGCTTGTCCAGATCCCTCTGGATGGCATGCCATGCTACAGGTGTGACAACCGCACCCCTCGGCTTCCTGTCATCTCCAGATTTTCTGGGTGTGCACTCAATCCCTTTGTCTATGTCATTAATGAAGATACTAAATAATATTGGTCTCTATACAGACACCACTTGTCACTGTTATCCATTGGGGCCCTGAGCCATTGACTACTACCCTCCGGATGTGATTGTCCAGCCACTTATCCATCTAAAAGTCCATCCGTCAAACCTATTTCTCTCCAATTTTGAGAGGGGGTGTTGTGAGGGACTATGTCAAAGGCTTTACAAAAGTTCAGATAAATGACATCTGTAGCCCTTCCCCAGTCCTAGGATGTCGCTCTGTCATAGAAAGCCACTGGACTGGTCAGGCAGGACTTGCCCTTGGTGAAGCTCTGCTGGCTTTTGAATAACAGCATTGGAACAGATTCTCTGGATCACATTTCTTGGTATCGTGTTCAATATTGATACTTCAGCTTTAGTTTATGGGGTCTGGATTTCAGGGGGAGAATTATTTAATATGCTGAGAAATCCAGGTGATTCTAAACCACGTGCCATTTAGGCCCTATTATTGTTCTGTTTCATATATCACAAAGTTAGACTTAGCAGAACACAAACTAAGAAAATTAGTATCAGAGGAAATCATGGAATTTTTGATACTTCTCTTTTGGTTGTGAAGGGAAGGCTGAGGAAGGAGGCTTGAGAGAGAACAATTGGAGTAAATAGTCAAAAAATCAGTATTTTGTTTAAAAATAGTACATAATTATGTGTTTATTCTAAAAATATGAAAAATCTACATGACATTGAGTAAGTAAGCAAATTTCTTTCAACAGATGTGAGGATGCTCTTCTTCTAAATTGTGTAGCATTGTATGATATTGCTTGGCATTCAATATCTTCCTGTAATTATTATTGAGATTTGTACTTCCTTGCTTGTTTAGAGAAATTTTGTCGTTTATTTGTAAAACTTACTTATGTTCTCGAGATCTTTTCAACAGCCTTACATATCTTCATGCAGGCTTTATGTACCATATGACAGGAACTGCTTCTGAAGATCCAGTTTTCCTTTCTTTTTTTTTTATTTTTTATTTTTAAATTCTGGTTCTTGAAAATCCCCACTGATGTATTCCTGGGTGTATGAATATTGCACAAAAAAAGTGTGATGTAGAAATGAGCCTGATGGATAATACAGCACTTCCTCAGATTTTAAAAAGAGCATTTATTTTTCAGTATGGCTATGCATTTCCACAGATAACTATTTAGGAGAAGGTGCTTTCTGTCTCTCTCTATCATCTACTCCCCTAAATTCAACTACCTGAAACTACCAGAGAGACAAAGGAAGATAATACTGTTTCAAACATCTTTTCAGCAGCAAAATGGGATAAATCAAAATATTCCCTGAGATTTTTTTAATCTGGAGTTGCTTAACTACCTTTAGCTAGTTTTTGTTGAGGTTGGAGGTAAAATAATTACAATAATTACCCAAATATTGCCTATGAACTTAAGTTAGACTTGACTCAGTTTCTAGCACAAAGAGCTCCTTCATAGGCCATTTCCCTTCAAATTATTCATTTACAGAAAAGCAACAATCAGTATGGGTTTTTTTCACTCTTAATGAGGTAGAAAAAAATGTGCACACATTTTGTCACTAATTATATGTTTCTAGCACTTTTGTTTTCAACATTTTAATGGCTTCAGTTCAAATATAACAGTTCTCTTAAGGCTTTACTTCCACTTTGTGATCTTTTTTTGAAACATTGTCAACTTGGGAATGTTGGGTACTTGATATAATAATGAAATTTCTTTGATTATTAAATTAATATATATGGTAAAACTCACTTCATGTAGCTTTGGCTGTTTACTTCTAAGCAGTAAAATACAACATGAAACTGTAGATTCACAGAAGAATGGATTTTTTTTTCCTAGTATATAAGTACAGGTTAGTTTTGGCATTGATTAAACAGATTACCTAGAAACTCTAAACTGTTTTTTTTTTTTTTTTAAAGATACTCCATATATATGTGCTTATGTTCCAGGAGGTTATGGAAGATCCAGAAATAAAGAACATGAAATATGTCACTTTTCATAACATGAATAAGGCTTTATTTTTATAGGCTGGAGAAAATTTCTGCCACAAGAGGGATAAATAATTAATTTAAATGGTTCTAAGAATATTTAGATGCAAGGATCCAGTACTTAACCTCTAATCTCCATCAAGTCAATGCAAACTGACCACTAGAAAGTGCCAGGTTCCTATGGGACAGAGATGAAATGCTGCAGTATGAACATGTTATTCCATTCAGTGGGAACATTTCAATCTTCCTCATTGCAGAGGAACCGCTCTATTTCTCAGTGGTCATGAATGTATAATGCATGGGAATATTCATATTCATTATTTAGGAAAAGAATGTTCATTGTGTTATGGGGAAATCTGAGTTACATCAGTTTGTGGATCAAGATAGGCATATTCTTGATGAGTTTTTTCAGGACGTATATTTTTGAGAGAGCAACCCATTAAAGCAACCCTTCTGTAGTACTGCAGAATGTAAGTTTATTTGTGGAAATACAGACATTAATAAATTAAGCTTTCCCTTTACACTTTTAAGTAGGTGTCATGGGTTGACCCTGCCTGGATGCCAGGTGCCCACCAAAGCTGCTTTATCTCTCCCTTCCTCAGCTGAACAGGGGAGAGAAAATATAATCAAAGATCCATGGGTTGAGATAAAGACTGAGAGAGATCAGTCACCCACTACTGTCATGAGCAGAACAGACTTGACTTGGGCAGATTAATTAAATATATCGCCAATCAAATTAGAGTAGGCTAATGAGAAATAAAACACCTTCACCCCACCCCTCCCTTCTTCTGGGCTAAGCTTCACTCTTGATTTTCTCTGCCTCTTCCCCTTCAGTGGTGCAGAGGGACAGGCAATGGGGCCTGTGGTCAATTCATTATGTGTTGTCTCTGGGTCCTAGTGGACAAGAAACTGACCCAGTAATGCTCCCTTGTAGCAACGAAGGCCAGCAGCAGGTCAGGGGGAGTGATCCTTCCCATCTCTTCAGCCTGAGAAGGCTCAGGGGGAATTTAGTATGTATAAATACTTGATGGGAGGGAATGAAGATGGAGCCAAGATCTTTCAGCAATTTCAGTGACAGGACAAGAGGCAATGGGCACAAATTCACACATACAAAGTTTCATCTGAACACAAGAAAACACTGTTCTGCTGTGAGGGGAGCCAAACAGAGTAACAGCTTGTGCAGAGAGGTTGTGGAGTCTCCATCTTGGACCCACTCAGGAGTCAGTTGGACAAAGCCCTGGATGACCTATCCCTTCTGACTCCCCTTGAGCAGGGGGTTAGGACTATACAGTTTTGAGAGGTCCCTTTCTAACCTCAATGATTCAGTGATTTTGATATCCCTGATCATAGCCATCAAAATTATTTTTATTTTTTTTTAACCAGTGCATCTTAAATTAGTTCAATTTACACATGCATTTAAAAGCTTTTTTTCTTTTTACTTGATGAGAAAGATTTTTATTATTAAGCAGCAGAACTCATCTGGAACATGGAGACCAATTCACAAGAGAAATGCTTATTCTTTTTTTCTCTCTTCATGCAGTGTTCTGAAAATGTAAATGATTTCTACAGTCTTTTCTTTGCAGAACTTTAGTAGAGATGTTTCATCTGCTAGAGTAAGCTATCTAGAAAAATTAAGGTGCATTTGTTCTCTGAATTTGTTACATTATTTACATGTCAAAATGTAGACTGGGTACCAATATGCAAAATACATGCAGTAGCTTGAACATTTCTCTGGTTTTCATGCTTTTTTGCATGAAAAAGAAAAAAAAAACCCAAACTAAAAAGAAATTAGATGATGATACCTTATATTCTTTTTTAAGAAGAAACAACATTAGGCAAAAATGTGCGAAGTGCAAAACACTTGTACAAAGATGGGGAATTACCCTTATTCTTTTCCATTCTGAAGTCAAATGGTTAATTTATTGGGACAGATAGGATTTAAGCCAAAATTTAGACAAGTGGATTTAAGCCAAAATTTAGAAATTTTGATTAATCATAGCTTTGTTATTTATGTATTTAGCATTTCAAAAGATCCTGGGGACTTCCACATATTCGTTGTGTAGATTTGTGTCAAAGAGATAATTCCAAGTTATCAGCACCAGCCACCTTGAAGGCAAGATGTCATCAGTAACCCCTTTGGTTCTTTAAGATGTGTCGTTCTCTTGCTACATGTGGCATTCAAAATCAACAGATGTGGCCACTTTGGAATACGTACAAGAGGAGCTGGCGGAGTACTGAAACTACAGGTTCAATCTCTAAGAACAACATCAGTAGTTTACAGCCACTAGATCTGCCCCTGAGGAAGAGATAGAAGTTTTATTTTTCCTTTTCGAGTACAGAGACTCTTATATTTTCATATTCTTATTTCTAGCAGTCCACAACTCCGTGGAGGTCACTTCTTGTGGGGCAGCAAGAAAATACCTTACACTGGGGATTACTCAAAAAGCTAGGTGCTAGTTTGCAGGGCAACAGACATTTTTAATGCTGAATAGAGAGCAGGTGTTTTTAGAGGAGAAACATAAGTCCCAGGAATACTATTGTTTTAAAAGGACTAAAAGAAATTAGAATATTTCCTGAGAAATCTATTGGTCAAGAAGGACCTGTTGGTCAAGCATCCACCTTACTTTCCAAGATTTAGCTTAATTAAAGTGGACATACAGCAATTAAACCTTTTCCAGCTGTGTTTTAGTTTTAGATCAGTATATTCTAGATATGTGAGTCATAAGCAGAATTTCTTGGACCCAATTACCAATTAATTGGCAATAAAAGTAGCTACAGGGAGAAGAAGAATTTCTGAGGGGACAGGAGGCTTTTCTGAAAAAATAAGCACCTAGTGAGAAACACCTGAAGAATGTGGTATCTCATTACTGCTACTGCATTTAATATTGATGTTTTAATTGGTTGTATTAATAGCTAAAATTTATGGCACTTATTCCAGGGTCTAATTTTACTTGCAGTTACAATGAATAAGAGAGTCCTTGAAAGTGTTTTTTAGCTGAAGGTTTCAAAGTAGACACCTTTATGCCATGTAGGTTGATCAACAGGACAATCACTCACTGAACAGAGTTTAGCATTAAGTCCAGTCTCTCCAGATACATGAAATGAATTATTATACCATAGTGTTTGGCTGCTCTCTCTAAATGGAAATAGGTTTTTCAGTATTTGCATGGTTTAAGCAAAATGATGAAAATAAATTGTGCGTAGAGCTCATGCCTTTTCAGAGGTAAAATAAAAACTGAAGAAAACAAAAGAAAAACAGAAGTGGAGAGAAAAAGCAAAACCTCAGGGAAATAATAATTCACTAGCAGATAACCTACCTAAAATTTTCACAAAAGTTTTCAAGGTAAAATGCATTTCCCATTAACAAGGTAATTATTTTTTCTTATTGTACTGTGTAGATACGATAGGCCACAATCCATTAGCATTAATAGTTGTGTGCTTTGTTTTTTGGTTGAAGTTTGTAATGACTGTCTTGCAATGATTTGTGAATATATGACTGTACAGGTCTTGTCTAGTAAATGAATTTAAGATTATCTGAGTTGGTTGGGGCATGCTGCTAATAACACCAAGGTGGTGAGTTTGATCCCTGTACAGGCCATTCACTTAAGAGTTGGACTCGATGATCCTTGCGGTGAGCCCCTTCCAGCTCAGAAGAGCCTGTGAAAATTGTTTTGGCGTCATTATTCTCTATCTGTTTTATCTTTCAGGATAGTGTTTGCATAATTGCAAAAAAAATTTATTGATTGTTGCATTTTTGCTTTATTTTCTGCAAAATGTCCTGCCCATCCAGATGCATGTGGATGTATGCATATTGTGTGTATGCAAAAATACTATTTTGTATGGTAAATATAATATCCATTGTTAGACCTTCAGAATTTCAGGCTTTTATATTTGAGCAGCCCCCTTTTCATAAAGTGTATGGTTTTCTGAAATAAGGTACACTTTGTTCAAAACAGCACTAGTTCTAAATCTGGTTTTGGAAAAAGCTTTAGGATCTGTGAAGCCATGGCATTGGTTCAGATGACTTAAAGGCTCCTTCTTTCTACTCTGACATGATACTGACTTTTCTTGTAATTTGCTGGCTTAAAGAAAACTTTATCTTGTCCTTTAAAATTACCATGATGATGCAGGTACAGAATTTCTAGAAGTATGTCATGATGGTTGCAATTTAACATCTTTAGCTTGATTCACCGTAACTTTTGTAGTCCTACCTAAAAAGGTGATATTAGTACTTGGCGGCATTTTATTCTGATTTTGAAACATTTAAGGAAATGGAAATGAAAGGTCATTTTAATACACAGCTCTTGAATTGTAGACACTGCAGTCATCAAAGCTGAATATTCTCTGTGTAATGTAGCTAGGAAGAGATAATAGTGAGAAGACATTTCTTCACAAAACCATACTGGGTGCTCGCACTGTCTGTGAATCTTAATATTTCAAGATAATGTTTCTTTAAAAAAAAAAGAAATTGGATTTTTAATTGAAGTATTGAATGAATTGTTAGCCTACTGCTTATATTATTATGTGCCAAATGCTCTCAATGTTTATATGCCCAATGCTCTCGGTGTTTGATCTTTCTGCATGATTGTGGTAAAACTGAGATATAATTGTGGAGAAGTAGAAAAACCCCTCATTTTTAAAACAGAAGTTTTTTAATTAAAAAAATTTAAAAAGAAGAAACTTCTGACATAACAGAGAAATTTAAAGTCAGTGCACCAGTATGGTTTTAAATTAACAGTGTAAAACTCGGAAATTGGAGCCTGAAATGCAGAAATTGTTTGCCCTCTGTTCCTCCACAAGCATTTGTATGGATTGAATTAATGTTACTACTGAATTCACTTTTTAGTTCTTACTCCATTTATTAGTGAGAAGTGTTATGTGCAATCTGGGTAGCATACATACTTTAGTGTCTTGGTTTAAGCCATAATAGAGTAGAATCTCTTTAATCCCTACCAAGGGGGTCAGCAATATGCAAATGGACCTAAGGACATTATATTCATTTATTCATAAAACTAGGTTTTATGAATGTTGAGGCTGTGTAGAGTAGCTTCAGAAACTTGTCAGTTAGCCATTAGAAATTGCTATTAGTTGTTGAGATGATTTCTTGACTGAGAATGTAGTGAAGCATTAAGTTCATTGGATTCAAGCACCTTGACTTTGTCTTGCAGTCTCCAAGAGTCCAGGCATTCCTAACTGTGTTAACCCTGCTTCAGTAGTGCAGAATTTATTGTTATAAGTAAGACAGCTGAAAGTCAGATTTGGTGTTACTGCTTTCAAGACAAGGTGTTTGCTCTTGTGTCTTGTCTTGAAAACTGACTATTTGTCAGGAGGAGAGGTGGTGTGGTAAGTAATGGTAGAAAGGCGAGGTGCATGACTTGATCTTCATGAAGAGAGAGTGCTAGGCTGAAGATACTGAATCTCAAAGTACAACCTACAAGCAGATCTCAGTGTAAAACCTGGAAATGCCATTTAGGGGGTTTTTCTAGTTGCTTTCAGAAAACCTGTGAAAAGATAGGATGGAGTATCATGGTTTGGTGTGAAATGGTCTTTCAGGTTTAATGTAGCTTTGTCGAAGTGCACCCAAATATATGTGCAAGGAGCAGTGGTTTCTGTACCTTTTGTAACAGGATATAGAATGCTGAAAGAATGTAGGGCAGTCAATAGTTAGCATCAAGTTGGGCAAGAATGAAGGAAAAAGGTATTTTAGGATCACTGAGTGTTTTAGCAGTGACTGAACAGGCACATGACCTTGACTTAGTGCAACAGAAGCTAGCCAGCTATTTCCATATTCCAGAGGCATGTTGCTCTCTTCCATACCACTCTCCCTTGGTACCAATGTAAATAAGGCTAACACATTAAAAAGTCTGATATGGCAGCTATATAATTAACAGTAGGACAAATAAATTATTTACTTTTATTACATTGTTCAGTTTATTTTAATTTGCTGTAGTGTGAAAAACAAAACATCTCAAATAAAACTGAAAGAAAGAGTGGCATTTATGTAACTGTCCTGGATTTAAATCATTTTTCAAGGAACGGGGAAAATTTAGGATTTATAACAGACAGTTATCAAAAGGGGATGTAGAGAGAGAAGTTATCAAGTCAGGCCGGAAGAAATGCTGCAGAAGGGAACTTGGTGCAGGTGAGCAGTGAAGTTGCCTATTAACAGCCCCAAAGTGGTTTTTATGAGTATCTCAGTCATGCCTTTGGGGGTAGGCAGCTCTTTCCCTTGCCTTGTGAAGCCTATTGGAAGGATGAAGAGGTATGCAGCTGGCTCTTGCTCTCCTCTCTTTAGTGTGTGGAGCACTAGTTCAAGATGCAGGAGTCTAAGCTTTGGCTGTTTTTTTCCTTCTGCCCATATACAAAATGGATTGCTAGTCTGTGCTCTCTAGCTCTTTGGCTTTAGTCTGAATAAAATGCTTGAAAACAGAAATTAGTTTGGGGAAGAGTCTGTGTCTCCTGTTAAAGCTGTGCTGTTTTTCAGCCATGACTTCAAGGTTTATGGACCAGACACAACATGAGAGCGAGAACTTTACTTGTAGCCTGCTCATGAGGAGATCCAAGTGCTAGAACAAAACTAAGGGTACCAACATGGCTTCTATGGTGGGGTTTTTTTGTGGCAAATATAAGGACTTCCTGAAATATGGCACCCATTTTTACCATCTTCCTCCCTCTGTCACCCTCCTGCCCTGGACCTCAATATCATAAAACAACCCACGTTCTGCCACCTATTGGAAGGATAAAGAAAACAGTATAAAAATACCACTGTATTTTTCAATGCATTCCACCCCGTTTGCATAGTATCAGCAAGTCAAGTTATTCACATTCCTCTCCTGTAAAAGGTATAAGGAAGGTATATTGTAGCCTTAGACATGAATGTGGGAAACTGTTGAAACAGAGGATTATATCTGCCTTTTTGTTGGGGTAGTACCACACACATGCGTAACTAAGAGTTTAAACATAAAATTAAGAATGGTTTTGTGTGCTGCCCTTGTGAAGGGGATGCTTTCCTGAACAATGAGTGTTTATATTGATGACAAGTCATGTTGCTCAATATAGCTTCTTACTAATTACAAATTTAAATGGTTTTTACTTTTTAACTTCGCTATCTCCTTCTTAACTGTGTTTCTAAAACAGTTCTAACAGTTCTAAAAAATTGAAGATGCAAGTATTCAGAAAAGTAGGGAAGGCTTACATCTGTGTGGTGCTGTAGTGCATAATCTAGACTTCAAGTAAAGTACCAAGCTGAATATCCAGTTTAAAACCAGTTCTGCTGATGAATATCAAGCATCATTTTACCCCTGCATATGGGAATGGCTCTTCTGCTGAATTCAGAGCTGTTTCTCTATTCTTGAGTTTTCAGTAACAATTTTTAAATGAACGTCTGACTACTCTATGTTTGAATTGAAAGTTTCCCAGAAACTCGGTGATGCATGGAATTACTTCATTCACATTTTCCTTTCTCTTTTCTTCCATGCTTCTTTTCTTCCACCTCTTCCTCCCTTTTCAATTCCTACTAACCTTTAAGTTGCAGACTAATCACAAAATTAAAATTTAATTTTGTGGTTAGGGCATCTATTCTTATTAGCACAGTAGAGATTAATAACTGCCTGCTTCTTCAAGAGTTCACATCTTGTACACTGTGGCAATTTGGAGGCATAGGACTTTTCCCAGCTGTAAATGTAACATCTTGCTTGTGTCTTACTGTGACTGCTACAGAAGGCTATATTCAGCATTTCCTATTGCAATATATTAAATTCTTGCCCTTTTGTTCTTTCAAAGTCTAAGATGTGTGTGGCTTTTTTCCCAAGAAATGCAGATTTGTTTGGTTTTGAATTGCAAGTATTTCTACTGGGGATATTGGATTTATCTCTGCCTGTGTAACTTTTTCTTTTACACATATTGCACGTTTCCTCTGTGCATTGCCCATACCTAACACTAATCAACTGATTTTTAGAGTGGTGTAAGAGTGAAACAAAAAGTATGCGCAATAAATCTTTAAAGGTTAATACTGATTGGAGAAAACTATTTTAAAAGAGCTGAATCACAGCAATTAATTAATTAATTTGAAACAATGAGCTTTCCTGAAGACATGTTCTAAAAGCAAAGCAGTAGATCAATAGGGATCTTAAAATTCAAGTAACACACTGGAACAGCTAAATTACAATTATTTCTACAGTGTGCGCTGAACAGATTGGCAGTGGTTGCTGTTGAGGAGTAAAAGCCTGCCTCCAAAATGAGCATTTTGCCTCTGACATCAAAACTGGTTGGGATTTTGCTGTTTTGTGGGTGTAGGAAGTAAACACCAAGAAGTTAATGACTTGTCTGTCCAGGGAATAGAGTATAAGACTTGGGACTATTCTCCATCCTGGTGTCTGTCATAAAAATACTCTTCCTTAATGTCTGAAAATTGCTGCCCTTTTCCTGTTGCATCTTATAAAAAAGAGATATTGCAGTCTGAGAGCACTGCATAAAAGACTATTTTGTAGTCTCCTCTAAGACCACTGTGAAGAGACGTGTTGCATGAGGAGGAAAGAAGGACTATTTCAGGGCAGTTTTGCCAGGATGCAAGGGAGTCTAGAGAAATTCATAAATAACCATTATACCAGCTTTCTTTGGCTGTTCTGCACAGATGTTGCAGGAGTTGTTTCCCAGAAACCTCTCTGGACAATTTTTTCCAGAGACATGAGGCAGCTGTAGGTGGCCCTATTTACTGACACTGAAATCTGCAAATGGAAACAAGTTGTTTATGCTTTTTGTTTCTTTAAAAAAAGGTGGAAAAAAGAAGCAGGGGTAGACAGCAGAAAATGGATAAAAGCCACTGTGCATTGCTTGCTGTTCTTTAGACTGTTGTATGATGCTAAGCAATATGCCCTGATAGAACTTGAACAGGGGCTGAGATTGTTATTAACGATCAGTACAGGATAGTTGAATGTTTAGCAGTCGATGCTGAATATCAATTTTGTTCAAATTACACCAAGAATGTTTTTCTTCTTTTCATTCCCAAGATAAGTTGTACATCTTTTGTTATCCTGGAAATAAATAATTTTGCTGCACATTGGGTTGTAATTTTACAGTTGCTCTGATGTAATTGATTTACTTTTTAAGATGGCACCTTTCCTGGGGACGTAATTGAGTCATTTGTTTTGAATAAGTGAGATTTATTTTCAGCCATGTCTCAGTAGAATATATGTATTCAGGGAGATAAAGACCTCTAGTGTAAAGTTTTCCCTGTGAAAAAAATAATATTCAGTCTCTATGCTCCTTTAGAATTCTTCTACCATGGTGCTGCAGTACAGTGTAAGCTGTAAGACATTATCTAGTTCTCTGTAAGGTATAGGTAAATGACATTAAATGAGCTCCATTTACCAAAGGGAAGTACCACCATGATAATCCTCCCTAATATGTAGAAATTCAGACTTAACTCCCAGTCAAATAAATTCACAGCAATATAATATTAGAGAGAATGATTTTTTAGAACTAGGTTGCAGACTGGTCTGTTAAAAGAATATATTATACTAAAACAGTAAATGCCAAATGTCCATTAAGGTAGTTGAATATACATATGTCTCTACTGCCAAAGGTGAAGGAAAGAAAATGAATATAGAAGGACATCAAGAATCAGATAAAAAGTTGAGCTAGGAATGCCATAGTGTGTGTTGCTTTAGTTATTGCAAACATTGGCCAACAAAGAGATAGAGAAAACTTCACAGAGAGTTATCTATGAGATCTTTTAAACTGTTGTGGAACTGCTTTAACAAATGCCTGTTCAATATTTGGTAAATGAAACATTTTTGTCAGGTATGAGCAGAAGTGATTCTGTTGAGATTACCACTGTAAAATAAATACATTTTATTCCTCCCTCAACTGCTTTCATTTGCAGCATCTATTTACAGAAAAGAAACTACAGATGGAGAACTTCATCATTTAGGCCAGTCAGGTGCTATTTAGGGCTAGTTGTTTACACAGCCAGGAAATATAAACTCGTTGGTGTTCTAGATCTCCTAGTACTGGGCTGCTTCATGATGGATACCTAACCTGAAAATGTCCTTCTTAATAATGCCTATTTATGAAGAGTTAGCATCTGGATATATTCCTGGCTTCCCAACAGTCTTGAGCATTGAATCTGTCACTACATAACTTCTGGGGTTTTTTTTTTTTTGTTGCTTACTTGAATCAGTATAGTCGGGAATTACAGAGGAGCTAAAACCAATTCTTTTCAGATATCCTAATTTTCTAGTCTCACATTTCAGATGTGGTTGATTAATGCCTGTAGCTGTGTAGCTGTAACTTTACTCTTTCACCTGAAACTAAGTCACAGCTACACACTTTCAGCTGTTGTAAACTAAGTTAAGTACAGTCACGGTTTTGTAGTGAATTAGGATGTGCTGAGTAATACATCATTGGTGATTAAACTGTGCTGGAAGCAAATTATCATCTCTCTGAAAGTCTGCTGTGGCAACAAGGGGTGTCATGCTGACAATATAAACAGAGACCCTCACATCCCCCATGAGCGTGATTTGGCTTAGTAGTGGGATATTTCAGTGATTGGAGTGGACTGAATTTTCCTACCTTTCTTATTTGTAGGCAGGTGGAGAGGTACCTCCCTACAATGGAGTCACTGCAAAACTACATCAGCAGTTAGATCTGGCTTAAAAAAACAAACTATCCATTCTGAGGTAAGGATGATGTTTGGTCCCATTTAAGATTGTTTAAAGCTTGTATTTCCCTTTGGGGAAAATGGGAAAATCCTCTCATTATATTTTCACTTGAAAGGTTGTGCTTCCTTGTTGTGTATATGTTTATACATGTGTTTTAATAGAAGTGCTTTAATAGAAGTACAGGGAAATTGAAACTTCTGGTTTAGAAGGAACTGTATCTTGCTGTACTGGCTCTAGGTAGTAAGGTTTTGGTAGTGGGGAGGTGGGAGCTTCAGGAGGGGCCTCTGAAGGAAGATATCAAGGTCTGCTCTGTGCTGGATACAGCTAGTTCCAGCCCTTTCTGTAATGGACTCACTGGAGAACACAGTAAGCCCATCAGCCACAGTGGGCATTTCTGGGAAAACTTATGTAAGACAGGTCAAGAGCAAATAGAAGATCTGGGGGTGAAGCTGAGATACAATTTGTGGGCTGAGAATTATCTTAGCATGGATGTACTGGCAGTTTGGGAGGGTAGAGGACTGTGAATGCTTGTTTGCCAAAAGATTTTTAATTAAATCTATTTATCAATTATCAATAATATATCAGCTCTGCTCCTCTTAGATGTTGCTGTAGTTCTTTGGTGAGGACTTAACCTTGTACAGATTGTAAATAAAGCTAATTAGAGTGGTGGTTTGTTTGTTTGTTTTTTAATGCTTACCTTTCTACCAAAGAGAATTAACTCATTTACTACAGTACAGGAAGGCATATGGATGGTTCACGCTTTTTTTTCCTCCTTCCACATTATATTATCTTGCCTTCATCAGTATTTTGAGTAACATTTCTGTGACACCTCTGCTTCAACACCTTCAACATACACATAATAAACCAGTAAACAAAGTCACTATGAGACCACAGGGCAAGAAAACACCTTGGTAAGTACATATTTACTTTATAATTATGAGCTAACTATATGGAGATACTGAAGAATTTCACACTAATTTTACGAAATTATCATATGATTATGCAGGTAAATTGACATCTGCAAAGTTGTCTGAATACCAGGCAATCCCAGCAGCAACATATTGTATAAATTCACATTTTAACAGCATGAAGCTCAGTCCCACAGGTCTGCTATTCAGTTATTGTTCCCAATCAAGCTGTCAGTATTATTTGGTATGATTCAGGTGCTTATATGTACTAACATTGCTATATTGTCTCATTCTGAAAGCAAAAAAAAATTAGTATGCACCTAAATATGTAAAATAGGATTACCAATTCAAGTAATTATATGCTAGTATACATCACCAATAAAACATTTAACTCCAGTTCCCATCCTCATTTTTACCTCCGTCTTGACTTTTATTTGTCCCTCCTAGGTCCCATTACTTATCACTTTCCCTTTGTGAATTAAAGCTAGATCATTTTACATGCAATATCTTACTGTTGTGAAAATTATGCATAACAGCTTTTATCTGTGAGATATTTAATCACAATATTTTGTACACAGCATAAGAACATTTGTGCTGAAGTCTCAGAGAACTTTAGAGACATCAACAGTGATTTCTAGCCTTTTTTCCCTCACCAAACCAGGGGAATGGAAGGCAAAACTTAAAAATTATACTGTCAGGCAGCGGTCCTGCCTGAGGGTCCATAGCTGTGATTGTTCAGATGCACATGGAACTCAAAGGGGCCTTCTGTGAGAGCAAGATGTAATACCATAAGATGAAGTAAACAAGCTTCCAAAAGGGATAAGGAAGACAATCATATTCATTATTCAAGCATTGTCCCAAAAGGCCACAAACTCCTCGTGCTTAGTCCTTATTCCTTTCAGCGAAGACCCTCCTTGCCAGCTAAAGGCCATTGGGCTCAGTTCTTCAGTTTACTACTAAGGGGAGGTAACCCACGTATGTGAAGAGGGCCAGCCATATGTCTAGTGGTAAGAACTCAGTTTCAATAAACCATGGGCCTGCCCCATGAGTGGGCCCTTTTCCATGCGGGGGTGTTGATCTGCTGGAAGAGTAGGAAGGCTCTGCAGAGGGATCTGGACAGGCTGGAACAATGGGCAGAGGCTAACTGTATGAGGTTCATACAAGTTGTATAAGGCAAAGTGTTGGCTCCTGCACTTGGGTCAGAAGAGCCCCTTGCAGTGCTCCAGACTTGGGTCAGAGTGGCTGGAGAGCAGACCAGCAGAAAAGGACCCCGGTGGTGGTGCTGACTGACAGCAGGTAGAACATGACCCAGCGGTGTGTCCAGGTGACCACAAAGGCCAATGGCATCCTGGTTTGTATCAAAAATAGTGTGGCCAGCAGGATCAGGGAAGTGATCGTCCCCCTCTACAAGGCACTGATGAGGCGGCACTTCAAGTCTTTTGTTTCGTTTTGGGCCCCTCGCTACATGAAAAACATTGAGGTGCTGGAACGTGTCCAGAGAAGGGCAACGGAGCTGGTGAAGAGCACAAGTCTGATGAGAAGTGGCTGAGGGAGCTGGGGTTGTTTAGGTTGGAGGAAAGGGAAACCTTATTGCCTCTAAAATTACCTGACAGGAAGTTGTAATGAGGTGGGTTGCAGCCTCTTCTCCCAGGTAGTAAGGGATAGGTTGAGAGGAAGTGCCCTCAAGTTATGTCAGGGAAGTTTTAGTTAGACGTTAGGAAAAGTTTCTTCATGGAAACAGTGACCAAGCATTAGAACAGGCTACCCAGGGAAGTGGTGGCATTGCCGTCTTGGAAGTGTTCAGAAAATATGTGGGTATGGCACCTGAGGACATGGTTTAGAGGTGAACATGGTGGTGGTACTAGCTGATGCTTGGTCTTGATTTTAGAGATCTTTTCCAACCATAATGACCCTGTGATTCTATTGAAATACAAATGAGTGAATACTGCAAACCCTTTTCCTTCCCATGCGCATTTTCACTGGGCATGTAGGCTGTTTCTTGTGACATCTAAATAAATCCTCTTTCATTATTGCACTGGGCAAACTGGGAATCAGTTCAACCAGCAGCTCTCAGACAGGACTGACAGGGAGACAGTTTTGTCTTTCTTAGGGAAAATGGCTGTGTTGGTGTTTTAGTGTAAAGCATTCAGTAACTGCATGTGCAGAAGCAGGGTGAGGAATAAAGCTGTTGGGATGAGTGATGTCTGAAATCATTGACAAGTCTGTGAACAAAGGGCCCACCAAATGGCGTTCCGGCATCAAGTCTGATACCCACTACTCTTTGTTGTTCCTTGTTTATGGTTCTTCTCTGTATGATTTAGTAACTTTGTGATTGCCAATTTGATGCATCTGGTGTTCACCCAGGATAAAATTGTTTTTCCCAGACCTGTTAGTCTGGAGAACTTTTTACCTGTACAGAACATCTCCTTTGCATGGCAATGCCTCAGATGATTTCAGTGGTTATATCAGGAATCAAGAAGGCTAAGGTAAGAAGGAGGGTTTGACCAGTGGAAGAATAGTGGTACTGTTTCCAGTGAATCCAGCCGAGAGCATCTGGTGGACCCAGCTGGACTACTATGCTGGGCTCAGATGGATTAGTTTAAACTTTGGCACAATCATCTGCAGTGTGTATTCAGTATGGTGTGTCATCATAAAACCATAGTACGGTTTGGTTTGGAAGGGACCTTAAAGATCATCCAGTTCCAACCTCCCTGCTGTGGACAAGGACACATTCCACTAGACCAGGTTGCAGGAGACATCCACAAATCCTCTGGGAAATCGACATTCCACTACTGACATCAGTAAGCTGCAGAGTTGTCATACTGTACAGACATGACACATGCCTTTAGAGTCACATCAGTCTTCAGGATCAATATGTAAACTGATCAGATATTTGCAAAAGGGGGAGCAAAGGGGAGTGAGCCATATTCCTGAAAAGAAAGTGCAATTTTTGCTGAAAGCTTCTACACAGTTGAAAAGGCAACCAGGTTTTTGTTTATTTTCATGATGACTTTGGATTCTGTAATAAAGCACAGCAGGTAGGTTGGTTCTGCACAGATTTCAAAAGAAAATGTTCATCTGCACGACAGAACATATTTTTAAGCAATGGTGCTATGTATAATGTGATTACTTTCATAAATAAAACTGCTAAATGTCTATTTTAGAAGTCATTCAACTTTGAAAGAGGTTGAACAAGATACACTTGTCAATAAATAGTACATTTGCAGAAGAGGATAAATAGCAAGAGGGCACATGTGAAAATTCCCACAAGGTCTAAATAGTCATATTTAAAGGAACTTGCAAGATGAAATGAAACAATAGAGAATCTCTGCACCAGTATCCTGATTTGTCTCTTGAATTATTATGGCCTATTTGCTGACTCTTCAGGATATTTGAATGATGTTTCATAGTTGCAGTAGGCAATTTGTTTGATGATGATTTCAGACATGGGGGCTGGATGTCATCTACAGTTCTAGTTCATCTGGACATTGTCCTGCAACTTATCTTCAGAACACTGAATCTCTTGCTGTGCTAAATTGGAAAGAGTTGGTATTTTAGTTCAAGAGAAGGAACTGTTATTCCAGGATATGCAAGTTGCTGGGGTTTTTTACTGCATATCAGTTAAATATCTTAGTACTTTACTCTTATCTTCAGCAAAGTATGCATGCAATAATTTAGGAAGCAGTTTTTAATAAATTTTAATTAGGAGGATCTGTAATGTATACTAAATGTGAAAAAAGGGGAAAGATTGGAAAGGAGAAATTACCTCAATATGCAACATTCTGCTTCTAGTTCTGCAGTTCACATCCATCACTTGAAAAAACAAAGACCACCTTCTGTACAGAATTTTTGTCTCAAATGGTATATATTTAATAAAATATATTTATCAAATTTAATGTATTTAATCTACAATGTAGAAATTAAAGATAACTATGGCTCTAAGTCCTACTTACATAGGCTATCTATTTCCACTGCTGCCTTGTTCTCATTGCAACTTGGCTCTATCCCAGCTCTCTGCTTTTCTTGCTCCCATATTGAATGCCTACTCTGCTCCCAGTGGGCTGTTGATTGCCCAGCCTTCCATTTCCTTTGTCCTTACAGTCATACCATGACTAACTTTATAATTTTTGGGTGCAATTTTCTTCAATAGCCACTGAGTTGTGTCAGTATAAGAATTTTCGCTGATCTCCTTGCCACCGTTGTTCTTTGCTAGTCCCCTAATTTACAGCTGTGCACTTTTGCCTTATTTTGTCCCAAGTGCTGTGGTCTTTCTGCAGTGACTAATTTTCTGACTTGATATTTGCAACACTCTTCTGACTCTAATTTTAATCATCCTGCACAGATTTCATCAGCTTTCATCATTTCTCATGCTTCTTGTCTTCCATCTCCTTGTTCATTCCTTTTGTGATATTTAGTCACTAACAATGCTCAGGTGTCAAAGTTGTTTGACATTGACGTGCAGAGGTGTGTCCCTAGGATGCTGCAGCTCTGTGACATATCTTTGAATGCCTCATTGATTAATTGGCTTAAGTAAATTAAAGCAGCCCTGCAGAGGTGAGATGAGTTGTCTGAAAAGTCACTCCCTATTTCCCATTTTTAACTCAAAAGTGTTTCCTTTGGGAAAGATGTGGAATGCCTAACTTTGTTTCTTCCTTTGCTGGTTGAGCAGCAGTGTATAGAATTGAAAAAGTCAGTGTTGATTCTGGTGTCATTGTTTACAGCACAGTGAACAGAAGTCATTGCTCTCATCACCTGCCACTGCAATGTGGAATTACACTTTTTAAAAAATCATCCATCCAGCCAGAGTAGCCAATCTGTGGCTACTTGAAACCCCCTTCTATTAGTTTGTGATTGTCCTGGGTGTTTGACCACAGATTTTGGTGTTTGGCCAAAGATCTCCTTTTCTCTTTTCTCCATCTTTTCACTGTTCTCTCCCTTTTCAAGTCTAAGTTTAGAAACTTCCTACTATAAAGCATAAAATGTTAACAGAAGACTGAGCATAGCATTAAGATTTAGATGACCCCTTTGAATTTAGTATCTGTGAATTGTACATTAAATGTGTTCAGTGAGAGACAAACTGGCGAGATGTCTTGCTTTTCACCTGGGTGTTTTTCATGTGCATGTGAACCTACTTTTTGAACTGGTGCAGGAGAATAGAGCAAATGTTAGGAGGGTGAAGATGTTCTGCATACAGGCACTAGCACCTTACAAATGGTGCTAGGGCTTAGCTGGTCTTGGCCAAAGCCCCAAATGTTTTTGATAATATAATACAAGTGTAAAAGAAAAAAAAAGTCATGCCAGTTTTGTTAAATGCTGTAAACCAAGGCAGTATGCAGCTGCCACCTCCTTTCTCGCTAATTGTGTTTCGTTAGCGAACGTGTGAGCAAGGTTAATACCTTTGCTAATAGTGATCTCACTCACGATGCATAGTGAGTTTCAGAACTCTGAAACTGCAACAACTACTCAAGCCCACGCAGAGTGAACAGTGTCTTGCACCTGGCATATTATCCTGCCATGAGTACAACATCAGGCAGTTCAAAGAATGGATAACAGGAGATGTCAGATCTGCTTTTAGGCAGAACAACTGAGAAACATTGTGCTAGTTATGTCCAAGTGTAAAAACCCAGCTTGGTTTTATTGTTCCTTTTCAACAGAGCAAGTGCTATGTATCTAATTATTTCTTACCTCTTTGTTTAATTGTCTTTATTAACAAAACGAGCAGGTTTTCTGCATAAATAAGACAGATATAAATTAAACTAATACAAATAGTTTTAATTTGAGGAATTACAAAGCCAGTATTTCATCAAATGAGACAACTGTAATATTGAGGTTTGCAACATTGGAGCTGAGCACACAGATTAACATGTTCCACTCTTGACTGAAAAGATCTAGGCTCAATGTCTAGGGTAAAATTGTGCCATTGAATGTGACTCTTTGGACTTTATGGGTTCTAGAAGCTCAAAAGACAGCTGCAGTACAGAGTTAAAAATAAGTCTCATTTGTGCTCCTGCTTTTTGGAAACATCTGAGGCTGATGCTGGGCTGCAGTGGGATTTTACAGTGAGATACCCAAGGAATGTCCATCCCATCAAGTGTTCTAGTGCACAAAGCCATATCACCCGGCTACAGCTCTGTAGCCATGTCAGTCTAGCACCGAAGCCAAGATGATCACTCTGAGGATATAATTAGCTGAAGTGCAGTGTGGTAGAGGTAGAGCTATACTAGTCCTGGCTCTGCAGTTACTGCGATTTTTCCCTCCTTTTGCTCTGTCCTCACTGCAATCAATAAACTTCCCTCTCCCCCCCCCTTTTTTTTTTCCTCTCTTTTTTTTTTTTTTTTTAAACTGAAGTTTTGGTGAGTTGGCCGGTCACATTTCTCAAATAGAGCTTTAGATTTGTGCCTTTAGGTGGAGCTCCATACTCATGCTGAGGCAGACTCAGTGGTGTGAAAGAACAAGCAAACCAAAAAGGCAAACCTGAAAAGACCATTTCTAAGTACAGTATCCAATTCGTAAAATTTTACAGAAGAACATGCTTAAAATTTTATAACACGTTTCCAGTTTTCAAAATAATGAGAACTGATAAGAGTTTTATTGTTAAAAAACCCACGTTGTTTATTTCCTTTACTTGCTCAATCATCACTGTGGAAGCAATTTCTTCCTGTTTAGGCACCTTATTTAGCCTTATAAAATTTTAAATCTTAGTCAGGAAAAGGTAGTAAAAGCCCTCTTATTTTTCCTTCTTTTTAATGGCTGCTCTAATATGAATGTTTAAATGTGAGGCTATGACCTGCTTCCTGATAAAAGGATGCATCAGAGGTCTGGTTTTGTCTGTGGTTTTCTTCTGTGAAGCATATAGGTGTAGCTGATGTCACAGCCTGGATCGGTCCCTTGCGTTATAATCCCCTACTTAGCAGAAGGTAATTTCAGAGTCACCTCTGTCCCAGCGAGCACTGTGTGAACTTCCTCAGGTTTAATGGAGGGATTTGAATTCTGTCATGAGAAGAACAGTGCAACCATGCTATAGAATGGCTACTCCTTCCATATTTCTTTCTGAGGGGACTAGGAGGGTTGGAATGCTGCTGTGCTGAGACAACTGAATTTGGGTCATGATGTGGGAGTTTTCAGGTGATTTTTCACCTATGTGTGTTTCAGAACTTCACTGAATGACCTTTTTTGTTTGTTTTCTTACTGTTTAATCAGAGGAAATAAAAAGAAATCTCTGTTCCTAATGATTGCTACTGGAAGAACTGTGGTTTTGCTTTGTTGGCTTTTCAGTAACATAATTTTTCCATTCAAATATCAAGATACAAATGCTGCAGTTAAAAGAAATCTCCTCTCCATGGTGACTTTATCCATTCTTCTCCAGAAGAGTAATGGTAATTAGCTGTTAGTGTGCTTGGAAGAATGGATGTGAGTAAATCACTGGTATTTGGAAGACAAACTAAGAGAACCCCCCAGGTACAGACTCAGCAGCGTATGCTGAGTGCTCCTACTATGCAGGGAGATGCATATGTACTGTTAGTCTGCTTACATGTTATACTATAAACCAAAACTATTTATTCTGGGACAAAAGATTTTTAAGAACAGGCAGTGGATGTGTTTTGAAGCACTCAGTTTTCATTTTGCAGTGTCTTTTATATAGTATGTTGATATTGTCCATTCACTGCATTATGCTGCCAAAAATGTGTATTCTTCTCAGAATCTGTCTTGTTTAATTCCTTACCAAAATATCCTTGCAATATATGGGACTACATTTATGCAGGTTGAGGAATTACTTGTGTGCCTGGAATAAAGATTTGTTGGAAAAAAAGGAAAGATGGGTAAGATGTCAGATGATACACAAATATCCCACTACCCTCTCTAGCATTACAATTTTACTGACAGTGCTTATTCCAGTTTTTGAACACTCAAAATAGAGCCTACAACCTTGTTTACAAATAGCTCTTGCTGCTTAAATATTTAAGAGCACTTAGATAAGATTTCCTGAATTTCAGTGATATAAATGATAGCATAGTGAGGAAATATTAGATTCTTAGAATCAAGAATAAAAAAACCCCTATTCTTCTGAAAATAGTGGCTAGCTTAATTTTGAGAAAATGAAGGGAAATATGAGATAGTAAGAGTAGGTGGGAACAACTTTTGCGAACTAAAAAGTGACAGCTTGATAACATATCTGAAGTGCAGTGTGATATTTGTTTTCACAGGTAAGCAGACTTGTTACTGACATGGTTTTGACATGAAAGCTTTTTTTTTTTTTTACTTGATATATATATTAAATAAACAGAGTATTTTATGTTGAATTGACAAGGCAAAATCTTTCTATGATGTTTCTCTGATCAGGACTGTAATTTTAGGGAAGGTTTTGGTCAAAACCATTCTGGTACTGCTTTACAGACTAGGAGTAAGACTTGACATCTCAGTTCTGTTTTATTTACTTTACCCTTTCTTTCTTTTCTTGTTTTTGTCTTTCCTGAGTTCTCTTTACCAAGCTTCACTCCAGAAGGAAATAAAAACAAGACTGCTTGTATTTCTACAGAGAAAATACAGTATGTTACTTTTTGCCATCTCTGGACATGGGTTAGCTGATTCTACCTTCACTTTAGTCTAAAGTTCAGACTGCAAAGGCTTGTGATGGATGTCATAACCATGCTGCCCTCTAGATAAAGATTCTGGTCTGTCCTGGTCTGTCCCCCCCACTAAATTCTTAATTTTAGCTTGTATCTTACATTAAAGATATGGATATAAGGAATTTGTGATTTGTTTTAAAATCCTAGAGGCTGATTAGGTCTGCTCTAATCTGTTCCTGTTTATTTGTAGATTTTCAAAGGGGCTGGGACAGGAAAATAGATCATGCCAGTGTGTTTCATGCTGATAGTGCTTGGAAACAAGTGAATGCTCTGGGTGCAAAGCTATGTCAAATCTGTCTTATGGGTATGATGCTCAATTACTGGAATGCCAATTTTACTCTTCCCCTGCAGAATGGATATTTCTGAGGCACCTTGGGGAACGGATGTATTGATATATGGATGACTTGTGGGAAAAGAAGAGGAGCTGTACAACTGACATAAAATCAAAAACAAAGAAAAAGGAGTGGGGAGATCCTGGAAAATGAGTATACAAATCAGATGGAGGAAAAAAAGTTATGGAGATGTATTGAGAGCATATTGGACATATTCTTGCTCACAAATAAACGTTCCTTTAGTTTCAGAGTGTGTGCTATCTTAGTTATAGGCTTTTTTCATACTGAATGTTTGTCTCCAAAAGCAGTTATAGACCCAAGGTTACACAGTATAGCCAGTTTCTCTTTTTCAATTACTTTTTTTTGACCAAATTCAACTGCTGGTGGTAGTCTGCAGACTTACTGTAAGAGCAAGCCTAAAGTGTGTGATTTTGGTGATACAGTATTGATCATGTTGTAGAAACAGAAGTTGAAGGGCTTTTCTTTCTCTGTCTCTAATTATTGAGTGTTTTATTTTGTCAGTACAGCTTCCTGAGGAGGTGGGATTCTGTTATTGACTTGGCAAGCCTTGAATTAACCCCTTAACTGTGGTTATTGTGGTTTGTGTCCATTTGCATTGTGGTGTAATTCCATGTATACATTCTTAATGTCCTTGGCCCATAGCAGTGTCACAGTGAATAAAAATCAGAATGGTAATAGCGAAAAAATTAAGGATCTATTCCAAAGTCCATAGAAGTCACTCAAAAGAGTCCCATTCAGCACAGCTGCCCCACTGCATTAGGCACCACCAAAAAAAAAAACCACCAAACCCTTGCTAAAATAATTTCCCATTTAGAAGCCCTTATTCCATGACACAATGATTTGATTACGACAAAATCCTAGAAATGGCAGTTCCTTTAAGAAATTTTATGAACTAGTCTTTAAAATTCTATATGTTACTTGCTCTACATCTCTAAAGTTTATAAAATCATTACTAGTTTCCTGTTGTGGGGTCTAAACCCTGTGAAATTCTGTGAAATATTTCCATTTGTTATGTGCTTAATACAAGATCAAGTCATTTTTGCTGGTATCTTCCTGTTAAAACTTGTAGCCATAGATCATTGTTTTCTAATGACAAAAATAATTAGCAGTAAGACATATTAATGACTGTGTTATCAGGTAATGATGTCTTCATTAATGCATGGCTCTAATCTCTGAAATAACTTTGTCAGTAGCTGCCCGTGAAAGGAATGCTTAGACAGGAGGGAATGCTTTGATGTACCCACTGTCCAAATTCATTACTGCATGAAACTCAATCCTGTCTACTGGATGGTGGGGCTACATCTGAGGTCTTTAAAGGCCAGACTTGAATTCCCTTGAATTTACAGTGGAAACTCTCAGTGATATCTGTTTTGGTTTTGTATGTGCATGCATTTGTTGAATTCAAATGCCCTATAGCTGATCAGTGAGAGTTCATTCTAGAATCTAAGGATTATGGAGACTAATGTGCTAAAAGAAATATTTGTTTGGATTTTGTACTTTGCATCAGTGCCTTTTTTTTGCTGTGGACTGAATCAGACTGTTCTATCCTGGACCCTAGAGACAAGGAGAAAGAATGAAATTTGTTTCCAATTGGCTTGGAACAGTTTCTTTTTTTCTTTTAATAAAATACATTTTTCCAGGATTATCATGGAGACTGGTATGAGAACTTGGAGGGATTCAGTGAAATGACTAATGCTGTCAATATAGCAGTAGCTTTGAGCAAGTTGATATTTTTTACAACCTTTTCAAATACATTATATGTTAATTTTGTAGTTGACAGAGGGAAACAAAACAGGGAAATCCTTCTGTAATTAATTTTTCTGTTCTTTATTTAATAATTTTTATTTAGGATGCTTACATGATTATGTTCCTTTTAATATTTAACTTCCAGCTCTTGGACATTCTCCTGCAAACTCTAATTGTGTTTTAATTATTAAAATAAGAGTGAGTTTTTGTTTGCAGTTGCCTTTATAGCAGATATTTACAAAGCTGGAGCTACATGACAGACTTTCTATAACTTTTCTCTAGCTGTAAGTTCTTAAACTGAATAGGTTTCCATTCTAAAAACCTTTTTTATTGCAATGTTCAAAACATATATTGGCTCCTAATAAGTTTATACTTTTTCAGAATTTCATTGGAGCTGTAAAATTCTAAAGAAATTATTTGATGTGAAAACAACATTTTTTTAAATTTCATGATTTTTTTTTTTTTTTGGGATAACCTACAGCCTCCCTGCTTTCTGTAAGAAAATGGTTAGGTATCAAACTGTTCTGTCCTTTCATCCTCTGGGCCTAAATGCTTCTCCTCCAAGCTCTGAAGAAAACCCATCCTGAAAGCCTAGCATCCAAGGCCAAAAAGCAGAAGCAGCTTGACAGGTAACAGATGTAGGTGTGAGGATTTGTTGTGTATTTTTTTCCTAGTAGTAACATCTGTCTTGGCTAGTTTCCTCATAGTTACGTGGAAAACCAGTGATCTGTCATTGTTTTTGTTCATGGAAGTGAATACTACCACTTACTCCTGTGAATTCTAGACTGTTGTTTTTCTTTTATATTGTCAAGTGAAGTGTAAGTCACTTTAAAAACTACTCTGTTATCTTTGATGTAAATCTGTTGTTGCCTTTACAAGACTGGAGTGTTCTAAGACTATTCACCTGTGGATACCTGTAAAAATATTTATGGGTTTCCAAAAGTTATCACTACCCCTTGAAAACATACTAGTATCCTGTTCAGAAATGTTGATTTATGGGTGGTTCTGAAAATGTAAAATGGTTTTTTAGTAGAGGTGATTATTGGTTTTATTATCTGGCTGTAGTAGAACACCCAGTTTTCTGAAAAGTGGGGCAAGCTCTCTTTTGCAGCACCATCATCATTTCAGTACATCTCTAAAGACAAAGAAAAACGAGTGCTCTGATATCTCAGCAATCCTGTGTCTAATGATGATAAAGAAATGAATGTTATGTTTTCTTTCCTCTACCTTGTAGAGGTGGTATTTGCAGAGGTAGTCTTGGGGCTATTTCAGTTCTTTATACTTTGAAGTGTCACTTGTAGTTGACCAAGTAAACACAGGAAATGGATACTTTTTTGACAGCTAAAATAATTCAGTGGGAGCATAATGAAGGCTGACAGCTACAGCAGTGTTATACTGGATTGGGAGATATTTTTTTCCCTGATTTGTTAACTTCCCTTCCTCTAAAAATGAATGATACCTAAGCCACTGTGGGCATAGTGTGACCCACTGAGACATTCCATTTTAAGACAAATATTAAATGAGTCACACTGGTGTGAGAGACTGGAAAGTGATGTCTTGAGACATTTTGGGGTGCATGTGGGTAGGGGCAGGGGCAGGTCCATCCTTGCTGTGGTGAGGCAGTGCACTGCCCTGCACACCCCTGCCCCTAGTGCCTGTATCCCAGCATGGCAATGGCTGCCAATCCCTGGCACATCAAAGGCAATGCTCCACACTTGCCTCTGGAGCCACTAACCCAGCTCCTGAGTGGCCAAATGACCAGAAATCCTAACTGTGGGAAGGGCCCAGGAAGGCCAAGGGGTATTTAAGGCCAAACACGCAGCAAGCACAAGTTTTTACCTCCTCTTGGAATTTCTATCTGAACACTGCTGGAATCTAGGAGTTGGTAGCTATAAGTGTGCTTTTCTATATATTTTCTGTCTTTCTCTCTTTCTCCTTCTTCTAATTCCGTCTTCTAGGAATTTTTGAGTAACTTAAAATTGAATGGGCTTCGAGTTTGCTAAGTTGAATGGACCAAGTTAATGCTTTGAGAAGTGTTTTATGTTGACAGAATGTTGCACTAAACCTTTTGTCAAAGTTCTTTGATTTTCCAAAGTTGCCAGTAAAGTATTTATTTGACCTCTTGAAAATGTCTTGTCAGTATTTCTACTGTGCATCTAATTCAGTATACATGAACAAGAGTAAGCCCTTTAAAAAAACCTCATTGAGGAAGTGTTTTTTGGGGGATCCTTACAACTGGAATTTAGATATTCCAGTTTTACAACTCTCTTCCTGGCCGCAAGTAGTGTGAGGATAAGAATAACTAAAAGTGTATTATGGTGAAAGTGATAAAGTCATGTTTATTCATGTGCTGTGGAGGGGGTGAGAATAGGCATAAAGATGAGAAAGAGTAAATAAGACACACAGTCTGGAAGAATAATTATACCAGGTGTGTGTTCCAGTGAAGCACCTCTTGCACTTTCTGGGTTTCCTTAAAAAATATGGTTTTATGGAGTGAAAGTAGCTTGTTTCCAGTTTGTTCACTCTCATGAAGTTTAAATAGTGTAGCTCCTTGAAATAACTGAAGTTGGCAGTTGGGGTTTGCTATCATGCAAAATTTGCTAAAGAAGATGTTTATTTGCATGTAGTCCTCTGAGAATCCTTTCACCAGTTTCATTATGTTCTAACTTATAAAAGAGATTTCTTTATGGCTTGTTGACTAATTCACAGTTGAGAAAGCTCCTTAAAATACAGTTTCCAGGATCATTAGATCATTTATGGACTGTAATTTCCTTCACTGGAATCAGTGGGAAAAATCATGCTGTTCTACACAACATTATCAGTCCATTGGAACCGGCTTTTGTAACATAAAATGACTATGGTGTGAAACAACAGAGACGATCTGCATTGCATATTCAGGCACATAAATTGTTCTCCTTTTCCTGGGAACTGATAATTATTACTAAAAATAGAACAGTGAATGAGGAAAAAATATTTTTTTTTAAAAATGAGGAGAATATCTCAGTGACTTAATAGTGTAATGACACTGAATGATTTGCCATCAATTCCTGATCTATGCATAGATTTTTTTTACACCTTTGTCTTGTGTGTATTGTGTTTGACTGGCAAACAAAAAGCAGTTCTGTTACTTTTGTCCTTTGAAAGCTTTTTACCTTTAGAGAGAAACAAAACACTTCATAAAACACCACTGTGTTTTGTGCTATATATATTTTTTTTAAAGTTCTTCCATATGACAAAGATTGACCAAATGTTCCATGAAAGGATCTTTTTCTTTTAGAAAGCTTGTCACTTGTTATTTTATTAATGGTTTGCAGGGTTTTGGGCAACACCTTGCTGTACTGTTGCACGTGAACTTTGCAGTTCTCTGAAGACAACTGAATTTATTTTGACAAGGTATTATCTGCCAGAAGTAGGCAAATGCTCAATGATACGCATATCATTCTCATGCTTTGTCATATTAAATTTCTTTTTTTTTAGGGCCCAGGTGGAGGCTTGTATATAATTTCCCTCATAAGCATCTTGCTGAATGATGTTGACTTCTGCAAGAGGTTTTCACTTTCTGCAGGTTTTCACTGAGTTACTCTTGCTTTTTTGTAAAAGTATAAATCCTGCAGAGTAAGAACTGAATACTACATGTTTTGTGTATACAGTGTATTGAGGAAGTACTACTCCTCATAAAAGCCTGTCAACAGACATTGTAGAAATAAAAATATTTGCACAGATGTTTTGGACAAGGAAGCAGAAAGGATAGGATAGGAGTATACAGAGCCTAAATTGCTACATGGAAAATGCAAAATTATTGTGGGAGACTAATCCATCATCGTAAGAGAGATGAGGCAGCTCTGTATCCTCAGGTCCAAGAAAAAGCAAGGCTGAGAATGTGTTGTACACACACAAAATATGTAGATACTGTGTACATGCATGTAATGCTCTTCACCTGTATTTTAGAATGTGTTATCTACCCTTAGACAGTGACATCCTCAGACCAAAAGGTGCTTCAGAGAGCTGTCTCCTGTTAGGTCATCTTGGGTTTCACACCTGGATTATGGGGCTGATGGCTCTCCTGGGACAGCCCTGGGGCTGGCTGGACACCCTGGAGAGGATATCCATTGGATTCCTCACTGTTCTTGTTCTTCTGTGCATATCTGGACCTGTGGAGATGGACCACTGATGGGCCTGGGAGGAGCTGAAACAGGGTGTTAATTTTTCATGTTGCTGCATCTGCCATTGTCTCTCTGCATTACTCTGTCTGTGTACAGAGGAGCTTTTTGTCACATGACATAACACTAAGAAGTTCAGGAAACATTTTTTTGCCACAGGTCACCAATACTTGTCTAGAACATACTTGACATAAGACTATTGATGACAAATAAGCTATACAGTCTACTGCCAAATTATTTTCTGCTGTAACAAGCATGCTGATATGAGCCTGTCTGTTGTTAAGCTAAAAGTTGGGCTTTGGTGTCGGCAGTTTGTTAACTAACAGGATAAAGAGAGCTGACCTTGAGCTCATCTTCTGGAAAGCCTACTTTTCCATAAGGGATATAATCCACAGGCTTTTGGTATCAGTGGAAATAATTCTATTGACCTATTGCACAATTGTTATGTGTATAAGCACCTTTGAAACTTGATTTTTCAAGCTGCCCCCTTGCTGGTGCTTGACTGATTGTTTAAATATGTGTTATAAACTGTCTTAGGGTGACCTTATGATGTGTATCCCATATCGCTGCCTATGCCCAGAAATTAATTTCTGTGCCTTTCTATACCTCTAAACTGAGCCTGAGAGGGGGAAGGAAAAACTGAGCAGCAAGACAAAACTTTTGTGGGTTTTGTGGTTTGTTTTTTTTTTTTTTTTCTTTTTGCCTGTGATAGGCTTGAGTGTGCTAACTTTTACATCTTAATTCTATAGAGAATTTGGTGGCATTCTCAATTAAGGCAGTGTAGTTGGTGGACCTGTGGGTGAGGGTGGCCTAGTTTCTTTGGTCAGCTTGCGTTTTTTATCTCATGTCAAAGTACTCAATTCACCTTCGGATGCTCATGTTTCTTTTCTTTTTCTTGGCCTACTTGCTTTCTTTAGCTTGAGAGATTCTTGGGAGTTTAGGCTGTTGTAAGTTTGTGTAGCAAGACAAAAAAAGTTGCTGGTATCTACTGTAAAGGACTAGTTTATTCTAAACAATAAAACTAATAACTAGGTAAGTACCTTGCTACAAATGCCTTTATCTCTGAATATGGTTTATGTACACTATTATTCCATTTTTGTAGTCTTAGCATGTTTGTTGCCTGTATAGTTATATGTGCCTTTTAAAATTTATTTTTTATGCAAGGAAAGTGAGACAGGAAAGAGAGGTTCTGTAAATGCATGTCTCCCTGTAATTTGATCACCAGGGTGTACCTTTTAAACAAGCTCACAATAGTAGTATAATTTCAGTTTTCCTCCCCTTTAAGCCAGAGAGTGCGAGCAACAATTGTCCTGCTACAAATGTTAGGTGTGCTTAATGATTTAAACAGGAGCCAAAACTCTCTACCTAAACATTTCTGGTTGATATAAGAAGCAAGAGAGATGCTAATGTAAGTGGTTGTACATCTTCTATGCATGCATAGCACGTAATTTTTCCATTGGTCTGTTGAGCGCAGACTCCTCTACTTCTAATTTAAGGCACACGAATGAAAAAGAAGTGTCAGAAATTTTCCTTAAAAAAGCTGTTTGGAGGCATCATGACACTACATAGATGATAGCCTTCTGCCTGAGTGCCCGACATAATTGCCACTCTGCTGCTAAAGTGGCTGTAGGTATCCCTGGAACAGGCTAAATATTACTGTTTAGTTCCTATGGCTGAGCCAGTGCCTCTGCCTGGTTCATCCATTCCTGTGAGTAAGAGGGACAAACGTCTGAGTGAACCTCCAGGATAAGTTGATAATGTACAGAAAATGGAAGTTAGTACTATTAATCTGACTTAACAGTCATAAAATCAACAGTAGAAACATGAAAATGTTGAGATGAGAAAGTGTTGTAACTGCAGATAAATACTTGCAGCTAATCCTTTAATGGACAACATGACAGGAAAACTACATAAAGGCTTTGTCTGTGTACAGCCTCTGTGCTTACCAAATTCCACATCTTATACTTTATAGCTATACCACACGTAACACTCCAGTGCTGTTGTTGATCTACAATGTAGGGAGTCACTGGAGATTTATCTTTATTTCCAGCCTGACATTTAAATGTTCTTAGGTATCTTTTCAAGCCTTTTCTGATTTCCAAATGCTCAGAACTGTTTATTTCAGTATATAGTGCAACTATATAGCTGTATTTTTTGGTTCTGCTGACATTTTAGAAAACAGTATCTACTTTTCTTGGGGGGGGTTTTGTTGTGGTTTTTTTTTTCCTTACTGCTTTATACTAAACGAGATTATTAATGCTTCATTAATCAACTGTTCAAAGTGTGATTGCTCCTGAATAGCTCTCAAAAGCTGGCTTTTTACCACTTACTTTCATTAGTGCTTAATTAACAGAGGAGATGAAAACTAAAATCTTCAGCCCACTCAAGGATGAGATATTGCTTTTCAGAGGAGGGATTCAGAAAAGGCCTGTGTTTTGCAAATGTGTTGCAAAAATGCTGTAAATTTAGACCAAAATTTTCTGTACAGACTAGAAATATCCCTGCTTTGTGCCAAGAGGAAAAGTGGTAATACTGGGCCATCACCTTAAACTGTAATGTATAACTTTGCTGGATGCATAAGCAACAGTAAATGCCTGAGAAAACATTAGCAGATTTGGAAGCAAGGATTACCCCATTACAATATTCCCTCTGTACCCAGTCTTCTCAGCTGATACAGTAGTCATCTACTTGATGTGGCATGGTCTGCCTAATACAATGATAGAAAAGGATGAAAATGCTTGTGGTGCAAAAGAAGCTTGTGAGTGAAACAGTTTCCTGAGCATCTCCTTTGTTGGTGCTGTTTGTTGGCAGGTAGCTCAAGAGAGCCAGGCTTTGCTTGACAAACGTAGTAGCCTCAAATAACTGACCTCGTATTATGGTTCCCCTTATTGTTCTTCTCTTTAATTATGATTCAATGTTTGACACCTCACCTGATTTCCTATAACAGAATTACAGGAATTTAAGTCAAAAACAAGTACATAAGATTCATGTCCTATGAAAGAATTGGCTGGAATACACTTAATTATTTAAAAGGATTAGGATTTGTTTTCCTATTTCAGGATTATTGATTATTTTAGAGCCTGATCCAAATTTAGTCAGTACCACTGACTTGTGCTTATCCAGTTAAATGACTGGACATCTTGGATTTAGTTGCATACAAAAGAACAGATTGTCTTAATGTTCCATGGCAACAAAAAGTGTTATGCATTGAAGTGACGCTATGTAACAGTCTAATGTAATAAAATTATAAGTACTGTATTTCGAAATATGACCAGACATTAAAATATGCATGTGTGTTTAGGACTGACTTTTGTGTTCTTGTTTCAGACATTCAGGTTAAAATATTCACTCAGGTTTCAAATACTGGAACCTTTGCTTGTGAGTGCAAATTAAGGACCATTCTTAAATGTGGCTTGTTATTTTATTTTACGAGAATGTGTTTTGAATTTTTCTACTCCTCTGTAGGTGCATACACAGATACGTTGCTTTCCCCTTCCTATACTGTTCTAAGGTTTACTGTAGCAACAGTACATGCTCTACCAGCATGCTGGTACTCAAAGGTTTTTTTTGTCTTGTTCTAATTCCCATTATTTGATATATTCTTGCTTTAGATGTGCATTTACAAGAGAATGTATGTGAGAAACTCTAAGATATCAGACTATAATAAAATTTACAATAAACCTGCAATAGCCTGACTACAAACAACTCCATCACTTTTTAGAAGGAAGTTGAATATAATGCTTTCACTTATCTAAAAATATCAAAACTGGTTAGGACCTCAAATCAATGAAACTGTACGTGTTTATCTTCCTTGAAATATGTGACGATTAGTTGTGAAAACACATTTAAAGATTTAGCTTGAAATTTGGAAGAACTGATTCTTCAAGGTAGCCTGGCACATGCATTAGCTGCATTCATGACTATGTGTGGCCTGCCCTGGTATTCTGTTACATGGGCATTTTTGATCTAAGAAACAAGAAATCTCCAGGCCAGGGTAATTTTTGAGAGGTGATGACAGATTAGGGAAATGAGCTGTCAGGAACTCCATGAGGTTCTTCAAGGAGAACTGTCAAGTCCTGCCCTTGTGGAGGAGCAACCCTGGGCACCTAGTTTTGCAGACAATGCCCTGGGGGTGTTAGTGGACACTGGGTGGAACATGAGCCAGCAATGTGTCCTTGCTGCAAAGATGGCTGATGATACTCTAGGCTGCCACTGGCAAAGCACTGGCAGCAGGTCAAGGAAGCTGATCCCTCCACTTTGTTCAGCACTGGCGAGTCCACCCCTGGAGTGCTCGGTTCAGTTTTAGATGCTCCCGTACAAGAGAGACATAGACATATTAGAGGTACAGAGAAGATCCACAAAGATGTTTCCTCACATATGAGGAAAGGTTGAGAGAGCTGGGACTGTTCAGCCTGGAGAAGAGAAGGCTTAGGGGAATCTTGTCAGCAGATATAGATACCTGAAAGGAGGATGCAAGGAAGACAGAGCCAGGTTCTTTTCAGTGGTGCCCAGTGACAGGACCAGAGGCAACTGACACAGACCGAAACATGGAACATGGTTCCATCTGAACCTCAGAAAATACTTTTTCATCGGGAGGATGATTGAGCACTGGCACAGGTTGCTCGAGGTGGTTAAGTCTCTGTCTTTGGAGATACATTCCAAAGCCATCTGGACGTGGGCTCGAAAAATTGGCTCTAGGTGACTGTGCTTGAGCACATTTGAGTTTGGAGAACATGACCCAGCTTCAACCCATTTTGTAAAAATTCTTTTAGAAGCCATTTTCTGTTTCTTCTTGAGAGACTTGCTGCCTCTTTACAAATTCTTCAATCTGACTCATGGTGCTATGGATCAGATGCTCTTTGGGACCTTCTGAAGTGATTTTCTTTTCTGAAATTTTTATGATTTAAAGCTGCATAGCTGTTGGAAATGACTGACATGCATAAGGCAACCATATGTCATGGCTGCAAAAGAAACAATGTTTTTAAAGTCACTGGAGGTCAGGTGATGTGGACACAAAAATGCTGTTAGCAAGAAATTTTCCTGCTTCTTTCTAGGCCTGTGGGATACTTTTCTCTCTCAAGAAGAAATTTGCAGAGTTCTGTAAACTATGATCACCTGTGACCTTGCAGAACTTTGTTTATGGTACAGTAGAAAAGTATTTTGAAAATGGATGTTTTAGAATTCTAGCCAATCACCCCAAGGGGTGGCTGATCCTTTGTCCAATTAGACTATGGAGAAAAAAGTCTACAAAAGAGTTTGTAAAATAATTAAATAAATCAATCTTGCTGCACAATTCCTGTCTGCTGGATCTCTCTCCTCCTCCCTATGACTGTGCGACACAGTGATAAGGTGACACAGCACACTTAAGACTAGTTCTTTCTCATTCTAAATGACTTGAGCATATTTTTCTATACTTAATTGATACTGAGAGGTTTTATGGGAAATTTAATCAGTCAGGCTTTGCCAGTTCTCAAAAACAACCCTATGGAACAATATTTATGTGATATTAAACCACTAGGAGTTACTGGAAAGGGTAATTAAAGCAGATTTATTTGCTAGTTTAAAGCTATATTATATTTTTATATTTCATTCATGTCTGAGTATTTAAATAGATGTATAGAGAAAAATCAAAACAACAACTTATGTGTGTGTGCATATATTCTATATATTTCACTTGGACAGTGTATCATGAACCAGAATTAATTTGATCTGTGGATAGTTTTTTTTTTTAACATAAAGGATAAAGTATGTGCACCCAACAGGATCACAGCTAATTAAGCAGGTACTGTTTGGCTTGTTTATCCTCAGTGCCATAAATTGTTCCATATCACCTAATAAAGGTTGGGGTATGGTTCATTATGTATTTTCGTTTCAAACCAACACTTTAAAATGCAAAATTAATTTTTACATAGTTCAGCAGTATTAATGGTCTTATTACAGAATGGGAGTATTTACTCTGAAAAAGGTGATAAGGAGCTAATATAATTGACTGTGTTTAACATATGGCTTCAATCCTCAGAAATGTTTTTTTGTTATTTTACAGGATGGGAAGTTTTTAGTGACCTAGAGATGAAGCAATAGGAAGACCAATCTGTCCACTGTGGACAGGAGCAGAAATGGTGATGGATGGTCTGGGAAGATTCATTTGGTTTTCCAGGGTAAATATGCCTATAACTGCCAAATCATTCCTTTCCTCATGCCATAGATATGTCATTCAGTAAACCATATATTTCCATCAAGAATTCTCATTTTGCAGCAGACTAAAAGCTTAGTGTTTGATGAAGAAAAGTGAACTTAAACATCTTTCTCATAATCAATAGCAGAGTTGTAAAATTGTTATAAATAAAAATATGTCTGTGATACATTTTTATTTATGAGTCGCTTTTTAAAAGAAAAAAACCAGAAAGCTATATTGCTACAAGGGAATGCTCAGGTGAGTGTTGGTGTATGTATATATCTATAAATTTGAAAAGCTTGTGAATTCTTCAGTGACCAGAAGAATGCAGTTTCTGCTGGAAAACTTTGTATATTTTTGTATTAAGAATACAAAGATGAAGTAAAAAAGAAGTAGTGACTCACCTGACAATTACGGGATTTGTGTCTTTTTCTGTCAGAATACATGCTGATATCATGTTTTCTTGGAAGCATTATAAGGCAAGCACTGCATGTAGTAGTTATTCTTTTATTGGAGTAAAACCTGTATGAGTAATGTAAGCTAACTTGAAAACAGAATCGGTATTGATATAATCACCCTATTGTTTTCAATGTTTTAAAAATGGCATAGCAAGTGTTTCTCAAATATTCACATTTGAAGTGAAGATAGATACTGCAGAAAATACAGAAAACCCCCCCAGACTTTATTAATCGCAACACCTCAGATAGTAGTCTTGAACTGGTTTCTTTACCTAGCTTTAGTCTTTTCAGTGGTAGAATTACATGTCATGACTTTAGGTGAGAATTCATGAAATTGTTAACTTAATGAAGAAGAAACTCCAAAGATTATATAGCTGGTGTTATGCCCCACTTATTCCAGAGCTTTATGTCTTTCTGCTGACTTTGTCACAGCAGTAGTTTGTGACATTTACAGTAGACAGCTGTGCAGATCAGGTGTCTGTTAAAAGAAACACTTGCATTTTTACCCTAAATCTGTGCCAGGGTGTTAAAGAAAGATGCACGCCAAAAAATACTGATGTATGATTTTTTAGTGTCTTTTAGACTGGTATTTACATCAAGTCCTACAGCCTTGATCCCTGGAAAAACCCCCCCCATTCTCTCCGTTTGAAAATGCGGACTGACCATGGCCGGCAGCTGAGCTCCTACCCAGTAATGTGCTCACTCCCCCACAGCAGGATGGGCAAGCAGGAAAAACCTTTGGGTTGAGATAAAGGCAGTTTAATAAATGAAGGGGAAAACCAAACAAACCAAATGATGCAAAGGCTGTCAATCACCACCTCCCACTGGCAGACCGATGCCCATCCTGTCTCTGAGCCATGGCTACCTTGGGAAAACTGCCACCCGACAGTTTTATAGCTAAGCATGATGTTATGTGGTAGGGAACGTGTCTTTGGTCAGTTGGGGTCAGCTCTTCTGGCTGTGTCCCCTCAAAACCTCTTGCCAATGTTACTCCTCCCATATTGCTTCCACTTCAGCATGGTTGTGGGAGCCATCACTCTGGTGCGCCATGCAAAGGTGGGCAGTCCCTCTGCACCAGGTCCTCTCTTCTCCAGTGATGGTTGGCATCAGAGGGCCTCAAAGCTCTTCAAATTGCAAGCCAGCTACTGGGACCCCCCCTGTATTTATAGGGCCTGGAACAGAAGGCAGTGAGGTGGCTTATGACTTCAGGAGGCCACTGTGATGACCCCTTCCAGATAGTGGAAGGACTTGTTTTCTGTTCCCTTGTCTTTCACGCAGTGCTGTGACAGTGTGTACAGCCTGCATGCCACAAAGCCCACGCATCAGGGACTGTGCACCATCAGATTGTTGCAGGTGACAGGGGGAGATGGTCACCTAAAAGCACTCTAGTCCCCCTTGGCTGAAACCATTCTGTGGTGACAAACCCTTCTGCATAAGGAGAGAGCCCTCCACAACCATCCTGGCTGCCAGGTCACTTGCAGTCTGACTCTCTTAGGCCTGTGCAGTTATATGGCTTTCCTTCCCATCTTCCATGCCAGCCCCTGCCCCTATTCTCTCCTGCCATCTGTCTCCACAGCCCTTGATTTGCTCCTGTTCCACTCTCTAGTTTTAAGGACAAACCTTCTCACCACTCTTTCAGGTTTCTTGGTTAACCACTCCAGAAAACAAACTTTCTGGGTGTGTTTGAAGATCTGCAAAGAGCTTCTGAATTGGAGCCTGCAAGCAGGTTTCCAGGGTGAAGCTCCTGCTCTTCCAGGACTTTGGGTACACAGAAGTTGGGGGAAGATGAGAGAAACAGCATTATTTTTCTATCAGTATCTTCTTGAGGGAGAGTAAGAATAAGGAATTAGAAAAGTGAGTAATGAGATCAGTTGAGAAATGTGTAGAGACACTAATTAGTAAAGGTTTATCTTTGCTTAATTAGGAGGTCTTTTCAGGCTCAGGTTCAGTTCTTGAAGTAGACAAGACTTTCCTCCCTGTTTGACATTGGGTGTTTGGCACCACTCTTTTTCAGGATTATAGTAGTATTTTTTTTCTAGTTTAGTTGATAAGCTGTACCACTTCCCTTCCTTTCTTCATTCCTTTATGTTCAGTCTGGTGATACCTATATATGAAAAAAGATTGTAATAAATCAATAAGATAAACCAACCCTTAAAACTTAATGGTGCATTATTTCAGTACATATCTTGAGAGATCTGGGAGACTTGGTCAACAAAACAGGGTTGAAGATAATGTCATAGTGCATTCCAAGGAAAACAAAAAGACATAGATACTACCTCAAATGCTTTTCAAATGTACAATATGCCTTATACATATGCACATATAATTAATATTCTTCGCTTGCCTTTCTTGTACATGTAGTCATTTTAAATTTTAAGCAGCTGAAGTGAGTTCTCAGTGTCTAAGTTTTATAATTTTCTGTGCTGACAAGAAATATTTCCTGTTTTCTGTTCTCTTACTTATCTAAAGAAGTATGTATATCCTGGAATGTTTTGTTGGAACTCATGGTGAAGTGGATTTGGCATCAAAAGGCAAGTACTCAAGTCTTTTCATCACATGATTTCTGTGAGTTCTTACTTCCTATTTTTGGTTAGTGTTTCCACATTTAAGGAAAACAAACAAGCAAAAAACCCTGACATGAAAACAAACCCTTTTAATTTTCAAATATTCAATAAACAGGAAAGAGGCATAGTTTTGCAGACATGTAAATAGTCATATTACTGAACCTCTTTAACTTGTTCAGTTGCAACTTCAACATGAAGTTACAAGTATGGACTAACATACACTTCTGAAAAATGCTTTCTTTATATTAATCTTTATCTTCCAGTGGCTTTTTAAAGTCATAACCTAGTTCCAGATTTGTTGAATGATGCTGAAGTAGTCTATCAGAAAACAAAGCACAGAACAGATGGAATGGCAAACCCATTTCATCCTGATTTATTGTGTTGGTCTTCTTATATTGCAAATTCATTAAGAACTTGAAGGAAAATTGTCCCTTTTTCTGCACAGCTTGCAAAGTCTTCTCTAGCATAATGAGGCAAAATCTGTGTGCTTTCATTTAAACTTGCCTCTTTTTGTCCAGTGAATTTAAGGAAGTTTGGCTAATTTAGATACTTTCTGTACTTTCCAATATCATCAGTTTGCTGTGATGCTTGTTCTATTGGATCCTTTAAAGCCTCCTATCTAGGAGTTATAAAACTATATTAAAACCCCAGAACTATATAAAATATTTATCCAATGCAGTCATATCCATTTTTCTAAGGTTCTTTTATGATTAATTTTCCTTCCTCCTTTTTTTAAAAGTAGTCACTGACATGTCTGTCTTCTCTTCCTGGAAGATCCAGATTTTTTTAGTATATTGCAGTAAGAGAGAACAAAAGTTTCAGCAAAAATTTGAGAGAAAACTGCTGGATTTTCTCCAGAGTTGGTCTGCTCTCCACTGGCTTTGTTAAGTGAGATATGTAGACAGCTCTTTGATAAAGAACCAATTTCCATTGTCACTGAGAATTTGTTTTCCAAAATGTCCTTGTGTGTCTTGTTTCTAAGTTTCTGTATGACTTACTGTTTTGAAGTCTTTGGGTTTGAAGACTTCAAATTCAAATACTTTTAATCATAACATGTGGACTAGAGAAAACTTTTTCTAGTCCTGATGAGAAATTGTTGCATTGAGTTTTAACAGCAAGTCCTTAGTGGAGGATAACTAGACCAAAGAAATACGACTGAGAGAATCTCAGAGCAAGGAGTGAAAAGCAGTTCCCTTAATACAGAATTCATTACATATGTAGCAGTAAAGGCTCTGGCAACAAAAAAAAACCCCATTATTTGACTTGTGATTAATTCTAGCACGACTTGTTTGCCTATTTTTTTTTTTGTTTCAGAAGAAGGATTTTGTTCCCACAAGTAGTAGGGGTTTTTTTTGAGGAAGGGCTACAATATCCAGTTTACTTGGATTGATAAGCTCATGTTATTTTCCATGCTTCTTGTTGCCTGGCGGTAATGTAGTCTTTGGTGCTCCTAATAAAGATGGTAATGCAAAATCAGTGTGCAGCATTGCTGTCTGTTAGAACTGTTTATTAAGTTGTGGAGACTTTTTGCCTTTCCTTGCTAGTCATGTATCTCTGCTCTTGGGTTTGTTTTTTATTTTGGCATCAAAAAGAGTAAACAACTGGTTGTTTTGCTGATTGAAACTGCCAAAGAAACCCCTTAAGGCTGTACACTGAAACACCTGTATTACTGCCACCTGTTTCACTATTCCTGCAATGCCAGAACATATGGTTTCATTCAACTTCAGAGTTGCATTTCTTTGGTATTTTTCAAGGCTATGCCTTAATTTTTGCAGCTGAGGCTTATCAACAGGAGCAGCCTCCTTATCCATGCCATCTTTCCATCTGATCGCTGAGGTTTGGGTCTTTATTTTTTTAATTTTGTGAGTTCAAATCTTCTATGCGTGAACGTGCAAAGTGAAGTGTGCCAGTTACAGCATGCCACCCAAGTAATAGAAATCTCTTAAATCAAGGAGGCTTTGACTTGCTTGTTTTTGACAACATAAAGATAATAGGAGCTCTGTGTTTTTAATGGGAAAATTCATCAAGGCTTTCTAAATCCTAACTGTGACATCTGTGTTCTATATCTGTATCTGTTTGTAAATTAGTTAAGTCAGTGTTAACTGGAAGGTATAAAAACACTAACATGTCTCTCTCTTGTTGGAATTGCTCTGCCTTTCTGAAGATATAGGAATATTTAATAGGCCATGTACTGGAACATTTCATCCACTCACACTGCATTTTGTACACTTTACTCCTTATTGTGTTGTGATGTCAGTGGATGATCCTAAACATGATCTCTTTCCTGTTTATTTTATTTTCCCTGAAGAGTGCTTTGCTTCAGTGTGAGATCTTCTGTGACTCATTTCCATCAGATTACATCCTGTCACTTAAACAAAAAGTGATTTCTCTTTAGTGAGACTTTAATAACATGGTCTGGTTCCAAACAGAACTTATTTGAAGAAAATATTTTTAGCTGTGTTTTCCATGAGAGTTGCCAACGCATCCTCATTCACTTTCTCACAAAACAATTATAGCATCAGCTTAGCAGGCAATTAGCAGTAACTTGTATTTTGTTGTATATTTTTTCACTAGGGGAGTGTTGGTGGCTGAAAATTATTATATTCCTGTTGGTAAGGAATCTGATGCATGGGTAGTTTCGTCCTATATTTCCTTTCCTCAATAAAGCTTAATTTCAAGCAAATGTTCTATGCCTTCAGAGTGGTACTGTACAATTTTAAGAATGTGGTAGATGTTATGTGTGGTTTTTGGGTATGATCAACACAGGTGTCATGGGATGTGTTGCTCTCAATATCTGTAGGCAGTATTTTACTGTTGATGGTATTTAGCTTGTCCATGCAGAGTGAACCAGCAGGCTTTGCAGGGTAAGAATAGAGCTATTAACACTGCTGTTGCTGCTTCTGGCAGTTTTGTTGATCCAAACTCTGGTTTCCATTGACTTTTCCTACAAATTCCTGAGAATGAAGGTTTTCAGCTTTGTTACAATGCACTGTTTTTTTCAATTCCCCAAATGTAGTGTGTTTTGGGCTTGGTTTTGTCTGAATCAAAATGGATGCAAACTTGAGAAACAAAGGGAAACAATTGCCAAGACCTATGTTTTGGTTCAGAGGTAGATTTACTTTTTTGCTCTTAGTCATATATGTTTCCAAAATAGTAAGAAAAATATGCTTGCTTGCTTTCTTTCCTTTTCACAAGCTATAATTTGAGATTTATATGCTTCTTTACTAACACCAGAAGATTTTCATCACAAAAGCGATAGCTTTAGTAGGAGGTACACTGTAAAGTGGGAATTGACTTCCATAAAAGGTCCCAGGGCTCTGAATTGATGCTTTTGGTGCAAATGTAAGACCTGTGTCCTGAGGGTTACATCATCCTCATGCTCGCACTTTAAGTGTTCATTTGGTTTCAATTGAATATAGGATGAGTGACTGGGTAAAGTTTTTTTCCTTCTTTATGACTCTGACTTCTGAAAAGATTGTGGGAAGTATTCAACCTGCTGACATATCCTTGGAAAAGTTGAAATATTTTATCTAGAAAATGTCAAAAATTAAATGTTTTGACTTTTCAGAGTGAAATGCTCTATTTTGAAAATGTTGCTGGAAAATGTGCCAATATTATCAAGTTCTCCCTTTCATTAAGGCTAAGCTACTTTGCCCAATTTGACTTGCATATGTGATTAGTTTTTCTCTGAGACAGGGCATCTGATTAATTTTCTATTCTCTGATGTGCTCTTTGAGCTCTAAAGAAAAAGTCTGTTATTTTTTTCTACTTTTTTTTTTAATATATGACATGTATAATTTAATTTAGTCTCCCTTCTCACAATTAAGGACTACTGGCAATTGTAGTCTATATTTATGCATCTATAATATATGGAGGTAGTCTGCTATTTTGAACTGCTTTGAACTGATCATTTACATGTTAAAATGTTTCCCTCCAAGTAATTAATGTGTTTTTTCTTCTTAAAAACAAAACAAAGCAAAACAAAACCATCTCGCTTTACCTATATTGTTATATTTTATCTATAGCTTCCCTTTTAACATGAAAAATTAGATTTATTAAATAGAGGAAAGTATGAAGAATATGATAATACCTGTCCTCTTTTTATTAGAGGAAGAACGGGGGGGGGCTTCTAAAGACCAATGAAACCAAGGAAGGAGGGAAAACTTTCTGCTAGAAAATATATCTCTCTGATCAAAGAAGGTATAATACTTATATAACACTTATTCAGGTAGACTCCCTCAGTGTCTGCACAGACAGGTGTTGAATGTTAAATGAAGAAGGAACAATTAAAATCTCTTCAGGATGTTGCTCCAAGTATAGCAGTGGTAATTCTACTGCACCTGTCTCAGCCGGTCCTCACAGGAGATGTGTTCCATCCCTCTCATCGACTTGCTGTCCTTCCTTGGGACTTGCTCCAACAGGCAATGCCTTTCCTTTTGTCCCCAGAGCTGGGTGCAGCACTCGAGGTGGGATCTCAGGAGAGTGGAGTAGAGGGGCAGAACCCCTGCCCCACCTTGCTGGCCATGCTGCTTTGGATGGGGCCCAGGACACGTTTGGCTTTCTGGGCTGCCAGTGCACGTTGCTGGGTCGGGTTGAGCTTCTCATCCACCAACACTCCCGAGTCCTTCTCCTCAGGGCTCTTCTCAATCCATTCTTTGCCCAGCCTTCACTTGTACTTTGGACTGCCCCAACCCGGGTTCAGGACCTTGCACTTGGTTTTGTTGAACATCAAGTTTCACGTGAAGCCACCTCTGAGGCCCGAGGTGTTACATATTAGAAATCTGTTTTAGATATTAGATACATCTGTCTGTCTCCTTGCTAACTGCTTCATCATTAGAAAAGAATTCTTTTTCTCCTTAGATATGAATAGTCTCTACTGAATGCTCCACCTGTAGGAAAGGAGAGAGATTAACAGGTCATTCATGATGCTTTTCTCTGTTGAGCTGTATTGTACAGCAGAATCAGTTCATTTTGTCAAACTTTTGAAATTTTTATAGAATCTGAACACTTTCAAAAAAACACGTTTGACTACTTTAGCTTCTTAGTAAGGTATATATGTGATTAGATAAACTGAGAAAAAACATAACTTGGAAAGTTTTTTCTTTTAAGCCAGGAAATAATGAAGTGATTGTAAATATTAATATATTTTTGGGAAAGCATGAGAAATTTTGGTTGTCTTTCCTTTTTCTTCCCTTTGAATTGGTAATTTAATTGTGAAGTTTGCTGTTCAGTGCATCTTAGTTTAGAAGTAAGATTTGCCATTTAGTACTGTGTGCTTTAATTGTAAGAGTATGAAACACTGTAGAGAAACACTTCTAAATTACATTGTTAAGCCTTTTTAACATGCTATACATGGCAATGCAAAAGACAGGCGGTCAGAACCAGAATGGGAAAATTTGTGTCCAAATATTATATTGCATATACTGTTTTTACTGCAATTAATGTTGTACTAGAACGTATGCTTTATGTATTTTACTTGAAACAAAAATTTCACACTTTAATCTTACTTGTAAATGCCGCAAATTCTAAGCATTTGGCGAGTTTGACTCAGACCTCCTATTTTTATACTTTATTTATGGTGTAAACCATAAATATGTATGGTACAAAGCAGTCACTAGTCAATTTTTAATCATAATTAGTGAAGTCATGCTTGTCCTTTCATTTGCCTTTGAAGGAAGTGGGGGTATAAAAATGAAGGGAATTTGATGTGACATGCATCTTTCATTGATTAGCTTGCAAGAAAGATTGTTATTGTGGTATGGCAAAGGTAATTTCACTTGCAGATATGGATTCAATGTGTCTTTTAATTTTTGTGGTTGCTCCTTGGGTAGCATGTAACCTCAGTTATACTCTCAGTGCACTTTAACAAGATTGTGTGGTACAACTGACTGTAGAATTATCTACCTAATGCAAATCCCGTGGAAGAGATTTGGATTTCAGTAACCTTCAATTGTGTCTTCAGAACACCAACTTGACATAGGGTGGAAAGCAAGATGTTTTCATGTTACTTGTACAGTTCTGCAGTGGTCAGTGCAAAATTAATTGCTGCAAGATCAAGAGATCATCATCATCATGCCAGCCACGTTTCCTTTGAGAAAAGATTTGTTTCTCTTACAGGATAATTTAAGATATTTTTCCTCCATTTTTACGGTGGGTGTCACTGCTTATTTCTAACCTCAAACCTCTCTGCTGAGAGAAATATCTTTTCCAGTCAAAAACAGCTGTAGGGTAAGGTAAGGAGGGAAGCAGACATCTTTTAAAAATCAAGGCTTTTATATGAAATAATCATGGATGCTGCTGATTTTTTTCTTCCTTGTGAAAAGGAGGTCAATGACATTTCTCTATCAAGTGCTATGGCGGTCAGAGAGGCAGGCTGTTGAAAAGAAAAATTAGTTCCTATTGACAGAGGTCCCAGCGGATGACAGGAAGGTGTAAGAAGTACCCTCTTAGCTCAGAGTGGAGGTCTCTCAGTCCTCATACTCCATCTCCAGTGGTGACACTGGGACATGTGGGATAGGGAAGGCTTTGTGCAGTTGTACATGTTCTCTGGTCCTCTGTCCTTGTACCTTTCCAGGACCTGCAGCTTTATCAGACATGTGAGAGGGTGCATCCTCGCCCAGTCCTTTCAGTACCTGCCATGCAGAGCTCCTGAATTTGACTAATCTGTCATTAAGCCTTCTAATACTGTCTGCCCTCACAGCCTCTTGTGGCAGCAAAGTCTGTCTCTGCTTGCTGTCCAAAGAAACACTTTTATCTGCTTTAGGCTATCTCTCTCCCACTGCTTTTATCAAGTGGCCACCTCATTCTTGTGCTGCAGGATTTGCTGAATCGCAGTTTATCTATCACATTTGTGACTTCACAAACTGCAGTCCTACCTTCCCTCATGCTGCTTCTGTACAAAATTGGAGGTTTCAGGTGGAGGGTTTTTTTTTTCTTTCAGTCCCTGAGCTCTGGGTGTCCCTGAACTTGGCTACCTGTGCTCTGTTTGTGAACACAGTGTGTGTAGGAAGAGTCCAACCCTGTGGGGTTGGACACCCTTGGGGTTACAGGACTGCTGGTACTGAGTTTCCAATATGATTTCTGTGGTGCTACCAAAGTCTGCCACCTCAGATCAGTGAAGCAATAATGTTATTTTCCACCTCTCTAGAAGTTTTCATATGAAAATCTGAAATGTTTATATACATATTAATGAGCTCTACTTTAAATGAGTGTTGCAGTAAGAAAGAAAAAGAAACACAGTATGTCTCTAAGTAGAAGCTCCTAAAATATACTGTACATTAAATGATATTTCGCACTTCCTCATTCTTTTTATATAAACTATTAAATCTGATTTTATTACATTATAAGTTAAAATTGCTTCAATCAAGACATTGCTTGGGATGCTTTGAGATTTGAGGGTTTTTTAAACTATGATTTTTAGATTATACTCTTAAAGTCTGCAGAGAAAAAGTGATTAAAATGTTATGTTCTGCATATGTCCCCAAGTACACAGAGTTTTTACTAGTTAAAACAGGAAAGTGATGATATTATTATGACAGAGCCTATATATAACCTCTATATAACCCATTTAATATAAAATGATGCTCAGTAAATGGAATTTAGGTCAGAGAGCACACTGATTCCTGTATTCTAGATATTTTTAGGATTTCTGTTAGGAATAGGATATTACCCATGTTGTGGTTTTTGAGGTACAATAACTAAATTTTCCAGCTGACCACCCAAATGCTTTGAGAATTTCTTCTTGAAGCTTGACTAAATTCTTGTATCAAATTCAGGACTTATCCACATTTAAACATAATCCTCAAATTTAGTTGAAGTTACTCTTAAGAATATTTTACTGTATAATAATAATAATAATGATGGAGTATCTATCCTAGAATTATTCTTATTATCCAGTGTCATTACATTGTAAAAGAGGTTATATGAAAAAGAAAGACACTCTGATCACAGTGTTACAACAAACTAACCTCTGAATTCAGTTTTTGAGAGAATAGGTTTCTCTAACTCCAGGAATGTTCACAGTCGAGGATGGGAAATATACTGTGGCTTTGGTCCTCTTAGCATAACAGAGCCAACAGGAATAGGCTGAAAGGAGGGACACAAAGATACCACTGTAGTACTGCACTTCAAAATAAACCTGATAATAAAATTGCTTTCTGCTATTGAGAGACCCTACCACATGACATTGCAGATACTTTTTCTTAGGTACAGTTTTGGAAGACATTAATATTCTATGATTCTAGATATTCTATAATTCTAAGTCATAAACTGGCAGTCACCCTTTCAAGTGTTCTCTTAAATTTCGGGTGACCAACCCGTATCCAGCTGGCTCTGTGGACATGTGGAACCATGCATGCATCTGCATTATGCAACTGTTCATGAAACAGAAAGCAGAGGTTATTTCAAGAAGAAATAACTGTTCCTTAGGATGCATCTTTGATTTCATGTCATTATGTTGTCCACAGATGCTGCAGGTTTCCCTATGTCTCCTTGTTTGATGACTGCTTACACTTAAGAAAAAAAAGAAATATTGCAATTTTATTCATTGATCTTCTCCAAATACTGCTTTGTTCTTGGTAGCTTAATTCTTTACCTACTTCTGGAAGAGTCTTTGTACATGTGATTTCAGACTCTGGACTGCACTAAATACAAATCACTTGTCTGCACTTCGGTTTATGAGAAAACACTTGTTTGTTCCAAGAAGAATTTTCTGCTTAAACATAGGTATTAAAGAGATGACTCACAAATTTTGAGGGACACCATTTGGGCTTGGGGGAGAAGAGGGATGGAGTAGGGCAGAAAGAAGTCAACTAAGTTTTAAAACATGTACTGCTTTTAAATTTCCCTACTGGCTCAGTGCATTAGTTGGCATGTCACACCACATTTTCTGAGCGTCTTTGTGTTATGTCACACAACGTGACAGAGATAATCTTTGTGACAAATCACAGAAGCCAGTGTGTCAGTGGGGAAATAGGAAACTGACGGTTTTCTGATTAGTCCCATAAAAACACTCATTAGATGTATGTAAAAAGCTGATTTTTAGAAATTTAGAATTTAGAAATTCTCTTGCTGGAAGCCTTTTCTTCAAACAGACTTATGAGTGTTAATTAAAAAACATTAAGAAAATAGATGAAAAAGCTGATGTGAGAGGGGCGCTGCATGATCATGGGAAAAGCCTAGACTGGAATTGGAAAAAGGGGATCCAGCTACAGTTTTCCCTTCTGCCCCCATGGCACAGTTGTCTGAGCTTTTGATTCCTTGCTCCTGCCCTGCAGTTTTACAGTCTTAAAGCTTCCCACTGGAAATTACCCTGACTCCTGCGTAGCTCAGGAGCAGCTTTTGTATGAGGAGAGCCAGGGAGCATTTTGCCAGCTATACTAAAATAAATATCTGATACTTGCCCTAGAAACAGAGCCAGATTTAATCAGTAGATCCCCTCTCCCACCCCTAAATCTCTTTCTGTCTTCACACTAAATAGTAATGAAATGTTTAGGCTTTCTTTCCTGGTCAAATGCTGATGTTGTTTGTGTATTTGTACTCATTATTTGTATTCACTCATGGTTTGCAGTTTCTATTTCAAAGACTCACCTTTTCCCTCCCGAGTTTTTTATTTAGAAAGTGTCTCCATAACAGGGAGAAAAAGTGATTTTGACAAAATGTTTTTGGTTCTTGGGTGGCACAAGCCTGCAGCTGTTATGAAAAGAGAAAGGTATTAGAGGTGAACTTTCACATTTTGAAAAACCTTTGCTGTGTATTGTACCTGGTTTCTCTTTTGTCTTCTTTTTTTCCTTTGTTCTCTCAGTGTGCTGTACACTTACAAACTAACCAAAGGAACACATAGCTCTGCTCAGTCTGTGCAAATCTAGCTACAGCATTCTCACCCAGATTATGTGGGCAATCACAAATTTAATAGTTTTGGGGGAACCTTTGTCCTGAAATATAAAGAAGAACTTACAGGTAATTGAATTGGTGGGTATTACATATGTAATGGGCTCTTTTTAATATTTTCAGTGGTTCTTTCCAAACAATACAAAACAAATTCAGTACAGTTGGTGCTAAAATTATGTTATTATGCACAAACATAAAAGTTAGAACCACTGATATACCATTGCTGTCATTGGTTTCTTCTAATTTTAGAATTTAAAAGAAGTTGAGTGATTGATAAAGCCCTCAGGCTGTTTAAAAAATAAGTCATGTTTCTCTGCTACAAGTACTTCTAACTGTTTCTGTTTTCCATGTTCCTGGACAGCTAAAGCAGTATCATTGCTTAGGGGGCTTTATGAACAATTTGAAAAACTCATCTGTGGGTGGCATATCCCTCTTGTTTTCCATTATTGTTTAACATAAATGAAAGATATTATAGTAGCTCCATCTCTCAGGGCTGTGATTTACATTCCCTAAAATAAAAATATTACAGTAGTTTGGGGTGCTACGGCATCAGTGATTGCTACCCTAGTCTTAGAAGTTATGATCCCCATGTTAGCCAGCACTTCCATCTCTCTTATTAAGAGGCAATCATCTCTGGAAGAGAGGTCATCTCTGGTAAGCCAGAAGGGGTATCTTAAACTCTTGCAGATATAGAGATTTAGCTAGATAGATATATCATAGTGTCTGTGCAGAGTTCTGTTTATTTGTATGGATAAGCAAAAATTGTACTCTGTTGCTGTACTGAAGCTTGAAAGGTGTGTTTGTTTGATGTTTGTTTTTTGTAAGATGTTTGTTTTTGCAGAACTTCTGTATGTGAATAATGTCTGTATCCTTATTCTGCACTTTGGGGAGGTGGGGGATGAGAGGGAGAGAGAAGTCCTGCAGGGTTCTTTTGGAACTCCGTAAGAAAGACCTGACAACAAATGGAGCAATAAAGTAGCTGGTTTAACAAGATAGAATAAGAAGAGGGACACAAAAAGCAAGTAAATCTTACATGCATTCAGGTGCTGGGAACTGCATTTTCATGCAGCATCAGATGGATCCTGGATGGACTTTCCCATAGTGTGCTGCAGAGAACGTGTTCATGGGGAGCTTCCTCCTCTCTCAAATATCCTTGTGTGTTCTTCATGAACTTTCTTCAGAGAGATTAAATGTTATCTTTTAATAATATCCACTAGTTTTCCACACAGCCTGGCACAGGCCACCATGACAGATTACCTTAGAGCAGTTACACATGCCAACATAAAGATTTCTCCAAGATATAAGGACAGGTAGAGCAGGCATTGCCTAGTCAAGACCCTGCAGAGTTCTTAGTACAGTCCTCTAGTGGATGTTAGTTATTGGTTTTGAAAACAGTGTTTTTAACTAGGGCCAGGTTGAGCATGCATGGGGAGGAGAGGCTGGAACCCTAGAGAAAAGAAGAAAATTACATTTTTCCTGGATTCTTCACGAGTGTTCACTCATAAAAAGCTATATTTATGTGTTTTGCTGTACAGTTATCTAATTTGCTTACTGTAGTAACTCTTGATGACTACAAAGCAATCTCTGATGGAAACAGCTCAGGGATTTATCTTTGATCAGACAACTGCAAACAGTGAGTCAGAGATGTATTTCTCTGTTCCTAAATTTGTTTTTGGTGATGATAGAATCAATTGCATTTACTCATGCTGATTCTGAAACAGGAAAATAATTTGTTGAATGACTCTTGTTGATGCCATCAATATTTAAGTATTCCTACAAACTTTTAAAGTAAGCTTCTGTTCTTTTAGGAAGATATTGCAATCTGTAATGCAAACCAAATCAAATTTTGCACTTGTACAGAGGGGAAATTCAATAAAGTGTAGGTGCAACATAGACTGTGTAAGAGTTCAACACATTTTGGGCCAGAATGATAATTTAGTGTAATGTCCTATAGATGACTAGTTGTTAAACTTTAGTCATCTCAGTTTTGAACCCAGCAGCTTAAGAACATTCATCAGACTAAGGTCTGCTATTAACTTCTTTACTTCCATTAGCAATCCCATATAAGTCTTCTGTATGAGGAAAAATTAGTGTCTGATACCACAATTTCCCTGCATTCCTGTCATTTGGTGTGTTCCTTATGTAAAATGTTTCAGCAATGTATTATCCTCACTCCAAGACATCATGATCTTGGGTTTTGCTTGTTAATATAAATTGCTCTCCATAAAAAGATTGCTTACAGTTGATTATGTGTGTGCTTGCATTGGTAAATTTTTTCTTCACTTTATTTTTTCTTCATTTTTGTTACTTAATACTTAAGAGCACCATAAGCCATTATATATATCTGCAGCTATTACAGGAAAGCATAAAAGTCATGTCTTTTTTCCTGTGGTTCAGTGGGGATGTTTGAGAAGTCGCTTCAAGTACACAAGCTGTTTCTTGACCTCTTGTGCTTCCCTCTGGCAGTCCAAGTCTGTGCAACTCTGTAGACTTCAGCTGAACTAAGATTTTTTCCAAGCCAATTTCAAAGTCTGTGACAGCACCAGGCATTTGAAATTTATGGACTCACTTTCAGCAGTGGTGTTACATACCCTCACTGTTACCCATCCTGTTAACCCCTCTTCCATGCAAACATTAGTTGACATTGTGCTTTGAAAACTTATGTCTGTGCTCTATCAGGGTACATTGGGATATTCATGCAGCACTGTACAGAATTGTATAGTTGTTCCAAGTGTGGAATGTCCATACAGCTCTATGACATGCTATTGTAACTAACACTTTCCTGATTTGATTTTCATGACCTTTCTGAGTTTTTGTAGAATCTTTGATACAAAAAATTTCTCCCCAAACTGAGATTTTGCATATTAATCCCTATTTATTTTTAGTACTCACTGTCTTTCCTACTTCATGACTGCATTCATTTTCTTAGCCTTGCCATGTAACCTTAAATTGGATAGGTTTTACTACAGCTATAGCCAATAGTAACATGATATACTGAATATTGTGTTGAATTCACCCTTTCTATTTTTTTATTCCTGTGAAGTGGGACAGTTTTTCTGGGGGTGATGTGACAGAAAAGCATTAATAAATATCTCCTCTTTTAGTGAACACACAAATATTACAAAATCAGTGTGCTTTCCTGTATTATGGGATTCCATGAAGGATTTGGTGAAGGATATTTGGTTGACAAATTTATAAAAACAACACTTAAAGCTTAACTAAAATCTTGATACAGTTTCGGGGTTTTGAGACAAGAACCCGTTGGTTGAAAAACAACTCATAAAGGAAGTATGTCTATTTTCACTATTCAAAGTGCTTCTGTCAGTTCTTAGTATCTCTGTAGCCATCAGGAAGGGCAATTTATTGTTAACATACACAGCATGTTGGTTGTATACTCTGTGGTATGTACTCCCGACCTTCAGAATGTGCCAGATGAGGTGCTGCTAAGATCTCACATATGTAATTTTGAAATAGTAGTGTACTTCAGATAAGAATGTACTGTTAGATATGAATCTTGTTTAGGAAGCACCTTCCTACAATTTAGTGCTTTCCCTCCCTTTTTCTTGTTTTAAAGAAATCCTGGTTGATATTACTTCAGGGATACTTTTGCTGACTTTTACTTCTTTCAGGGTATTAGACCCACAGGATCTGACAGACTTAGCAGTTCATTCTGCATTTGGCTTGGTCTTTGTGCCTTCTGTTTAGAATTCAATTCTTTTCAGGCAAGTATGTGTACCTTACTTGCACTTTGCCAATTTGTGCTTTATTCCCCTTTTCACTTTGACAACTGTATTCATGTACCGAGATTTCTCGTTCACTCTCTTTTTAATGATCATGAATAATTGAACACATGCTTTGAATTCTTCTGATTTCCCCTAATAAAATATGTGAGAAAAAAATATTTTGCTGGATTTATTTTGTTGTAACAAAGTTATATTTAAAGTCAAAGTTTAAGAGATTTCTTCTCTGTTTGTTCACTTGCATAGTTGCTTTCCAAACTGTACAAAAGTCTGACTTCTAAATATTGCATGACAGCTGAGGTTTAATATACCTGATTACACTTGTTTTTATGCATCTGCAAAATTAAATGTTATGAAAACTGAACATAAACATTTTATTATTAGTGATTTGAAAGGTTTCGGTAATAAAATATATTGGGAAATTTCAGTGTCTGTGGACATGTATGTATAACAAATGTCAGCATAATCCCACTGATTCTGGTTGGTTATGCCAAGGTGAATTCCTCTCATTAACGTAGGAAATTTATTTCCATATTTGCAGAGATACTGTGTTGCAGAGATATCAGCAAAATAACAGGAATGTCACTGTCAGCTGGATGTCGGTGCTTTATAGCTTGGTGAAGACTGACATCAGAGCTGGCTGGAAAAATGGCACTGTTGTGACATATTTGAAGATTTTGAAACTTTTCAAGTTAGCAATGGAAAAAAAAAACCAAATTCTGTGTAGTTTTATGTAATAAGTTTATACAAAATACTGGAATCTAAACCATTTCTTTCCCATACAGATATTTTACTCACGTACTTTGAGCTTGAAAAGCTCTCCCACTGTAACTTAAATCTATTTTTGTCAAACTTTTTCTAAAGCTTCAGCACTTATACTGGAAAACTACTAATTAAATGTAAGTTTTGATTTTCTTGCTGGAAACCATTAATTGATCAGTGCAGCTTCAAAAGCTGGACAGATTGATGGTGTTCTATCTTTTATCCCAATGGCAAAACAAGTTAGAGCACTGTTGCCGTGATGGATGAGTCTGTTTGGATGATTGGCAGTTACGATGCTAATTTTTTTTCCCTCTGCAGCTTTATTTAATACTTTTGTTTCTAAGTTTTTTGTTTTTTTTTTTTTTTTTAGCATCATGCCAAAGACGTTGGAGCCTTTTTCTGAAACCATGCATTTTAAAGACTCTGACAGTCTAGGCACAAGGACATACTCCTTGCACATGGCTTCCTTACTCTGACTGCCCGGTAATGCCTTTATGCATGAAATCACACTGGGCAGGTCTTATTTTTGAGATGTATACCTTCACAGGACATTTCTGTCACATCTTCAAGCTGCAGGTAATGAGGACAATAAAAAAGCAAGAGAACCACCTGGTATAAAGTTTAAAAATAGTCTAATTGGTCAGTTGTAAAAAAAGAAACAGCAGGAAAATTTGGAAGCATAGGATTATATGAAAACAATACAGATATATGTCTTGATGTGTCACATCTTGGAGTTATGAATCGATATCAAAGTTTTGAGCTCTTTTGTTTTTATTTTCTTGTTCTCAGATCTTTGTTACACTGAAGCTTACTCTTCCCTGGCACTGCCTTCACAAGTTCCTGAGCACCTGAGCTCTGAGCTGGGAAACAAAGTCCAGTTAGGAATATGACAACAAATAAAGGCTTTGGCTGCCCTACCCCTGAGTCACATGGCAGGATGTTCAAGTGAAAAAGTCTTTGTTGGATTTCAAGTACAAAATTTATTCAGAAAGTTGATAATGTTTTGGGGAAAAAGAGGGAAAGCTTCCTTTATGTATTAAAATAAAGTAAAATAAAATACCGAGCTGGATGCTTTTGCTACTCTTTATTGGTTTTGTCCTCATAGTTCCTATATCGTCTTTGGTTAATTATAAACTATCTTTTATTGGAGACAATCATCCAAGAGAACATTTGAAAGAAGTTTTATGTGTGAGACAACGATGAAGTTATTTTGGTTTTTGTTGGTTAGGTTGTTTTGTTTGTTGGAGTTTGTGGGGGTTTTTTTTTGTAATGAAAGAAGTTTTACTCATCTTTCTTCCTTAACTCAGGTATCTGCAAAAGAAGCCTTTTCAGAAAGACTTGCAAAACAAGCCTTCTACCAGGAACAGAAGGCTTGTGTAAAGGTGTATGATGGTAACATATTGCAATGTATTCTTCAAATCATAAAAATGGGACTCAGGAAGGAAAATTTTAAGATGATTTAGTGGTAAAGGTGATTTTTTGTTAAAGTGACTTTCTTAGCAAGGTATCATTGCTTAATTATTACAAAGGTTTATTGCTGGAAAATCTAGTGACTGGTGAAATTAAAAAATTAAGAAAGCTAGGAATAAAGAATCATCCTTCACTTTGCCTTGAGCTCTGTATTTTTGTACTGAGAGGTCATTTGGTACAGCGCTGAAAACGCTTCTGGCTAATTAATATAGTTAGTATTTACTGAGGATGCTTAAGCAAGTTAAATTGAGTTGTTTAGATTCAATAACCATTGTTTTTTTGCTGTTTCCATATCTCTCAAGTGATTCAAAATTAGGTCAAGGGCAACTGAGCAGGGAAAGAAGGAACAGGAAGTCTCAGGACAGTGGGTTTGAAGCACAGGAAACCATTACAGGCAAGGCAAGTTGAATGACTTTGTAAATGTTCAGGGATATGCAGTGGTCACTCTGATTTTATCAATGTCATTGGTATTGTGGTGTAATAATGTCATAGTAAAACACACTGTGGGTTTACTTAAACAACTGCCCTACTTTGTAAACACAGAAGTAAAGTTTCGGGAGACACAGGACTGGAGAAATATAAAGCTGATGGATCATGCCTGGGACAAGAAGATTACTAGAAGAGCACTTCAGGATGAAAGGCAACAATTAAAGGTGGGGAATCTGAGTAAACCTTCAAGTCAATAACATATAAATTGGTTTGGTTTCCTGTCCTTTACTGTACTGAATTTTGTTTAGTGTTTGATGTCCATATTTTTTTTCTCAACTTCCTTGATGATCCATGGAGATACCTTCACCTCTGGTACTTGATATTTGATCTGTTTGTCTTGTACTTGACATTTGAAGTGTTTGGGGATTGGCACCAGGAGGTGCTGCTCTGTTATGACTAGACACTTGAGACACTTAAGAAAGTGACAACAAAGACATTTAAGAAAGGTATAATTTAAAAAGTTATTTATTAGAGTTAAAAAGTTAATTATAAGTTAAGTTAAAAAGTTATTTATAACACCGTCTTTCCCCTCCAAACTTCAAACTAGCTGTAACATTACTGACAGATGGGAAGATAATTGGTTGGTATTTCACATGGTGTTTGTTAAAGGAACCTAAGCTGCATGGGAAGCAGCATCCACACAGCAATTGTATGCTGGATGAGTAAATGAATAAAATATTATACAACCAGGGTATTTTTGAATACTTCTTTTAATCATGTTTCCTTTGAAAAGCAGTATGTAGGCAGCTTTTGTGGTATGAATATTTTTTATTGTAAAATGTCTGTTAAGCAACTTAATGCAAAATTTTCAACCATTGTTACTTGTGGGTATTTTAAGTCAGGCTCTTACAAGAAATTAATGCTTATCTTTTGTTTCTTTGTCAGTGAGGCAGTGTCTGTGGGATGTTGGATCATTTTGTTCTTTGTTCTATGTAAAAAAAATTTTAAAAAAGGAATAAGTTGCACTAACTTTCTTGTGCACAAGAGAGCAAGGTTTGAAGTGATGAAGAAGTCATTTGTCTAAACATTTACAGTGTGAAAAGAAAGGGAGGAAGGTTTGTACCTTGGCTACAATTTGTTGACTCCAGAGCTAGTATTATGTAGGCAGGAAGATTATTTTGTTGCTAACATCAGTAGATGACATGGCTTTGAAAGTTCTTGCTCTGGGTGTTTGCCATTTGCCAGGGAAATGACCTTGTTTTTCGCTCAGTGCATAACCATGGGATACCCACAGTACGTGATTTTGAACTCCTAGTGCAGGTTCCTGTGTCAGGCACAAGGTCTGGACCCTTTGCTGTCAGTGAAGAAAATCTTTTCCAAACACAGCTTGAACAATACAAATCAGCTCTTCCACCAAACTAACAACAGAATTGGGAAAGAGTAGTCTCTAGCTATGGTGTGTTTTTTTCCAAGGGTCATTTTACAGTGGCCTAGATCAGTATTGGAAATTTTATAATTCACAGTTTAAAAAGAAGAAAAGCTGGTGTTTTTATTTGCACAGTATAACTTGGAGAAGTGCATTAATATTTTGGCAATGGTTGCATTATCTGAAGTTGCTCCTGGATTTATATTTTCTATGCATTACTCCAAGAAGTACATCAGAAAATAGACATTTCCTATGACAGGGGCCTTTTTGTGTGTTTTTGTCTAAGAAGTTATTTATGCTGAGTGCTTTATAATATATTCTGTGCTTTAAATAGCTGTGTGTAAGGGGAAATAAAAAGTAAGTTTCCTCCTGGAAATTCTGCTGTTATAAAAAGTCTGGGTTAGAAGCTGTTTTTTCTCTGAAGTCCCCATTAGGCAGTATCAGCTGTATTTATTGATATCTGCATCTGGCATGCCTAAATCAGAAGCTGGATCAGATCTGAGTCAGGTTATTTTAAAATATCTCAGATCCTGATGAGCAAACAGGTTTTATTGTCAATTTTCTCACCAATGTCAACATTAATTTAGTGCTGCTGATCACTTTGTTTTTTGTATAAGAGCTATACCTTCTGCCCTTGACACTTCTAAAAATATGAAGAAGCCAAACAACAATAAGAAAAAAGAGATTAAAAATCCTTTCTGTTGGTTTTGACAAAACACTTTGTGGAAATACCATGTCTATATTTGTGTTATGGGAAGCTGAGAGTCTTATCCTGTTGCTTTTACTTGAACTTTCTTTGTACCATGAAAAATCAACACACTCTGTGCCAGGAGGCTTGTTCTCAACACTTAACTTGAGTGGGAAGCAGATGATGGCAAATGAAAGAGCAGCATATGTGTGTGACACAGCTTGTCTTGTTTTCTAACAGCAGCTATTTTTAAGGAAGGGTAGAAGGTCTCATTCTCGAAAGAGGAGGCTGCTGATAACACATGGCTTTTGCTGAATGGAGTGTTTGCTTTTGTTTTCAACCAGACGAGGGTGAGATTAATTAAAGACATTTTTTAGGCATGCAGGCTTCATCTAAATTTTTCTGTGATGTGTTTTGTAGTGAAAAAAGGTGTTAAAAATGCTTAAAGGCAAGTAATGAGCAAGCCTGTTTATTTGAATCTGCAGCTTTAGTTCTAGGGCTGTGTCTACCAGTGTGAATGGCTGGCTGTCTTGCAGGTCAAGCTGTGTGGAGAGTACCTGGAGCGTTGTTTGTGAGCACAGGAGAGAAAGAGCTGGGAAGCTGGTACGGCTGCCCAGAGAGGTTGTGGATGTCCCATCCCTGGAAGTGTTCAAGGCCAAGTTGGATAGGGCTCTGAGTAACCTGATCCAGTGAGTGGCACCCCTTCCCATGGCAGAGGGGTTGAAACTAGATGATCGTTAAGGTCCCCTCTAGCCCAGACCATTCTGTGATTCTAAGCTTGCTGCTTTGCTTGTTGGCTCTGGTGTTTGCTATTATTCCTTGGAAAACCATTTTTTTTGTTGCAGTTAAATGCTCTGTGTAGTTATACTGCTGCATGTTCCTCTTAGTCTGGACTGTGGTCCTAAATACCCAAACTGCTGCCAGGCATGAAAGGGACTGATTTTTGTGATGTTTACTCTTGCCTTGCTTTGGGGCAAGGAGGGGTGGTGTGGGTGTAGAAGACACCTGTGTGCACATCAGCAGCACAGTTCACAGAAAACTGGAGCTCTGTGGGTACATAAATGTGTTGTGTGAGCCATGTTGACACATTGTGAAAGGGCGGCAGGATAGCTGAATGAGTACGGACCTGCAGCTCTGGAGAGAAGGCACTGGGGAAGCAGGACAGCCAGAAGGGGTAGAATACAGTAGGCATGCGAAGTAGATTAGGAAATAAAGCAAGAGTAAGACAAGTTGGGAAACACAATGAGGAAAAGACGTAACTCAGACAAATGGTGCAGAATTTCAAATGAATTCTTGTTCGTGCTGAAGTGATTTGGCCAGTTTCTGTGAAGTGCAGCACTAGGTTCCACAGGCTTGTGCTAACCTGCAGCCCATTAGCTGAAGATAATACATAAGATCTAGACAGCACTCTAACCTGAGAAAAAAGCAATATATAATTGACTTGTTCTTCACTCCATTTGAGGTAATGCTACATGCTAATGTATTGCCCATAGATTTTTACCTGTTTATGCTTGTGTACAAAGTTTTGTATTTACACATAAACAGATGATCTAAAAAGAGCTATAAATATTGACTGAATTGTATAATAAGTAAATTCTGAGAATATGGCCGGGCAAGGATGAATTCTTTTAGAACAATGCTTGATTTTATTGCAAATACTGGAAGAAAAAAAGGAAAGAGACTGTGATAGGTGTGGAAGTTTGGAGTGGAGTTGGAGTTGGCCATATTACTTTAAAAAAGGGGTTTGCTTGTGTTCTCATTTCAGGTTTTGTTTTTAGCTATGTAAGCACAAAAATTTTCAGTAAAAAGATGTTTTTCAACCTGGTTACCATGCTTTAGCTTGGGTTTGCTATCTTATCTTCAAGAGGAACCCCTTCTCAGGAAGTATTTTCAGTAGATATCTAAGTCATCTTCTGAGTCAACCATCTTCCTGTTTACCAACTTAATGAGGGGGAGCATGGAAAATAATCAGTGTTCTGCATGGAGCTGTAGTGGTTTGGTCCAAAATACTCATTACTGTTTACCTTCTGTGAGATAAGAATTAGGAGAAATGCAAAGCAGGCACCAAACTTGAAAGAATAGAAAGAAGTTTATTAACAGACCTAAAAGAAGAAAAAAATTATACCACACCTTCAGAACTCTTCTCCTCCCCCCACCTTCCTCCCAAGTGACAATGTAAAAAGACAACCCTTAAGATGTTCAGTCTGTTTACCACTTCCATAATAACCTTGTTCAGTCCATTTAGGAAGAGGAGTCTCTCTTGCCCATGCTATGAACACATTATCACAACGAGACAGCCGCCCACTTCCAAATAACTTTGTTCAGTCCATTTAGGAAGAGGAGTCTCTCTGCTCACATGTGAGTCCCTTCCCTCGACTTGCAGCTTTTCCCACAACTGCTTTCGAGGGTCCATTCTTGAAGTTTTTTGGGGTACAATTTTAAGGTTGAGCCGTTCAGAAACAAAAGTTCTCTTCACCCATCTCTGGGAGCATTTCATCTCTAAGAATAGAGGCCCTTCTCCTTCCCTGGGAGCAAAGGGTCTTCCTCATCTTCATCTTTAGGACTATCTCTGGGAGCATCTCTAGGAACTGAGGTTTTCTCCTTTCCCATTTGGAGCAAAAGTCCTCATTGCTTCCATCTCTCCCTGTGCAAACTTCTCATGAAATTACAGCTGCGTCAGCATCTGCCTATCTCAGCACAGGTGCTTTTGCTAACAAGCACGAATTGAACACTCCACCCCCCATATCTTCATGAAATTACAACGGGTACTCTGATACATCATAGCTTTACAACAGACTTTCAGCTTTAAGCATCTCCTCTTTCTCTTCCCTCAGGTTTTCAGCTCTTCACAGCACTAAAAGAGTTAATCTCACCTAGGCCTTGCAGCTGGAATGACGCTTATCGCTGTTGCTCACATGACCTCTGCTGGACATCGGTGCAGCTTCAGCTGAATCTTGGCCGAACTGGAGACGGGGAGCCGCCCGTCTGCCCACAGCCCTTCTGTGGGGGGGTTCCGCGGATGGAACAGGGCCCATGGGCTCCAGGATGGCCGTGGCCTGGCCCGGCCTGGCCCGAGCAGGGCCTGGGCTGGGCCCGCTGGCCCCCACACGGGGCCCGCAGCCACCTGTCCCAGCGCCGGAAACAAGACAGAGAAACTCTGCCTTGGGGTTTCCTATTCTTAAGTGTGGATCACAGAGGCAGACACAACTTTAAGTGGCTCAAAGAATTGTCCATATTCAAACTGGTCATCTGATAGGTTCTGTGAGGTCACAGAGGAAGCTGTAAGCACCCCTTTGCAAGAACATCCCTTCCGGGACTATGCTTTCTAACCCATGACAGCTTTGTTTGCTGTGTGTTTTCCCTACCTATTTCTCCGTGTAAGAAAAACGCAGGTAGGTCTCAGTTTGGAAAAGTTACAAAATGCTGCTTTGCCAGCTTACCTGGAGGATATTTTGAGGTTCCAGCTGTTAGAATGAAAGAGAATCACTTACGATCCTGCCTAAGAGATTGCTTATCACCATCTTGCTGAGCCCACATGGCTCTCTCTCTGTGGGACTGGATAAGAATGTGCCAGATACTCAGTTTAGAGGGAAAGCTTCATACTTTTTAATACAAATGGCATTCTTCCCCTCTAGACAATAATCCTAACAGAACAATAGTCATGAGAGACAATTTCTATTGCAGGAGGAGAGGCATGAGTAGGGAGAAGTTTTCCCAGATGTATTCAAATCTTCTGAACTCTCAGTATCAGAGAGCCTAGAACCTGCTGAACTATTAATGCAGGCACTCAAACAAAAACAGACATTTTCATCCAGCTTCAGAGGATCTGAAACACAAAAGTTTCCAGTCAAATGATGTTGTCAAGCTTGTTACCATGAGTGTAGGAAATGGACATGTCTCTTTTGTAGTAGAACTTACTTTATATTGCTTATTGTTAATTACAGAAGAAGCACAGGAGCTGGCGGTGGGCAAATAATCAGGAATGGGAAAGTGGTATCAACAGCACATCAGAAGAGTGCTGGATCTTTAATTTTTCATTGTGTTCTTTGTGAAATAAGGACAAACATACCTAAAAAAAATAATCTCTCACTAAGGAAGACAAGAAGAAAAGATCTGTCCCTTTATCCTTACAAAGCTGCTATATATTTTATTGGACAGTGTTTATGTTCACAGATAGAACACCAGGAAAAGTCAATAAATAAGGAAGAAAATAATCCGTGAACTTCCTGAGATAGTCCCTTCTCTTTGATACTGGATGTTTGAAAGGCTTTTTATATAGGGTAACTCTGTTTTAGTATTGAAACAGTGCAGTGCCTCAGACAACATCTGTAACTGAAAAAACCTGTAGGCTAATGGAAAAAGTTTTGTTGTGTGCCAAGAGAATAAGGGACAGACTTCAGTAAAATATTCAAGAAGTGGCAGATATATTTTGTTGCCATGTTTTGTGAATGCACAAAATAGTTCCCTGCAGAAATGGAGAAAGAGATGAAGGGAAATCCACAAAACTGATTATGCTGAAACTAGTACTGCAAAGGCATGCTTGAAAGGACAACAGGTATGTAGAGAGAAAGTCTGTGTGTACCACACTTCTATGTTAAAACACTGAAGGTCAAATCTCAAGAGCTTTCGGTGACTGAATTTGTTATCTATTTTCATTCTCTCCTGGTGTCCCTAACCACATGTGGCAGAGGCATTTTGCAAGTGTGAAGCTATTTTCAAATGTTCTAAGGTCCAGGCCTGGGCTGCTTTCCTACTCTTTGCCATGGTGTTTACCTTTCCTCACAAACAAGCATGACATATTTGAGGGGTGGAAATATATATTTAGTGTTGTGCTTATCTCGCTGTATCTGGCTTGGCTTTTTCCCTAAAGCTTCTCTGTATTCTTAACATTTGGAATAAATTAAACTCTTGTATTAAACAGATAGTTTTAACAAGTAGAAACTATTAAAGACACTAATTCCTTCAGTATTTTGGTGATTTCTTCAGTTATTTTTTAAGGATGTGAATTGAACAAACATGGTTTATTCTGTGCAGTGCTAATTTATATTCAGCTTCCTGATCCCTATGGACAGGTGCACTGTTCTCTGGGTAAAATACTGACTGGATGTCTGAGCCCAAAAAGTGGATGAAGTTACATCCACCTGGAAGCTGGTCAGAAGTGATGCTCACCAGGGCTCAATGTTAGGGCCAATTCTGTATAAACCAGTATCTTTATCAACAATCTGCATTCTTAGCATTACAAAAATCAAAGGACAGAGCCTGTGCATTGTATGCACGCATGAGTTTGACAGTAATTCATTTGGCCCTGAAAATACATATATTTTCATTGCATTGTGAATTTCTGGAGTCTGTATTTCACTCTCAATGTTTGTCTGCCACTGACTTGTCCTCTCCTGTTCTTCCACTGCATGGCTCACTGCTATTATTCTCACATTTCTCAAGCTCTTGATGAAAATGTAGCACTTAAGGTTAAAAAAGGAACTCTTTCTTGTTTCATTACGATGTTTTTAGTTTGCCCCATTAACTGTTTGAAGGGGACTTTTGTCCTTCAGCTTACTCTTTTCTTCCTTTCACAAAAGGCTTTCATTCCTCTTAAAGGCATTTTCCTATCACAACTGGATTCTGCAGGCTATAGCTTCAAACTGTAAGTAAGGCACTTTGGCATCCAGAGTGCCATTCTGTTCTCTGCCCCATGAGAACTCTTTCCTGCCAATGTTGGATCAGCTGCCCCTGTCCCAGAGTACTAGCAGCAAGTTTGCCTTCATTTGGCCCTCTCTTGCCTTGCTCTCTGCTCATTTCAGTGTTTTATCAGTTGATTAAATGCAATTGTTCATTACTGTGAGTTATCTGGTGAGATAAATTTTACATTTTGAAGAAAGTGCAAAGAAGAGACTTCAAGCCTTCAATGAGTGAAATGTGTCAGACTTGTAGATGATGGTCTTGAAAAAATTGTTTAGGGTAGAACAAGGGCTGTTTGAATGAACTGTCAAAAATAGTTTTTTCTGTTTTATTTGGCTTGGTTTTGTTTTTTTTTCTTGTTGCTACTAACCCAGAACTGATTAGGGTGATGACACTTTCTTTTCAGTGTGATTTGACAAATGAATGTATGAGTATTTCCAGCACTAGGTCAGGTCAGCTGTGCTTGTGTAGACACAGTGAGTGGCTTGAAAACTCTTGAAAAGCTCCAAGAATGGGGTTTCCTCAACCTGTGCAGTAAACCTAAGTACAAAGGAAGGAGCAGAGGGCAAATCACTCTGAACAGTAGGGCTGAAATATCTTAATAGAGCTGGTTTATGGCTGCTACGGTTACTGGTGCTAACAACTGCCATCTTTGCAACGGCACAGCACAACTTTCAGCTTTGTGATTCACAAGCATTTTACTGGGAGGATGTCCCATTCCACTATAAAAGAGGGAGTTGGAGAGGATTCTTTTTGATAGATTTTTCGGAGGAAAAAAAGCGCAAACGCAGCAATAATATATCTGAGAAACGTTTATTGATAGAAAAAGGGTAAGTGTTCCTACCGAAGGGGGATAGGAAAGAGACGAGAGAGGGAAAAGAAAGATAAACAGAATGAAATTGAAGATGGGGACAGCATTACCACAGGAACTCTGGGTGCTTCGTTGGCAGCAGCTCAGCAGATGGAGCATGCATGCTGTGCACCATGGAGTGCCTGTGTAGCTCCCGTGGCGGGCTGGGAGCCATTTCCCAACAGCGGCAGGCGGCGGGTCCCTGCTGTTGTAAACGAGGCTGAGACTTCTGAAAAGAAAAGTCAACTCATTTATGTATTAACTGCTGAGAGCGGGAACCCAGGATAAGCCCAGGCTCTGTGAGACAAGCCAGAGTAAAACAATACACAAAGAAAGGACAGTGAGACCCACTGGGTGCTCCCTTGGACCCCAAGTTCCGCAGGAGGACCAGGTGCAGAGCACCTGGTAGCTTTTAAAGTCTTTGGTGCCACCGGATTGGTGTATTTCTTAATCCTTGTGCTGATTGGTCCCTTTCCTGTTCGCTGGTTGGTCCATACCTCCGTGCATCCCTCACCAATCATTTTCAAATGAGTCCTCTTCATTGGTTGGCTCGTTCTCCAATCACAGTCTAGGGCATCATCCTTATCCTTTGTACCCTATGAGGCAATGTACTAGAAAATTCCTTCTATTAAACCCATTGGGTCCTTGTTATATCCCCATCCAGTGGTTACATTCCAGCATTACACCCGTACAGTCTCGCAACTTCCCTTCGGTTAACATGTCCATCTATTCCACCCTCAACTCCCCTCTTTTATATCTCATCTAAACAGTAATAACCAACACCCTAAAACCAATTCATTTATTACACTGCCGTTGGCAGAGAACCGGCTCGGTACAAGTAGCAGTGGCCACAGGCTCGTGCTGTGTGTGGCAGTGCCCGCTCTGTCGGGGGGGAGCAGATGACGAAGTTGTTGCGGTGACGAGCTGGTTCACGGAGACGGTGAAGCAGGCACGGGCAGGGAGACAGGACCACAGGAGAGAAAAGCGAGGGCGAGGGAAGAAGGGCCAAGCTGACCCTCCAAGCAGGCCCCGATCCCTCCAAGGAACCCAAAGCAAAATGGCTGCTTCTGTGAGTTACGGCTCCTCCCCCAGCCCACTTTGCCGGCATCCAAGATCTCTGTCCCACTGGCAAGTGGGGGTCGCTCACAGCCGATTGTGGAAGCTTCCTCTGCTCTGACGGACCCAGCGAAGCCTCCGCAGGACAGGGCTGCCAGCACGTGTACAGCTCTTATAGGAATAACACATGTTGAGGCATAAATAAAAACCTGACTGGGCCCTCTCAGAGGAATAAACTAGAGATACTTCTGCAGTCTTTCCTCTGTATTGGTTTTAGGACTTGCATAATGCCTTTCTATTTTTTAATATTCACCTTTGTTTGCAGCCATTAGGTTGCTGGTTATAATCCTTTTGTTTTCTTTTATCAATGCTGCTAAGTCACTTGTCATTCAAACAATGTAAGTGACAACCTGTTCATCAGCATCTCTCTCACTAAACACAATTCCATTGACACCCAGTGAGCTCTGGGGTGACAGCACTCTTGAAGGAAAAAAAACCAGAAAGCAGCCTTGTGTCTTGTTTAAATTAAACAAAGATGCAGGAATCCAGTATCATACCCAACTTCTCATCAAAACTGGAGAGGCTAAGTACAGCCAAGGCAGACAGCAAGTATTCAAACGCCAGTGCAAAATTGGTAACGAGAAGACATAGATTTATTCAATTATCATAAACCCATTTGTCTCACTGAGACAATTATATCTGAAGACTTGTGCAGCACAGCAAATACAGAGGTAAGAGTCCAACACAAAACTCATAGAATGAAAAATTTCATTTTGACTCCAAAAGAGAGATTTTGATATTTTGGGTTACTTCTAGAGTCGGCTGTTAGAAGTTAAACAAAGCTGTTGGATGAATAACAGAATTAACATCCCTGGGTGGTCTATGGATGTGTTCCTCATTCCCTAATTTTCCTTCCTTGTCCCCACTGTAGCCCTTCTACCTGATATATTTGCTGAGGAGAAACCACAGCACACGTGTACAGCTGCATACTAACCACACCGTGCTGACTTAACGTCTGGGGGTTGTCACTTGATTACACAAGGACCTAAGTTATAAATTATCCTTTAATGATCTCAGCTATTTTTTTTAATGAAACCTGTAAGAATTTAATTAAGGTGCTTAAGGCAGCTCCCTTTGTGAAACGTATTCAAATGTGGAAAATATATTCAAAAGATAGAGGAGAGTGCAGTCTCTCATCATAAAGTCAATCTGAATGACAGAACATCTTACAAACCTTCATTTATGCATCATGCTGAAGTGTGCTCTTGTATGCTAAAAGTGTGCTGCCAGGTCTTTGGGTAATTAATGGTGCCACATTCTTTAAGGGCTTGGTAGCCTCACAGAAGGGCACCTACCAACACCAAAAGTAAGAACTGAAATAAAGGAAGATGTCTCGGTTTTGAAAGACAGGTGTCTGCTAAGGAAGGCAGAGGCCCCCCTTGAAGTGGCAGATATAACCCCTTTTCCCTCCAAGTTATTATATTTTGAAATCAAGGGCCTTTAGGCAAAGATGTGGGAAATAGGAATAACAGTTCTTTACTCTATATATATATGTATATAACCAGTCAAACAAAACAACAACAACTATGGCAGTAACAACAATCACAAACCCAGTGCCAGCCTTCTCGGCTGTCAGGCTATTTCCCCTCGGGTGCAGTTCCGCTCGCAGCCGGCAGGGGCGCTGGCGGCTCCCGGTGAGCAGGGCAGGTGCGATGGTTCCCCCGCGGCTGCAGGGGGCGCTCCGGAGCGAGCTCGGGAAACACGCGGCTCTGGTGGCCTGGGATCCCGGGAAGGATGGAACAAAGGCTTCACAAACCGCTGGGCAGCTGATCCCGGGCTCTCAGGAACAGCAGGCTGGGATGGCAGGGACGAACGCAAATCCCGGGTGGCAGGCGAGATGTATCCAGATGGGAAAAACCACGGAGGCCCAGGCAGGCAGGGCGAGCAGGGCTACAGCGTAGCGAAAGCTCGAAGCAGCAGCGGGGCAGGGCAGCCACAGCTCGGTCTCCAGCAGGGCAGGGAAAACGGCTTTTGGGGTCCCGGCGTTGCTTCCAGCAGGAAGAAAGAACGGCCAAAAAAGAAAGCAGCAGCAGCTCCTTTCTCTGCAGCTTCTCTCTCCGGACGCTCAGAGCGAACTGTCCCCACACCCAGGTGTAGACAAAAGAGTAGCCAGGCCCGCCCCACTCCCCTTTTTGTCTTTCTTAAGTACAGCTATTTGTCCCCTAGCAACATGCATATGGGAGAAAATTCCTTTAACAGGAAAACCTAAGACTAAACTAAAACCCCAACAGAAGAGCACAGCTGATCTCTGAAACAAAAAAAAAATTATCTGCCTAATTAATAAAAGATTGTTAAAAGAGACAACTGAGAGCAAATCTGCCATATAACAAACTGATTTTTCGTATGCAAAGATTTACATTAATGTTCCATCTGACTAAATGGAATAGTTTGGATTTTGACTAATATTTGAATTTTCAGTTGTAATCCATAGCATGCATTTGCTAGCTTTGGTGGACAGAAGGAACTGGGAGGTAGATAACCCAAACATTGTACAGACTTAGTGTCTTACATAAAAAGAAATATTACTGCCAACCAGTCACATCTTTCTGTAACGTAAAATATTTGTATTAGCTCCTTAAGTCTGCTTGTTGTAATTTGCAAAACACAAATTTAGTGTTTAGTGGTTTTAGATGTTCAGTACATTGGCTGCAATTGGTTACTTTTTTTCTGTCAACTTATCTGTGTAGAGGAAGATGTAGAAGACAAGTATGAAGAAAAGTTGTGTGAGGCATACAATTCAAACACAGGAGGAAAAATGCAGTCATGATTTTCACTTAAAAGTAAGCTAGTGACATGCTTAACCATGGTCTGGAGTCTGATACTGCATTTTAGAGGTGTGGTGTATTTCTCTAGCTGTTTGTACTTTGAATAGCTGCAAAATACTTGGTGATTCCCACACATTCAAAAAGTGACTTAATACAGTGAGACGTGACCAGACTTTAGTGGAAAATGAACAGTAAACAGTCATCACTATAGAGACTCCTCCTTCACTTTGAGGCTATGTCGTGTAACCTGTCTAGGGCTTCAGGACTAAAATATATATCCTTGTAGCAGGAGAAATGCAGAGTAACTTTAGGTAAGTAATGGTTTGTGCATTCTTTGAAATTGCAGTTTGATTTCAAGCAAAAAAACCCCCAATGCTGCTCACCTCAGCTCTCCCCAGCTGAAGTGCTTTTCTTTAAGAAGAGATATATAATCCATGGAATTGTTTTCACAACAATTTTGAGTCATATTCTTAAGTTTATATAACATACTGTTTAAATAAATCATCCCTCATCTGAATAATAATCTTTAGTTCAATGTGAATGTGAACAATTGAAAAATTTGAAACTCTGGATTGCTTTCAGTGTCACTTTTTGGGCTTCTTTGTTCTGTTCTTCTATTTTTCTAAATGTATCTTATTCTGATTTCCATGGCTTATTTTTTGTTTCTCAATTTTCTATTGTTATAGTTCAAGCATTTTTTACGGTGTTTTTGAAAGCAGTATAATCAATTTGATGTAGTATTAAAATATTTCACTATATAATTAACTTCAGGTCTTTCAATACTTGCTTCTTATATGAAGTACAAAGATGTTTTCTTTATGAAGTCAATAAATTAAAACTCTACAGAGCTTAATGAAATTTTAATGAAAAGCTGTTTTATCACACTATGGTATTTTCTTCCATTCAGTTTTGAAATGGGTAAATGTAACTCTTATATTTCCTAAATATGTCTGTAGAATATGGAATAAAGACAAGCTGCATTAATAGTTACTGGTTAATGATTGCTCCTTGTATAAACACATTTGAGCAATATTATTTTTTATTTTTATTAACATTCTTTTAAACTGGAACACCTGTTTAATTTCTTTAAAAAACCCCATAATTTTGGAATTAGATTCACCACTTAGTCAGTGTGTTCTTTTGCAGTTGATCCTTTTACTTTTTTTCTTTAACTATCTAGTTCCTTGAATAATAAACAAAACAAAAAAACCCCAAACAACAGAAAGCCACAACCCAGAATCAAAACCCAGCAGGAAGTGGATTAAGAGGTGACATATCTGAAGCGGTTGTCAGATGTCATTTGGTTTGCTGATATGAGGTATATAAAGGACCTTTCCTTTCCTTCCATAACCCTGTAATAATAGAAATGTGCAGGAGTCTCATAAAGCAGTGAAGGGGAGGAATGAAATGAAGGGCTCAATAATACAGATTACAAAAAGGAAGATGATTTATATGAATTGTTTTATTTTCTGGAGAGCTTCTGAGTGACCTCACTTGGTAGCATGAGGGGTTTTTTTAATAAAATGTTATTTCTAGCATCTTATTTCTTCTTCCTGAGGTGTTTTTTTCAGTGTTTTATCACCACAAAATTTTTGTGTGTTTCTCACATTTAAAAAAATAAATCTGTAAGTTAAAAAAGAAGGATAAAACAAAGAAGAAAAGTGATAAAGTACTGGGCAGAAGGAGAATATTTCCTTTTTAATGTACTATGAAACTGTAATTCCCAAGACAGTTTTTGAAGTTGGCCCCACCTCCACCCTTTTTCTTTTCTTTTTTTTTTCCTTTTGTCTGTAAGTCCAAGCTTCCTCTATACAGCTACATTTGATAAGAGTGTAGGTCCATTATTTTGGCATAAAGGGGATAAAATTTTCTGTTGCCAAAGGAGGGGTTCTTACTTTCAGTTTTAATCCTTCATAATGCCTACCCCCACCCCCTTTACACCCCTGCAAATTGTGCAAAATAATTCAGATATGTTTCCAGTCTCAAAAGGGTTGAAGGTGGATTTGGGATGTAACTTTTCCTCACAACTGCGTTCTGAAAGCATGAATGATAAATGAGTAGTGCCAGCCTACTCTGTACTGCACTATGAGGAAAGGCAGTCCTTTCTACAGAAGCTACTAGTTAAAAAATGGTAGGCTAAACAACTCAGATTTCAGCCTCATGATTTTTGAACGATTGCCAAGAGCTGAATCTTGATTTATCAAACTGGTAGTTGCACTGATAATTGAATGGATGTGAAGTGAGACCAAAAGCGCATCCAAAGTATGTTGAACTAATAATGAAACTTGGTCCTCTGCAAAAGTTATTCTTTTCCTAGTCAAAGTTAGAAAATAAGTAACAGCTTGTCATCCACTCCATCAGTTTCGTATTTAAAGATTTGGTCTTAGATTGAGGCCGAACTAGTCACCATGGTCACATACATTAATAACTGAGTATTTCTGATCATACGTGTAGATGTGGCACTGCAGGACATGGTTTAGTGGTGGACTTGGCAGCAGTAGGTTAACAGGTGGAGTCAAGGATCTTGGAACTCTTTTCCAACCTAAGTAATTCTATGAATCCATGACTACTGAGTAAGTATATTTAGGATAGTCACTTATGTGTGGAAAGTGGAACAACTTAGCAATTGTCACAGAAAGGCACATGACCAAGTACAGACAAAGGGAATACCTGAAGGAGTTACAAAGGTGGAGTGAGTTTGCAGAGGAGATAATGTAATATTAAGCAGTGTATGTAGGGAAAATGAGAGTGAAAGGTATTTTGGAGTGCACAGTTCAAAAGAATATTTACAGCTTTTGTAAGAGCTCATGAGTGAGCCAGGAGGAATGTGATTGGAGGATGGCGTTTAGGACCGATGTTCTGAATGAGCTGTGAGAAAAAAAGATTAAAACAGGCAGCATGCAAGAAAGGAGTAATTTAATAAGGACAGGATTAGTTGTCTCTGTCAGGAAGTTGCACGTGTAGCTTAGTTTAATTTGCCTGGACTCCCTCAGTGTGCAATGCAACTCTTAAGGAACAATTAATCCTATGTTTTTTAAACACCTCTCTTAAAATGAAGCTGCTTGTCTTTTGGGGGTGATTGTTTTCTCTTTTTAAAGAAGAAGGATGTCTTAAGTGGTGGCCTCACATGAACATCCTAGCCTATAGGTAACTGTAACTAAGAGCGTCTCATCCTAAAGAAGGGTTAAAAAGTAGAAGAGTGCCAGAAAATTACAGGGACAAGGGAGTGAGGGTAAGCTTCCTAATTGCCAGAAACTCAAGTTTAGTTCCCCAAATTCCCCAGCTTATTATTGGCTGGACACAAAAGTATGTATGTTTCTGGCCACAGGAAGATCAAGTTAAACTGTAACTCCAAATGCAGAGCTAATTATGATATAACCTGAAGCATGCTCCTTTCTCAGGGGCATTCATGGCTTTTGACAGGATTAGGCACCCTTGCCTTAGTTAATCTGAAGAGTCTGTTTCTACATTCAAGAACTGGTCTTTGTGCATTTTTGAGTAGCTAAGATCTTACTGCTATTCATGACAGTTTTTCCAAAGGAAAAAAAGCACTATTTATTGATTAGTTGCATATCACCTAAGGTTCTCTTTCAAAGCAAATAACTAGAAGCCATGGAAGTTTTAAGTAATCCACGGAGATTTCATGCAATTCAGTGGACTAATCTCTATGAAAAATGAAAATGGACCTTTATCTAAAACTTAGACAAACATACTATATATTTAATTAAGTTTTCCACATACTACATTTTCTCTATTTCTATTTCAAATGTCTTTCTGGGAGGATTGTATTCCCCGGGTTGTTTTAAATCTCTAGGTTTTTTTGTTCTGGAATGTAAAACATTGCATTTATCACATCTTTCCCCCCCCCCCTTCAAATGGCAATTGTTCTTTCATAATTTTAGGGATTTTTTAATGTCACTCTCACACCAAGTAATAAAGGATTAGACTACTCTGCAGCAAATTTGTATTCAATGTGCATAGTTGAATTAATGAGAAAATACACTGAGAAACTTCTTGAAAAATATGAGAATTGGAAGGAGGTAAGTTTTTTCTTATGTTCTGGGAGAAAAAATTCATCTGTAGCCCTTCTTTAAAATCCAGCTGGCTTTGTGTGCAGACATAAGAACTGATATATATTTTCTGCTGGACATTCAAAAAAACATGGGATAAAGAACATGGCTTGACTAAACCTCCATTTTCAGTTTTCATCTGGGATAGCTAAATGATATTGCATAACAGAATGTTGTTCTTACTCTTTACTTGAGCTTTTCTTTTTTTAGAAGGGGCTGTTCCAGTCCTTTCCCTTTCAATCCATTCCCATCCCATCACAGGACTACTGCTGTTTTCCCTCAATGATACTATATTTCCCTAAATAAACATGAAATTTCAAAAACTGCCATCTGTTCTGGATATGAGGAGTTCTGACCTCCAGATTTCAGATCCCCTAGGAATTTCCCTCTAAGTCCATTACCTTCTGTATTATTGGAAAGTTTTATCCCATGAGCAACTTCTACACACAAATATATTATCACATAAGTAAGTAAATGACAGTTTAATTAAGCCTAGATGGAGTCAATAGGAATTCTCCTCCACATATCTTTGCAGATGCTAAAGGGTAGGTAATTTTGTATTTGGGAACAAGGACTAGAAATCAAAAGCAAATATTCATAAAACATACTTGGGAGTTTGTTCTGGTTTTCTATTAAATGCTTGTCAGTTCACATGCTATACTCTGTCAAATAACAGTATTTCATACAAAGTGATAATTCAGCCAATCAAAATATTTGTCCTTTAATGTAAAACAGGACATATAAGAATTTTGAAAAATGTATTCGGAATATTCAGGATTCCACTAGCTAAGAAATAAAAAAAAATATTTTTAAAGAGACACCTTCATTTACAAGATTTAGAAAATTTAGAAAATTCCACACTGAGACAGGGTGGGTCTTACAGAATTCTTCTAAAAGATTAGTTTAAAGCTGTTTCCAACTCAAATGTGAGTTGATGTTCTTTGTGCTACTTTTTATAGATATTTTGCAGCAAACTATTATGCATATATTCATCCTTGTATTTTTCTAGATAAATACTGTTTCTTGTTTATATCATATCTGTTCTTTTAGTATTAACCTACTTGGTATATTTGGAAGTTAATCTCTTAAGGACACTGAATTTTAAAACATTCCAAGACTGTTGATTATTTAGACATTAGAAAACAAATAGAGTAATGATCTGCAAATCAATCCTTCCGTATTCTTGAATCAAAGTTCTGTTGGAAGTAAAATATTTTCTTCACAATATGAGGAAGAAGAAAACCAGACTCACAGGCTCTGAAGGAAATAATTGTCCAGAACATGACTTCATTAAACAATAAGTACAAAAGGTTTTGCTCTGGGCAAATTTGGGTATATTTCACATCAGAAGAATTAGAAATTAATTTTTTTTTTTCATAAATCCCTGAGGCTCCATAGATCTTCCCTTTTTTTCATTTATCCAGCTGAGTATGTGGACTTAGGCTTTCTATATTAACTGCTTGTAATTTTGTTTATGATTTTTTATATTATCTGGTAAGGTAGATCTTGATTTTTGCTGTTGTGTTAAGAAAATGCTGAACTTCACAAATTTAATTTGGAGGTTTCCTCTTAGGTCTTCAGACTTGTGTGCTTTTCTGACCTTGTTTTTAAACTTAAGTCTTTAAGCACAGCTTTCAGCCTCATTTGAAACATATTTGGATACCCAGATTAAAAACAAAACAAAACAAAACCAATGCCAATAGCATTATGTATTTTTAAAATGCTATTTTAAAAAATACTGTAGAAACAGTATCCCATTCCTCTTGTTCAGCCAGGCTAATTAGGAGAGCTGTGTTAAGTGAAAGTTTCCTGCATAGAATTCTGGAGTGCAAATTGGTTAGAGCTGCCTCTGTTTTACAGGTAGGAATAGCTCACCCTCTGTGGTACTTAGGTTGGCATATTTAGATTCTGTACTGAGACAGAGTGTGTTAGTGTATGTGGTCATAGGAGCTGGCTGAAGTACTTGAAAGAGATCTCGTGTCAGCTCACCTAGAACACTCTGCTTATTAAGCAAGAAAATTTTCAGCCAATCAGTCCAGTTAATTAAATGGTGAACTATTTCATTAATAGCTCAGAGCGAGATTAAAGTGAGAAAAAGTAATAAAACAGCAGCTGGAGGAATTACTTGCTCTTTGGGGCACTTTAAAAGTTTGTGTAATTGGAATACTTAATCAGAAATTGGAGGTGGCAGTTGCCAATTTGATTGAGGGATAGAATAAATAGGAAATGGAAATTCATAAAAAGAAACTTCAGGTGATAGATTGCAGGTTTTTGCTGCAGTGCATGAGCACCTTCTGCATGTTTAGTAATCTGAAATGAAGCAGTAGTAGAAAATTAGATAGCGAGTAATGAAGAATAAAATGGATCAGTGTAAGAATTATGAATACCAGTGTTTACTAGATATGAATATTGCAGGAGTATATGCATTTGTGTATGCAGACACACATATTTGTGTTACAGATGTATAAAATAATTTAAGACCGATAGAAGTGTAAATAGCTGTCAATGGCTGTTTCATAAAACTATGACTCCTGTTCTAAGAGCTTTGTTTTTGTATGAAGTCACATAAAGTGTTTGGTTGTATGATCAGTGAAATGTTGAGAAAAATTAAATATTTGCTTGTTGAGGTGCTACAGAAGCTGCTGCCAGCTGGTGAAACAATTGCAGCTTAAAAATAGTACATCAGATGTGCCAAAACCGTCAACCCCCACCCCTGTTATTTCAGTGTCCTCAGCACCCATTCCTTTATTTGGTTGGAGTTTAAATGTGAATACAGTTATGTTGTTAAATAATGAAAATGGATGTGCCTTGAATATCATTGGAAATCTGCTGAGGACAATGAAAACAATGCTATTAACTTCAGTAAACACTTAGGTCATGCTTTGCATTAAGAAACACTAAAAATGGAGCCCAAGTCAGCTCATATTTATTGAACTAATTCTTAATTCTGCTACTGGTTTATTGAGAAATAAAGTCTTGCTCAAGATACGTCCCAAGAAACTTTCAATTATCAGTAAGAGTTTTGTAATTTCATACCGCATTTCTACACTGCACATGCACACAGTAAAATGGTCCAAAAGCAGATTTTACATTCATAACCACAGTCTGGAGAATGTTAGTGTATCTCACTGACATTATTTCAAACATCTAAAGTAATCTAATACTTCTAGTTATGGTTTGCAGCAAGGACATTAATTTTATTATATGGTATGTATGCATGCAAATCTCTTCTAAACCTCCTCTGGTGCAGCTTGAGGCCTTTTCCTCTCCTCCTGTCACTTGTTGCCAGGGGGAAGAGGCTGACCCCACCTAGCTACAACCTTCTTTCAGGTAGTTTTAGAGAGCAAAGATTTCCCCCGAGTCTTTGTTTCTCCAGCTAAACAACCCCAGATCCCTCATCTGCTCCTCACAGGACTTGAGCTGCAGACCCTTCACCAGCTTTGTTGCCCAGATCAGATTTCAGAATATTGGGCAGCCTTGCCAGTGTCACCCATCAGCTGTCATATGCACTATATTGATATCCATGGCTCCATCTGTTCTCTTTTTTTTTTTTTTTTTTTAATACTGTACAAATAAAATGTGTTATTTGAAAGATGAACCTGTGGCAAAGCATCACGTCATTTGCAGCATAATTCTATATCTAGTTCTGAATACTGTTGAAGCAATCACATTGAGATCATGGTGAACTTCTACCATATGGAAATCTGCACTTGATTAAATTAGCATTTTCTTGACAACTCTTCAACTTTCAGATTTTGTGACTGTTACGTCTGATAAATGCTTTCCTCTTCAGAGTGAGAAGTGCTTTTAGAATGCTGCATTGTGGATGCTTCTGTGCCAAAAGCAACATGTGGCATGTGTTCAAAGCAGTTTCATCCCACTCTGAATAGATCTGCTTTACATACCATCAGATTTAGCCTGAGTTAAATATAACTGTTGTTACATACTTTTGGTAATTATATGCATAGAGAATGGGCTGGTTAGGTTCAACAGAACTTTCCTTTTCATTTTGGTGTCCAGCATGAAATAATGGCTTGTCCAAGTGTTGTGCTTTAACCCCAGACAGCAACAATGCCCCACTCGGACTCTTGCTCACTCTGCATCCCTCTGAGGAGACAATGGGGAAGGGTGAGAGAATTGGAAGAGTAAAAGAGAGAAATCTGATAAGCTGGGATAAAGACAGTTTAATAAGGGGAGGAAAAGCCGTGCATGGAAGCAAAACAAAACAAGGAATTAATTAATTGCTTCCCAAGGGCAGGCAGGTGTTCAGCCATGTCCTGGAAAGCAAGGCTCCCTCACTATTAACAGTGACTTCGGAAGGCAATACCATCGCTCCAAATATCACCCCCTTCCTTCTTCTCCCCCCAGCTTTATATGCTGAGCATGATGCCGTATACTGTGGAATGTCCCTTGGATCAGTTGGGGTCAGCTGTCCCAGTTGTTTCCCCTCCTGATTCCCTGTGCACCCCCAGGTTCCTTGCTGGTGGGGTGGCGTGAGAAGCACAAAAGGCCTTGGCTCTGTGTAAGCACTGCTCAGCAATAACAAACACATCCCTGTGTTATTAACACTCTTTCCAGCACAAATCCAAACTCTGGCCCCTACTCACTGCTGTGAAGAAAATTGACTCTACCCCTGCCCACACCAGCACAATAACCATGTTCTGAGGACAGTGAACAAAGTCAGTAATGGACAGTGAACAGCCCTGAACAAATGTTATTAAGTGGAAGTCAAGGATTAACAGGTACATTCTTGCTTATTGTTGGCCTTTTGTTCTACAACTAATAATATTAAAAAAACCCCTTTTTCTGTTCATGTGTTCAGGATATGAATTTGGCTAACAAGCTCACTCTAGATAAGATTAAAAAATGATAAATTACTATTACACATTGTTTCAGGGTATTGTTTTAAATCAGAGGACATACACCAAGGAGATAATTCAAAGTCACGTTGTTCTCACTGTTGGTGGGTTCCAGCCATCAGGCCCCGGGTTCACCTGCAGGCCCCTGCTGTCCTTGGCCAGCCTGTAACCATCCAAAGTCTACCCAAGACACTACAGTTCTTCAACAGCAATATTCTGGTGCTTGGGGATGGTTCAGGAGGATGTGGTTGTAGAGAAGGAGGGATACATCCTGGCCAGGGCAACTGGAGGCTGCTGGAACGCGCAGGTCCCAACAATGAGGTGGAGCCTTTGGAGTTAGTCTAGATAACACAGAATTCAGGGCTAAGGTTTTCTGTGGACTTTAGCAGATTTTGAGGCAGGCTTTAAGTCAGTTACAGGTGGCTGTGCTTGCTCACTTATGCCTCTTTTTAAAGAATATATGATCTCTCTCACTACCCTTTGTTAGCTTCAATGACCATTTCTGTAGGAGAGGGAGGTCTCATTTCTCCCTTTCTGCAAACAGATGTGTGTGTTGCCAATTTTTACATTTAGCTTGTAATTTTATTTCATTTCATTGTTTCATAGAATTTTATTTGTGTTTATTTACACTTTATGAAGTCCTAGACCAAGCTGCTAATAGATTATTATTTCCTTATCTCTTTTTAAAGGAGGCAGTCTCCTCTAAAAGATTACTTGCAATACTACAAATTCTGCAAAGTAATTAAGTGCTGAAGTTCTGGGGGCTTTTTTTCAGTGTTTCGTGTTTTCTCATATATAGCTGTCTCATAGCCTCTGAATTTTTAAAAATGGTAGGAAAGGGTATTACAGTCTGCTGCCTATTTTTATGATGTCTGAATTACATTCTAAGAGGAGGTTTATTTGTGTTTTTAAAAAGTAATGGGAAGAATTAACTGATAGAAATTCCATGTTGCGTTGATGACCTAAAAGCCATTCAGTCGTCAGATTTCTTCCACTGATAAAAGTGGGATAAAGATTTGTAAGGTGGAATTTACAGGGACTACAAGAAATTGTGTACTGCATTTGTAATATTATATGGTCACATTATTAGCCTTTTTTTTATAAAATGTCTATATTTGAGAAATTAAAAGAAAACATGGTAAATCTGTTGTTTATTTACAATATAAATTTATGTCTGCTTTCTCATGAAACTGTATTAATATCAGTAATTTTAAGATTATTCCCTTGTTATGTGTCACACATTTATTTTCATCTTTGTGAGTTTATTTGGCTTTACTGCATATTTAGCATAGAAGGAAGTTTCATCTAACCTTTCCTAACACCAAGTGTGTTCTTAACCATTGTTGTCTTGTTTGCAGTTTGAATAAGGAAGGGATAAAAAAATACTTGATGGTAACAACTCTGGATTGGTTAAAGGAGGAATGCTGAAATGCAGCTTAATATGATAAAATGTTTCCAGCCACATGCAATCATTGTGATTGTTGCTGCAGTAAGGTTAAAAGAAGTCACAGGATTTCAGGGTGGGTTTGTTTTGGGCTTTTTTTACCTCTAGGAGAGCAATCTAAATGCAAATTTTATACCTGAATAAAATCCAAGAAGTCAGTATGAATGAGGCTTGAGGGGAAATAAAGTCAGTGGTGATGACACATGGCAAGTTAGTCTGTCATGCACTTTGAATGTGAAAGCATATTATTTTTTTCTCAATTCATCCTACACCTGTAATAGAATAAAATCAGCTTTAATGCGTTGATAATCTAAAATTGTATAGATGCATGCTGGGTGAACCAGTCTGAGCTAAAATCAGAAAGAGGTCTACTCTGATGCTGATATGTTATAGTTCTGAGTCTGTGAATGAAACGTTTTGTTGATTTCATTCAAACTAAGTTTGTAAAACAGTTTAAATTGCAAGGTCATAAAAAGAAAGCTTAAAAACAAGGAAAGGGAATTCTTTGAGTTCTAGGAATCTACAGAAGACTGGAGTGTATTATTCCGATGCTGTTCAAGTCTGCTAGTATTATATTGAAAAACATACCCTGGAAATTGGTGACATCCCCTGTTTCTTCCTGCTATTCCCAGTCTGATACAAAACTCTAATTGAATAATGTGCCCCTGGCCCTGGATCTCTCCAATAGAAATAACTTTGTGTTTTCTGAAAGATATAGTTCCATGCCTGTTAATATATTTGCCACAATTCAGACATTTCTGCAGTTATTTCTGAAAACAGTAGGTTTTCTTATGACCTCTATTACTGAAGCTCTCAGACCAGCATAGTTTTGAGCAAAGACCTGTTTTGTCACCTTTTGATTCTCTGCATCAAGTAGTTGGGGAGCACGTAGGAGGTATTAGGAATCACCATGTATGAAGGTCACAAATGCAATAATGTCGAACTGTTAGGAGCAGACTATTTGTAACTTAGTTTGTAAGATATAACACCAGCTTAAAATAGGTGTTTACACTTGACACACCATGTCACATTTGCTATGAAATATAAAGAAGAAAGGAGAGAATGCCAGTCTGTTTTATTGGGGTCAAATGAGTTCCTCTCTTCACTCTGTGTTCAGTTGTGTTGCTGCAGGTATCAGGCAATCAGGACATTTCAGCACTGTTTACTTAAATCACATCTGAAAGACAGAACAAGTGCCTGGTGAAGAGTGTAGTTTTTGTGGCTACTCTTCCTTGGAGTTTCCAGGAGTTCTATTAACATCTGTTTTGTCTTCAGTAAAGTTCTTTTTCTTTAGAACTTCACAGGATGTATCTTGCTGATTCTGACCTTATGTTTTGAACTGCCCTTACTTGTTAGAGATACCAACGCTGTTTTAACAGATCTGTTGTAATCCCTGGTTGAAGACTGGCTGACTGGTGCCCTCACTTGAGTCAAAGTAAAACTCTTCATAGCAAAACAATGTATGGATATATTCAGCATATTTATTTAGTGTCTCAACCTGCTGAACCTCGTGTTTCATATTAACCTGTGGAGAATGAAATATTTTATGCAATTATATAAATTGCACCTCAATCAATGAGGTTTTTTGCTTCAGAGCTGGTATGATTGTAGTTAACTGCTTTGAACTGTAACAGTTTTGGGACTTTTCCTGACCACCTTTCATAGAAGCACTGGGAGACCAACTGATAATGGGGCATGTATATCAATATCTAGTGGTTAGGATAAGGATTGACTACTCAAACTCTTCCATTTTATAAATGCTCTTTATATTACTGGAAAATAAGGAAGGAATCAGAGTTTGCCTCTTCCACTTCCTAGGAATGTCTGTGCCCTTTTGCTTTTAGATAACCACAAATTATTTGTTAAAATTTTAAAGTTTTTATTTTTTTTATTTTTTAACTTCTTTGGCTGTATGTTTATTGAATAAAATGTAGCAACTTGTCAGAAATACAGTTTTAGAGGAATGGATGTAGAAAAAAGCAATGCTTTCTACTCCTTCCTTTCCCACAAACAAATGAAGAAAAGCCCCTATCCAACCAAAATAAGTTACCATGCAGGCAATATTACCAGTCGCAGCACTGAACATGGAAGTGTGTTTTTGTTCCATGCGTGAAGCTCTTTCCCTGTCTATAAGTGAGTGTTTCCTGAGGATACATAAAAAAGAGTGAGAGAAGGGAAGGTGCATCATAGATTGAGACTCTTTTTGAGGACATTTGACACTTTCAAGTTAATTAGTCTTTTGTAAAGAGATAAGGTATAAATGAGCAAAGTTAATGAGTCTTTTTGTGTCCTGCTAAAGGAAAGCAGGCTGAATTTAAGTTTTAGGGGTTTTTGAAACTGATCTCAAGTTCCTCCATTTTTGTTTCTCTTGAAATATATTGCTCTTCCAGACCTACAGTTTGCCAACATGTTAATCTGCACATTTGGTGTTGTGAGAAGGAAAGACTTGGTTTTAGTTAAACTATTGATGGATCTCATTAGATAATGAAAAATAGTTTTAGATTCTGAACTGCAAACTGCACATAGAATAAAATAGCATATAAAACCATAAAGTATATTATCATACTAGTATTTGTATTTCAGCAAATTCTATCATGTGATTAAAATGTCCTTATTTCAATCACGTATTCTACACATTTTTTAATTGTAAATTTGTATTTACCCATTACATTTTTCTATGCTCATGAAGTTTAGAGGAGCTTTAGTTATTTTAAAACTTTTCAAAAATAGTCATCTGTCACAAGGGGTTAAACCTCTTGTGTGGAAGGTATCTTTTCAGCTTTATACCGGCTAGCGCTTGTATTTCAATGCCTTAGAAAGAGCAAGGGTGATCTAGCTCTTTAGTAGCTCTAAAATCGGTACCTGAATCAGCTGCAGAGCAAAATACCATCAGCAGAAGCAAAGAAGGAGAAATATAGCTCCCTGCTCGCTCAATTCCCTGCAGTTAGAAGCCTTCAAATGAGACAGACGACCAGAGATGTTTACAGGAAAGTAGCTGAGCTGAGAGAGGGCGTTTGCCTCCCCTCGACCATCTTTTATTCGGAGAAGGGGAAAGGGGATGACTGGGGGTGGACCCGGGGTGAGCGGCCAATCAGACACTGCTGAAGAGTCTGAGTTACATTTGGCTTTGCCCGCGCTTGGAACAAAGGAACTCGGAGCACATGTCTTTGGGAGGGGGGAGGGGAAGCTCAAAACAGGCAGCAACAATTCCCTATTTTTTTTTCTTTAAAGCTGGGTTGTAACTCTTAGTAACTTAAAAGTGCATAGAACAGTAACAAAACAACAGTGCAAAATATAATTGTAATCTATCGTCCCTACAACTCGACAGTACCTAGGATGCTTTTAAACTAGTTCCCCAGTCAAAACTCAGGGGTTTAGTCAGGACATCTATGGTATGGAGTATCAGGACAAAGATTTACAAAATACAGTGCAAAACCTGAGTGCAAAACAGTGCAACTTAACTTAAGGGATTAACATGAAGATCTGCAGTAGGGGGTTTACATGAAGGTGCAAAATCAGGATTCTTTTTATGGCGTCTCTTCCAGGAGGCAGTTTTAACCTCCTTAACTTTTGAGGAAGTGACATAAGGTTTTACCCACTTCCCTGGGATCCATCTCAGTCCTTGAGGGGTAGATACACTGGCATACCCACGTCCCCAAGTTACAAGTTTGTACGGTCCTTGGATTTTTTGAGTCTCTGGGTCTCGGATCAGGACTTCTGGATTTTCCTGCAGTTTCTGTCTCCTGGTGTTCTGGAAATGATGATAGATGGGAGGGTTTGGATCCTCAAAGGTGCCATTCAGGAAGTTTATGGTAAACAGTGCTTTGCTGAGTCTGAGGACAGGTGAGTTGAGTTTGGTGGTCCCTGATTGTTGTAGCAGCATTCGCTTGAGGGTTTGATGGGCACGTTCAACAATGCCTTGTCCAGTTGGGGAGTGAGGAATACCTGTAACATGTCGAAATCCCCACTGCTGACGAAAGTTTTTAAACTCCTGGGAGGTGTAGGCAGGTCCATTATCAGTTTTTATCTCCTCAGGTATACCGAGCACAGCAAAAGCTTGGACAAGATGTTTTTCAACATCCTTAGCCTTTTCACCTGCATGTGCAGAGGCATACATAGCACCAGAGAAGGTATCAATAGAGACATGAACGTATTTTAATCTCCCAAATTCAGGGAAATGTGTGACGTCCATTTGCCACACTTCACCACTATTAATGCCTCTGGGATTGACCCCCATGCCCAGTGATGGAAGCTGTAGCTTCTGGCAGTTGGGACATGTTGCCACTATTGCTTTTGCCTGTGTCCGCGACAGATGGAACATGCAGATAAGAGCAGGAATATTTTGATGGTACATGGCATGGCTCAATTTTGCTTGTTCAAAAACTTGGGGGAGCTTTGCTAAGTCGGCTGATAGAACTATGTCTGCTGGCATAGCCAGAGCATCAGCTCTACGATTACCCTCCACGATAAATCCTGGCAGGTTTGTATGTGACCTCACATGCATGACAAAATAGGGATGCTCTCTGTGGGAAACCAGATAAATTAATTTTGAGAGTAAATCATAAATTTTCTTGTTTGAGATTTCTTTTAGGAGAGCATGCTCAGCTCTAACAGTTACTCCAGCTACATATGCTGAGTCTGTGACCAAATTAAAGGGTTCTTTGAACCTCTCAAATGCTCTAACAACAGCTGCTAATTCAGCTACTTGTGGTGATCCCTGGATTACCTCGATGTCAGATTCCCACTTTTGCGTCTTTGGATTTTTCCATGTGACCACGGACTTTTTACTTTTTCCTGAGGCATCAGTAAAAACGGTAATCGCATCGAGGGGTTTTCTACTTTGAATCTCTCGAGGGATGAAAGAGAATGGCAGATTAAACATGTCATGTTTTGGGTAATGATTTGAGATTTGGCCTGAGTAACTATCTAATGCAAATTGTAAATTTATATTATTTTGGAGTAGGTGATCTAATGCATCAGTTGTCACAGGTAAATAGATGCATGCAAAGTCACATCCTGCCAGGGTGCGGAGCCTTGCTCTACCCTTCATGATAATTTTTGCCATTAGTTCTTGTGGCTGTGTGATGGTTTTAGGAGGTTGGAGTGGAAGGAATACCCATTCAATTATGATGAGGGGTTCCTTCTGCTCTTTGTCCCACTGAAATATGAGGCCATGAAAGCGTGGTACCTTCCCTAGAATGACAAGCTTAAAGGGTAGGGAGGGCTGATACCTGTGCGCTTGTCTGGTGGAAATGAGCTCTTGTATCTTTTTGAGAGACTGCCTTGCCTCTTCTGTCAGGGATCTAGGGGATGCTGGACCGCCTTCCCCTTTTACCAGGTTTGCAATAGGAGCTACATCCTCTGTGGTGAGTCCTAACCAGGACCTTAAATACTTCAGTGTCCCACAGATCTGTTGCACTTCCTCTAATGTTTTTGGGTTATTATTAATGGTGACAGGTGTTGGGGTGATAGAGGTTTCTGTGATTTTGAGTCCGAGGTATTTCCAAGGGCTTGTTCTCTGCATTTTTTCAGGTTGTAATTCAAAGCCCTTGGCCTCTAGGGCCTCAACCACCATGTTAAGTGTCTGCTCGAGATACTGATTATTGGGAGCACACACCAGCACATCATCCATGTAATGCAGGATGATGGCTTTCTCTGCTTTGGCACGGATGGGAGATAGAATTTTAGCAATATACTCTTGACAGAGAGTTGGGGAATTTTTCATACCTTGGGGAAGCACAAGCCAATGATAACGTTCCATGGGAGTTTCACGATTAAGAGATGGTACAGAAAATGCAAATCGAGGGGCATCTGCAGGGTGGAGTGGAATATGAAAGAAGCAATCTTTGATGTCAAGAACAGCTAAATGCCAATGTTGTGGGAGCATTGAAGGTGATGGCATACCTGGTTGAAGGGGTCCCATGTCTTCAATAACCTTATTAACTTCTCTAAGATCTTGGAGTAGCCTATATTTGTTCTTTCCCGGTTTTTGTATTACAAACACGGGTGTGTTCCATGGGCTGTTAGTTGGAACTATATTTCCTTTAGCCAATTGTTCAGCTACTAATGTTTTGAGTGCCTCTAAGTTTTCTTTTTTTAACGACCACTGGTTAACCCACACGGGTTCATCTGTTTTCCAAGTTAATTTATGTGGATGGCACTCTGCTTCAGTGGCCTGCAAGGGAAAATTTTGATGTCTAGGCGTGATATCAATTTTTGTTCCCCACTGAGACATGGCATCCCTTCCCCACAGGGTGAATTTGGTGTCTAGGACATACGGACGAAGTGTCGCTATTTGTCCTTCAGGACCTTCAATTTGGATGGTGTGTTTGGACTGCTTTGCAATTTGAGTACCTCCAATCCCTTGTATGATGCCCTGAGATTGCAATTCCCATTGCGTAGGCCACTTATCAAATGGAATGACAGACACATCAGCACCTGTGTCTAACATTCCCATTATACTGATTTTATGTGATTTGTAACGGAGCTTACATTCTATTACAGGTTTGTTGTTTCCCAAAACCTCAGTCCAACAGATGGCTGGGATATGACCATCTGTGGGCAGGTATTTGGGCAGTGGAAAGGCCTGTGCAATGACTTGACCCTTTGGCATGAAGTACGGTGGATATATACATTGTACAATTAGGTTAAAACACCCGTTCTGATCCACTTTCATGAGTGTGGGTGTAACCTCTATCCCAGCAGGTGTTTCCCGAGTGTCCCCAATAACAAAAAGGTATGTAAATTCTGGCATGTGGTCCACATTCTGGAATGAAATGGGTATTACAGTCTGTTTGTTGTTGTTGAAATGGTGTGCTTTATCACAGGTTACCTTAAACCTGAGTCCAGAAGTCCAAGTTGCTTTGTCTGCAGCCCTATTTATGTCTGAACGCGGAGCTGTTAGGACGCGTTGAGTCGCTAGTTTCCCTGCTGTTGACCTGGGGAAACAGTCTTTGGAGAGTTTTTATCAGCAGTTATAATTGCTCTGCAATTGCGAGCTACATGTCCCTTTTTCTGACAACGATAGCATACAAAGTTACCGCGCGATTGAGTTTCTCCTGTACCTGTAACATTCTCCACAACCTCCCCAACCATCCCCACTTTTTTCAAAAAGGGAACAGCTGTGTTCAGCTGCACCTTCTTCGTACAGACTTCAAGGATGGATTCAACAGTAGGAGGAGGATACAGCGAGAGAGTGAGAATGACTTGTTTGCAAGCATCATTCGTATTAACTTGGAGAAGTTCGAGTAGGAGTGCTTGTTGGAGGTCAGGATTAGGGACCTGGGAAGAGACAGCTTCGTACAAACGGTTATAAAAGTGAATAATATTTTCATTTGGCAATTGCTTGATGGTGGTATAATGAGAATTAGGAGTTTGAGATGGTAATAATGTTAAGGCCTTTTCAGCAGCACGTGTGATTTCAGTAAGAACTGGACGAGGGATAAGCATTGCTTGTTTTTGAGGATTTGCCATATTAGTGTCACCAGATAAAAGGTCTAATGTGATATAATTGTTTTCAAAATCCAGGTAATTATCTGGAGTTTGCCACAAAATTTTTAATAAATCAGATAAAATTATTTTCCATTGCTTTTTCCACACCATAAAATCACCAGGTGTGAGAAGAGTTTGCATTAATGTAAGTAAATCATGAGGTACAAGTAAGTGAGTTGCAAAAGTAGCACTTAAAAGGCTCTTAAAATAATAACTATGCATTCCAAACTCCTTAATTGCCTTGCACAAATCCTTAATATCAGAATAAGAAAGGGGTTTCCAGTCAGGGTTAGCTCCATTGCTAGTACAAGAGAGTGTAGTAGAAGCAGTTGGAGTTACTTCCTGGTAGCTATGGGTTCCTGGATTCAGAGGGGCAGTCATAGGACTGTGGGAAACTGGGGCGGGACAATGGGAAGCAGGGGCGGGGAGTGGAGGGGCAGGGGCGGGGAGTGGAGGCGGGGACACGGCCGGCGGAGGGGAGGGGTCGGGGGCGGGGTTGTGGGAGGCAGGGGCGGCACTTGAGCCGTGGGCAGGAACAGAGGGAGGGGTGAAACACGACGCTGTGGGGGCGGGGGCGGGGTCAGGTTGTGACACAGGAGTGGGAGGGGATGGGGACAAGAAGGGATTTGTGGGATGGGGGAGAAAGGGACTGTGGGAGGTGTAGTTTGGAGAGGAAGGAACATTGCGTCCGCCATTACTGGAGACAAACAAACTCGGAGAAAAGCGGTTGGGGGGAGGGGTTTTTTCCCGGGCTGCGAGCACATGGCAATGGCTGTCCCTGGGAACAAAGAGATCAGGGGACAAGGGGTTTTTTCGCGCGCTTGAAACATGAGGGCTAGAAACTGGGGAAAAGGGAGTGGAGAAGAGGGGTTGGGAAGGTCCTGGGATGGGCTCCGGATTCCCATCCAAGGCAGGGTGCTGAGGAAACACGGGTGAGCCAGGAGGACGATAGCTCTCCTGTGCTGAGAAGCAGTCTGCTCGAGCTGTGTTTTCCAGCGTAGGGGAAGAGGGGTCCGGGACACAGGGGTTGGAAGAGGGTATAAGGGAATTAACAGGGGGGTTTTGCAGCGGCTTTTCATGTACTGCCTTTTTCTCTGGCAAAGTATAACTTAGATCCCAAAATTCAGCAGATCTTATGTCTTCGGAGGTCAGATTAGGAAAGTACTGAAAAAGCCATTGTACAAAAGATTGAACTAGATTTTTAGGGTATTTATGCCCAGTTAAAGAAAGGTAACTTTGAACTTGGTGGTATATTTCTCTATGGTGTGCAGAAACTTCAGATCCCATTATGAATGCACACGAAACCTCAACCCCTTACTCACGAAAAAGGAGGAAAAAAAAAAGAGAAAGTTTATACCGGCACCAGCTTAAGACAGGAGCCCCTAAACCAGCAGGGAAATACTCACCAGAATTCTGGATTTATCACAGGAAAGCAGGTCCGGAGAAAAAAAAAACCGCGAGAAGGGTCTTCTGCTTTCCAGCCGTTCCGTCGCCACGTGGCGTGGGGGAGGGTACAGGCTGAGGCTCTGGGCTCGATGTTACACAAAAAGTAACACCTCGCCACACAGAGCTGGCACAGCAGGACGTGCAGAGCTAACTCCAGCAGACACACAGCTGCCGAGACACCCTAAAGTCTCTCAGAACCGGAGTTCAGAGATAGCACGCTGGGCGCCAAATGTGGAAGGTATCTTTTCAGCTTTATACCGGCTAGCGCTTGTATTTCAATGCCTTAGAAAGAGCAAGGGCGATCTAGCTCTTTAGTAGCTCTAAAATCGGTACCTGAATCAGCTGCAGAGCAAAATACCATCAGCAGAAGCAAAGAGGGAGAAATATAGCTCCCTGCTCGCTCAATTCCCTGCAGTTAGAAGCCTTCAAATGAGACAGACGACCAGAGATGTTTACAGGAAAGTAGCTGAGCTGAGAGAGGGCGTTTGCCTCCCCTCGACCATCTTTTATTCGGAGAAGGGGAAAGGGGATGACTGGGGGCGGACCCGGGGTGAGCGGCCAATCAGACACTGCTGAAGAGTCTGAGTTACATTTGGCTTTGCCCGCGCTTGGAACAAAGGAACTCGGAGCACATGTCTTTGGGAGGGGGGAGGGGAAGCTCAAAACAGGCAGCAACACTCTTGGGGTCATATGTAGCAAGAGCACTGATGAAATGCAATTGGTCTAGCTGTAGTCCTGAAAAGAAAGTGGCCTGTAGCTGGCTTTGTCATTGTTACCTGTCAAATTATCCATTTTTGATGTGACATGATATGCTATTTTGGCTATTTTATATGAAGTCTCAAATGTCAAAAGTCCTTCTAAAGCTATAGATAAAGCTATAAACCTATAGATCCAATGCTGTGAATACATTGCAAAGATGAAAGTTCATCCTGTGTTGCACCAGCCTGTATCTAACTTTGCTTAAAATATTGGATGGTTTTTTTAAGGATTCTGAAGGATTGTTCCAGACACAGAGCTAAGATTCCAACAACCATTACTCATTTCTGGTCCTATAAGAATGGGTCTTTCATAATTTTATCCTCACTTCTTGATTAGTTTGTAGATCTTCCAAACAGACTTCTCTTCCAGATAATAGGTCATAGTAAAGATAGTCCCAAGTCAGAAGCAGCCAAGTTTCTTGGTTAATGCCCTTGTTAACAGAAAGAGCCAGCATAGAAACAATTAAAATTAAATCTTCTTCTATTTTTATTCAGACAATCTTGTAGAGAAATGGGAAAAGTAATTTTCCATTTCAATAAATTGAAATGAAACATTAACAATAAAAATTCTTGCAGTGTACGTATATTAAAAATACCAAAAAAATATGCTCTGAACCAGTTTGTTGAAGTGCTGTCTCATCAGGATCAGAATCTCACTTCTGGCTTCAGTGGAAAATTAAATTCTCTGATATCTTTTCCTTGATTTTTATTTATAAGGACACCATGTCCAGACTCTTTCTTTCCTGTTGCTTTGAGCCTCAGATCTTCCCACAGTGACTTATGGTACCAAAAGATCAAAATGTCTTGCTAGTCCCTTTGATGTAGTCTAACTCTGTGTGAGATACTCACTGTTGTGGACAGAACAGGGAAATATAAAGGCAATGTGCTTTTCACTACGTGGCTGCTAGCAGTATGGAATGTTAGTAATTAGCTTCAAGGGACCTGTCCAGATTCAGTTTTATTTTGAAATTAATTAATTAAAATGCATTTTAGTGACCTCAGAGGGGTTAGAAGTGCAAATATGAACTAAGAGCCTATCTAGGATTATACAATCAATCAAGGCTTAAAGCTGTCTGAGCTGCAAAGTGACTGTCCAGGAACAGAGCAGGAGGGTGGATGCAAAACTTGACTTGAGTAGAAGAAATAACTAAAGGAAAAACAATATGAATTAAGGATCAGACTGAGTAGAAATGATGCAAGTAACAGTCACCACTTCTTGTAAAATCTTCCAGTAGTAAACAGAATAACGCTTTTAAGAAAAGGCGTCCTTACAATATACCCTCTTTTTACCTAGTTTCTTTTTGAGGGGTGTAATTGAAATCTCCAGGTATGTGAAAATTACAGGCTGTAGTTGATCATTTCCCTTCTCTCAAGAAACAGTGGTGGACTTCATGTTATAATGGATCTGGGGCTGTCATAGAACTTGGGTCCTGCGGGGCTCTGAAACTCCTGCCATTACTCTCACAGATTGGTGCTTCTCTTTTGCTTCTTGAAGATAGAAAATAGGGCATTATGTATTCTAAAATTATTTTTCTTTTGTCTGAAGTGTTTCCTGGGAGTGGGCACACAGTATATACCCCTTCATCTGTACCATTTTGTAGCGCATATGGATTGCTTGAGAACTTACGCCACCTTTGTCAGATATTTTTTATTTACAAATGGTTGGCTCAGTCTCCAGTGTGTTTGCAGAGACAGAGAGCCACAGTCAGTCAACAGCTGCAAGTTTACTAACAAATATGTACTTGGAGTCATGCCTAAGTGTACTTCCTCAGAAAATTACAGATGTTACCTATGAACAGAGATGATGTTTTCCTCAGAGTGTTGTAAAGGGACAGGTTCCACAGAATCCCAGAATGGGTCAGGTGGAAGGGACCACAGTGGGCCATCTGATCCAACCTCCCTGCTCAAGCAGGATCATCCTAGAGCACGTTGCACACAATTGCATCCAGATGGTTCTCAAGTACCTCTGGTGAGGGAGACTCCACAACCTCTCTGGGCACTGTTCCAGTGAGCGCTCACCCATGCTCAGGGGGAACTTCTGTGCATCAGTTTTGAAAATCTGGGAAAAAAAGGCTTTTATCAAAGAAGTGTAATGTATATGCCTAGTATTTTTGTGTCTCTTTCGTTGATTTTGGCTGCATTCTTATTCTGTAATTGGAAAATAATGGGGGCACTGAGAGATTACGATCCAGAGCCCTAAATGTATTTAAATCCAGATACCACTGAAGTCATTAGAAATTAAAAGCTTGGATAAAAGCCAAATGGTTAAAATCCTTTGTAGGTTACCTGTGTGATTAACCATGCTTTTACATAAAAACATAAAACTTACTTTTGCATGATGTTGAGCAACAGCTTAAACAAATGCGATGATAAAGGACTACTTTGGCACTGTAACATATATATCATGAATATTAAAATTTAAAACAAGTTTGTATTCACCATGTTTATATTACATTTTTAAGAAATACTAATTTAGGAGAGGGAGATCCTCACCTCTTCATGTCCTAGAGGAAGTACAGTGATTGCTGTCCTGACTAGCTATTTTTGAGTCTTATCATCTCTCTTGGATATTTCCCTTTCATTCCCACACTCACTTGAATAGTTGGAATTGAGATTCTTAGGGCTGAAAAGCTGAATGAAAATGCAGGGACGCTCTTGGCACTTTTTGTACTGCCTAGGCAGGGAAAATAGCCATAATTTAATGTATTTTAGTCTAGAGCAGAGTTAAGCAGACTGCCAGTCTTAAAGAGAGTTTTAAAACTGTGTTTTTCTTAATTTATAAGTATGCATTCCTACTTAGTCCAGAATTTTTTTATCTCAGTCAGTAAACACGTTCCATTATGAGTATTTTTTTCCTTTTCTCTTTTTTTTTCTTTTTTTCTTTTTTTTTTTTTTCCCTTTTCCTGGAACATATAGATCTAAACTCAATACTACAATGCTTCTTTGAGTGTAAAATTAGAGATCATTTATGGCACTTGGAATTGTCTGGCCTGTATTTTCTAAATCCTAAAAGTGGTGTCAGTGTAAGTAATTTTTAAATGTAATGTTTTCCATAAGCTGTAAGTATACAAGGTGTATTATTCATATTATTACTTTAGGACATGTATTTGTAGTCCTTAGACTCAATAAAAAAGTGAACAGTTGCTGGAGGTAATTATTATATGTTTTTATGTTAGTAGCAAAGAAAAATAGATTCTAGTAGCATATAGTACATCAATAACTTTTAATTCTATTGCTTAGAGGCAAAGTTCCATCCCTCTAACTCAGGGGCAGGTGGATGGATAGGTAGATGGATAGACAGATGAAAAACTAGATTAATTCATTTGATGAGTGACACACTTGGAATAATAAAAAGAAGGGAAGAAATGCAGAGCAAAGGATGCAAACTGCATTGCTTACAAATTTCCCATGTTCATTAAAAAAACTTGAAAGGAAAATTGCTGAAATCTGTATGTGCATGGTAAGAAAACAATTTTAGTAGAAAGAATGGAAAATGTTTCTGCAGGACTTTGCAAGGTAAGAAAAAAATCCATGGGACTTTTCATGCCTTGCTCCCTGTTACGTATTGGCAATATTGCTGGTATCTGGAGATGGAAAATAATAAGCTGAGATTTCACATCATGTTTTGATAAATATTTTTAAAAAGACATGTTTTGTCAGCTTTTAAGATGTCTTGGGCATGTTGGGGGAGAAAAAAATTTGGATTCATTTGGACCTAAGGAATTTCGCAAAGATCAGAACAATTAAGAGCAGTTGAAATATATATTAAGAAAGAAAAAATTAAATTTTCCAAGAATTAGGAACTTACCTTGCTAGAAAGCTTGCACAGTGAGGAAAGCAAATAATCTCTGAGAAACAGAGGAAGCTTGTGTTCGATCTTATTCCTCATATTTGGATTCCTGACCCAGTGAAGGATTGTCTTGATTTGCCAAAGATTTTAAATTTCTACCAATTTCCATGGTTATATGGCAGAAGTTCTAGGCTAGTTTTTGAAGCAAAGGAGAAAGAAAGTAGGGAGTAACTTGCAATAAAGTCAAAAGATAGTGGGAAGATGCACACTGTAAAGACACTGTAGTGTTTGGTAAGAATGGTGAGAGCAAAGTGAAAGTGGAAAAGGACAATAAAGGATGTAGAAGGTTTTTCTTTTTCCTGAGTTTCATGGTGGAAAATTACTAGGTATGGAATTATATATGTGTGAGCAGAGTATCTCTGTATAAAAGACCTTAGATTTATATATTATAATATATTGTATTATATTGTAATATTATATATTATATTTTATTTATTTCCAATAGATTTATATCTGTAAAATCCACTAAGACCCCAAAATTAAAGTGTAGTAAATGGAGACTGTTCAGCATTTTTGACTGGTGGTATAAGTTGTAAAGAAGTTAGAAGAAAAATATTAGAGAGAAACATTCTCTTTCTTATCCCGTAGGTAAGAGAATAACTGAGGAGAATGGGACAAACTTCAATTTGTACCCAACAGATTTGGTTGGATGGTGTGGTTAGTAGTCTGGTTTTACCTGTGATCAGAAGCAAAATAAGTGAAATATTAATAAGTAGGCCAGAGTGTCTTTTCAGTACAGCCTGTCACAAAATGAAAATTGTTGAGTGGGACTTGAATGGTGGTTAAATGATCCCTGCATGCAGATGAATATTGGGATTATTTTAAATCACATTTGTTTTCTTTTTCTCTTTTATTACTGATTGTTGTAGATACCCAGTTTTATTCTGCTAGAAATTTGGAATTATGCTCATCCATTTTGTCAAAATTTCACACCAAGCCACAGGAAAGAGGAATAAATTGTTTCTTTTTGCCTGACAATAATTTGGAAGAAACAAGAATTCTCAACTTTATTTGCTTATAAATTGGAACATTGTATGGCTGGAGTAGTTTGAGGAAAGAACCATTAATTGCTAAGGAAAAAAATAAGAAAGTAAAATACATTGTCAAAAGAAACTTAAAAAGAAAGAAATATTAAGCTGTTTATATTATGAAGCAAAAAGGTGATGAAATTTTTAAAGACTGACTGAAATGACACTACAAAGAAACAAAATCATGAAAAACCTGGATGAATAAAAAGGTTATTCAGGAAATGAGGAAGCTAGGAAATATATATTAGAAAATACATAAAAGAGTACAAGAAGGTTACTAGAAATTCTAAAGGCAATTCTAGTTTGGTTGAAGATAAAAGTGAAGAACGGAGAAAGATGGAAAAGATGAATTTGAATTTTTTCTGAAGTGGTTTCCTAGTGCAGCTGCAGGTGGTTGTCTGAATTCCATAACTGGTGTAGTAATCAAATTTTATTATAATACTTGGATGAAATAAATTATGATATTACATAAATATGCAGTTGAAGAACACTAATAACACATCAGGAGTTAATAGCATATCAGTAGGGATCCTGAAAGTAAGAGAACCCTCTGTAGTGAAATTGTTTAATCCTTGGATTAAAGAAATATAGAATAAAGTAATGTCTGGAATTTACATTACTTGTTACTGTAGTTTAATTCTCAGATAACTCCATTGAAGATTAAGTTTTAGATGGTAAAATTTTGATATCACCTGCTCTTATTTATAAGATTTATATTTATCTTAATAATAAACTATCTCTCAAAATACCTTTTCAGAAGAGAAAAATAATTTAAAATACAATTTCACTTGCTATTTTTGAAAGTGTGTAGTTATAATCATAATTATATCTGGGAATGTATTTAGAATACAGACTCCCAGATTACATTTTGTATACTTTCTTCAACAGCTATAAGTCTGATTGAGATAAAGATGTCTTAATGTGGGATTCATTCAAATATTAAACATACAAATTTGAGAGCAGACAAATATTTTGGTATGTACTGCTCAGTCTTCAGAAATTAACCTTTATTTTGTTTAATTGGAGAAGTATGGAAAAGAAATTACCAGGGAAGACTTAAAGAACACTATGGGAGTTAAAAAATTCCTCTGTCACCCATCCCAGACTTGTCCATTTCCCATAATTATTTAATTAACCAGTATTTTGGTATCTCTCCCTTGTTTGCTTCTCTATTCATTTGTCAAAGAAAAGTTTAAGGAGCCGTTTCCTTTCAAAAGGTGTGAGCTTCCACACAGGACCTGGAAGTCTGTATCTTACTCTCTTAGTCCCAGCTAATGTTAAACCAGGCCATATGCTGGTGCTCCTCTCTCTGTTCAGCCTGGTCAAATATATTTGACTTTGTCCCTGCTCTGTATAATTATGTACAGGCCTCCCATTTGCTTCTATTGGAGTGCCCCAGTGCTCTGAGATTGTGGCTCATACTTAACTCTGCACTTCCTACTCCTGTTTTCTTCCCTTGGAGAATCATATTTCTCTCTTCTCTCTTTTCTTATCTTGAGATATTCTTTTTAAAACTTATAAGAGTCAACTAGTCAACTAGTCAGTGTTTTGACAACACCCTAAACCTTCTCAGGGAGGAATCCTCCAAAGGGAGCCTTTCTTCACCGTTTCTCTTTTTCTGTTTTCTATAGAACTTATGTCAAGTTTGGGAAATGGACTTGTCAGATGGACAGCTTCTGTAGCAGAATGAGAAATACTAGAGGGGAAAAAAAAAAAAAAAAAGAAGGTATCTTTTGTGTGCCAAGGCCTTAATTTTAGTCTTAATCAAATGAAAAGGCTTGTGAATAGATTATTGTCTCAAATGTTTGTTTGGAGTAGATTTGCTAATGCTAAGCAAAGAGGATTCCAGAGGGCACCCTGTTACCTTTCAAGGTGTGTCTAAGGAAACCATCTTTCGCTTGCTTTTTTGGGTTCATTGGTACATCTGTCATAAAACCACTGTGGTTATCCTCTTAGTTCTCCTTGGCAACACATTTAGCTTTCTTAGAAAATTTTAGAGATTATTTTTTAAAATGAATTATCACCAACACAAGTGAAACTCTTCTTAATTCTCAATTCTACAGTTTGCATTATTGTTAATGTCTTTCTGTTCAAGGATTTAATTTTGATAGCTTATTTTTGCGTGATAACATCTTCCTTTTCATGCACCATGTAAAGAGACCCAAATCTGTTCTGATACCATTCCTTTGCAGCAGTATCCTGTACAACTTTACCAGGTAATTGAGAAAATATGAAGCTTGAAAAATCTCACACTGTGAACTTGAACATCATTTAGTACATGCTGCACAGGCATCTAACCTGCAGCCCACACAAAGATATTAGAGTGGTGCTGTGTGTTACCCCTTATAATGAAAACAGCATTTCTGAAACTCTGTGACTGGCATAAAATAAGAAAGTTTAGGGAGAATATTGGTGCACACTTAAACAGATGATAGTTGTCAGTAAAGACAAGTGTTGTCTTTTTTCTGCATCAGTAATGGTTCATAAGATTTCATTGTAAATCAGCCCAGGAAACAAACAGTAGGTGCAAGAAGGCCTCATATGCTTCAGGGGTTTGATTAGTCATGATTTCTTCATGTCTATGAGTAAGCAGATTCAGCTGGTGGTGCTGTACAAGCACTACTAAATCTGCCCCAAAACACATTTATGTAAATACAGAGAGGTAATTAACCCTTATCAGGCAAGTTACCTGCAGCAAATCCTCACATGCTTGTGATAAAAAATGAAAGCCAGAATTTATCTTCTGGCTTTGTTTCGGAGCCTTTGTTTTCGTATACTTTTCTCATTGACACTAAATATGCCACTTTTTCATTCTAATCAGGTTTGTTACTTTCTACTGCTTTGATGAATAGAACAGGTAGTATAACAAACTTCTGCTGTATTCTGATACTCTCAAGAGTTTTCCACAGTAATTCTTGCTTCTGATCAGCTCTTCAATTCTTTTTATTATGGTCTTGATTCTACTTAGAAGCCTTTTTGTCCGGGTTCTGTCCCAGAGCAGTGGGGGGAGGCGTGGCCAAGATATCATGTTGTTCAATACCACCTTATGTCATTGCCAGGGTTGGGGAAAAGGGGCTCTCTCTCCTGCTTCCAAGAAGGAGTGTTCCTTTCTGGTTGGGAAAAAGGTTGGTGTGGTGAGGAAGAGCTGGTCGGTATTTTGTTGTGGGCTTTCCGTGTAAATAATTTCTTTGTCTTACACCTTTCATTATTAGTATTGTGGCTGTTTGTTTTCTTTTCTCATTGCTGTTTCCAGTAAATTGTTCTTATCTCAACCTGTGATCTTTGCCTTTTGTTTTTCCAGGTGGAGGGGGAGAGGAAGTGAGTAGCAGTGTGGGGTATTTAACCAGCAGGACTATTAAATTGGAGGATACAATTACTAAAACATGACACTTTTCTGAAAGGAATTTTCTGGTTTTACTTTTCTCCATAATTGTAAGACACTTCTCTCTTACTAGCTTATTTAGCTACAGGGCTAACAAAAGCATAAAAGAATGTATGAAAATCAGTATGTTTAACCAATGAGACATAAAATAGAAGAAATACATAAATATTATATAATACATGTAAGGAAATGGCTAGTTTTAGCAGCTGCTTGCTGCTACAATATTAGAGGACATAAAAAGGACTTCATCAGTATGAATGTGCTGACTGAATATAAACCCTTGTGTGTGGGGGGGAAAGGGCATCTTATGAATAACTGTTAAGAGTTAAATAGAAACTAGAAAACTAGTTTTTTTTTTGTTTTGTTTGATCTCATTAGTTTTAATAGAAAAAAAATTAAGACTGTTTTTTATATCATTTTTGGAAAAGACACAAAAATAATTAAATATTAATTTAGATAATATTGGAATGGGATTTATAATTTTCTAAATGTATATGTAGACATTTTTCTAAATTTTCTTTATTGTATTATTTTGAATTTGTAGACTTTGAACTGTGTTTACTGGATTATGACAAAATATTGTTATTTCTTCTATTACTTGTATTTTCCCCTTTATTATGGGTAGCTAAGAACAGTGAAGTGTTTAAGAGAACATACTTTTTTTTCTGTTCTCTGTGTGTCTCCATTTTATCCACTTAATTATTCTACCAGATTTAACTGCATTTGTTTTCTCAAATTGACTAAAGCTCAGATACTCTTGTCCTATCGAAGAAAGCTCTGCACACAACTTCAAGATGCACAAGCTGGTAAAAATTAGTTCTGGATGATGCTCAAACTGCTCTTTGTTATTTTTGGAGCATTGTTTTTAATGTGGTGACTGTCAAATATGAAATGCTTGCTTGGGAACTAGTTTCTATTTATTTTGAACTTGCAATTTTTATTGGTTGTCAAAATTTTCTTTCCTGCAGTTGTAAGAATAAGGAGAAATATATTCAGGGTATGATCTTAAATTAAATTTCAACTCTTTTAAGACCCAGTTTTGTCCTTAAATATTAAACTTGGAAGGCCCTTAGGTCATAATATGTATCATAAATGAACATATGCAGTATTTAGACTGTATAAATATAAATTCATATGTACTCTTCTTTGATGTCACTGAAGCTTTCTTACTATTTTGCAATTGGAAAATTATTTATTTAGTAAACTGCTTGTGGAATGATTTGTAAACTTTTTGTTGAGATTATCTGGAAGTTTGAATACCAGCAATTTAAAACTTCTATTTGTTATTGCCTTCTCCTAATTAGCAGTGCACAGCTCACATACAAAAGTTACCAAGACTAAGCCTCAGAATTAATTTCCTGGGAACATTTCTGTAAAGCACTATAAAACTTCGACTTTGTAATTGTTCTGCTGTTGTTCAGCTTTGTACATTCATGTTCATGTATTTTTAATATGTTTGCTAATGTCTTTTTTTCTTATATGGTGTCTGAACAACTACTAGCTGCTGCTTATTTTGATTGTGTATAATTTTCATGAGTAATTGTGATCTCAAGCTCCTCTCTCTGTCTGTAGATGGTTTTTCAAGCAGAAGAGTAACGAGCATGAATTCAGTGAGCTGGCTCTCATTTGGTAATTATATTCCATGTGGTTTTTGTTTTTCATTGTTTGTACATAGGTAGCTGAAATTTACGTTGTGTTTCTTTTTTCTGTTTTTAAAACTGTATATACAGGGTATCATTATGGTCTGTATCTTGTCTAGTAGAGCTACTAATTTTAGTATATCAGAGGTCATTCTCCAGAGATTTGTGTATCTCTACATTGCAGGACATTCTTCCTTAAAACAGTCTGGAAACAGAAAATTGAATGACTGGATGTTTCTGATCTTGTGGTGCTTAGGAAACTGCTGTTTATGCAGCAAAGTCTTATGGTATGAAAGTGCTTATGGTTGGCCCAAATAAAAGTATCTAATAAGTCTCTGATCTTTGCATCCAGAATTAAATAGTTATTTAATAAGCATTCATCTTAGATCAAGTGGGATTGCTCTTGTTAGTGGCGGTAGTCAGTTTATTGATAGATAAACCAAACCATTTTCAAGGCATCAATGTTGGTTTTGAGATTCCACTATAATATGAGAAATGCAACGTCTCATTAGAGAGTTAAATGTTAGAGAAAATGGAAATTCTGTTTGATTGTGAATTCATAAATTATTTCTAGGTGAGAGACTTACCCAGCCTTAAGCTCTGGAGAATTGCAGTGTGTATTCTGAAGGACTTAGAACATACTTTGCATACTTTGGAATGGAAATTGTCCTACATTAAAACTTTCACCTATCCTGTAAATTTCTACCAGGCTAACAGTTCTACAGACATTGTGATTCATAAATTCTGCCGTGTATGTTGCTGCATCCTTACAATTCATGAACGTCCTTTTTCAATCCTAAATTAAAGAATAAAATCCAGCCTTTCTGAGCGCACTTTAGGTGGTTTTTAGACTTGCAACTAAAAGAGGTTAACCATCTTGACTTTATCTGCTACATCATTACATGGAAATGTTTAAATCCCTCCCTCAAATAAACCCCACCCTAACAGCCTAAACATCTTAATATTGTGGATTTAACTTCATATACTTAGTAATCTTAATGGATTTATCGTCACTGGTGAGCTTTCCGTAAGAGGTAACTCAAGATTTTTGTGCACCAAAGAACTTGTTGACCTGTGTTTACCTGTTTGCAATACCTTGTTGCAGTGGCTTCTCTGGTGTTGACATCTGAGTGGCATGTCTTCCTCAGAGGAGGAATAGAAGGAGAAAAAAGGAAGAGAAAATGAGGAATGATGGAGACTTCCCTCTTATCACACTGCTTTTCCAAAGTATGTAAAGGTTTGTGGGTTTTTTTTGAAGTTAAGTTGTATTTTGCTCTACTTCTGTAAGCAATGAATTTGGAAATTGTATACAAGGGTTTGTAGGGAGACAAGCTTTGGTATTTTGGTGGCTTTGATTTCCACAGTGTGCGCAACATTCCATTGTATATTTGGAGCATCTGTAGCTACCATCAATCATTATTTTGCTACTCAAGATGACCTCAAGAAAATTTTGTGAGTCAAGGTTATAATTTCATCACTGTACCAAACACAGGTGATAGTGCATTCTCTTGATCAAAATTATTCTTTTCTCTTAGTAGTAAAAATAAAGGGGATCAAAGAAGATAAAAGGCCCTGAAGTAACCTAAGATGATATGTGCATATTATCCTAGGAGTTTGCCTAAGCCAACAAGTTACCTCTGGCTCTTTGTGGCTTTGTATCCTAGATTAGTAAGAAAACTTCCACAGTTTTTTTCCCTTGGAAGTATATGTTCAAAATACCTATTCTTTCCTAGGAAATTACGTAGAAGGATGTGATATATATTAGTGCTTATAAGCAGAGGACATTAAAACTGCTAGGAGAGTAACTATTTGGAAAAATTACATAGTTCTTATTTAGGGAAATGTTTTTTTCAAAAATGTGGAGATTTAGTACATTGCTTATGGGTTGCTATAACAGCAAATCTGCTTCCTTCCCATTTTAATTTCAAGGTATCTTTTCCCTCACATTGAATCTCTAAAAATACCTTGCTATATAGTATTATATTCATTAATGACTGTCCTGTTTTCAGCCAAGACGGGGTTGATTTTTGCAGTAGTCAGGAGGAGGCATGGCTGTGACACAGAAGTTATCTAATACCACCTCATGCCATTGTCAGAGGCAGGGGAAGGGACTCCCTTCCAGTGAGAAGTGGCTCCTTTTGGTTGACAAAACCTGGCAAAGGGAGCCATCAAGTCTGTCTATTGTTGTTTGGAGTTTTTTCCTGTTAGAATTTTCTTATACGCTCTGTCATTAGTGTTGTTGCTGTTACTGTTTGTTTTCTTATTTCACTGCTGTTTTCAGTAAGTTCTTCTTATCTTAACCTGTGATCTTTGCCTTTTTTAGCCTTCAATTTTTCCTCTCCAGCCTGCTGCAGTGGGAAGGGGGAGGGGAAAACAGAGGACGAAGAAAAAGAGGCACGTGTTTTTGGAGAGACTCGGTGGGTGCACTGAATTAGGGAGTACCACTCCTAAACCACGAAAATATCACAGTATTGAAATGAAAAGTACAGGTGTTGAACATTCTTCTGTTGCTGTTAATCATGTGATAGCCTTTTTACTCATGTCTTACATAATTAAAATTCCTTCTTTCTGTTTATTTACCATGATAATCATTTTATCATCAAATGAAACGAAATACACTTGTCCCTTTAGATAGTGCAAGTCATTCTGGTCAGTAAGGTCTAAGGCAATAATGTTAAAACGTGTCTTTTCACTGGCTTTCAGAATTTTTCTGTATGGGCTGGAAGCAATAAAAGTTTAATAAGCTAGGATGCCAGAGAACAATAGAACTTGTATCAGCCTGTGTGATATATTGTACAGCTATTACTTAAGGTTTATCTCCAGACCTATGAGAATGTAAAATGTTCTTTGTCAGTTAAGGATCTTAGGAAAATAAGCAGATGAAAACCGACACCACCAACAAAAACACGGTCTTGCAGTTTGTTCCATCTAATCTAGTTTTGACAATATTGTACTGGAAATGCATATTTTAATTCTTTTAATGAATGTACAGAGAGCAAAATAGAGCTCCAGTACTCATGAAAAACAACCCCAAACTGCAGCAGGATACACTTGATGTCTTAGAGAAAATTAGAAAACATTTCACTCCCATGTAATTTTTTGAAGTGTTGCTGAAACAATTTTGCTTTGGGTTGGGTGGCAGCCTCTGTCCAGTGTCTGGAAACAATTGCTGGCAGGTAGGTAACAGCAGTGTATTTCACAGCAGATGTGAATTTGTAGATTCACACCTGAAATAAATTCCTAAACCATATTTGCAAGAATATTTTTACATCTGAAATTGTTCTAGATATAGTTCTTGTATCAAATGTTAGAAGCTGTCAGACTCCAGGACTCAGTGATGACTTACATAAGCACTGTTTTTGCTTTAAAAAGAAATTAAAATAAAGCCCCTCACACCATATCAAAATATCCACCCAATTAAAATAATTGGCTAATTATAATTAGATTAGGGAGACCTGGGAGACTGGTTTACAGAAAGGATTAGATGAATTAAATACGTTCTGGCTAACCAGATGTCCACACCTACATTAGACTAAATCTCAAGGAAGGCAGATAATTACTTAAGGATAAGGAAAGGTGTCTTGCTAGTTAAAATAATTCAGTGTTCAGTCTAAGTAACAAATAATTCTACTGGATTGAAGAATTAACTATGGGAAGCAGTGGAATAAAAATATCCTATGTATTTAAAATTAGAATCTATAACATATGTAAAAGCAGTCCTATGCTGGGATGAAGGCAACTAACATGATGCTGTAGATGATCAAAGCATGCCTTTTGGATTTTTTACTTGTTGCATTGGTTTTAGAAAAAGATCCTGATTTTTTTTTTGGCATGGGCAATCGCTAAAAGTAAAAATCCTGTTAATCTTAGGCTCAGGTTTAGTGCACACATTATATGTGCAATGTGTTCTTATACACAAAACCAGAATCAATATAGTAGAATAGTGTATAGGGAGGAGACGTATGAAAGCCAGCTCTACAGTCATCATTTAGCAATAGAAGCTTTTTAGGCACGTGAACAGTGTTGTTTTGCTGATGCATTTGCTGTGTTAGTAGATGAGATCCAGATAATTCTTTCATTCTCATGAACGGTTTTGATATAAAAATGTTAGTCTTGAACTAGTCCTATCTCCCCAGCTGATAGTTGAAATAGATAATCTAGGTAAACAGCTGGATGGTTCAACATAGACAAAGAGAAGTAATATGCTCAGTGAACTGTAAAACTCTGTTTTTTCATTGCTCTTAAAGAAACATTGTATATTGCATCTGTAACAACAGAGTAGATCAGGAGTTTTCCAAAATCCAGAAGTCTGGGCTGAAAGGCATGGTCCGCAAAAGTTTTATTTAATACCTCCTAGTTAGTTTCAATGACAGCAAGCATGTTCCAGATTCTTTCAAAATGAACCTGTGTTCTATTAGCTGCAGAATTAGAAAAGCTTGAATGAAAACTATAAAAAGTAACTCTTCTTTGGTTAAGAAGCGAAACTGGAGTCACATGTGCACAAACAAGACACCCATCCACGTTAAAGAGGTCAAAGGAATTTAAATGCACATTGCCATACTGTATAACTTATAATGTATTTTGTTTCAGGCTATATTAATTTCATGTAGTTGTAACTACTAACTCATTATATCTAGATTAAAGAGTACTCCTTTATAAAGAGATTATTTGTATTTAATGTACATTGATTAATCATGTCACTGTATCTATTTTTAGAATAATTAGATGCCTCACAAAGAAGTTAATTATCTGGCATTAAAAAATATAAACTTCTGATGTGCTATAGGAGAAAAGGGTTTTTTATATTAAACTAGATTTGTTCTGAAGATTTACTTTACAGAGATTACAAATTGTGCTCATCCCGACTGGTTTTGTGTCAATTGGGAATGATGGTAACTATATGAGATTTGATATGTAGAATCTGACAGCATTACTGCATATTAATTTGCATTCTGAATTTGTTCTATACTGAAAAGCTCATCAAGAGAAAGAGTTCAGGTATTTGCATGCTGTTATTCGTTTCATTTGTCCAACCAGAGCATCACAACAGAAAGCAGAACTAGACAGAAGCTGTATCATGTTAGTGCCATGGCAATCACTGGGAAAAGGGAAAGCGGACTTCCTGAAAACTTGAATTGATTTGTCCCTAGATTACAGTGCTTTTATTACCTACCAACAGCGAAGTGTGTAGGGGCTGCTTTTCCCCCTCATGCATTGACTGGGTTTGACCCATTGAATGTATAATCAAGCCATCCCTGGCTTCCTTTTGAAATTTTGGATGCTTGTTCCTGTCAGATACAGGAACAAGAACAGTTGTTCTTCTGTTCCCTATAAATCCTAGCTCTAGACTACCTCTTCTTCCAGTAACATGGCAAATATCCCTCTTCCAATCTTTTTTCCTCTATGATTTGCAGTAGAGTCTTAAAAAATATGCAGGTCAGTTCTAATAATTCTAGTTACTGCTTTTGGCTGTTTTTATGGGCAACAATGAAAGCAGGGTGGAAAAAATCCAAAAGACTCTTTCTCTGAAAAAATGGAGTTTATAGAAAAATGAAGTTTAGTGGCAGAGATATAGTAGCATCTTCTCCAGAGAGCAGTAATATCATCAACATACAATCATCTAATAATTTAATAATTGTGCCTTATCACTTGCTGACCATACTTGCAATGTAACACTTGCAGTTACAATTCAATAAACTACTTTTGTTGTGGCTTATACCAGTGATTACTGTATATTAATATATCCAGAGTTAATTATACGAGCCAGAATGCTTCAAAGTACATATGGTGTGTTCTATGATCCTAAACTTTGAAAAAGTGAGAAAAATATGAACCCAAATAACAAGTTAATCTCCAGCTCCTGCAACTGACCTGAGATTTGACTAATAAATGGTAATTGCTTACCATAAATTCTATGACAGGATTTTTCATACAATCATGGAGTCATTTAGGTTGGAAAAGGCCTTTAGGATCATCAAGTCCAACCATCAACATTCCACCAGTGTCATGTTCACCATTAAACCATGTCCATTAGTGTCCTAGCCGTAGGTTTTTTGAACACTTCAAAAGTGGTGGTGACTCCACCACTTCCCTGGGCAGTCTGTTCCAGTGCTTGATAACCCTTGTAGTGAAGAAACTCAATATCCAATCTAAACCTTCCCTGGCAGAACTCGAGGCCATTTCTTTTTGTCCTATCACCTGTTATCTGGGAAATAAAACTGGCCCCCACTTCACTAGAACCTCCTGTCAGGCAGTTGCAGAGAGTGATAGGTCTCCCCTGAGCCTCCTTTTCTCCAGGCTAAACAACCCCAGCTCCCTCAACCACTCCTCATAAAACTTGTGCTTCAGACCCTTCAGCAGCTCCATTGCCATTCTCTGGACATGCTCCAGCCCCTCAATGTCCTTCTTGTATTGAGGGGCCCAGAACTGGACACAGAAATTGAGGTGAGGCCTCACCAGTGCCAAGTACAGGGAAAATCACTGCCCTGGTCCTGATGGCCACACTATTCCTGATATAAGCCAGGCTGTCATTGGCATTTTTGGCCACCTGGGCACAGGCTGGATTATGTTTAGCCACTGTTGACCAGCATCCTCAGGTCCTTTTCTACCAGGCATCTTCCCAGCCACTCTGCCCCCAGCCTGTAGGGCTGTAGTTGTTGTGACCTAAGAGCAGGATGTGTCACTTGGCCTTGTTGAATGTCAGGCTTTTGGTCTCATCCCATTGTTCCAGCCTGTCCAGATCCCTCTGCAGAGCCTTTCTGCCTTCCAGCAGATCAACACTCTCTGGGCCTGGCCACCCAACCTGTTTTTTACCCAGTGAGGTACTGCACATCTCTGATGGTGTGTTTAGAATGTCAGCACAAGCACTAGATTGTTATGTAAGCAGTGATCAGAACATGTAGGTTGCTAGATTTGAGCACATCATTTGTTTATAGATACAGGATAATTAATTGTGTAGATAAGCACATATTTCCTGCAAGTTTTTGTTATATCAAGGAGCTACTGTTAGGTTTTGTAACATGAAATCAACCTTTTTGGTTTCAGTCTCTGGTGTTCTACTATTTTCAAGGAAGGTGAGGCCTGTTCTAGACTTGTCATGTGCCCACATTGCTGAATAATGTAAATTAACCAGCTTTTCTTTGTCTCCTTTCATGGATTAGTCAAAATTTTTTCATAGACTGGCCTCCAGATCCTTCAAACCATCAACTGAAAAACAGAATGCAGGAAATCAGTAATATTGACTCTCAGTCCTAATCTAGGGTCTGCAATATCATTTTATCTGTTTGCCTTACAATTATTGACTTTTTCTATGTATCTAGAATGTTTTTTCCTTTCCTCCATGCAGAGAGTTTATGAGATCAGATTTGTAAATAATTTGAAAGTAAAAAAAGGGTTCTTTAAACCCTTAGAAATGTACCATATCTAATATTTGCACTAATGCCTGCTCTCTGCTATGTGTCAAGTGTCAATAAAAAACAAAAAAATAGACTACTTTTCCTTCTTGAGGAAGCTAAATTTACTGCTATCTGTGATACCAAGAGACTTAAATATATTAAATGATGGCAGTGCTTTGAAGGTGCTAATCTACTGAGGAGGTACTGATGTTAATGTCTTTCTGAGGTACATCATGGTAGATTAACATCAGACATCTGGGAGATGTGTTGATGACACAGCGAGGAAGAAACTATTAGCAGGGACAGTTGTCCTCCAACAACATACATTGAACATTGCTGTGATCTCTGAGGACACACAGAAACGAGACCTGTTTTATTGTTAAAAATAGGCTATAAAATTTCTGTGAGTTTATAAAAAAGCATTTTTTTGTTCCTTAAACAACAGGGTTCAATTGTTTGTATTAAAATGAAACACTGCTGTTAAAAGCCAGCAGGTAGTTTTAATAATGTGCATCAAATCATGTAAATATAAATGGATACCCTAGGGTATGAGCTGTAATCAATTCATCAGAGATTCCTAATAATGAAGCAATTAATTTGATATGGGAAAAGATATCACTTCCCTTCCAGAGCTGACAAGTTGCATTTCAGTTCACTCCCCCCTCACTTCTTCCTTCCCTCCTCTTGGCATAGCTGAGTTTTTACTCACAGCCATATGTGTCAGACTTCCCATCTGTCAATGTTGGTGCTGCCTGAAGAGACACTACACAAACACTCATGCCTAAGCAGTTTAACTAGAACCAGATGCATGCCATGCACTGTTAAAACTGTATTCAAAACTGTTCGCCTTTTATGTCGTGCTTTTGCAAAGTAACAGTGCCTTTAGGAGGGGAAAAAAACCTAACCCACGCCAACCAACAAACCCAAGCCCCAGCAAGCAGTACAGTTGCAAGATACATCACAGCTCTTGGTAAAGGAAACAAGAACATGGAGGAGAATCTGATCATGTAATTTAAGTGGTAATGAGATCATTGCTGTTTCAAAGCTTACACCATGATAACATATAAATCCAGAGACTATTTTCTAAAAATGAGATGTGATAATTGAGTACAAAATGAAGGTGTAAAGAATCAATGCTTATCTTCTGGACAAATACAACTGCCACGTGGAGCTCTGTGTTACGTAGCAAAAGCTGCTATGCTAAAACAACTTGTTGTATCTGTGGTATAGTAATATATTCAAGTAATCCCCAGCTGAACTGGAAGTAGGCATACCCATGGCCTCAGCCAACCTTTTCTTTATCAGCAGTGAGAGTGACTTTGGCAGGCAAGCTGACTGCAATTGGCTGTGCTCAGCACCTTAGCAGATGTGCTCAGCATGCATTAGGATCAGGCTATTTTGTCTCTGTGAAGCAAAACACTGCTGAAAGCCACTGGAAGTTTTGCTTGACTAAGGTTTCCAAATTGGCCACTGGGTCTGTTTTCACTCCTAAAAAATATGGCATTTTCCCATGTATTTTTTTTTTTCCCCTTTTAAAATATTCTTAGCCTAGCTAGTATTTTGTGTGCTGAATTGGAAATATCCTGAGTGAAGTGTGGCATGTGTTGAATTAGACAGGTTCACCTTTGCAATTGTATGGGTTTAAGAATGATGTAGAATGATTAAGGTGATGTTAGGTGGTGCAGCAATGGGGGTTTATTTTTCTTGTAAAGGACTGATTATAATATGCTCCCCAAGGAATTTATTTTCTGAGGAACTCTCTTTTAATTCTACCACCTCACAGACATGTTCCAGCCCTCATGGTGGTAATTATCATAGAATCTCAGAACGTGCTGAGTTAGAAGTGATCCATCAGGATCATCTAGTCCAACTCAGCCCTGTGCAGGACATCCCAAGAGTCACACCATGTGCCCGAGAGCATTGTCCAAACACTTCTTGAACTCTGTCATTCTTGGTGCTGGGACCATATCCCTGGGGAGCCTCTTTACTCACTGGGTGAAGAACCTTTACCTGATATCCAACCTAAACCTCCCCTGACTCAGCTTTATGCCATTTTCTCAGTCATGGTCACAGTTATGGAAAGCTAGAGATTTATACTTGCACAATATTTTTGTAATTTAATCACACACTTAACAATTGTGCTTCTGTGCAGTAATAGAACCTTACAGTTATTAGTAGGATTATTATGTTGTTTAAAACTTACTGGTAGAAGGAGACAGCTCCAAAAAGTACATTTTCAGAAGCACTGTATCTTGTAATGAGTAATGTATAAGGTGTTAAGACCTGAAGTCTCTGAATCCCTCGTCATTTGGGAATCCATTATTACTTCTTCACCAAGCAGTATACTGGATTGGTTTTCATTTTGTCTGCCTGAACTAAAACTATGAAAAAAAAGGTAATTGAAAGTGCATTGACAGATGGATTGCCTTTGAATGTTCCCAGATCAAAAGATACAGCCTGTCTCTAGCTAAAAGTTGAAGGAATATTTTCAGTGAAGTTTGGTAATACTTGGAAGAAAATGTCCAACAATTTACTTAGTTAGTAATAACAGTGAGTGAAATACGTGCCAGTAAGAATCAGACTGTAATCTGTATTTATAAAAATCCATAAAGAATGATTTAACATCTCCTGAATAGCTTTGCTAAATGTCAATATGAGTAGAGGGGACTCCACTCATAATGTCCAGTAGGCTGATCAGATTTCTTGTTACAGCTCTTGAAAGGCTCGTGTCCTTTCCTTACCGCTCAGTTCCAGAGCAGCAGGCCCTGTACCAGTGCTAATGAGGGACAGATTACTGGTTGCAGAAAAATGGTCTTCCAGAAGCATCAATTTATCCTTGTGGCTGGATCTGTGAAGCTTTCACTCCCAGCACTCTCTGGAGACTCTTTTCTCTGTGCGTGTCTTTTGAAGGCAGAACTGTTTTTCAGGCCTTCAGCTAGTTTTTTTTTAAAGGGAAGTTGTTTAAATGCTAGATTATAGATGATAAATAAATAACCCCATTATATCAGACTAAATAAATTGTTGGATATTATGAGAATTTTGTCTTGCCTTGTATATGAACTTTGTTGTACTTGAAAGAGTTTTTATCACAATATGCAAATATTTAAAATCAGATTTTCTGCAAGGTAACGTTGCCTGCATGCACTTATTCCTTGACATCCTTGCATAGAGGACCTAACTTTCCCCTCCATTAATTTTTCTGAATGAATTTACAATTATTTGTGTTCAGAGGGTTTATTTTTGCCCGTTACCCAAGAATCTTATCGCACAGCTTTAGAGAGCCGTGAGTGCCCTTGCACCCATTACTTTGCTCTCTGAAGATGACTTTATGAATTGAGCTGTACTCTTTGTTCTTTTTCATTGGCTTAGCTGCTTCCTAAAATATTTTAATTTGATTATAATGGATGTTATTTAACTTGGCTATGAACTTAACTAGAAGTGTGGGAATTGGGCTGAGTTCTTTCTACCTCCTGCCTCGTTCCTAATTTTTCAGCTCCTATCTCATGTGGATTTAACACTTTTCTATTACCCTCAGAGGCTGTGAGATGCATTAGTGCATTAGGGTCATGCAACTACCTACCTAAGTGTTAGATAAATCAGAATATGTCTTCACAAAGTCCTCTTATGCCTTATTTGAATTTTGGAAGTGTCGTGAAGGGAGAGAGAGAAGACAGTAGTCAGGAGACAAAATTTTTTTTTACCAGATCTGCCTACAGATTAAGGTGAAACTGATAAAGCAGAAGAATGTCTGTGGATCCAAAAATCTTAACATGGCAGTTTTCAGAATTAGAAATGACAAAGACTTCTTTAGATCCAGGAAGAATCTTTATTTCTTTGGGAATTTTGGATCAGTTTCAGCTATTTTTCCTGGCTTTCTTTATCTAAAGAGATGACTTTCTCATAATTTAAACATAAGATGCCAGAACAATTTTTCTTCAATGATTTCATCTTCAGCAGAAACATTTTTCTGTGGAAACATACCTTCTTGCTTGAAAACTAATAAACAAAATAACTAATCTTTTAAAAAACCCACAGCCCAAAAAGCTCTCAGAACTATTGAGGACTTTTAGGTTTGTACAGATCTAATCAGAGTTGGTTGTTGTTATTTTTACAATATATGACATCCCAGCCTGATATGTGTGGAAATACTTCTCATTTTCCTGATCTTTTTCAAAATCAAGGCCAAGGAAATTATTAAAAAAAAAAAAAAAAAAAAAACTTTGAGGGAAAATCTCATTCAAAATCACCCTAAATCAGAGCTTTCTGGTTGGGAGTCCTAATGAACTCAATACATTAGAACTCACATCAGGACAGGAAAAAAAAAATTAAAGCTATCTGCAGATACAGCTGGGAGTTTTACCTCAATTTGGCAGGTTAACATCACCCTGTGAATGATAATGGATTCAACCTGAAGCTGGGAAATGCTGTAATCTCTCTTGTGACTGGGAAATCAAGAAGGAAAAACTGCATTGCTTATAAAAAACAGGCAGTGTAACAGCTTTTACCGATGGCAGAAAACTCATTCTCACACCCAGGAGGTGTCTGGGAGCTGACAGCATCTATGTCAGGTCAGGTATTTCACAGTCTTGTGTTTCCTTTTTCTTTATTGTGGTGTTGCTCAGCATTTTGAAAAAATTCCAGCTACCTATCTCTTGACTAAAGGATATATTAATGGTTAATAAAATCATAAAGGTCATAGGTAGGTAAAATAGTTTCCAACAGAAAGAATACAGAGAATCAGATGATGCAGGTGTAATGTTCATAACAAACTGATAGTAGTTCATTAACTTACACGTAGCTTTTAAGTAACTTCTACAACACTTTGCTTTTTATGGATACTTAGGAGTTATGAAAAACAAATAGATAATTTTCTAAAACAAGGAACCTACAATTTTTCTTCCTATGCTGACTAACACATTGCTTCTGGCTCAAGATTTCACTGAGCTGCAAATTGGAAAGTATTTATAGGGAATAGCAATGCCTGCTTTCTTTCTTTGTTCCCAAACTCCTGCCTAGCATTTTCTACTGACCACTGCTGGAGACTGAGTGCTGGGATAAGCATGTCTTTGGCTGGATGCTCTTTTACAGCAGTATTGCATCTGTAAGGCTTGGACTCATCAGGCTGTTGGACAGAGGGTTTGGCAAGGTCTACATAAGCATGTAATTCCATGAAGTAGGACAGGATCATTAGACAGGAGCTGAGACCCCTACATCTGTGGTTTTTCTTTGCACTAGATTTAATCTCATCTTCTGGACTGAATCATGATGTGATCATGATGTATTTGACACAGCAGTAGGAAATAGATGGTGGTATGGATGATATAGATGATGATAGATAGCTTCCAGCTTGATTTCCTGTAGAGGTAATCTAATTTGTGCTCACCCAATCTATCCAGTGTGCTGAACCAATGCACAGCAAGTAGGCAAAGCAAGGGATTTGTTTCAAATTTACACTGGTATTCTGAAACAAGATATTAATGAAACTTAGAACTGCTTTGTCTTGGCTTCTTGCAGAAAGACATTTCTTTCCATTTGTATAGCTGGTAATGACTTCTGTTTCAGAATGACTCTTATATGATATGTGGGGCTGACCTGATGGCACAGCCATACAAGCCCAGTACTTAGTTAATTAGCATTATTAATGTGTGTATTTAATAGGCATGCCTGCAGGAAGAAGATAATTAGATATGTTGGATAATATTATAGAGCAAGTTTGTATCTAATGTTGCTGAAGTCTGTGCTTTTTCTTGGTAACATAGAAGAGAGTTCAGTACGAAAAAACTCACTGAAGAGTCAAGAACAAATTTAAAAACATGATGATGTTTATGTTTTCTGCCTGTATTTTTGAATTACATTTCTGTCACACAACAGAGAAATAACAGTGGTACAGACACTGCAGACCAGATCTGCAGAATCTCATTTACATTTAGGTGGAACGATTCTGCTGTCCTGAGGCAGTGACAGCAAGATCTTCAAGGAGGCACTGAAGTGGAGGAAAAAAATATGAGGCCATGAACTCTGGGGAGACAAGGACCAGAGCAAATTTCCTATGGCTTCTTTGCAGGTAGAAGAGGTTGGAATTTCCATCAACGTTGCAGAGCAGGCTGACTGGTTTGGGAACTGCACTGATAATCAATGCTTGTGGCATTGGGAGGAAGAGTGTGGATGCCACTGCTTTGAGGAGAAGAGCTGGTCAGTTATGTTTTGCCTTTGCCAGCAGCTCCTGGTGAGTTTTTGCAGTCATTAAAGCTGCAAAAAACCAGTATGAAACTGGTCTGTGGGATCTCATCACACTGCAAATAATGGCATCATGCTTATATGGCTGGAAAGAATGAAGGGCCAAAATACTCAGTTGTAACTTCTGTTCTTGTCTTTCTGGTAAACCTTTGTCCTTTTGAAGGAAGGTTTTGGGGAATTTTAATTATGGAAATAGTGGTGTGCAGACATTCTGAGATTTTTTAAAACCTGGAAAGAAACACTTGTCCTAATTATCTGAAATATTGGGAGTTATTAGGAGAAAAGTGTTGTGCATTTTTTCTACAGAAAATCACACAGCAGAAGCAATAGCTAATGATTTTCATCATCATCAAAAAAAGACAATGTCATGGCATTTGTTTGTCCTTCCACCAATGAGAGCATAAACACAGTCAGATTCAAGCCAGAAATAAGTGCTTTCAATTTGAAAAAACAGTGTAAATATGTGATTAAATTTCAGCCATTCAGATAAAAATTCCATATGCAGAAGGGATTTTCTTTCTTTTATTTTTTATTTTTAATAATGATATTATGTTTCATTCTGAATTTTGAGAGAATCAGAGCTAATTTAAGGAAGACATTTAAGGACTTCTGTGTGACACATCACTACTTGAAATCTTTGGCAGTATATTATGATTTATTTTATGTCATCTTAGATTGTTTGGGTACAAAAAATGCAAATTCCGACTTCTGGTTGTTGTTTTCAGGCTTTTTTTTGGTAATATAAAATAGTGCTAAATTAAACAGAGGGCTAAACATGTGAGATGATAAATCTCACCAATCACTTCAAAAGACTTTCTGCAAAATACTTTTTTTTACATTGAATACATTCACCAATCAAGGTAAATAAAAACCTTCAACAACTAATGAAGTCAGTGAGAGCTGAGAGTTTCCTCTGAAGATACGTCTGGTAAATTTTAGGTTTGAGTTTCCTCTGGAAAATCATCCTACTGTAAGTCTGTGCTACAGCCTTTTTAATGGTTAGTCAAAGACCTAGATCTGACCTTAGATTTAATCAAGGTAGGTGTTAGGGTGTTGATCCATGATTTACAGGAGGTTTATGTTCAGTTTAAGGGGAATAAATGTTCATCAGTTTTAGGGCCTTCAGCTGGATGATGTGAATAAGAGTCTTCAGGTACAAAACATTTATTTTTATGTAATAAATCCTTCTATCCTTTATTCAACTGCACAGCCAGAATTTGCAACAACATCCAGGATGTAGCCCTAGAATAACTGGGGTTTCTTTAAACTCAAAACTGACACATATCGCTGGCTTAGCCTAAATAATGCCTTGTTCCTAAAAGCTTTTGCACATTAGACGATTACACTCTAATGATTATAGCTGTACTTTACATACAAATACTGTCATAATGTAGTGGTAAAAGAATAAGTCATGCATATATAAGTTTGAGCTAATTCTAACTTTCAAAAAAATAACCATTTACAAGCTTATTACCTCATTTGATGCAAGAATGACTCTTCTTTTGCAGTAATGCTCCTTTGAATGACGTAAGATAACACCCACACACTCTATTGGGCAAACCCATAGGTAAATTCTGGGGGGTTGGTGTGTGCTTCTGTATGGATTGTGACCATATAGTAATCTCTTCCTTTTACAATATGTGATAATCAGCTGAACATTTAATGCATAATAGTATTGTGGGTCTGTGTAATGGAGCAGAATGAAATACTTTTGTTTAAATAGGTAATTTTTGGCTTGTTACTGAAATTCACCGTGCTTTTAGAGCGGTCACACATTTCGGGAATGTATTTCTGAAAGTTTGAGCATGACTGAAACTTTGCAACTTTTTGGGGTAAGTATTGTTCTGCTAGGAATTAAATTCTTTTCCATCAGCATTTAAATTATAATAGAAACGAAAACAACAGCAAGTCTAGTCCTTACTGAAGCTTTAACTGCTGTTTCATGGAAGAATGGATTTTAAATATTTAATGCTAATAAATTTTGTGTTTCTCTGTAAAAAGGGCATATTTAATCTAAGCCTGAGGAGAATTTTTAGAAAAATACCAAGAGAATCTTGAAAAATTAATGTTAGAACATGACTGTTAGGAAAAAGGGAGGGAAATGGTTTTTAGAAGTTATTAGAACTGTCTTTTTGCCCCACTCTATTTTTTTTCTTTTTGGTGAAAATAGTAATTGTATTGGACATGCTGCTATCTGTGTCATGAAAGAGATGAATTTGAGAAATATGGGAATCAATTTGGCTGAACTAGAGGTGTTGAAATGGCTCCCAAGTCTATTAAAACTTTCACACGTCCACATTTCCAAACTAATAGTTGACATCACCTGTCCCATCCCAACAGAGCCTGTCAAGAGGAATGAGAGCTGGTGTAATATGACAGCTGCTTTTAAGTAAGTGAGAGAAAGTGCTGCTGCTATTGCTCCCCTTGATTGCAGAAGATGGGACACAATGGGCTGCATGGAATACAAGAAAAGGCCTTTTCTGAAGAGAAACAATTAAGGAGACAGGAGTGAACTGGCTGCAGGCATTTCACGTTTAGTGGTCTAGGAAAGAACTGGTAACATGATAATGGTGAGGAGAAAGGAAGAAAAGAATGAAAAGAGGAAAAGGGTATGTAAAAACTGCAAAGAGAGAATAGCAATGATACACAAATACAATAAGAAGACATTAACCTCAAGGTGTCACCTCTGATTAATGAGAACCACACCGCTGGAAGCTGAGAGGATACATGCGGTAATATATATCACCATGTGCTATATACATTCCTTTCTATGCTTTTCTTGCAGTTTTTGGTCCTAGCTGTAGTTGGAATAGGGCACAGAAATAGATGGCTTCATGGGATGACCCAGGAAGGGCATTCTTTTATTCTTTCTATGTTTTGCCATAGTAGTGAGGAGACAGAAACCTGAAAACAAACAACAAAAAAAGGAGACAGCCTTATCATGAGCCAAATGCATCCTTAAAATTCAATTTCACGTTTGCTGCCTGAGGATGTGATTTGGAAACTGGCCAAAGAAATAGGAATCTCTTTCTGGCAAGTCTGAGTTTAGCTCTGGTCTAGCCTCAGGCAAATTATATCATCTTGCTACATGAATGACAAACACAGAACAAAAAATACAGGCCAGTTTCACCCAAGATACTGAGGGGGTGCTTATATCAATGGTTATGTGAAAGTGTATGTTGCATGCAGTATAAAAGTTATTACCATGATTCCATTATTCTCAGCTGAACTCCTGACGAAACTGTGATATGCTGGTGGGAAGGCTTCTGGAAGTCTGCTATTAAGGTCTTCCTGCCACCAAAGTGAAAGCAAGGTGCCATTGTGTCAACTGGAGTTCAACTGTCTGCATTTGTATTGTCAAATTTTTTCTTGGCCTTAGTTTAAAGTATTTCTGGAGTTCATTTCTCTTTGCTGTCAAACCAAATAGCATTGCAGGTAAGGAGTTTAAAATAAATTTCATTGGGAGGAGATGTGTCTATTCTTATACTGTCTTTTACAAATATCTTTATGCACAGTCATCTTTATATTCTTGCATCTGTGAGTAATGTAAATTGTTTAATGTATAGAACATTCACCTGCACGCATGACATATTTCAAGCAAATGAGATTAAAAATGTCATGTACATGTACACACACACACATGCTAATAAAAGTTTGTGTTCATTTGTGGAAGAATGTGTTTCCAGCCTCTATCACCTTGTAGTATCCTACTAAGTTACTGCTCTGGGTAAGTGCTGCACCTGGGGAGGACGAGCCCCAGACACCAGTGAATGCTGGGGCTCACTTCCCGGCACGCAGCTTTGCATGAAAGGACCTGAGGACACCAACCTGGACATGAGCCAGCAACACGCCCTGGCATCAAAGAAGGCATTGGCCATTCTGGGCTGTATGAGAAGTGTTGCCAGCAGGTTGAGAGTGCTGATCTTTCCGCTCTGTTCAGCACTGGTGAGGTCACACCTGGAGTTCTGTGTCCGGTTCTGAGCTCCCCAGTACAAAAGAGACATGGACATGCTGGAAAGAGTTTGTGGAAGGCCACCAAGATGATTAAGGGTCTGGAGCATCTCATAGAAGCAAAGGCTGCAAGAGCTGTGACTGTTCAACTCGCAGCAGGGAAGGATTAGGGGAAAATTTTTAGGAATGTCTGAAGAGAGAGTGCAAGGAGGATGGAGCAAGGCTCTTTTCAGTGAGTGCCCAGTGACAGGACCAGAGGCAATGGGCACAAACTGAAACACAAGAGCTTCTCTCTTGACAGTAGTGACTTTTACACTGTGAGAGTGATTGAGCACTTGCACGGGTTGCCCAGGAGACTTGTGGAGTCTCCATCCTTGGAAAAATTGAAAAGCCATCTGAACACGGTCTTGGGCAACCAGCTCATCAGTCTGTCCAGTCATAGTAAAGCATGTTTAATTAGTGAAAAAGAAGAGCTTATGAATAAAAATAGGTTGCCTTTGATTATTTGGAACAGTGCTCATATTTCTTCTTCAAAAGGAAGATATGCACACACTCATGGCTTCTCTCATTACTGTGGGACAGAAGAACACAAAGGAAATAACTTATGGTCATGTACCGCAATAAAGATAACCCCTGATTTTTATAAGGCTAAATTGGCAATTTACTACAGTGGAAAAGAAGAAATGAAATTTTCTGTAAGCTTAATTCAAGGAACTGAAAAGAATGCAAGTCATAAAAACAAATTTATTTTTGAACAGGTATAAAAATTCTATAGATGATTTTACATTTAAGGAGAATGAACCAATCTGAGGACTCCTCATTAACTTTCAAGGACCATTTGGCAGGTAATGGAAGTCATCCGCTAAAACATTTATTCTTTTTGTCTTATAGACACACATGCCTATCTCTGAACAACACAATTCACTGTAGGAGGAAAAAGCTGTCTCTTTTGCATAGAAGCCAGGAAGAAAAGCAGCAGAGAAATAAGACAGGGAGAGGAATAAAATTAAGGCTAGAAAGAGAATACATAGAGTAAGCAGGAAAGAAAACAAATAAATTCATTTGCCACAAAGAACAAGAAAAATTAAAAACTACTGGAGGTGTACACTTTTGACCTGGAAAAAACCCACGAAGATGTAATTAGAAATTTACAGCCTTCCCTTAAAAAATATTCATCTTTTATTTTATTGCAAATCCTGTAGTGATATGTAGCTAATATTTTGTGTGGAACTATGGAAAACTTGGTACTGGTTTGTGTCTCTCATTTGTCTCCCTCTGCCCTGCAAAGACTTCGCATCCTTTTGCTGTGGAAAGGACAAGCCTGTGAGTCTGTGATTTACTAAAGCTGACATTGCAATGATTGGGAGACTTTTCAGTGGAAAGAAGTGGGTGCTGCCGTTTCATGTCTTGAAAATATAAATGAAGCAAAGTGGGAAACCTGACTTGAGAATTGAATATATATTGAGAATTTATACTTTGAAATATATGGACATAAGAATTGGTTTATTTTTTGTAAAGAAATTCAAAATTCTTTATGTATCAAAAAAAAGTTACAGAAAAGGGGTTTTATTATATTTTTTTTTTTACTATACACAACATTGTTCATTACCTGGTGACACATTGTTTTACTCAATGAAAAGCTATACAGTGGTTTAGCTTCTGCATTTTTTCTGATGCTCCTGATTTCACCAACTCCTCGTGCTGGACAGCACACTTTAGTTTCAACACACATTGAGAAACTGGAAGAAAATATAAAAGAGTGTGTGTCTAACTCTTTGAGATGTTATGAAACTGTACTGCATATTCACAGAGAATGGGTATACACACCACTTATCTTCGATTTTCTGTTAGAATCTGTTCAAGAAGTATTGTTTCTATTTATTTTCATTATTTTCCATCATCACCCATGCAAACCAGTCTACAGCTAGAGATTACAATTTGTAGAACGATCAACAGAAAAGGAAATTGGTCATCTTGTGGATTTATTCCTATTGCAATGTATTTACATCATAGGTATGGAAAGTGGAAATGAGTCAGTCAGTCTACAGACACACTGAATGCTCTCAAGTACCTGCACTTGACTTCAAGTTTTCCTGCTTAGATTCTGTTTTCTTAGATAATTGACCTAAAGTGCCCTAGCCTCTCTTAACGAAGGAACCAGAAACAGAAGCTACTCTTCCTGTTCATCATGTGCCTCAGTTTGCCTTCCTGCCTGCTCCTCTCCCCCCTGACACCTCTTCCCTTTGCAGGTTGTTTCCCCAAGTGCCAGAGGAGATCAGCAGAGGAGGAGCATCAGCAGCACTGAATAATGATTTCCTTGACCTTTTGCCTGTCTCTAAAACAGTTCATGGTCTTAAGTTGCAGGATGAACTTCATAATTGACACATATTCTTTGGAGAAGGCAAACATTCAACCTACAGCAAATACTGCCTATGCAGTTGCGCTGAAGTGAAAATATGATCTGGAATGATATAGGTTTGATAAGTTTAAGTAAATGAGGATATTGTCTCTGATATTTTCTGTAAACTGCCTTTCCTCTCCAGAAAGAGAAAGAAACAGGTTATTTGCTCTTGTAACTCACCATAATAAGGGTGTTATCTGACTGGGAAAAATGGAGGAAAGGTGATTTAAGCCTTGTCTATATCTTTGTGTGCTGGGCAGAGGAATCCTCGGGAAATAATCTACAAAGTAGAAATAAGAGACCTATTATGAATGGGTTTAGCAAGAATCTACTGTTTACTGTTCTGTGTAACTATCTCTCTTCAGGCTGCCTCTTGGAGTCTCACACCTGCCTGTTAAACACTGGAAAACTATTTAAAATTAAATAACTTGCTGTATGCCACAGATCAAGTACAATACTATCTCCTGTCTTTGGAAAGGAACTCAAAAAGTTTTTTATTTCATCCTCATGCTTTCACATAGAAATAAAGGCAGGCAATTGTTAATTCTAAAGAAACTATTGGAAGACAAAGGTAAACTCAGAACTTCATTATTTAGTCCGAGTGTATCAAATACACAGAGTAGTCACCAGAAAAAAAAAAAAATCTGTTGAATGGGTTAGAGATGGGAGTTCTAATTTTTTTTCTTCTTTTGTTAAGACCCGCTACAACTTATTTTTTTACAAAGTATGATGGGGATATGAGTGAATGCAAGTAGTACATAATGTTCCACTTAAGTAAAAAGCAATTCAACTAATTAATGTTTAGTGACTTGGAAGGTTTATTTAATATACTGACATAAGAACTTGTATGATGCAGAATTCTATGTCTTTAAAAATCCCTTCACGTATGTCCTGTACTTTGTACTCTCAGAGAATAAGATTTGCATGATGAATGCAGAGGGTACATTTGAATTGCAGTAACATCTCAATACCTCATTTCTGTTGGAGTAAATGATAGTTAAATCACATTCATAAAGTGTGTCCAGTTCTAGCAAACACCAATTTCATGGTAATAAACAGCCACAGTACCTCCCAAGCAATCGGCAATGGGTTAGTTTGGCTCTTTTATATTTATATATCATTGCTTTTGATTCCCTCAGGAGTTCAAAATTTATGCAAAGAGTAACATTCTTCTTTTCATGGTTTCTCCTGATGCTCTTATAAATTTTGTGTTTGTACAATTCCAAAAGTATATTGGTTCTGAAAGTTTTGGTCTACTTTAATAAAAGCTAAATGAGCCCAGCCCAGGCTGTATAAGCCTCATAAACTTAGATGATCCTTTTACCAAATGCTTTTGTGACTCTGAATTTATTCAGTGCTGGTACTTGGAGTGTCATTTAACTATCTTATAGTTCCTGGCCCACTCAATCTGATATACATTTAAAACTAGGTTGATGGGATTTAATGCTTTAACTCATCCAATGCGTATTTTTATTGTTGTTGGAAATGGATGTATTGACACTTCCATGAGCAAATGCTTTCTATTTTTTTTTTTTTTTTTTTACTTCAAGAAAATTGGAAACAAAATGTATGATTTATAGAATTTTTTAGTACTTTTAAAATAGAATTGTATTCTTTTCAGCCCCACCCTACATGTTTCACACAGCATTGACTTGTCTAATAAATTAAGGCCCAATCCCAAATCTGTTGACATTTTTCTTGTATGCTTCTTAAATGTGTGCTGTATGAGGATTCTGACGTGTACTGGTCCAGATGTGCAAGCAGATGTATTTGCTTAGATCTATATGGAGAAATTTATGACATTACTCATCACAATGTGAGCTTTTTAGTAACAGAGCATGGCCCTCTTTCAATCTGACAGACTGCACAAGGGAGAGACAATAGGAATAAAGAAACACATTTTGTAGTGGTATTTCTGTCTTTGTAACAGGCAAAATTACCAGGCACAATGCAGGTGTGTTACCTCTTACTGTGTTAAGGAAAGCAGAGAAATACTTTTGATTAACTACTTTTTTGTTCTCCTGGTGACACGACTGCTGAGTGCAGACATGGCAGACGCATCATGGACATAGAGAAATTCAGTGGGTCAAGGTGGGCTCGTCATGTATAGCTGGGTACTGTCCTCAGCTGTCCTACTGTCTCCTGCTACCTCCTGTCTGCCTCTTCAGTGGTTGTTCTTCCTCTTGATGCTTTTAATGGCTTGTTGTCATGACTTGACAGTTTCCGATGAGACCACAGGAAAGACGATGCACATTTTAAACAGTAGGATACCGGGAGAGGAAGAGTTAAGGCTTTTAAAAAAGCAGGTTTTTGAATTAAAACCTCTAATTTGCTATGATTTTAGGTAGAAATTTAAGCATACATGAGAAGAACCATCAGTTCCATGTATTATAAGAAGAGCGAGGCAGGTAGAATTATCTGTGTGCTTTAAACAATTGTTCAATGTGAAAATATTCTCCTATGCAAAGATATGTATAGCTTGAATTCCTTTCTTTTTAATTTTTCAAATTTCAGAGATGTTGGAGTTGGTTGGTTTTCTGGTGTTATGGGTTTTTTTCTTTGCTTGTGTTTTTCTGTTTGTTTCTTTTTTTAAACTTGGGACAGCCAATTCACGTATGATAAAGTAAGTATGTATAGGAATTCATTCATGCCTGTTAGATATTTTCAGAATTATGGGACTATAAAATAACCTGAATAATTTTCTATGGATTTTTATCTTAAATTAGTGTGTAATGTTTTTATTCAAAGAAGAGGGTTGGCTGAATGCATGGTTCATTTTTTCACTGGTGCACTGAGCTTTTGGCTGCAAACTGAATTACTTATTCATTGTGATATTTTTCCATTGCTTTCTGAGCAATTTTGTTCTTGACCAAGTTTTTATGATACTATGTGTTATCTTTATCAGCATCCTAGGAAATGCTGACATTTGTTCCCTCCCAGATATAGGTTTTCAGAACTCGCTCTCTATCTGTAATTGATTTATGAATTACCAACCCTCTTGTATCATCTTCAGTGTTGCCCTCTGCTCCAAGTTTTGATGAGAATGTTTTTTAGTGTTTTTACCATAAATGACTTTATTGTTATGGGCACTCTTGTACATTATTAAAGGGAGTGAAACAACTCCATGAAGTTTCATAAACAACCGGCCATCATATACAAATTTAACTGACAGATTTTCCCATACACCATGTGTAAACAAGGTGTATGAGCAACCCTGCCGATTATCAACAGGAAAAGAACTCCAAAGCTCCAGTTGTGATAACTACTGCGATTTTTCCCTACACACCTAGTACTGTGCTTTTTTGTCCTCTTGCTTTGTGATGCTTTGCACTTTCTTAATTGATGGAGATGTCAGTGAAACTGGCCAGACTGCTCCTCTGTCTGTTGTTTAAAGAAGGAGATTTATTTCTTTGCTCCAAAAGGTGAAAGGATGCAAATGTAAGGGCACACCTGTGTTCTATGAAGATATTTGTATAGTCAGACCATAGTGTCTCGACATGTGGTGCATATTGCACTTACATAGCAGTAATGAAGAACAGAAGCTGAAAATCTGGTGTTTCTTTTGTCTTGGTTGTATTTTTGTCCCAGCTGTAACTAGGTAGGATTGTGTTTACTTTTCAGTGCTTGCATTATCACACCTATTGCAAACAAATCTTTCTTTTGTTTCTTTTCTTACTACTCCTAGAAACTTGTATTTTCTGCTCTCTCTTTACCCTATGTTGTCTCTTCTAGGAACACCACAGAAACCCCCCCAGATTACAGTTTTCTTTATGCCTTTCAAAGGTTACAATTCAGCTGTCATTCTTTGCCCAGTTTCCTAGTGTCTTTAAATCCAAATTCTCTGAGTCTGCCATGGATGTGAAAGGGTGTGAATTATGATGCAATAGAACACTTATGAAGTATGAGGCTAGAAGTCAAGTACCATTAAAGGCAAAAATGCGTGAATTGTTGTGCCATAAGTCACTTAATAAAATATTGCGTGATTCTAAGTTGGCCTGATGCAATTCTTTACTTAAAACCCCAAACAACAAACCCAAACCATAAAGAAAGTTCAGGAATAATTTATTTTAAATTATTTGAAAATGACTTTATTGAATACAAATTAAATGGGTTAAAATTATGATATAAATGTACTCTATTTTAGGTTAACACTAAAAAGTCTACAAATAGATTAGTTGAAAAGGAGTATAGCTGTGTATTTTTAAAGCTAATAGAATCACTGTGTTGAGCAGGATGAGTGTCACGGAATGATTTGGGTGGGAAGGCACCTTAAAGATCATCCAGTTTCATTTCTCCTGCCATGGGGACACCTTCCACTAAAGCAGGCAGCTCAAAGAAAGCCCCATCCAACCTGACCTTGAAACTTTCAAGGCTGGGGCATCCACAGCCTCTCTGGAAAACCTGTTCCAGTGCCTCACTACTCTCACAGTAAAGAGTATCTTCTTCGTATCTAATCCATACCTATCCTCTTTCAGTTTGAAGCCATTCCTCATTTTCCTATCACTACATTCTGTTGAAAAAAGTCCCTCTCTGGCTTTTGTGAAGACCTTCTGTAGGCGCTAGTAGGCTGCTATAAGGTCTTCACAAAGCCTTCCCTAAACTCTTTCCAAATTGCTCCCTTTTTTCTCACAAGCAGAAGTATATGAGGATTGTGAGCATCTAGGCTGATATAAGTAGTAAAGACAATAGATCCTGCAGTCTTTTTTTACCATTTCTTCTTGCAGTGGCTGTTCAGAAGTTGACCAAAATGACTTTACAGTATAGAAGTGTATGGTAATTTTCTATCAGGAAAGCATTATTCTAAAGAAAAATATTTAGAGCTCTGTAAGAGCTAAACCAAGGTGAGTTGTTTTTCAGTTCTCAAATGCTTTGCACTGTAATATTAGAACTTGGGCCCTTTTTGTGTGAGATCCACACATATGTGTGAAGCCAGAAGGTGTTGACCTGTGCTGCTCTTGGAATGGGAGCATTTACATTCATAGTGAATGTCTTCCAGTTGCTGACATCCAGTAGATGGTGGAAGCATGATTAATAGTCAGTTTCTCCATCTGAAATAGAGAAATCTTTATTTTCACCTTTTTTCCTTTATCTTAAGAAAAAAAGTAATCAAAATTTAAAAAACTCCATTTGGAGGTGTGATACCCAAGATTTATTTCCATGAAGGTGCTTCCTGAAATTTAAAGTTCTATTTAAGTAGTATTCTTCCCCTTCTGACATTTGGATTTAGATTAAAATGGTTCCAAAGCTTGTCTAAAAGCTTGTCAAATGTTCACACCATAGAAGTAAGGGGATATTGTCACATTACAACTAGTTGTTCTGATTTTGCCTGCCAGCCTGTGACAAGGTCAAAGCACAGCACAAAAATCTGAGTTACAGTTAGAAACAAGATATAATAAATTTCTCAATAAAGCTGCCTGAATTTGAAACAAATGGAGAAAATAGATTTTTTTTCATAGCTCTGGCAAAGTAGACAATGGTTATTGCATTGTCCCACCACTGGAGGCAGATTCTGAGAGATGCCATGCACTTAGTATTCCAAGATACTTGAATGTCCTTTGGAATTTTTTTCAGATGTTTTCAATGTCTGTCCCATGGATGTATTTTCTGGTCAATAGATTTTATCTAATTACTGAGTGTGAAGATATAATTTCTTGTGGTGGGCTTTTAAATGATACAGTTCCACAGCTATTGTCACTACAAATTTTTATAAACATGCCTTCAGTGCTGCAGATATAACACATATGTTGGGCTGTTTCTTATTTTTTCTTTTTCTTTGCTTTTTGCTCTGTGCTTCTGAACACTCATTTTCATTTTGGAAAGGTATTGTGTTGGTACACCTGGTGAGTTTTCACTGATGACTCCTTTTATGCGTATAAATGCAATTGCATTGTCAGCTCGGAACTGAGCTTTAGGAAAAAAAGGTGCAAAGCTGGAGAAGGGCAGAAGTACCCAGAAACTTAAAGATGGAGGTGAGGTTTTAATGGAATTTCAAAATGGACTGATTTAGTTCAGATCTTGCTGTTGAGACATTTAAAGGGATTAACACAACTGGCCTATTAGATTAGTTATTTATAACATCTTCAAATTATATTTTGCCATGTGTGAATTTTCTGCTGTCTTATTATAAGAATTCACTTGGCAGTATGCTTGTTTTTTACTGTGGAACCTATATTCTTTTTTTTTTGTTCATTAGTCAGCCTTTCTGGATTCAGGAATTTGTCCTGAATTCCCTGACAGAATTCACTATCAACAGAATACCTGGTTTTTTGGTTGCTTGTTAGAGAACTATTGACAGCAGACGAGACAATAGATGTGTGCACATACAGAAAGAAGATCTGTGTAAGATTTGTCTTCTCAGACACCGGGTTAGAGAACAAACACCCAATCAGAGATTGCAATTCTCTAGTGGTTGCTCTTATACTTTAGAGAAATAACCAACTGGCTGACAGTTCAGATGGACACAAAGCACATTCAATTTTGATCTGTGTATGGCAAATTTGAGTTGCAGGATGTGTGTTGGGTTTCCTGGATAAATGAGTGATGTTTTTGATTCCTACTGTTGAAATACAGCCCTGGTATTTTAAGCTCAGCTTGTAAGAAGACCACTTACTTTCATGGGGATATTCATTAGGGACATTTTCTTCCTCTCTCTCTCTTTCGCTCTCTTTGTCTACCTCTTTAGAGAGTGAAATAAAGAATGGTTTGGCATTAAAAGTAGGCTGTTTGTGAATCAGACACCTGAATAATGATCCTGAAGTTGTTATTTTTATACAAATATGGCTATTAGGATGAGGATGAATGTACAAGTTAATGAAGCCTGATATAGGAATAAGAATTAGTTAATCCAGCAAAAGCTGCAAATGGTATTTTTAATCTTTCAAAGGAACTGCAGGTAATTTTTTAAATTGTTTTCTCTATCTTACTTTTTCACACTTCTTCAAACTCTTTAGAGAACAATTTGGCTCTTAATGTCCAGTTGAGGAAGCATAGAATAAAACAATTCAGTAAAATCCAAGTGTCTTACAGTCTATATAAACTAACTAAAATTGTGATTGTAATAAATTGTGGTACATCAGTCAGCTCCAGATCTAATCTTGTAGCTTTTAACATTAGTTGATGGTGATAAAAGTTACTGTCTGTGGCCTAAGCCAAATGGGAAGAATTCATACATCTGTTTCTTCAATACAGATTCCTCAGTGTGAGCCTTCTGTTCCTTTCAGGTGATAAAGGATTCCCTTGAAAAGCATGCAAAATTTATCTACCAGCAGAGTTAGTGAGAATGTTTCTTTTAACAACTGAGGGAATAGTACTGAGAACATCTGTCCTTGTTTCAGCTAGGGTAGAGTTAATTGCTTTTCAATAGCTGTTACAGTGCTGTTTTTTGGATTTGGAATGACGATGGTGTTGATAACACACTGATGTTTTGGTTTTTCTGTTGTGTTTATCCTAAGACAAGAACTCTTTTTTTCCTTTGTCTCATACTCTGTCGGTGAGGAGGTTTACCAAACAAAAAGCAAACTGTGAGGGAGCATAGCTGGGACAGGTGAACTGAACTGACCAAAGGGATGTTCCACACCACACAATGTCGTGCCCTATGAAGAATGCAGTATATAAACTAGGGGGAATTACCTGGAAGGGTGGCCAATCTGGGTTCAGGAAGGGAGGTCTGGCATCAGTCAGTGGGTGGTAAGCAATTGCATTGTGCACCACTCATTTTGGGTTTTTTTCATTATCATTATTAGTAGTATTTTTACCATTGTTATTGTATTTTACTCTGTTCTTTTCTCAACATACAAGTTTTGCTTTGATTCTCCTCCCCACTCCACCAGGCTGGGGTTGATAAGAGGGGAGGTTGAGCAAGCGGCTGCGTGGTGTTTCATCTCCAGCTGGTCTTAAAACCATGACAGCACCTTAAATTCCTTCCTTAAATTCTATTTTATAGACTTCTGATCATTATTTCATTTTCTCTCAATTTCAAAAGAATCTAAGAAGATCAAAAAAAGTCTGTCTGTACTTACCCTGGTGTTAAATTTTTAGTGATTTCTTCTGCAGGCTGCTGTTTATTGGAGCCCCTTGTGAAGGTAAAATCACTTGAGAAACATATATGAAGATGGCAATAGTAATGGTGTGCTGTTCTTCTTGAGATATCTGTTTTTACAGCATGTGCTAGTCCACTTGGCTCTCATTTAACCCACATTTTCTTGGCTACCCAGAAAGGATGATGATTATTCAATACTCTTTACTGGAACTACAAAATCAGTATTTAAAATATATTGGTCTTGAATTAGTTACAAGCTTGAATGATGTAGCCTAGCAATTAGTTAACTTTTTTTTAGTGAAGCAAACTCTTTGTGGTGAATTAGTTAATTGTGTAACATACCATTCATATACTCCTTATGATGCATTTTCAGTCAGGTTCTGACAAGGACTCCTGCTGGAAGAGATTTTATTTAGTTCTCCCTTTCCTACTTAACAAAAATATGAGTTCTTTTGAATGTTAAAATACTGTTATTGCACAGTAAAGGTGCCCCACTTTAGCTGTTTGGAATAGGAGATAATGATAGCAGACTCTCATGATGTTTTAGCAAAGATTGGTACTTTCAGTTCAACTTTAAAGTATGTATTTGATTCAAAAACTGATTCTTAAGTATCCCTGTCTTTCTTAACAGACTGGGTATGTGTGCATGTGCATGCATGTTTTGTTTTAAGAGCTGTATTTGTTTCTTTGGTATTCTTTTTCCTTCAGATGTAGATTAGGGATGATTAAATATAATACTTTGAGGTTAAAAAATGGGCAGATATTGTAGTTGGAAATTTTATTTAATATATTCATTTCAGTGTCCCCTTGTTTAATGCCTGTTTTCATATCTGAATTGATGTGATAAGATTTATCACAGGAAAAAACATCAACTGCTTTTAGTTGAGTGGGCTCATAACTACCTTTGCTACAGTGGTTCTGCAGAGGTCAAATTGTAGCACGATGGCACAGCACACATTTCATTACTCAAAGTTCTTGTTGAGGGGCTTGATGTCAGGCAGGTGTGATTGCTTGAATACTTTTCCTAGATGGACCACTATGCTGCCAGAAAACCAGTACATTTTCTTGTTTCTAAGTATAGCACACATATATTTGTAGTAGATATGAGGAATACTGGGTAAAAACCTGACTGATCACATTTGAGACCAGTGGGTTAAAACTAATATAGGTGCTAAGCTGAGCAGGAGAACAGAAAGGCAGTTCTGCTATGGAAGGATGTGAGAAAAATCTGGCTTGCATCTACTGGAATAAAGATGAAGAAAATGTATGTTGAATATCCTGAATTGTTCAGTGCACCAAATACTGAGGAAGAAGAATTCCTTAGGCAAAATAAAAAACTTAGGAGATAAATAGATATAAATTAAGCATTAATACGTTTTAAGCTGAAAACTGGGAGAAGAAATATGGCGGTAAAACAAAAATAATAATTGTGGAAAGTGAATTAGGTATGAGTATCTGACATGATTTCTAAAATTTCATTGGAATGAGTTTTGGTATGCCTTTCCATTTTGACTGTCTGAAAATATCAGCTTTGTTGAGAAGCTCTTCTATGTCTCTCCTGAACTCATACAGAACATACAGGATTCATACAGAACTCATACAGAAAATAATACATAGAATACTGGACTCTCTAGAGGCTCTGCAAATATTAATGTGAACAGAATCTCAATGATACACACACTTCCAGCAGTGAATTGTTTGCATCTTATGTCTTGCTTTGTAATAACTTCGTATGACACCTAGGAAGAAATTTAGCAATAAATAAAAAATGGCATGAAAAATCACTACAAAGGAGTAAAATGTCATGGAAAGAATATTCAGCTGAATGAATGGATAAGCAAAAAATTTTGCTGGTGAGTGAAAGACTTTGATTATGAAGTCACAAATAAAGTTTTAAAGGAGACCTCTTCCATTGCTTAGGCAGTGCTTAATTGGTTTTTCTCAAAGCAACAAATTTACAGCCTGGATTTATCGGAGTATTGATGTGGCTTCCTGCAAAGGAAGTTTGTCTTAGGTGAGATAAACGACATAGACTAAAAATGGGCTCCTTCTAAATGTAGTGTTCCAGTAATTTAAAAATGATTGTGTATTTTGCCATGCGGGAACAGGCAGGAGCAGAGACTGTGATGAGGATTATTGATTGCTGCAGGAGTGAGTACTTCCTAAACAATTGTATCAGTGGAAAAAAAAAATAAATCAATCAAACATGTTGAGAATTTTCAAAGAAAAATACCATCTCTTATTCAAAATATTAGCAAGTTCCGTCAACTTGAAGGATGGCACCTGCACACACAAGTGTTGCTTTTCATGCAGAGCATTTGGTGTAATACGGCTCTTTGGTTATAGTACTGCATAGCAGTGATACTGATGTCATGTAATACTGAACAGTTAAGTATTCCTAAATGCTTTCTGTCACAAGTCCTTTCATTTACCCCCTAAAGGCATAAAAAAGCCAAAAGTAAAAACTAAGTCTTTCCCCATGTTTTATAATGACTTTCACGTGGGTTTTTCTTTTTAAATACTTATTTCTGATACAATCTAAGAATTGCAACCATTTACTTTACACTGGGACATTAGATGACCTGAAACCATGGATTGGCTGAGAACATGATTTTGTTTCAAAGTCAAACTATTCCCTTTTGGGTTTCATACTCTTCTGTTATCTTAGACTCCTTCCCCTCCTTTTGGGTTTTGTCTTCTGTCTCCTCTTAATTTTTTTCCTCCTAACTGTGAACTGGTGGTTTTTAGTGCTTGGGGTTTTTTTTAAAGTATTATTCATGGCCTTCTGACTATACAATTTAATAATTTTGAAATCTGTCTACTCTGTTCTTAATTTCATCTTTTATAAGCTTCCTGATACCTTGTCTTTTATTCCTGATATCTCTTGGTAGTATCTCTTTTTTTTGACTGACTCATGATATCCTAACAAGGTTGAGTGGTGTTTTCCAAGAGAATAGTTTTAGTCAGTGAAAAATGCAGTTTTAGTCAATACAAAACTTTTGAGGCTGTTGCAAAATTGGGTGAATACTTTAGGACCTTTAATTTAAAAAGTGGTTCCTCAACAACATTTGTTGAAATATATCCAAATTATTTCTCTGGATTCATCGGAGATGTAACAGCATGTATACAAAGAGCTTAAGGAACAATCTGATCCTTTTCAGAAGCTTAGTGGAGTCACTGAATTTACTAATTCTTCCAGGTCTAAGAAGATGGATAAAAATTAAGAAAGAGAGCTTTGAATGGATTTTTCCTATTCTTTCCTGCTGAAGCTGTTCTGTGTTAATAATTACATTCTTACACTTCAGGATATAACAATGGAATGGTTGTCTGTGAGGTCAGGAACATCTGGGTTCTGGACCCTATTTGAAGATTATTTAGATAAATGTCATAAAGTGGGACTGTTTAAAATGGAGACAAAAGTGCACCAGTGGAGGTGGCATTTCAAAGTTTGGGGAAAAACTCTGAAGGTGCACAGTGCAAATTTGTAGCCTGCTCTCCAGAGGAATCATTTAACCAGATGTTTATAAAGTAGAGAGAACATTATAACTCTCCTCTCTGGAAGTTTCAGATGTGGCTCTTCGTGTGCAGGTGTATCTCTTTGTTCACCTAGTGCTCCATTTCAACCAAAAAACTTGAAAATGTGATGAAATAATTTTTCTCTAAATTTAGTGAAACTTATGGTTCCAAATGCAAAGTATTATGTCAAATCATACTTTTGGTTGTGCCTGAAACACATTTTCAGTACTTTGGCCATTAAATAATAAAAATCAGTCATCCATTGAGCATAATCTAGACCCAAAAGATCAGACCTGTCATCATCTTTGTCAAATTCTTCAGGTGATTATGTCAGCAGCAGCTCTGTTGGCTTCATTAGAGCTTTAGCCATGTATTATATCAAACTTGGGTGTCTGGAAAGAAAATTCATCTCCTTTAAAAACAGCAGTTGGCTGGAAATTGACTTTTAAATCTCTACCTGCATCTCATCTCTTGGCTGAGAGATCCCAGTGTGCAGGCAGTAAATATAACAAGATAATTTTTTTTAGTAGCTAATTTCTTATTTTTCAGAGGGAACAACTTTGGAAAGCTTGCTGTTGTTGCTATGAAGCTAAGCTAAAATATTATCCTGTCTTCTGTTGTGAATATACAAAAAAAAACTTTCTATAAAAATATATACAGGATTCTTAAATCTATCTTTTTTCTATTGAAAAAAAGTTATTCACAGAACTTGTAGGAGAATGGATTTTCTTAGCTAGGTTGCTGATGGCATAAGCCATAAACTAGGAAGCTATGTTCATGGGTCAGTGAATACTTTGTGACTGGAGATATATGAAAGTCTGCTGAGATAGGACATCACGCCCTACTCTCATTCTAACATCATTCAGTTGTTTTTGAGAGGTGAGAGATTTCTATTTGTCATATCATCCCTTTTTATTATTTTTAACACCAGCTTTCTGAACATGCTTTTTTCACCCTACCCTGTGTCCTTGTTCTTTTTCATTTGCCAGAAGAGGTGACTGTGTGGAAGGAAAGATACAAAAATACAAGTGACAGGATGTTGATACAGACAGTAATTTAGATAATGAGATGCTCTCACTGTCCTATGCTCCTCTCTCCTGTGTGCTTTAATAACAGGGTATTATACAAATAACTTCACCCACGTTACCTAGAATATGGTGTGGAATAAGCCTCCCTCTCCCTCAGTAAATCTCAGGGAATTTCTCACTGCCAGTCCTGTGACACAGACCTTTGTTTACACAGTCAGGTAGGCTGAAAAACCTGCCTGTATTCTGATATACTTAATTTGGTTACCAGAATATCTGATCATATTTGGATCCATTTGTGTCTCATGGGATCCTCCTAGTTTACACTCCAGATGCTTGCTTTTTCTGGCCACAAAACAATCAGAACTGTGGCTGGTTTTATTTTCTGTTGTAACATTTAAACTACAGAAAATGATTTTTTCTTTTCTGTTGTGCTTTAATATATTCCTGAACCACACAGAAATATGTTAATTATCTTTATGAAGGTAAAAGTTCCCAGTCTTCTCAAAAGAAAAATGAAGAATAGTTGGCATTATTAGTATAATAGTAGATTTTTATTTAGACATCCATCAATCACAAAAACAGTGAGAAATTCATATTTAATAATTAGCCTCAGATGAGAAAAGTGCTAAGCGCTCACCCTTTTCATTGTTAATTGTAAAAATTTTGTGTTCTTATCAATTCTTTTAATGAAGAAACAAAACAAGGAAGGCAGACTTTGTGGTGGGTGGATGACACTGAGTCAGACGTGGATCTTCCAGTACCATTAAAAACTTGCAGATTGTGGATTTCAAAACCGGTGTAAGCCTCATTTTTTACACTGGAACATATTGCATGTTATATATTTGCTCAGTTATTGTTAGTTTAGTTAGGTGGACTCTGCTTGACACAAGAAGAATCATGATCGGTGTTCTATTTAGAAGTCCTTGTAAAGTGGCATACATCAATAAATATTTTTAAACTGATCATACATCATCATACACATGCGCAATTATTTGATCTAATGGACTGTGCTCACTGTCAGCTAGGTCCATATGTGCAAGAATGATGCAGAATTTTTAGCCTTAGGGTTTATTTTTAATTCTGAAGAGTCAAGTCTCTAAATAAAATTAAATAATTTATAGATTCTTTTTAAATATTCTGAATGGCACTATCATCTTCTAATCAATGTCTCTGATAATAGATGGTTCTACATTAAGTAAGCTAGCTTAAAAATGGCTCACACATTTGTTTTTTCATCATACAACCGACACTTTCTGAAGAAATGTCTGTTGCCATGTTGCTAAGTTTCCCTTTTCAATTATTTTTGTTCAATCTCTGTTCAGAGACAGGGCTTGTCAAGTTATAGAAGCAGAGAAGTAGTATGCAAAATAATTAACAAGGTGATGCATGCACATATGGCAAGTTCCATGTTCACCCTCAACTCTTTCCTATCCTTCCCTTTTTTTTCCTCCTTCAGCAATGGTTTCATTTCAGCAAGTGGAATTTCCATCAATTCTCCCTGCTATAAGAGGGTTTTGGATTAAAACTCCATGTAAGATTTAATTGCTATTTCTTAGAAGGGACACCTGAATTGACATGTGGAATATGAGTGTCCCGTTTGAAATATGCCAGACTCGTACAGTTCAACACCTGAAATTGAGCATTTAAGAACTACTATCCTACACATTCTATTCTGTATTTTAAGTATTTTGCTTTCATATTTACAGATGATAGTACCATGCATATGCAGTCAGCTCACATTCTGGAGAATACTTTGTTAGCTAATTCAGTTTAGGTCAAATATCTAGGCAAGATCCAAGTAAAAAAAGAGCTCAAATGAAGGATTTCTGCTGACTTTGGCCAAATCCCTGAATTTTTATGATTATAAATTTGTCTGATTCTTTTTTTTCTGTAGATTTTTAATGCAGCAAAAGTACTTGGAGCACTGTGAATTTTTCTGTGAAGTTGAAGTTTATAATTTTTAGTTTTACATTTGACACTTTGAAATCCATGTTTTTATGAAATTCATCTGGATTGTCATAAAAATCTGAATGCAAGTAAGGTAAAAGAGCTTGCTTAAAAGACTATAATTTTTTCAGGGAAGAGGAGTAGCAGGAAGAGGTATTGCATTCTGTGTCAATTGCTCTGAGTTGCAGGAAGAAGAAAGGCAAAGGGGGAAAGGGGGCGGGGAAAATGAGAAAGAAGGCGTATTTAAAGTTACTTGTGAAGCACTTAACAAAGGAGACCAGAAAGTGATATTTTGGAATAATTATCCAAAGCATAAAATTTTGTAGGGATGGGAGACATCAGCTAGAGCAGTAACTGTTTGGAAAGGATACAGCCTACAGCAAATTTTTCAAGTTCCCTGTAAGAGTTTTCTCATACAGAAGAAGCAGAAAGTCTCCAGGCCTTTCTGTCATTGGCTAACTACTAATTTCAGGCTTACTCTTACCTTTTCAAGTGGACAATCTGAACCTATTTTTAGACAAGGCAAGTCGAAGAACATGAAATAGATATGTAAACCCACAGAAAAAAAAAAAAAGCCCAACCCAACAGACTTTAAAAAGACAACTTTAACAAATTTTAAAAAATATCACCTAAGAAGAAAGCATGTGGATATGTGGAGTTCAGAGTAGCTGACACTTCCCTAAAGTATATTAATGGTTTAATTAAGCGCTTGCACTTCAGAGTAAAGAAAAGGTAATGCACAGCAAGGAAAACTAGGTAAAATTGTAAACTACATGCATGATGTAGGAACACAGAAACAAACACAGAAAGACTGAGGCACAATTGTAAACCTGGCTATCAGGGAAATGAGCTTTATAGAGCCTCACTGCTAAACTGGAGGGATACATTCAGTTCCGGTGGCCTTTCATAGGACTGGTGCTATTTAATACTTTCATTTACAAGTTGGGTGTTCGAAAGGAGAGCCTGTTTATTAATGCACAGATTATGTCTCTCAGAATGAAGAGTGCTGGAAGAGAGCATTAGAATTGACATTGACAACTTGAGGAAATTGTTGCTATGACCCAGCCCACTGCGGGGCTGGGGCAGCGAGATGCCAATCGATCCCAGCCCCTCCCCTGGATCAAGTTTCCCCAAGACACAGACTAAGAGGGTGGGTCAAGGGGGCGGCTCAGAAACTTAAGCTGCATCCCCCTGGGGCTGTGCCCGGGTCTAAGCTCCCTCCCCCTGTTTGGGAAATTTCTCAGTTGTTCATTGGTTCTTTGTTGTATCTCCCGCCTCTCGGTTTCCCCCATTGGTTCTTGTTGAATTGTATCCTCCCCCTGGCTTGTAACTCATTGGTTGTTTTCCCGTTTCCCTGCAGTTTTCAAACCCCCTATAAAAATGAGGGAAAGCCTCTCGGTGAGGTCCCAGATTAAGATCATTGCCATGTTCTGGTTGCGAAAGTTCTGACAATAAACCTGTTAGAAGCCAGACCTGAACCACCTCTCTCTTCCTTTACCTCCAAGCTAACATGAGCCTACATCATCAGCTCCTGCTGTGTTCCGTCTGCAAAGAAGCTAGCGAGTACGCCCAGCCAGCAGCACCCTTCTTGATGCCGAAGTCGCTTCTGTGACGCACAGAAGTAACGCAGCTGGACTCGCTCTGATCGAGAGCACGCCAGAGCTCATGCCATGAGCACTAGAACTGCGTTAGGAAATGACCTAAAATATAGTGAAATCCATTAAGGTCAGCACAAAATCTCCTAAATGCTAAAGCAGCACTAATCAGTTGTGTAAATGCAGGATAGCTAGGTAGCAGCTCTGCCAAAGTGGATGCATCAGAGCTGAGCTGTGAATAAGGTGTTGCAGATACAGAAAGGAAAAGGTGATACTGTATTGGGAAGAGCTGATAAGACTATCGTTTTCAGATATCTGAATCCATCCACCCACTGCTAAAGCTACAGTTGCAGAACTGCTTTCAGTTTTAGGTATTGCTATGAAAGGAAGGCATCTTGGGTTATTGAATTAAAGGCTCATCACCGCACATGAGTACAAAGAAGCTCAGAAACATGATTACAGGCAAGGGAATCCCAGTAATCCAGATAGAGGCATGAGTTTCTGCCTGGCTCTTACCAGGTCTGTCACAAAGAAACCACCAACCCTTGGGCCAGCATGGAACCTCTCAAGATGAGACCATGAGACAGGTTCTTCTGAGTACCTTTTTGTTTTCTAGGGGCTATTGCTTAGGAGGTGTGGGCCTTGTTATGGGATGCAAGGGGTAGGGCATCTCAACATTGAATATGTCTTACTAAGGGATGCTTAAGGAAAGAACCAAAAATGGGAAAAATGAAGGAATCTTTGAGGTTTGAGGAGGAAGAAGCTTGGGAAAATTGAGAGGATAATAAATTGGCACAGTTGTATATAAGCAAGTTGCTGGCCAGTGTGCTTGCCTAGCTGTGCCCTGAGCCTGGTCAGTGCACTCTGTACTGTCTTCCTGTCTAGCTCAGTTTTTAAATATTTTCCAGGGTAAAAAAGCTGTCTCTTTTCAGTGCACTTCTCTCTATGGAGGTCAAAGTGCTAGAGAGGTAAATTTGTCCCTGAAGGGTCTGTGTGGTTTTGGAGCCATTAGGTGAAGAGACCCAAGTGTGTCCATACTGTGTGGATGTCTGTGTCAGTGTAGAATCACTAGTGAACACACCAAGCTGGACTAGTCAGTGAGTAAGATGAAGCTTGGGAGTCACAGATTGGATTGGCCATGAGTCTGGAGAAACTCGAGCAGTCTGTGAGCTGACCACTGGAGGGACCAGGATTTCCAAGCCAGCTGTTGAAGAGGGCATGGTCTCTGGGGTACAGCTTCAGAAAAGGTCATAAACCTGGGTCAGCAGCCGGAGAGATCTGATTGCATATGTTTGTGTCTGAGTGAGGCAGCTGGGAGGCCAAGGGATCAAGGACACGGGAACTAGACAGACAGAATGTCTAAGGCCAGTTGCTGAAGAGATACATATTTTATATATATATATGTCTATAAATATATGTATTTTCTGCTGGGGAGCTTTCACCCATCTAAGGGAACAAGATCAAGCCATTTGTGCTCTTTTGGTTTGTGTGAGTGCTGCTGCTCAATGTTCCTGTATCTGGATGGCCAGCTGTGTGAATCTATATGTGCGCTGTGTGTATGTCTATTCAGAGTACACTCAGACACCTCACTGCTGGCTGTGCCTCGGGTGCCCGAACTGATCCACCAGATCCAGCAATTCGTGATAAGTATTTTTGGAGAAACTTGAGAGACAGACGATGAGAATTGTAAGAACTGTAAAGAAATGAGTTTTCAGGGTAAAAAGAGAAGTAAAGAAGAAAAGAGCGTGCTTTAGTATGTAAGAGGAAATACAAAGGGGAGAGAAATAATCTGTAGTGCAGATTCAAGTACTTGCAGTAAAGGAGTTTTAGTTTAAATATTAGGCCAAACTACCTGATAGATAGGAAAGCCTAAACTCACGTGCTTTGCATAGGGAAGCTGTTGAACTTCTGTCCAAAAAGTTTTTTTAAGAGTAGGTCCTACATTCAGTGAGGAATGTTGTTGTTGATCCTGTCTTCAGCTGGGGAGTAGTTATGGTTTCCTTTGTGCTTTCATGCTTTAATCTTATTTCTTTTGTAAATTTCTCTGTTTAGATTTAACACTGGAACTATCATGTTTTATTATACTGGATGTCTCTGGTGATAGGAACTTGAAGGATTTGTCCTGATCAACCTCTAATGTCCTGCAGCAAATGGATGAATTCCAAGTCCTCTGCAGGTGAAAAGTTCAGCCTCAAAGCCAAGATTTTAGAAATTTTGGGGTTACAGTGGTCTCTGACCACTGTATGGGACTACACACTTTTTGTATAGAAAGCTAACAAGTCAGGGCCTGAAGACAGATTTTGAGGTTGACTTGCCCTTTTTTGCTGACATAGCATTTTTCAATGTAAATATAATTCTTTTTTTGCCTCTCTTTCCTTAGATGAACATTTATTTCTTTGCAAGGTGACCTTATTCTGTGTGAATTGGCTTGAAGCACTAGACAGATGTTTCTTGCTCATTGATGACAGATATTTAGAAGGCTGAGGGCTATCAAAGCAGGATTCTTCCAACATCATTGGTACTTATCTGTCTCATCCGAGTAGCTGTGCTAGTGGTTCATGGTGCCCTGCTATATGAAGCGGTAATTATTTATTGATTTATTTCACTGCAGAAAGCCCTCCACATTTGTTCTGTGAGATGAAAAAGGAGTCTTTTAACCACAATGTCAGAGAAAATATCTGAATGATAACTCCAGGATAAGCCACAGCAAATGGGCCTTACTTCTAGCATTGGACACAGGCTGAGGCAGCAGGCTACTTTGAAGTATGTTCCCTCAGTGGACTCCTTTATAGTGGGGGGAGAAAAGATAGTTCTGGTTCTCATGGGAAAGAAGTAGCTGTGAAGTTTTTGCAGGATGAGGGCCAGGAAGTGAGGTGAGTGCCATCTGAATGAGGAGGAGTGAATAGAGTTGATGTTTGATGATGGTAGTCCTGTGGGAACAAATGCAGCCCCAGAAGCACAGCTGGTCAGAGCCGCAGGAAGGGGAAGCAGGTGTGGGGAGGAAAGTGAGGAACTGCTTGGCCCGATGTTGGTTGCTGTAGCACCTCATTAGGACACTGCTAATGCAGGAACTGGCCTCTGGAGGGTAGTTTCTCTTACCATGAAGTTTTGCTAATGCTGTCAGTCTGGAAAGTATTTCATAGTGGCTGACCTTGGACTGCACCTGAACACTTTACAGTTTGCTTTTTCCATATCTGCTAGTCACCTTCATCAGGGAAGTCATAATTCCCATTTTCCTTCTGCAAAGGGCCTGAATATAATTCCTCCTGGAGATGGAGTCACTTCTGGTTTGGTAATGGGCACAGTATCTAGAATCACTGGTACATATGAATGAACAGCCCCTGCTGCAGCCCACAGTGGAAACAGGAGCTGTAGGAAACACAAAGCTTAGATAAGGAGAAGCAGTAGGCACCTAAACTGTTACATGCTGCAAAGGAACAGAAAATAATTCCTCATATGATCTATGATTTTCTTTCCAATCCCTATTGAGCACACTTGAAGAGGAAGAAACATGGTCACATGTAGCCTAAAGCTTTGCATTTTCTGCAAAGGACACAAGAATGGAGGCTTTGTATATGTCCCCACTTTCTTGATATATGTTTCCTTTCTGCCATAATTAAAATAATGACATAAGGCAGCTTCTGGCTTTATTTTACAGTTTTGGGAGTATCAAACCTGTGTGCTGCTTTGAGAACATGGCCTTGCTGGCACAGTCAGAAGGTTGGCCAGGAAACATGGGAGATTGAGCTCACATCGTAGTCTAAAACAACTACAAGTAAAAGGCAGCATCTTTTGCTAAGACATTATACATGCATATCTTAAAAGAACTATGGATATTAGAGTATCACTACACTGTTCCATAGGAGCAGCTTGTCAGTTCCTGCTCTCTCACACCACTTGCTTTTAACAGGGCAAGTGACATAGCTGTGGCACACTGAGGATTCAAATGTGGTCAGCGAAGTAGATATGGATATCATTTAAGTATCCTATTTTGTGGTTTTTAGAGAGAAATCTGAGGCAGAGTGGGACTCTTCCAACAGCACCACTGTCCTGAGAAAACAACACAATGAAGAAGTTCCTGGCAGATTCCCCACTGAGTGTTTCATGAGAGTCCTCAGAGGAAGGACTGCTACTTATGTCAGTGAACTCACCAAGTACCTGTGCCTTGTTCAGTAATGAACAAGGAGGCAGAGGAGGAGGGTTTGGAGCTTTTGCTCACGGTCAGTCAAGATATTATTGTGGATTTTTTTGAGTGTGGTTATTATTGTAAGTGCTTCATCAGTACAGAGCAAAAGATGTCTAATACAGAATGTGGGTACTTGTGCTACTTCTGGGAGGAGATTTTTAACTGCTGCTCAAGTGTAGGAGATAGTGAAGGAGTAATAAAAGACACTGTAGTGTGTGGCCAGGGATGGAGATTCAGTTGGTCAATACTTCTTAGTATACACTTGAAGGGATTCTTCTCCCAAAAATGCATGTGGAGGGTTTTTCACGTGTTTCTTGCCCATCAACTAGTCTGGTCTTTCTATCCTGACTTAATGCAATTTTATATATGATCTGCATCTCTATAGATGCCAGACATGTGCTGCAGCAGCTGCCTACTTTCTTATGTGACAGTGTTTAGATTTTTACTTAGGGGAGCATCTTAGTAAAGTGCTTACTGAAGAGCTCTCCTGTTACTGCAATGTCTTTGGGAAAGGGAAGTCACCAAAATTCTCCATTAATTGCATGAAAATCCAAGGCAAAATCCAATGTAAATCTCTGTCTTGATTTTCCTGCAATTTAAGTTGAAAAATAATCTTTTAACTTAAATGTTTGTGACAATGATGTGAACACTTACAGTACGGACTGTTCAAGACTGTCATGTGTAGGCTCAGGGAGCATGCGCATACTGCTCAAAAACTATATAAAAACTAATTTTTCCTTAACCAAAACTGTAAATATATTCATACATTCAAGTGGCATAAAACTGGCATATCTACCTCAATGTGCAATGTGGGTTTCTATCAGCTGAAAACCCCATACAGTGTATCCTCACAGTAGCTTTATTGTTGCTCAGATTCAGAGCTTGATGAGAATTCAGCCTTTTCTCCAAAGGCTCTGGAGGTGAGTGTCGTGGGAGAGAAGGCACCTGACAGAAACACATTGGCCTCCTTGGAAAGTGTGTGTGCTTTTGTTCTGTTGTCAAAGAAAATGCATCTTCCCTGAGACTAGCATTGCTACTGGCAGTCTCAAGGGAAAGGGGAAGATCTTATTTACGCGTTTTTTCCCTGAAGAAGTTCCCTCTGGCAGAGCAGGATGCAGAAACCCCTCCTGCCATGACTTGCACTGTAGTTGCCTTGTGGGGAGAACAGATGAGTTCAGCATACAGGTCAGTTCATCCTTGTGCTCAGGAGCCGATCTCCATCCTCAGGTAACACCTCTTCCGAGCTGTCTGGCAGTGCTGCTCTCAGCAGTGGTGTGTTTGTTGACATGCACACTGGAAACAATAGCAGACTGCTGGGATCTAAAAATATTTATTTGCTGCCTTGCAATGCCTCAACCTGTCAAGTTATATTCTTTAAAGTCTGTCATATAGTGTGTGACATGACAACAACATTATAGGATCAATAGAATTCCTCTTGACACGACACAAATGGATAGGTCAAACAAGGATAGCGGGTTTTTTTCCCTTCTCTTGCTGCTAAAGTTGTCCTGATTCTAGGAAAGGGAACTGCTTCTGGGTTAAAATCAAAGAAAAGAAAGAAGCAGATCTGAAAGTGTGATAAGTACTTTTGAATATGAGAAAGATTTTTTTTCTTTTTAATAAGTAATGTTAACTAATTTATTCACTGAATTCTTCACATAGTCTTGGTAGAATATAATTGTATTTTATGTATGATATCAGTCTCCTCTACCAAAATGAGTCCATTTCTGTGCTGAAGACGGTGACTTGAGGTTGGCCAGCTCTTACTTTGCGCTGAAATACCCTTGGCATTGTGTGCTTTTGGTCTATTACCATGGGAAAATGCATCTCCCCAGCTACTAGGATGGTTGATAGTCTCAAGGGGAAAGAAAAGGTCTGATTTACACTTTATTCCTTGAAAAATATCTGTCCAGGTAACTTGCATCAATTTAGGAAAACAGGGTGCCTGAGCCTCTCCTGCTGTGGCTTGTACTGCCATCTGATTACTTACTACACTGAAATCCCTATAAATTCTCTATAAAATAGTATTCAATTAGACTTTATGAAAAAAATAAAGCAAGTTAAATAACACTGGAAATTCCTATAGCCTTCTGTTCATTATGCATGAATTTGTTAGCTGTTTTTAATCCTAAGGATTCTGCATCTTGTTGAGTCATATTATTTAATACATGTTATAGTTCTTCTGGAGTGCTTATAATTGTCTCAGTGGTCTTTATGATGCTTTTTATTACTTCATTTGTGTATAGAACTGCATTCATTCTTACTGTCTATCATGAAATCAGAGCTAGGAATTGCTGAATAAAATCCTCACACAAAAGTAGAATGAATATTGCAAATAAAACCAGATAATTAACTTTTCTGTTTTGACAATCCTTTTTATTTGTGGTCATTCAGAAGAGTGACATTTTCCTTTTTTCCAAGCAATGTTTTGAAAATCAGAATTTTGCCACTAGGTAGAAATATATTTCAGTGAGCACATTAACATCAGAAATGCTATGGAGGCTTCTCATAAGTAGTCATGCAGTATTTTAGCATCAGCTCTATTTTGAGCAGAAATTCAGTGTTGAAAGAGCTTATTATCAGAGACTTGAGGTTAAATGCAAATTTTAGTGCTTTCTCGGTTCATCAATGTGGCAAGATATGGAAATGGAAAATTTGAAGAAGTATAACAGAAATATATAGATTAGCCTACTAGTATTTTGTTTAGTATTGGTTTGAACTGGCTGAGCATAAAAGAAAATATTTATTACTTTGTAACTTTGTTACTTTGAAACAAAAGAAATAATCATCAAAACCCCATACATCTTACTAATTATCCAAATAATTATGTTCATGGAAACTTTCAAGAATCTGTTTCAGAATTTTTCATACTAATTTTCATTTTTCAGTGATTCTTCTGCCAGGAAAGTAGCTCATGCACTGAGCAGTAGCACAGCTGTGTTAGTTGGCAGGCCAGTTACACAACCCAAGCAATGGCAAAGCAGTGATTTTACAAATAAACACAAGATAAATGTTGCATGAAAACTCAGGCATTAACTTTCAGAAATAAAATAAATTTCTAGTGGATCTCCTAGTTTTTCCTTTTTGCTAGGCATTGTTTACATTTGCCAAGTATTTTTGGTAGATAGGGATGGTATTCTTTTTGAAGGAAACTGATCCGCAAATCTCCTTTTTTTTTTTTAATCCTTCCCCCTCTTTCTCTCTTGGTTTTACTCCATCATGGTTTTCTGAAGAGGAGGAAGACCTGGCTATCTTGCCAACCTCCATTTGGATATGAGCCAAAATCCACCAAAATCAGTGATAGGCTTTGCATTGAATTTTGTAGGTACTGAATCATGCCTCTAATTCTGTGAAGAGTACTGCAACATAAGCAAGTTAATCTGTATTAGTACAAAAGATGTATCTCACATCTGCCATTATATTTTCAGTAAAGAATAAATGCATGTTCATCAAAAAACCTACAGTTTAACCTTGCAGCAGTAAAGTGTGGCTATAGTACTCTTCTATCCAGCTAAAAGGGAAGTGTACATCTGTTTATTAGAAGTAGAATTTTGTGAGATAAGTAAAGAGTATGAAAACAGAAGAAAATTAAAAAAAATACTAGGAAAAATATCTGAGAAAATAAAAATAAATATTTTACTGCAGCTACTTGTATTGTTTTATGGACACAACTAACTAGTATTTGAAGGCAAATAGCTTGAAATGAAGTCAGATATTTTATTGAGCACTGAATATTTCTAAAGACTTCAGAGGGAAAGTCTCCTTTAATCGGTATATCATAATCATGAAACCTGCTGTGTATGACGCTACCAAAAACTGATTTGGAAAAGTATCGCTTCAGCTTTTTCAGTCAGAGGCCTGGATGAAATTATTTGATTGTCTTTGAGAAATAAATGGAGCTCTGGGCACTAGTGGGTTTGGTCCTGAAGTAATGTGTATTCAGTGGTTGAGAAATTAAGGCACTGTATAGGAAATTTGTCTTGCTTACTGCCAGGCTTCCAAATACACAAAGATTTAGGGAATGACCTGACAGAAACCCCCGAGTGACAAGACAGATAATGATTAAGGGATGAATTAAGACACACGAGGCCAGACTGTGCTCCTGATTACTCCTATGGGAATGTCCAAAGGCATCTCTGCACAGGGATTTGTGGACAGAATCAAATTTGCTCTGCCTGTGTTGCCAGATGCATTCAGGCTAATTCTGCCTTAAAAGCTGGGAAACTGTGGGTTTAGGATGAAGTCTTAAGCCTGAGGTGAAATCTATTATTATTTGAGGCCTTAGAAGTATGTGGTGGGCTTAGGGTATCGTTGTTGTTGTTTGAATTGGCTACATCTGCTTAAGGTTGAAGGATTAGAAATAAAGCCTTCTGTCTCCAGTGTTATGTCCCTGTCTAATTGCTGACTTCCACCTGGAAAGGCAAAATAGAACAAAAAGCGTCAAAATGGAAATCTGAATTTTCCTACATTTCAGACCTGTCTGTGGCTAGCAGAAATAGTCATGCTTGTTCTTAAAAAGAAAAGCAGTAACACCCATGTGCATATGTTTTGCTGACCTTTGTTTCTAACTCTTAATGCCAGGACCTACCATAATATTATAAACGCTCTACAACTGAAGAAATGCTCCCCCTCTGTTTACTCTGAAGTTATGCTTAGAGAAGGGTTCCTGGAAGACTTACAGAATTTCTGTGGGCAAAGTACAAAAATGAGTGGATTATCCCTAGCTTGATTTTCTCATGTTGCTGCAAATGTGGAATTACTTATTCTAGATTTACAGTGATATGTAAAATAAAGGGAAATGAAGCAGAAAAACATTGCTATTAGTGCAATCACTCTTATGAGTTGTAACTTTATGTCACCACAAGATCTGAGAGAAGTTGATGGTCCTTACAGACACTGTCCTTTGACCACTTCTTTAACTGGGGTTGAAGATAGTTTAAGACTGTGATTGAGCAATATCCCTCAGGAGCTGAATGCTGACTTTTATTAAGTGGTTATTTTAAAACTAAATGTTAGCCTTAACATGTTGCTAAGTTTCTATGAACTTTAACCAATGCAATTTCAAAAAAAACCCTCCTTAATCTCAAAATAAGGGATGAGCAGTGACCTGGCTTCAAAGAATGAGTTTCCATAATACTGTCAATAAAGGAAATTAAATTCTCAATCAGAGGATGTAACAAGGTCTTCCAGTCCTGCATGCCTCCAGGTGAGAAGAAATAATGCTATTAGTCTGCATAATCACCTCTTGATTTCCATGTAAGAGGGGGTTGGATTTTTGTTCTTTGTACATATAGAGAGAAAAGACGAAAACAGAAAATGGGAGAGAAATGAATGAGAAAGGCAATAAAGATATGGTTTTAATGCTCAAGGACTCACAGAGGTGTTTTTCAATGCCAGGTTCTGACAACAGCTTGAGCAGCCACTGTTTCACTTCAGATTCTCTCTTTCCTCAGTGCTTTCTGTTCTGTAAGGAAAGAACTCTTCTGAGGGTCAACTATTTTGGGATCAATTACTGAATACATAGGAGAGAGGGAAAACTAGTGACAGAGGAGGGACAGATTAAGAAGGATGAGATGAGTGAGCAGAGGAAAATATTACTTCGTGGTGAAAATTGGGAAAATTGAGGGGCTGTGACAAAAATTTTGGAACAGAGTGAATGTTAATGGACAGGAAGGGTGGAAACCTAAGGAATTAGCACAAGAACTGAGAAAAAGTGGGGGAAAGAGAGTCTGATGAATAGAAATATTACCAGCTTTTGAAAACCAAGGATAACGAACAGAAAAGTAGGAAAAACGGGAAAATCAGCAAAGAAATTTGAGTGACAGTAATGAAAGTTGGAAAAAAACCCCAATTCTTGTTAATTTTGTTTTTTAATAAGTGTCTTTTGAACAGTAAAAATAGCAACATATGGTGTCCTTTATATGATGCATGAAGCCCTTCAAGATCATTATAGTGAAGGTTTAAAAGAAAAGCTGGACAAAGTGGATAGAAATATGAGAATTGAAAAAAGCTTTCCTATTTTTTTATAACATGTTTCTGTGTAGATACTGACTTTTAATAGCTGTAAAATGTAAATAACAACAATTTTTGACTTCAAGTACATTATCTTCTACCTGATCACTTGCTGTCCTCTTTAAAACATGTAATTTTGGAAAATTGTGCTCAAATAGGATGCTGTCACTGACGTGAATGAAAAACATTCTGCATCATGATGAAAGATTCAGTGCTTCTGGGAAAATGAAAACTGAGAAGCCGTGCAAATTGTTAGTGTCAAGTCTGACCACACCGCTTAATGGTATAATGGTGACTGATTTTAGTATGTTTGAAAATAGTATTATGATATTGCTGGGACCAGGGACAACTTATTCATGAAAAAGTTTCCTGCCTTCAAAGTATCTTCAACATAAATTCCCATCTTATGCTTCTCATGGCTAATTGCATAACTAATAAATGAATAATTAGACAAAATATAAATTGTCACATTTCTGTGATATTCTTTTTTGATTTAAGTATTCTTTCATGCTTCACAGTGAAGACAAAATTCTTCTTTAGCTTTTCTTTTTCCTTTTTTGCCAGTATTAAAGCTGTTTTCAGACTAGACCAGAAGTCACTTTTTTCTTTTTCAGGGTTTGTCTGCTTCTTCACAGGTGCCTGTTTATGTGACAGCTTTCTGAGTGCCTGTCCAAGTATTTTTCTGCTCATGCAATCTGTTTCAGGCTATGGATTTCCATCTCAGCTGCAACATGTAGCTGTTTGGAGTACAGCCAGTTCTGTCTGTCAATGGACAAGGTATTTCAAGAATTATCAGCTGCAAAGTTCTTGTATGAGATAACACCTCTTGCAGAAAAAAAACCACCACTGACAGTAAAAGAAAATGTATACAAAGGCTGCAAAGGGTTTTCTCTTCGAGCTGACAAACATTTACATTACAATCTCATGTCCTTTTCTAAAGTGATGCTAATTCTACAGTTTGGTAAATATTTCTATGTGATGACAGTGGGTCTGATTGTCTGATAAATTTAGGGAAAAAAATTTCAGCTGAGCTTAAATCTTTTTGGCTCGATCAACAGGTCTTACAGTTGGCTCTCAGTGTTGCTTTTAGGACAATTTTTATCAACTGTGTTCAGACAGTAGACGCTGAGGTCCATATTTTGCATTACTAGTGACTAATATCTGTGCCTGCAAAGTATAAAGTATTATAACTGAGATATGCCATATGAAAGAAAAGAGAAATCTGGGCTAAAATCAGAATACTTAGCAAGAAATGCAGTTCTTCAGGCCATGCTCCGAAAGAAAATATTTTGGATGAAGACTATGAATTTAATTTTCACTGGTTTTTTTCTTTTGAAATCTCATGCATTAATGGAATGTCAATGATGGTAGTGCAAAGATACAAACCATCCAGCTGTAGATTTAACAGCCCTGCTCACTTCTTTAGTTAAATCATTTGAATAGCAAATACACCCAATTGCCTCAATATCAGGTTTAATATGGAACAAATGATACACGCATGAGTGCAAGATACAGCATTAGATCTCTGTGTCCTTGTGGGTTAAGTAACAATTATTACTAAGAAATCAATTTATCTGTAACTGCATGGAGTTGGCTTTTAGCAAAGTTTTCAAGACTGCTTTAAAGGAGATAATATATTCATTGAAAAGAATGGATTTACTTCTACATTTTCCTAAGCTTCTCTCCAGGCAACTGCCTGACAATTTAATAATGATGAGATATTATTTCATGTTCTGCATTAGTGTTTTTAGCACCAACATTTCTAATGATTGTCTTTTGTAATCACCATGTGAAGAGTTTTCCTGAAATATCTGCAAAGCAATTTTTTTATTGTTTTCTTTTAAGATGGATTTTATTTCTTTTGCAATTCAGAGTAATTCCAACAAAGTAAAAAGTGGTTTTTAACTTTCAGAACAGCAGGTGCTTTTCTGCAATACTTTTGTTGGTTAGCCACACCATTTTTACATACTCGACAATCAAAGGAAAATAAGTTTATTTTACTTTACCCTATTACATTCTTGAAGAGTCAGTGGGGGTTTATTTTCACCTTCCAGATCAATCAATTTTATTCTTACAAATTTGAACAGGGCCATCCTCAGAAAAAAACCCTCCAAATAGTAGCTTTTGGTGGTGCTTGTCATACTGAAAAAAAAAGAAAAGTCTTCCTCATTTCTCTTTCTGAACTGTTTTCAGCCTTCTTCAATTTGTTTTCATTAGTCAGGCATCTTTTACCACACTACACTTGACCTTCCTAAATTTACATTAAACCTTTTATATAATAACATTTCCATGTATTTATCTGACCTCTTTTATCTTCATGTCCTGATAATTGTGAAGGTCTAAAGATTATTTTTCAGGATTTCTCTTAATCTCTCATACTATGTTTCTGTAGTTTCTTACATAGTTTTTTTAATGCAGGCTAACCTTCATATAAACCCATCTTTAAATCCGTTATGCATAATACTATTTCAACTAAAAAATTCTCTTGTATATAAATTATTAACATGAAAAGACTATATTAGCTAAATAAGACTGTAATTTTGCTGCTGTGCTTTCAGTCTGTACTGTGTATAAGTAATTGCATTTCCTCTGTATGATCATTGCAAGCTGTAGAGAACAAGTGAAAATGGACAAAAGCTGAAAACTGACTAAAATTAAACCTTTAAATCAATATCTAAACATCTATAAAAATCTCCTAATTTTTAAAGCTGAAGAACCATATTAGAATTCATGAACAAAAAGCTATCTCAATTTAGGGCTCATTTGATTAAATGCCCTCTTATTATGAAGAAGTGAGCGTTTTAGGACACCAGTTTTTATCTCTCTAAAATACCGATCTGTGCTTCTTCTTGAAGATGTACTTATGTGGTATTAATCAGACTTATCAAAAGAAAAATGTCAAAATAATGTTATTGAGCGATATTTGTAAAAGGGACACTTCCATCTTCACTGATACTAAACAAACAAGTGTTTTGATATTAATCATTCGGTAAATAATAATTAAACACTGGTGACTGGCTGTATTTGTGAGGTATGGATGTGCTGCATCAGGGAGCAGTGTATTCACTTTTATACCTTGGGGCATGTAGGTTCAGGCCCACAGACACTATCTGCCTTTTCAGCAAGTCCCACTGGGAGCCCTTCAGTGAGGAACTACAATGTTTTTTTCTTTTATTGTCTAGCACTGGAGATCAGGTGAGAAAGCAGCTGGACCAATCCTTTGCTGTTGGTGTGTGCCTGGGTGAGTAGAAAGGCTGAATAGACTACCCACTTCTGTTTGCTTTCCATGGATTCCAACTTGCACTTGGTACTTCCATCTTACTGCTCCAAGATCATGGACTTAGGTGAAATTGGTGTAGGTGTCTCATGAGTTTAAACTCTGCTGTTCAGTCAGGTCAGTATTGGACAGGGAGTGATAGGTACCCTCTGGGTCATATGTTCAGTGTCACGTGAGTGATGACTTATCAGTGAACAATGCACAGAGTGCATGTTGATCATTAGAGTGAAGGAAAAATAATGTGAAAATTGACTTCACAGCTAATTTTCAAAATACTCTCATGCTTGAAAGTTCGTAAAAAACCAATTATCTGAACTTCTGTGTTTTGTTTTTTGGAAAAGTTGCTCCTTGGGAAAATTGTATTTCTTCTTTTCTAATTTTTGATAAAACTTAAGGGGGAAGTAAGATAGATAATGGGGTATGAAGCAAGTTCTGTGCTTTAGGGAGCTCTTTATTCCCACACTGTATATAGCAATAGAATTGCAGGAAGATTACAAAAACACAATGTAAATAAAAAGTAAGTGCCAAATCAGAAAGTAGAAAATACTTTTCTTAATAGAAAAACTTACCAGGGACCAAATAAATTGACTTCTTGAAGGCAACTTGTCTATTTATTCTGTATCTAACTGAAGATGTCTCAGACTAGACTTTACATAAGCATGTTATAATTGCAGAAACAATTAATAGACCCATGTGAGTTATAATTGGAACACTTGCACTATTCTCACAGCTTTTAAAGTGCAATTTGGATAAAATCTCTTACTTTAATTTAGCTGTAAATCAGGTGTTACTCTTCACAGTTTTAGTTCTTGTACAGTCTCCCGGGCTGGTATTTAGACTATTTTAATCCTCTACTGCAAGGAGTTTAAGCGATTGTAAATGTCATATTTATTTCTGGAGCACTCACTCCTGTAGTAGTATAAATACTCAAAATGTGTTTACAAGGAATTAATGTACTCAAATTTCAATCTGATCAGAGCTACCAACAGAGTGTAGGAAGTGTTCTCTCTTTTTCACCCTACAACTTTTCTCTGCTTACAACAAATTTGGGCATTTTTGGGTAGACCATATAAGAATTTTTCACCTCAGTTGATTCAAAGAAAAATGTCCATTATTACACAGGTTCAGTAACATAGGATAGCAGGTTGAAAGGGCCCAGGCTGTATTCTAGCGCACCTCATATACTCAAAGCCATGTTGCTCAGGACTATGTCCAGTTGAGTTTTGCATACCTCAAAGCATGGACACTCCACAACCCCTTTGGCAACCTGTTCTATTGCTCAATTGTGCTTACAGTAAATCCATTTTTTTTCTTACACTTAAATGTAATTTCTTGGTTTTCTTTTTTTTTCCCTTTGTTTTTTCAATTTATGCTCAGAGGCTCTTGTCTTGTCAAGGGCACCACAGAGAAGAGTCTAACTTCATCTTTTTTAATATCCACCATCAGGTATTTATACACACTGGTAAGATCCCCTGTGAACCTCCAGGTGTCAGAGACTGAAATATTATATTTTATGACTTAAACATTTTCTTAAAAGACTTTTAAAACTGTATTACAAAAGATGTAGAGAAGACTACTGGACCCTGAATGGGGCCTGAGGCCTGACACTGCTCACTGATGAAGATAAGATAAAGTAACAACTCAGGGCTGGGGACATTCACTGAGCACAGGCTTAACATTCCAAGATGAGGACCACAGCCCCAGGGCTATCACCTGCCAGGCTCCCACAGACCCTCCACCAAAGGGCGGGGGGAAGAGAGGCTTTGGGTATCTTGGAAAAGCCTCTGGTCAGAAGCGCAGTGACTGCCCATCCTCCACTGTGCAGAGTCCAGCTGAGGGGTCCTCACTGGGGGGGGGGGGGGGGGGGGGGGAAAGCTTATCCACAGCAGAAAGGGGTGACATGGCCCATCACAGGGGCCCCCCTCAAAGGGGTCTCCAGACCCTGCACCAGAGCCCCTGAGATGATGCAACAGACCCTCGGGTTGAAAGGCACAGTGTGTCAAGCCAGCCCCTGCAAGAGAGGCACATGGGCGTTCCCACCTGGCCCAAAGTGTATATTAATCCATGGGATTCTGTACTCTGTGGTGTGTGGTGTGGTGGCATGACATGGTGTGTGGCAGCGTGTAGCGGCATGGCCACAGCAGCAGGGGACCCTCACCACCAGCAGACCGGATGGAGGGGAGCAACGAGACATCGTTGGGACCCTCGGATGGGTGATATGCTTCCACCTAACCCCTGTCACCTCTCCCTGTTCCCCCACCCCCCCACGCACACTTCTTTTTTCCATTTCTTTCTCTCTTTCTTTTCTCTTCCCTTCTCTTTGCCTCTTTTACTATTAAATAAAATACATCAATTTTTTGGCATCAACATCTAACCTCGTTTGATTTTAATCTTTTTTCTGGGAATATTTTGAACCTTCTAAGTTCCTTCCGGTTTATGCTCAGAGACTTAGCTTGCTTTGCTTTCCTGGGTCTAAACCGGATTTTAACACCAGGTTAAACAATCCCAGCTCCCTCTCTGACCCTGTGTATCAGATGATCTGATGACTTACATGCTTTTGTGTCACTTCACTTGTTTCCATCCACTAATACCAAGCTGTTTTCCTAGAATGACATGGCATTTAGATGATCCTTCTGAAGTGATATAACTCTCCTCTTTTGCTTACCTTTTGAAAAGTAGGAGACATGAAAAGAAAATCTCTAAAAGCAAGCAATGTTGCAAGAGGAAAAGATAGCCTGCCAACATAGGTTCTCTAGTGCTACTCTAGGTAAATATCAGTCACCAATCAGAGTGAAAATTATTGTGTGAGGAGGATGATGTTGAACTTCCCTCCTTCCCTGGTATGTTAGTTCATCATTTATCAAGGTTTAGATCCTACAAAGACTTACCGTCTATGTATATCTGGATACTTACTTTGAAGGCCGATGTACTGAAGATGTATGCCTGTAAGTTTTCTCACCATGGAAGAAATCAATCAAACCTTGTCATTCTTAAAGTCAATAGCAAAAGTCTTGGTGAACTGAGAGTCGCCAGGACTTTCTGTTGTTTTCTCCTTTACTGAACCAACTATTTGCAGTAACTACTAGAAACAATGTCGCTTCCTTTCACTTCTCTTGAGTGCCCATTAATATACCGCCGATTTTATTGCTGTTAACTGTTAACATCACTAACCTTTCAGGTTGCCATTGATTTTTTTCTGAGTTGCTATCATCCCAGAGTTTTACCACTGGAATTTCTAGTCCACAGATAGGAAACTGGGAGGAAATTTTTGTCTTTCCCAGAATATGCCCAGATGGGAGCTTGGTAACTGGAGAGCTTATTAAGCTCAATGACAAAGCTGCTTAGCTCCACAGTCAAGGGGGTGGTGGAATTGTAAGGCATCTGGAAATCATTTGTCTTATTTATATCAAAGCTTTTTATGGAGTCAGCATTGTGCTGTAGAGCATCCAGATACTGAAGAGTCAGCGTTCCAACATAAGACTCTCCTAGTAAAATATTTTCAGCTAAATCTACCACCTCATTGCATTGAGATAGAATTATTACAGGCATGTATTTCATGAACTGTGCAGTTCATGAGCAATGAAATTTTAATCCAGCTGCACAGTAATTTTCAGAACTGTGAGGATTTCATCTTAACTTTATATCCCTGCCACCTTGAATCCTGGCACATGCCTATGGAGAGAGATCAATTAGATTTACTGTTAGCTGACAGGGCAAGACATGAGAATAAGAGGAACAAAGTTAGCTAATCGGGAAGTTTAGGGATTAAACCAGACATTTCCAAAGTTCTTATCCATTACTCTCTGAAAGAGAAAATGGTATGTTGTGCACACAGCTTGAATACACTAATCAACAGTTTTCTGGTTGAGAATTGCACTAATGAAAATAAATTTCAAGTGACATCTTAGCTGGAAACATCAGTGTATGTGTCTAGGCCAGACAAATTCATTTAAAATGTAGGCAATGGGAACAAATACCAGCTGTATCTCCAGCCCTGCACAAATAGCTAAATAAATAAAATGGTTTGCTAGGGGTTTCCAAAGTGTCCATGAGCATCACCTGTTTTGATTTGATGAGGTGGCTGTCAAGTCATGGTGCTCTCCAGATGACTTACTGAGTACCACCAGGTGCCCAAAGCACATCCTCAGTGCTCGTAGTTGTGTTGTCATGGGCAGGATGACCATTTTGGACAGAATGAGCAACACATCAGTTTTTAACATGAATCTGGAAACCTGCCCAGATTACACACCTGTTTGTGTGACTTTCACCTCAAAGGGAAAGGAGCTTTTAGAACTCCTATATAGTTTTTCTTGAGCATATGCAATCATAATCAATAATTGTGACTTCTTTCCTTGCTCTCCCCTTCTCCAGAAATCCACCCTTCCATCTCCTTTATCATGCTAATACAGAGTTCAGCCGAGGACTGGCTGAGGTTACACATATGTACATGAGTGGAAGAGCTGTAAACTGTTGATGTACCAACAAACAGCAGTTCTACTGACCCAGCTGTAGAACCTGTTCCTTACTGTACGTGGGTAGAGACAAAGGAGAAAGACCAGGGTTAGCTTCTCAATCAATATATTGCTGTCTATTCTTGCAGCCCAACTTATATATCTTGTTTCTACTGTTCTATCTTCTTTTTCACATCTCTCAGATTGATTTGGTTTTTGCCTCACTCATCTATTTCCTCCTTTTTTTTCCCCCTTTTGTATACTGAGTTTTAAGGTGTGGTTAATGCTTTCTGCAAAGCTATTTTTCATTCTTGTCTTGAACCTAGGAATGTTGGCAATTGCAAGTTTTTTGTTTGCGTTTCAGGTATTTACATCAAAAATATAAGTGTAGATTTATAAGTAGGTCAGCTTGTGGATACGTTGGTGCTTATTGATAATTCCTGATGGACTGCACCATGCAGATCCTGCCTTTTCCGTCTCCATATCTGCAAAAGATGTCATTTAAAAGTGCCAATTTAAAGTCTTGCATTCCTTTAACAAATGATGCTACTTTTCAAGTTTGTGGGAAGTTTCTCATGTAACTGAGGCAGACAGCTGGGAAGAGTGGAGTTGCTCATGATTCTACCCATAGCAGCCTTCATTTCAGAAGTGTTTCATTTGGATTTTTTATGGGGAACCTAGCATTTATGTCCCAGTTTTGTATGCCCCTATAAATTTTACCTATACAAGAATCATCCTGTGTTTGCAGGATGACATGAATTTGTGTGTGTGGGCAAACCAGATCCCAGTCAGGGCATATCTGAGCTTCTACTCGACTGCCTAAAATTGGTCTACAGGATTAAGTCATCCAAAAGTATGGGACAGTGATTCTGTTGTTGTAAGCGCTGATGGGTTGAACGAGGCTGGATACCAGGTGCACACCAAAACAGCTCTATTATCCCCTCCTCAGCTGGGCAGGGGAGAAAAACTGTAATGATATATATACTCTTGCAATGTATAAAGCCATCTTCTTTGTCTCTAAAGAGCAGAATTTCTTTCATTCAACAGCCTGTATAGTTGCAGACTAGGAAATCTGTGACAGGGAAAATTTTATTTCCTGGACACGTTCCCTATATAGCTCTCATAATCAGAAAAGACTCTCTTGAATTGTAGGGTGAGCCTGGAGCACCTTATTTTTAAAATATTGATTACTTTGTCTTCTGGGGATTTGTCAATTCTTTTTTAAACTCATTTTTGTGCTTGGCCTCCACATTCCATAGGAATGTGCATTGCAGTTACCCTTCCTTTTGATGGAAAAGAAATTCTGTTAATTAAGAAATTCTGTTAATTTGTTTTAAACTTGCTGTGTGATGATTTCATTGATCATTCACATCACATGTTCTTGTCTCAGAAGAAACAGCAACAATCATTCCTGGCTTAGTTTCTCCTCATCAATCAAAGCTTTATTAACTTCTAACGTACTCATCTTTTTTTTTTTTCTTTGTATTTTTTTCAAAACTAAACTATATAGTTTTCCACACATCTGATCACTCTTATATTTTTGCTGTTTACCATCACTCTTCTAATTCTTTTGCATGTTCTTTGTACGTGCTGATCAGAATTAGGCATATCATGGCTTCAGCAGTGTCAGATTGACACTCGTGATTGCTATTTCTTTTTAAACAATTGAAAATGTTCTATTTGCCCTTCTTTGGTAGAACTTTGAATTTTTGAAGGGCTCAGGATGACGAGATGTCTTTTTAAATCAGTATCAGTAGAGTAGGACACTGTAGATGTTAATGTTTTTTCCATGTGTGTTATATGCACTTTTCTATATTTAATTTAACTTGCTCCTGCTTTTATCACTGTATTATCTCTCAGCCCCTTTTCAGTACACTTCTTTAAGCTTATATTTTGATGATCCTGAATAATTCCTATCTTCACAAGTCATGCCTTTTCCCAGATCATATATAAAGATATTGAAGTGAGCAGGCTCATATATTGTCCTCCTGGTAACTGCCCTTCTTCCTCCACAGAGAGAAGTAGTTATATAATTTTACCCTGATATCATTTTTTAAAATAAATTAAATTAAAAGAGGCCTTTCCTTTATCCCCAGGCAGCTAACATTTTAAAGAAACATTCATGCCTTGAATTTTAAAGTTTTATGAATATTCAAGTACAGAATATCTGTTGATTGCTTATAAATGATGCTTAATGAAGTTTTCTTGGCACCCTACTTCAAAATTGAAGAAAAAACACCTAGAATATACTTGGTGAATCCATTGCTGGACACCTGGAAGAACTTGGAAACACTGCTTCTGTGGAATAATGTCAGTTGTAGAATATTGTTGAGGATTGAATCATCAGTCCCTAGCACAACCCCTTGCAAGTTTAGGTATGCTGGTGTACCTAAAGAGCTATACATATAAGAGATTTTAGTCTGAATAGCACCTGTCTTTAGTTGTGGAAGAAGACGTAATTCACTCTCCCTTTTATTGATAGTGTTGTACCCTGCCATGAGTAAAGCTCAAAACCGATCTTATGACCTGTAGGTGGAAAATAATAATTGAGGGATAGCAAAAATTATGTCATCTATAAGCCATTACTCTTTGGGGAAGAACTGTGCCCTAGAGTCCTAGTTTCAAAATTACCAAGGCTTTGTTTTATATGGGATGCTTTGTGTGTGTGTGATATTCCTGAGAAAACAGAGGGCTGTATTTATGCATATGTGACAGAGATGGATCATACTCATGCATTATCTGTTCAAGGCTAGATACTGGTGAGAGCAAGGTCTTGGGGCATTTAATGCTTTCTAAGCATGATCCAGTTTTCCAACTAGATGTTTCTGATCCCTTGGCTTTAGGTTGCTCAAATAATGACCATAGTTTTAATGTTATTAGTCATTGCTCACTTAAGACCTCGATAATAATGAAAGCATAATATAAATTGGACACTCCTCAGGCAGTGTCTCATCCTTTAGGGAAGGAATATTTTTTTCTTTTGCTCTGCAGGATGCTTCATTGCTGATTAACATGCAATGAGAACAAATGGCTTGCAACTGGTACTAGTGTTTACTTAACTGAGCTTCACAACTGTCCTGCAGTGCTAAGGTGCCAAGCATATGGCAGTCATCTGCTAATTAAGCAAAGCACTTTGATTAATATGTATTTTTTCCGACATGCTGCACAATGTACTTGATCTCTACTAACTGAAACAACAGTGTTTATTCAAATGTCTACTATTTTCACTGTCAGTTTTGCAACCCTTCAGCTTGCTTCATGCACTAGCAATTTCTTTTTTGTTGTGGCAATCCTTCAGAGACATCTGGGGTCAAAAGGTGCTACTTTTCCTTTATGTAAGTTCTTCTAAATCTGGATTTAAATCCTAAAATCTCCGGATGGTTCTGGTGGACAGGTGAGAAATTCAGAGACATATAGAACCTTCAGCATAAATGACCACCTATCCACCTATCCAAATTGATGTTAGATGCACTACAAAAAACCCCAGAAAACTGAAACAGCAACCCAAGTCTAGATTTCCCTCATCTTATTTTTGACACAATGGAAATGTCCAGCTTAGAAACCTAGTGGCTATACACAGCCAAGTTAGGACTTGTCTGGTTATGTTAAGAAGGGTCCATGTTAAGTGGTGGGACAGTGATCCTCTACAGGCCAAGTAGAGAGGACCATTCCAGATTTTGCTGACCACCCTCACCATAGTCAAAGTTGCTGGCATGAAAAAAAACCTTCTGAAAGAAACATTATATATATATATACATATATATATATATATATATATATATATATATATATATAGTATAATGGCAGGTAGAGTATTAAAAAACCACCAGACTTTTTTTAACCATAAGAAAACTTTTTAAAGATCCATGCTTAAACCATCATGAATGGATATGAAGCATATGACAATATTTAGTCTCAATGAAACTTAGAATTCAGTAGGGATTCCATTTTATGTGGAGACAAGTCCATGTGTTTGTTTCTGTCATGTCCCTTATTTTGTGAACTGTAATTTTTCTGTTCCCAAATATAGTTAATTTTTTCTTATTCTAGATTATTGGTATAGATACTAACCCCTATTCCATATAAAGTCCATGCTTGTAAGGACAGCAGGTGAAATCAATAATTTTAATTTTCAGTGAGGAAATGGGATTCATACAGCAACCTTGGCTGGAATAATCTCTTGATTTTTTTCCTCTGTCTTGTGTCATATTTGACAGCACGCTTTGGAATGATGGCCTGTTGAAAGAAATTGTTCCATATGGAAGACCCAATAAGAATGTGATACAAGAAAGCATGACATTTGATTTCTTTTTAATTTGTAAAAAGTTATTTAGAAATAAAAGGAATACAGTGATTGCCATTAACATTTAAAGATTTTTCTTCCATTGAGCTACCTGAGGCTATTTACTGGCTGAGTTTTGGATGTTATCTGGTTGGTGGGGAGAAGTGGGTGCCTTTGCATTACCAAAAACTCATCCTTTCGCAGACCCAAGAACTTGTGTGGAAGTTATGTAGATAGAATACAGAGCCTGAGTTTAATTCGATGTTAGCATTGATCTTCTGAAGGCAAGTTGAGTATATTTTCCATGATCTCAGAAAATCTATATGGAGCTTGGTGTTTGGTGTGTCCTACAATGAAAGCCAGTGAAGAACAGGATGCCTTATTCTTTTTTTACACAAGGCACAAAAATCTCCATTTAATAATTTTAAATTACAATCATATTAAAAGTGTGATTGTTAAGGTTGTAGAATCCTTCTAAATAAGCATTTCTCGATGACATCATGTAGCAGGTACCTTTTAGTTTTGTGTCATATTAATGGCACGTGCTTTTTCCAACAATGTTTATGATTCCTTCCTGCAGCTGCGGATCAGACTAGGTTATAATATTGTCTCTTTCTGTCCTTAAGATATATAAATCTGTCAATCCCTTTATGCTCTAGTCATATATGATCTAGGGTTTCTGCTGAGTGGAAATGCTTAGAGCACAGCCAGATGTGTTATAGGTGATTTAAAGGAAAATGAGAAATCTCATCAGAAGCTGTCAAGGGACCTTTATGGCTTTGGTGTCACAGGATTGAATTGTGAGAACTTTTGTACTTCTTGTGGGTGCATTCAAAATCTTTTAATCTTTCAGGAAGCCTCTCAGCATTGGTTTCCCTTTAGACCTGGTATCTGTAGGCAGTTCAGTGTATGACAATCATGAATTTTGGAGAAATGGTGTTAGGCACTTTTAGTGTTAGGAAATCTTTTGTAAGATATGCTCATCCCCCACTTTAGCTTTCAGAGTCCTTCCTAGCTGAATTTGTCTGAAGCTCAAATTGACATCAGTCATGGTGCGAATGTCCAGACCTTATTGAAGGCAAAAGATTCCTGAGAAAAGTTTGTTCTGTTCATGATGGCCCCAGACATGCTCTTCTTGTGCATGTCTGTACCCCAGAACCCTTTTCTCATGTTTAGTGTGAATCAGTCTTGCAGCACTTTAAATCTGTAATTCATTGTTCACAGGCACAGCGAAAAGATTGTTCTGTTCTTTGCAGCTGCCTTTTGTTTTTGAAGCTGTAATCACTGTCCCTCCTTGTCTTTTCTTTGGTCTCACCCCATTCTTTCAGGTTTTCTTTCCTAACTGCCTGTTTGTATGCCTGAATAGGATATTTATCTTTTCTTCATGGTAATATTGATTTCTTTTTTGGAAGGTTTCTATGCAAGTAGGTGATCCTAGACCTATAGTTTTGTGATTGATTATTCCTCTCTCAGCTAAGTACTCACTTTCTCTTATCCTAAAATAAATCTCTCAGAAAATCTGCTCAGTGCATCTTTTAATTTTCACAGGCAAGCAGCCTCCTGGTTATGTTTACTACTGAGCTTTGCACCTACTCTGTAGTTTCACCAGGACTCTATATCCCTATTTAGCTTATGACAATGCCAACCAAGAGCAGCAACAAAACTCCTTTATTTGGTCAGTGCATCTTCCTTGCCCAAAAGTCATTATATTTTATTCTAAAGAGACGCATTTTTGTTGCTCACAGTGGCCGATGCTATTTCAGATGTAAAATGAACTGCAAAGCAGGGAGGCAAAAGGTAAAAATAAGAAGAACAGAAGGTGTGTATTGGTATTTTAAGGAAATGTGAAAGTATCACATTCCCTCTTTTCTTACTCAGTGAAGAAAGGTTTTGACAGTGGCATGGATTTTTAGGTAAATTGTTTTCTCTCTTTTACTTCATTCTCTAAAACAAATGTTTGCATGTGAATAATTTTCTTGCCATTAGAGGGTTTTCTACATACCTTAATACCAGCAAATTTCCTTTTCAGCATTTTTGGACACATTGTTCTGGGTAATATACATACCTATTTGGCCTTTGTCGTTTTCTTTCAGATGGCACTAAGCAGCAGCCCAGTTAAGAATTCTCTAACTATCCTAACAAATAAACATTGCACAATATAGTGTATTTCAGCATGTCACAAGATTTCCCAACAGATTATGTCCTTTAAAATGAGCTGTATTACCATGCTCTGTAACACTAGCTGGTTAAAGCAGTATTTGTATGCTTTGTCTAAGGAAAACAATAAAATAAACAAGGAGCCCTAGCTAAACAGACTGTAATTCCAGTACTAACCCACATTTTCATATCCAAATCATGTTAATTAATTTCTGGAAGAATTCATTCAAATATTTAAAATGAAGTAATTGAATAGAAAATTGGGGGGTTTTATTGTGTGGTCAGTGACACATTATCTCTCTCTTTGAGAAATGGAATAGCTTGGCCTGTACAGAACAACACATGAAATATTATGGTGATACAAATCTGACTTCCATAGAGTTGCTTCTAGCCTATTTACACAATTTAAGCACAGAACATTAATTTTTGAGATCTGTTTAATTAACTGAATGCCAAATTAAGTTTCCTCCAGCAACTTTGACTCTGTAAACACAAGGTAGCTCATACCCTAAGGATTTTGTTGCTTCCATTGACATAAGTTCTGCTACAAAATTGTACCGTCTTCCAAAACACGTTTATGTAGACAACATTCATGTCGTGAAGCTGCACATTGCCCTGGTGCCCTTTCACCTCAGTGGGCACTTCATTCAAGCATTTTCAGAATAGGTTTAGAAAATGTTTCTCTTGCAGAGAACGGTTAGAATAGTGTTTCTTCTGTCTCAAATAAATCTGATGCTGCTAAATTTCCTTCTCAAGTGAAAGACTAAGAGGCTGTTGACAGTTATGTAAATGATGAAAAAGATACTTCAGTTACTACCACTGTGATTCAAAATAATAAAAGCAAATTTTTCCACATAGGCTTAAAAGAGTAACAATCTCATTTTCCAGAATGGATGACCAAATTAGTTAAACATCTGATGCTGTTAGACTCCACATGAGAGGAACATTGGCTCTTTTTGGCATTAGCATCAACACTGAACATTAGTTATTATTAGAAATTCAGGAAAGGCAAGCTTAGGCTTTCCATATATGCAATGTACATTATGCATCATACATTGTTCTTTTCCTTACCTGAAAGGAAACAGTGGAATTAAAAATCTATTTATTTCAATAGGGATTTGGCATATTTGCAGTGATTGAAGGAGGAAAGACTATTACAGCTACATTTCTTAGTAACTGGAAAGTGTTAATTACAGTGATAGTACTTTCTTTCCATGTGATATTTAATAATTTTGCTAAATAACTCTAATAAAATATTCACATTTGTATTTTTACATGCCTGCCAATTTTAAATTCTTTAGTAATGCACACATATAAAGTTCTCAAGATGGAGTTTAATTTCATTACACAACCAATTTAAAGTCCTTTCATGAACAATTGAATGGGGAGAATATCCTGGAAATTCTTTGTAAGAATTTAACTAGAAATCATGTCAGGTTTAACTAAGATGATATCCTCTAATTTGCTTGTAAGTCACCATATTTTCTTCTGCTTCTTGTCAGTGGTTTGTAATGAAGGTTGCTTAAATATGTGTTACTGCCTCTGTGAAACTGACAGGGTGGAATAGTAAATATAGTATTTAGGTAACTGTAGGGGGTTCAGTTCGTAAACCAGGCGGAAACACCAATTAAGTGTAGTGGTTTGGTTCAAAATATCCATTACTTACTTGTTTACCTTCTGTGAGATAAGAATTAGGAGAAAGCAAAACAGGCACAAAACTTAAACAGCTGCAGTACAAAGAAAGAGTTTTATTACTAATAGAATTAAAAGTAAAGAGAAATAACAAGAAATTAAAGCAAACCCCCTCCACCCCCTTCCAGCACTTTCTTCCTTTTACCCAACTCACACAAAAGGTAACAGAACATGGGATTTTAGTCAGTGTTACAGTTCTTGATAAGTCTCTCTCTTATGCTCAAGGAAAAAAGGGGTTTCTTCTGCTTCACATGGTTCCCAAACTGCCACCAACAGCAGACCCACCCAGAAAGAAACAATCTGCTGTGGTGGAAAACATCTCTCCCATGAAAAATCTCACAGTTCCTTCACACTGACAAACACGGGCCATCACATGGGGTTATTAATCTTTTTAAGGATGAGTTATTTTGGCCTGAACACAAAGGCTTTCTTCACCACAAGTCTCTAAAAGCCTCTCACTGCCTCTATGTAGGCTGGCATAGACACTCTTCACAATCTTCACAGGCCGCACATGAATTCTCCATCCCCCCATGCACTTCAAATGGATTAAAGAGACAGTTTGTGATACTACAGTTTCTTACCACAGCATACAAGAAGTTTCTTTAAGCTATGCGCGAGAAATGCGGCACCGCCCTCTTTTCTCCCGTTGCCATTTTTCAGCTTTGTCTCACGTGACTCACTTTCTCTTTCTCTCTGACTCTGAAGCCACCATGTTGAAGAGTGTCCTTGTTCAGGCTTTACGGTGGAGAAAGCCTCACTCCCTTTGTGCTGCTGGCTGCATGGTGTCTTCTTCAGTTCAGCTCAAAGTGTGCTGGCTGCAGAAAGGAGGCTACGCCAGCTCCTGTTGGCTCTGCTGGCTCTGCATGGAGAGAAGAGGATAAGGACTCGCCGGTCCCAGGAAGCCGCACCGGATGGGTTCAGCTGTGTGGCAGTCCATGGCTGGTTTTAGTTGCCTGGGCTCTGGGACAGTTCCCCACCCAGTGACCCAGGGTCCGTGCTGTGGCGTTGGGAAAGGGGCTCGGCAGGGGCCACAGCCCAGCCCGGCGAGGCCTGGAGGCTCAGAGGCCTGCCCCCCCCACCTGCCTGCAGGTGAGCTGGAACAAAAGGCAATTCCTGCCTTTCCATGCGGTTTAAATATGTAAATTGTGAGAAGCGTCATTAGTCTAAAAGACTGTCCATCAACTCAGGTTCAACCCGCTACAGTAACTTAAACTTCTGTGTTTCCTGAGACATGAGGCACTGTTGTGTTACTCTTCAGTGTTGATTCCTATTTGGCTTTTTAAGATGATACTATTTCTGTGTAAATTTAGTTGCACCTCAGATTTCTTTCAGCTTGAAAGATCAAGTTTATCATTATTGCTATTCTAATTCATCTCTAGGTGTTTGAGTCTTTTGTAGCTGGCACTAATCCCCTGAAGTGGGGAATTTAGATTTCTTAGTGACATGTTAATGCCAATATAATAACACTAACAGTAGGGAGGCCCAGATTCATGTTCTCATAGTGATTAAAAAGGATTTAAAGTACCTTTTCTTAAAAGAGCTAATTATTACCATTTACAATGTTCTGTTAAATCTTCCTTGTTTAGCAAAGGACCTTAGGTACCATTGAGGCACCTCACAGTGTTTGCAGTAAATCCTCTGAGTGAGACTTCATGCCTAGTACCTCCAACTTCAAAAGAAACACACCAAAATATGTTTTACCTCTAGTAACCAGCTCTTCACATCTCCCTGGCAGACTAGTGTCATGGCCTGGAAGCGGGCATGATGTTCGCTATAAATCCTTCTTGGGCTGACCAAAGGCTCCACGTGTCAGGGAACTCTTACGCTTTATTGTATAAATTAACTCCAGCAACTAACCTGTTATTTAGTCATAGAAGTGTTGACTAATAAGCTCCCAACTCTTACAAAGAACTTTAACAAGCTCCCAACTCTACAACAAACTCCAGGTACAGAGCAAAAGATAGAATATGATTGCAGCACTTGCCAGGATAAAATGAGGGAGGAGAGGAATAAAGGCAGAAAAGAGAGAAAGAGAAGGAAAAAGATCACCAGGCCTTAGATTCTGCATTCTTCCTGCTGCTGTGGGTGATCCAGATCTGGGGCTGACAAAAGACAGAGAGGAAGAAAGTGATTTACTTTCTTTTATTCTTTACCTGATATACTCCTCTTATGTAAAATAGATTTTTTGCACTGTTTGTGCCCTCTTTTTTGCAAGTGCAGTGTGTCCCTTAGAGCCCTCCCAGGAACAAGCTGGGGGAAGCTGGGGGTCTGTGGTGGTCCTGGAGCCCCTTTTACTGAAGTACCTGGGACTCAATCCTTCTCACAGGTGCACAGAAACAGGCATGTTGATGTTGGGGTCTCCTCCCCTGCCATGGAGCCCTGGGAGATGGGCCCTGGGGGGGGAGGCACGGGGTTTCCCTGCCCCTGGTCAGTCTCATTTCCCATTGGTTGGTTTGTGTTCCCCGGGGTGGCCAAGGACCCTTGGGTCCCGCGACTGCAGAGTTCCTGAGGTGAGCCCCGGCCATGCAGCTGGAGAAATAAACCTCCCTGAAACATCTACCACGAATCTGTCCATATCTACTTCTTTTCCACGGGACTCCTGGTTTGAAATATGCTTGTTGCAGTAATCCCCGCTGCAACAAACTGGTGGAGGAATGCAGGCAAGACATCGATCCCTGAGGAAGATTCGTGAGTAAAATAACCACTCTAGACCTCTCTCTTCTCATCTTGGTTTGGATATTCTCTCTGGACTATGGAAGAATCGTGGGAAATGGGGCTCTCTGAACCACAGAAAAAAATGTATCTAGAAGTAAAAGGAATCCTTGAACAACAAAACAAAAAAGTAATGCAACCGGGAGATCTAGAACATTTCTTCATCTGGCTTTTCAAAAGGTTCTCCGATATTTCTCGAGACTTACTTTTTGATATCGAACCTCCTGTATCTTGTGAGGGGTGTTTCTGGGACGAGATCTGGGATAAAGTATGGGATCAAAGAGAAGCTTTCTGTGCATACCTTATAATCAGGGAAGCTCTTGAGAAGCATTTGTATGGTCCCACTACCCCTAAAGCAGAAGATCATACTTATCCCGTGGTCGAGACCGCGCGGCCGCCATCCCGGGAGCACATGACTGCAGCCGTGCCGGCGGAGGTGCCTGTGCTGGATGCGCCCGGCCCCCTCGGGAGCGCGCGCCTTATCGCGGACCCCATCCCTGTCTCGGGGTCCCCTGCCACGTGACCGCGAGTGAGGGAGCGATGCTGCAGGCGCCGCGGGCGCCGTGGGCCACGAGCAGCCAGGAACCAGGCATCGGCGTGGCAGGCCACTCTGAGAGACTGGCTCGGAGAGCCCTGCGGAGGGAGAAGCGGCGGTTTCCACAGCGACACGAGAAGCCGCGCAGCGCCGAGCTGAAACGGGGCCACACTCAAAGCAGCGTGGAGTTTGCGGAGCGGAACCACTCACAGGGCGCGGAGCCAGCGGTGATGGCAACGCGGGGCCGCGCAGAGCCCAGACACGCGCCGGAGCAGCGCCGCTCGGAGAGCGCGGAGCAGCCGCAACGCGGGGGCCCGGCCGAGACGTCGGAGTCAGTGAGGCAGCAGCCACGCGGGACCAGCAGCCACGACGAACACGCAAGCACGTGATAGGAGGAGTTGTAGCCACGAAAGTCACAGGAACTGTGAAATGGTACAATGTAAAAAACAACTATGGATTTATAACATGAGATGATACAGGGGGAGATCTATTCATCCATAGAACTGCCATTAAAAGGAATAACCCTAAGAATTACCTGCAAAGTGTAGGAGATGGGGAAGTTGTACAATTTGATATAGTGCAAGGAAAGAAGGGTTTACAAGCAGCAAATGTTACTGGGCCTGGGGGTATTCCAGTCAAAGGCAGCCGTTATGCACAAAATTATAAACAATATCCATCCCAGCAATTTCCCTACCCACAGCCTATTTTCCCCTTTTACCCTATACCCAATATGAACCCCTTCCTAAGTTTACCCATCCCCAGTTTATTCCTAATCCATTCTTCACCCCATGGCTTCCCTATACAATTCCATTTCCCTACAATTCCTCTCCGATGCCGAGGGTGGGATGAAAAGAGGGAGGGAAGAAATTAAACCCTCTCCTGCCTCAGTTTCCCCACAAAGCATGCCCGGAGAGTTCTGTCTCCCCTCTGTCAGCCCTAAGATGTTCCAGAGAATCTGTTTGGACATTTAAAGACTCAGGAGAGTGGCTTGTTTTGTCTTGAAACTGTTCTTGTTATCCAATCATTTTCATTCTCCTTTTATTAAAATAAAACGGGTGAGATGTTGGGGTCTCCTCCCCCGCCATGGAGCCCTGGGAGATGGGCCCTGGGGGGGGAGGCACGGGGTTTCCCTGCCCCTGGTCAGTCTCATTTCCCATTGGTTGGTTTGTGTTCCCCGGTGTGGCCAAGGACCCTGGGGTCCCGCGACTGCAGAGTTCCTGAGCTGAGCCCCGGCCATGCGGCTGGAGAAATAAACCTCCCTGAAACATCTACCACGAATCTGTCCATATCTACTTCTTTTCCACGGGACTCCTGGTTTGAAATATGCTTGTTGCAGTAATCCCCGCTGCAACATGTTGAGGCAGAAGTGCAAGCCTAGAAACTGAGAAGGAAGTTGCCTCAGGACAGCTCTGCCCCACCTCCATGGGGTTCTCTCTTCCATTCACAACTGTCCTGTTGCTTCAGTTGGAATGTTTGAGACAAAGCATGCTTATGCCTGGTCCTCCACAACTAGCTAGGGAGTCAATAACCTGCACAGCTCTGATGTTGACCTGGGTAAGTACCTACCAGATCACTATTTATTTGTTCCAAACTGCATACTCCTTTCACTGACAGATACAGTGTTTATGGTGGTTTTCAGCCCTATTTGTGTAAGTTCATCCTCCTGTTTTTAGTGTCCAGAGAAAGTAAATACCTGTGTTTCAGAGGGATGTGTTAACTCACACTTAGGTGCAGCAAATACACCTTCTCCCTGTCATTGCTCACAGTGTAGTTTCCTTCACAAAAGGCACATTTTATGCTATAAAAATGAGAATTGCTTTTCTTACTGCAAGGCTTCTTGCTTGTATTCCTACTCATTAAGGCCTTCCTCAGTGGCACAAAGTGTGTGGGACCAAATGAGTGGGAAAGCATCCGGGTTTGCCCTGTGGAAGGCAGATGTGCACTACTGCTTCATGCTAGTATGATCATATTTTACTTCAGGTCCTCCCGAAGCCAAAGGAACTCATTCAAGAAGAGAGAAGGTACCAATACATTTTGCTGGCTCAGGGCCTTTGTGTGGGTACGTGACTGCACTGCTGACCACATCTTGTCAGTCTTGCAGGTGTGCATTTGCTAAGAGGCAAAGGATTCCTCCTGCCCCAGTCTATACTGCTTTCTCCAGAGTGGCAGGCACTGCAGAAATGCATGAAGAGGAAAAATACATAGTTCCTAAGCACTGATCTGTTCTCACAGGATTTAAGGGTAGATTGCGAGTTAGTATATACAGTCTGTCTACAGAAAGAGATATATGCTTTATTTTTCTTGTACACTGTCGCCTGTAGGTTTATAACTGGTTGAGTACTAATTTATTTCACACATACAACTCATTTTTGAAGTACAGTGAAGTATTTGTATGGAAACTTCATTTAAATTACTCCTCAAACCCAAGATGTATGGTACTGCACCTGTCAAACCCAAGAGCTCAATAATTATGAAAAAGATTTGAACTATCGCCTTCTGCTTTGAGGTTATTATAATAACAAGAATGATAAATCATTACTATAGAGGATCTTTTTTATTTTTGAGTATTATTTTACAGGATATCTTCTTCTTGCCTTAGAGTGTAATTTTATTTACTTTTTCTTAAATTTTGTTTTCTTTTGGAGATTCAAAAAAATCTGTTTCTTGATATTGCTTAGATTTAAATTTGGACAATATTTCTCATCTAGATAGATACTAAAAAATATCACTTGTTAATATTTATCTTAAGAATCTTGCATCAATTTTTAAGAATCTCAAGAAACCTCAAGGAATTGAGCATAAGAACTAAGTTGTTAGTACAATTTTAACAAGAGGTTGAACATAGAATTGGCAGGACAGTAACCTAGTTCTACAGTAGTGGTAGAAGCTAACCAGTATGTGTATGCTGTCCTGAATTCTGCATTGCTGTAGTATTTGAAAGCAAGGTCCTTGTACAAGTCTAACATATAAATATTTTTCAGTCAATTTTAGCACAAAATTCAGTATGAGGTGATGTAAACTTATGCTCTTGTGTTCTTTAACTGAACAGAAGGAAATTATTTGAGAAAAAACTGTTTCTTAATTTTTTTTTTTTAACCCTGACATCTGTTAGTTCTTACTACTGTGTAAACAAGTAATCTCATATATTATAAATAAATTTTATTTTAGTAAAAAATATCAAGGCCCATCAGAACTTGTATCTGTCAACTTCCTTCATTGGTTTAATGTGATTTGTCACAAGAAAACTGGATTACTGCAAATTAACACCATTATAAAAATGAACACCATCTATGTTTAAATTTCAATTGGAACATTTGGAATGCAGCCTTGGAATACAGCATGAAACTGGAAACATTTGCCTTGAAGACTTGTAAAACATATTTCTTAGGCAAGATAAATTTTAAAAAAATCCAAACAAATAAAAATATTGGGGCCTAGGTATATACCACAATTCCAATGCAAAACACTTCAAGGGGTTATTCTGTCTAACTCAGAAGCTATTCCTTTGTGAGCACATGAAGAAAATATGGTTTCTAAAAGAGAATAATTTCAGGTTTTAGTAATCTTACGCGTTAAAACCTTTCAAAATAGCTTGCACCTAAATTGTTGAGGTTTGAGTTTTTTATAAAAAGGCCCTCAGAGGTGGTGAGGGGGTTTGATGTGGCTGCGGATAGGATCTCTAGGAGTAAAAGAAACACATAGATTCTATACTACAACAGCTGTTTCCAAGCCCACAGACTTTTTCTATTGCCTTGCCTATACCTTAGGGGGTTTTTTTAAGTCTGTCCTTGTATTAGGACATCCCTGCTAAGAATAGAAAGTGAAATCTTACACATTCTTTTCTCTTAGAAAAATAAATCTTGGACTATTCAGGATATCTAGTAACATTCATAAAATTTGTTGGACCATGGTTTAAAACATTTGTATCCTAACTCATTTCCAGCTGTCTTCTCCTACAAAATGCAGCTTCTGCTTGGAAGGGACATGCAGAAGCACTTTTTCAAGGTATTCTGAGGAGCTTATGGGGATGTGATGATATCAAGGGAGGTGGCTTTATTTATGAACTGATGAGCTTGTCCCAGTTTTTAGTGGAGTTTCTTATATCTACAAAAAAAAAAAAAAAAAGTACATTTCAGGGCAACATATTTTAGTTTTAATATTAGTTATATGTTTGTCTGTAAATGCTCCTAATTAGAGAATCTTAATCTTGTATTATTTGATGACAACCAGCAATTTAGTTGTTTATGTAACTTTGTAAATAGTTATCTGTTTTTCAGAGAACTGCTTCTATTTGATGAGTGTGTTTAAATGTTTTATGAAAGCATATCTCAGACTTTTCAGACAGAGTATTTTGCACTGTTAATATTTAAAAGAGATTAATTAAATGTGAAGTCAATGATTTTTAAGTTGTGCTTTAGCCTGCTGTGTCCTGTCAAAAGGTGTATGCTTTCTTGCTGACAAAAATCTTATTAAAATCTACACTGGTAACATGAAAACATCTGTATTATAGTTGATTTTTGTAAAATTCTTAATGGTTAGGTGATTAATTAATATTTTTATTTTTTATTTGATTTAATTTTTACCACAGCACTCCATTTTAGAATTCTAGCTGCCTCCTGACTGCAATCCTGGCAACAAAACAAAGGAGCAAATGCCTGCCACTAATCAAAAACCTATAAGGTAATAAATCATAATTGCCAAGCAATGACTCTGTTGAGATAGTAGAGAATAACTAATTGCATGTAAAGCACATGCTAAAGACAAATTTTACTGGAAGCCAACCTCATTTTGTGTCAGGGTTCCTCAGTTTTTGTTGTGCTGTTAACTCACCCGTGTGTGTCTGTCAGTCATATGTTGTACTTTAAGTCACATGGAGCACAATCCAGCTTCAAAAATCCTTTTACCTGATCCGTATCTCTCTTGTTAGTGGCACTTTCTATGTGTTTCTCCTGCTACATGTCTGCGCTTTTTCAGGAACATGCAAGTATCTTCCCGTTATGCATTCTGTGGTCTTGTAAAAAAAAAAAAAAAAGCAGATCTATCAGACAAACTTGCATAGTTGTTTGTGCAACATGAATCCCACAACCCTTGTCAGATTTTTGAGAAACTTCTGAGCAAGTATTTTTAGCAGACGAAGGTACCTGATGATACTCAAAGCAGAAAAATATGTCCCTGCTTTATAACAATACAGAATATTTTGGGGATATTTTTTGACCTGAGCATTCTGTAAAACTTAGGAGATTACAGAATGCCAGTTGTTTACACGTTAATATACATAAATAGGATATCTAGTGATTTTTGATATTGTCACAGGATTTTCACCCAGAGTATAAGGAAGTTTAATCTTATTTGTGATATTGAGGTTTCTTAGAGTTCTTTCCACCAGAACAGATGGAAAGGCCTCTCAAAGGTGCAATACCTATCTAGACAAGACCTTTGTTAATTGACCTAATGGAAATGGAGTAGAGCTATATCTGTGATGATTTTAATGCAGAATAAGGCATTAATTTAAAACACTAGGTGGTAAAACAATAAAGCAGGAGGGCATGCTAATTTCTAAGCTTCGAATTTTTTAGTGTTTGTTAGGTTGGGGGAGATGAATATAAACTATTTACAAGCTTGAAGTGTTTGAAATTTTATGCCATTTATGAGATCACTGGGGTTCAAACAATGTTCATAAGCTAGGAAGATTAATTAAATAAATGTGTGTTTAAAGAATGAAAAAAGTACCACAAAATTATGCTGCACCATATTTATTTGTAAGTCATTATGTTTTTGAGATTGTAGCTGTGATGTAAGGACAAATCATTGAATATCCCTTGATCATCTTGTCATGCCAGGTAAAGAGGTTTTAAATGTGAAAGGAATAGTGAAGTATCACCAAGCATTTTCTCTGTAAGCATGCTTGTTTGATTATAGTAATAATGAATGTTTACTTTCCCTCATAATTTCTGCTTAGCTAAATCTACGATTAAAAAAACAAACACAAATTAGTGTTATTGGTCAGAAACAAACCAAGCAGAGTTTAAATACATTAAATCTAAGCTCCATTGTGCCTGTGATCAGCAGAGAGGCCTATATGCACAGACTTCCTTTTTCCCCCGGTTCCTACAGAATTTCTTCACTTCTGGGAAATACTCTGGAACCAGTTCCCCTTTCAGATTCTTCTGAAAACACCAGCCCCTCTCAAGGCTTTCTTCAACACTGATGTTGCTCTGAAATACTTCTTTCAATCTGCAGGGGCAAATTTTGTTAGAAATTTGTAGTGGCATTAAATGTAGGTACACTAAAATTGGTGTGAATGGTGAATGAAGGGGACTGTCTGAATGTGGAAGCAAGAGAAGGAAGGAAAGAAAGGCATAGGTGACACTAGGTTACCCATGTTTTCAAGATCACAGAACACTAACATGCCAATTCTCAGGGCATCCAGCCTGGAACAGCAGAGAAGAAACTAAGAAAAGAGAGCCTACTCCTGGAGCAGAACAGCCTCAGGCCATGAAGAAATAATGACAAAAAGAAAGAGAGCAGAGTTGGAGACTTACCATACACAAGGAGACTAAAAGAAATTCACAGGAATTAGGGAGGACAGATGCACCAATTTTCTTAACCGTTATTGGATCAAAACAAGCACAGAGTCTCCTGTCTAAGAAAAAACAAGCTGTAATGAGGGCTTGATAAAGGCTCTGTCTTGCCTCCCTATGTCATTGCATGAAATTCTGGCCAAACCACTGGGTACAGATAACTTATGTCTGTACTCTGAACAGTCTGCTTGGATGTAAGTGTCTCAGGGAACATGGAGGCCTGGCTGTATGAGCAACACTGGTTTCCTTTTGAAACAAAATGTTTTCTCCTCCCACAACTGACTGCACTGAAACACTGCTATATGGTTGCACAAAAGTTGCAGCATGTTTTCCTTCACTCTGGAAGCGATTTTTATCTCTTTTAATGGTTGTCAATATCATTGCTTGAAATAGAAATCAGTAGAGTAGAATCCAGAGGACTGGCTGGTGCTGCAAACATGCATGCAGCATATTTCACCACATAGGATGGGTTACAAAAGACACCTGTGCAAGATGCTGATCATGTGGAGGAGAAGGTGAATCATTGGGAATGTATCTAACGGAGTAAACCAAGGAATTAACAGTTGCATATATCCACCAGGTAGGAAAAGTAAGTAGATAAAATGAAGCAATGTAATGAATGATAATCTGAGTATTTTAAGGGAGAATGTGGGCTATAGATTTCAGACCAAGTTTATAAAATACTTATATTACAGCATTCCTTTAACCAATGGGGTATAACATGAATCTTTACCTTAAGCTGATTGTGGAGGTTTGTATCCCTAAGTAAAACCCAGCTGTGAAGCCTAGAGCATGATTTCATTGTGGGTTTTCAAAGAGAAACCTGACTAAAAGAAGAAATGTGGGGTTTTTTAAAGAAAGTGTGAATAATAGAGATATAACTCTGTTGTAGGAGGAGAGGGAAGAAGGTATTTAGTCCTTGTATGAGAATAGTTAATCTTCCTGACACCATAGCTATAAGGCCCCAATGTGCATAAAGAAAGTATAAATTCCTGTTGTGGTGCATCAGCTTGGGAGAATGCAGAGGGACGTTGCTTTTAGAAGATGAGAGATGAAATAGGGCCTTAAAAAACAAACTTTTTCTGTGAACAGCGTCTATGTCCTTCCATCACATACATCTCCAACAGAGCTCCTAAATCATCTTAGAAGTCAATGATTAGTGAAATTACTTAAGATCTTCTCTTCACTTTATTTATGTTTCATAGGTTTATGGAAAGACACTTATGCACACTTTTACAAATAGTGTTTCATATGACAAAGCTGTAAGGGCTGTGTTGGGTGGGTATTTTTAAAAGCCGCTTAAGCTTTCAAAAATATTTAAACTTACTAGATTTTATAAAGCACGGATTCTCTCTTCTATAAGCACTCATGTTAAAAAAAATATTTTTAATAAGTAATATATGTTTAAAACTAAGGGTATGTTGAAGTGGGTTTTAGGTTTGACACACATTGTAGTCAAGTCAAGTACTACATGTATTTCAGTGATGACAAGAATGAAGCTATGTTAGAAATCGTATTAAACAACAGTCCTGTGAGCACCAGGACTAACAGCCGGATTGCAGTTTCATATGTTATGAATGTGCAGCAATGTTACCCTGGGAATAAGCAGCAATGCCAGATCATTGTCTCCCTTATTATTTGTGCTGTGTTTACTGCATACATCTCATGCTTCAGTTTTCCTCCCAAAGTATGTTCTCAGAAAAACAACTGACAAGTAAATTGAATTTCTTTATTGCAAGCAATGCAGACATAGCTACCCTATGAATGGGATTTTCCTGTATTTCTCTAGACACTGCTCTGTACATGGATAGAGGAGATAAAGAACACACCATAAATCATTTCTGCACAAGCAAGGACTAACAAATGGTAATTTATGCTGAATAGAACTGCTGTGTCCTCTGTACATAGATATATACATATATACATATATATATATATATATACACATATATATCTATCTCTTTGTGTGTGTGTGTGCATGTCTATGAGGGACTAAAATCCTGCTGTAGGCATACAGGCAGACAACACAACTGCTCAGTTAATTTAGAGGAGTTTTTAAGATCTATGCTAAACGTAGTTCAGTTAGAGTTACTGAAGTCAAGTCTTTTATGTCAAGGAAACTTACTCATAAAAGAGTGATACTCTGGTTGAGGAGAACATTCTTGGTAGGGAGAGTATGTATGACTATCACTAGCATAAGTTATATCCTCCAAGACTGTTAAGATACTGAAATTTTGACTTGTAATAACTGTTTTCCTGAATGTAGATGAAAATTATCATGACCTTTTGTGCTTTCTTAACCTGATGCTTAAAGCCAAAAATGCTTTATCACCTTGCAAGCAAAAATTTGCTTAGAACATAACATGACTGCGGTCTTCAGGTTTATTTTACCATGCCATGTTTTATAAGAAACAGTGTCCTCCATTTTCACAGTATGTTCTAGAATTACTGGTGTGTTTATGGTCTGTATTTCTGCTAAAAACATAATTGTGAAGAAATAGACAAAGAAATGGTGGTGAATAGAGATGAATGGGTATATAATTTTATTAAGAATGGATATTTGTGATTTTTATATCAACTATACTTATCAGTTTTAAGTATATGCTTAAGTTTCATTCATATTAATTTTTGTAGAGAAAATGAATGAGCATTTATGATTAAAAATCTGAAATTGATCAGTGTCATTCAAACACTCAAACATCAGTGTTGCTTAGCTAAAAATTATTTATTCAGCAACTCCTGCAGAACCCTTTTCCTCATGGCTCACCTGGCTTAAAGCTTTGGCCATAAAACTTTTGTGTTTTTACAACCCAGGCACAGTCTGCCAGAAGTACAAGGAAAATAACCTCATGCACCAGTATAGGCTGGGGGCTGACCTGCTGGGAAGCAGCTCCTTGGTAAAGGACCTTTGTGTCCTGGTGAACTACAAGCTGTCTGTGAGCCAGCACTGTGCCCTTGTGGCCAAGAAGGCCAATAAGATCCTGAGATGCATTAAAAAAAGCATTTCCAGTAGGTCGAGGGAGGTGATCCTACCCCTCTACTCAGCCCTGGTGAGGCCACATCTGGAGTGCTGTGTCCATTCTGGGCTCCCCAGGACAGGAGAGACAAGGACATCCTGGAGCAGGTGTAGCAGAGGGCTACAAAGATGATTAAGGGACTGGAGCATCTCTGTTACAAGGAAAGGCTGAGGGAGCTGGGCTTGTTCAGTCTTGAGAAGAGACGACTGAGAGGGGACCTCATCAATGTCTGTGAGTATCTGGAGGGAGGGTGCCAAGAGGGTGGATCCAGGCTCTGCTCAGTGGTGCTGAGCAATAGGACAAGAGCCAAAGGGCAGGAACTGATACACAGGAAGCTCCACCTGAATTTTTCTCTGTGTGTCTGCTCTGAATGCTCTTGACTGTGCTCTCTACAGCAATTTTAGATCAGCACTTCACAGTCTAGAAGGCTAGATTACCTCAGGCAAAGAATGCACTATCCTTGAGCAGCAAATTAAGGAAGCAGTATAATGAATCTCCTCTCCTATGTAGTGAGGATAAAATGGGAAGTAGTTATGAGGATTTAATTCCCTTTTATATGTAAAAGAGCTTTGAACTCTTCAGCAGGGAGGCCCAGGGCTGTGCAATTTTCTATACTGATGGTAAATGAATAGCCAAAAAAAAAAAAAAAAAAAGGGCCTTAAGTCTGTTTCTTATGCTTTATTCCCTGAGAGATTAGGTTGCAGCGATGGTGGGGATACTAGGCAGCTTCACTCTCAGAATGAGTGGCAGAAAGACTTCTACAGCTTGGTTTGTAGGATTGTGAATTTTGTTCAGGGGAGCAGGAAAAGGAAAGAGGAAGGGTATGTGCTACATAAGATGCTCTACAGCGAGATGGACTGTGATTTCTTAGTTCCTTCTTTTCCGAGTCTGGGATAAAGACAGGGTACATGAACTACCAGATTAGCCTGAGGTGTTTAGTTAACTCCACTTCCTTGGACTTTACTGCAGCTGTGACTTACTCCTCACTGGCCTTCCCTTCAAAGAAGTCCCTCCTGGACCTTCAGAGTGTGAAAATTGTCTGTGCAAGACTATTGGAGACAGGAGTCAGTGAACATTTGTACATCAGGATCTCCAACTATTTAGGCATGCGCAAAGTCCGTACAGATTTCCTTGCATAAAGAAAGAATGACAGAAAGCACACACCCTTCAGAGCAGCTGAGGCTATTGAGATATGTGTCTATCTATGTCCTCCTTCATTCAGAGAGTTTTCCTAAAATACCAGGGTATGGATTGTTCATCACTTTCTTCCTGTGTCAAGATATGGTTGCCCAAAATGGCTACAAAGTGGGTTTTGGTACCCATCATTGTTACTGTGATGTAACTGTGATATAAAACCAAGTGATTATTTTATTGTGTTTCCCAGAGATAGATGTCACACTTTGTTGTTTCCTGGTGCTAAATTGCATTATACATCAGTCAAGCGGAAATCACCCCTAAGTGTTCAGTTTTGTTGGGATGCCTAGAAGGACATCTGATTTGTTATTCCTAATTCTTCCTTGAATCTCCAGTGTCCCACCATTTGCTCTTTGCATTTTTATTTTTTTTTTTCCAGGACCTCACATGTTCTAAGTTTAAACTGTCAACTGTGCATCACATATGATACCTTTCTATTTACATAATTTTATCTTGCCTGCTCGGGAACACACACTTCTTGACTGAAAAACATGTAAATGAATTTCTAAGGCTTGTGAGTACTATTGGAATACATATAAATATTTTGTTGCATTATTTAATCAAACAAGGATTTGAATCTCTCTGGGGTGTTTTCCCTAGTACTTTATTTCACACCATGACAAACATAAGAGACCCAGGTCTCTGATATGTTTCATAGCAAACAATCACTTTACATTTCCTGCGTATTTCCATATATCTTTATGTAATATGTACTACCCATATGTAAAAATATATCCAAATGTTATTGCTGTCTTTAGTTGCAGTTGGTTTTCTGTATTATTCATTCTGAAAAGTTACATCCTATCTAGAAATGTTTTAATTGGAGAAATTTTCTCATTGCTTTCTTTCAATAATCATTATTTTTGTAACAAATGGCAGGATGATACTATGCTGCAGACAACTTGAGGCTCTTGGTGCAAGTCCAAGTCTGTTTCAGATTTATGCATAGATTATCCTGAGCTGAAATAGGATATTTTTTCCCTTAAATTCTTAACCTGTTTTTGCTTAAGGCTGTTTGTTTGTAGTTTTTATTTTTTAACATGCTGTTTCTTAATTTTATTACTAAAAGTAAAAGGAGAGTCAAATCATAAATCTAGTTGATGTATCAAATTCAAAGGAGTACATTAAGTAGGTAAAAATAGTCTGTTGAAATAAGTCTACCTTTTTATTGACAGCACGACATGAACTTTGACTTCCTTGTCCTTTATCTCCTCCGTTAACCTACTTAGTCTTGACCCTTCAGCCTTTTTCTACTGTGGGTGAAGGAATTTTTCCATAATTTTGAATATGTTTGAAAATTGTCTCTTTTCCCTGTTTGAAACATTTCCCATCTCTTAATTCAAATTCTTTTTGAAGACATGTCTTTCTCCTGAGAGTCAGAAATGTTCAATCACTGTATATAGGTCATGGCCACTGTGTAAAATAATAAAAGTAAAACAGAGTAAGGAGAGATGAATTGATAGTGTCTGGACAAACCTCAGGGTTTGTCTCCTAAATGCAATTTCCAAGGTTAAAGTCTATTTTGCTTTAAAGAACCTGTGCAATAAATAGGAGGCATTGCAGAATATCCTTCCATTCACAATTCTGTGAACAAGTGAGTGTGGATGCCTGCACTGATTTTGGAAAATGCTTTCACTTGTTTGTTTCATAATAGAGGAATTTTGAGTGACTGAAAGAATTTAACTTTGCTTTTCCAGTGCAGGGAAGGAGGCAATGAAACTTGTTTGACATATGATTTAATTCTGATCATGAATTCTGGTTTAAGGTTGACCTGTTGGTGCACTGTCCTTATTTGCATGAATGTTTGTAGGACATGGAAAGAACTCTTTCCTGCATAAGTCCTGGTTACTTAAGCACTTTGAGTCAAATATTTTGTTTAGTTGCCTCACCATCAATTTAGGAGCTTGATTTTAAGTGCTGAAGTCAAAAAACCTGCCTCTAAATTGTGCCTAAATTAGGAATAGGGAAGGAGTAATAATAGGAAAATCTGATATTAATTTGAAATGTCTTTGCCCCTAAAACTAAGGAGACATAAGTACACTGAAAATTCTTTTGGCCTATTTTCCTCCTGATGTATATTTTTTTATACCACCATTATTTCTGACAAATGTATCTGTTTTGAAAGGCTTTCCAATTTTAAAAGATCTTCCAACATAAGGTCAGCAAATTTTTCAATCTATATTCCAGTATTTTAAGTAAAGAGTTAACCTTTAGCACTTGAAAGTCTTATCTAGTTTTAAACTTTACAAGGGTTTTGGGATTTTTTTTCATAGCAAGTAATTTTGAAAAATTCAGTTGAGTGTTAACCTGCAAATGGATCCAGCCTAAACTCTGTCAGAGCCATTTTGCTTTTTTTTCTCATGATTTTATTGGGTAGGACATCTGAAACATTATTTTTTATCATATAGTTGGTCCTATCTTAAAATAAAAAAAAATCGAATTTGAGCTGAACTGAATTACATTTTTCTTTTAAAGGATATCGGAAAAAGGAGAAAGTAAATGCAACTTTGCAGACTTTTGTTGAACATCATGAAAGTCTCGCCGTGAAATCAATGTATAGACATATCCCGTGATCTTGATTCAATCCCATACAAGTCCTTGATAATGTGATGGGTTTAAGTGGTCATGTTTATAGTATAGCCATTATAATTGGAAGTTTAAAAAGTTGCTCTCAGGAGGGGACACATAAGCCACAATGTTTTGACAGATTTCAGCTCTTATAGAAAGGTTTTGGCTGATTATCAAGCAAGAAGAAAATAATTTCATTGGTCTTTGGGTATATTCTGATGTTCTGACCACTACGCTGACCTTGCTGCTCTAAGTTGGTTACCTTTGGATCTTGGGTTTTATCAGCTAGAAAGTATGAAGTATATAAAAATTCTCTGGTTTCACTCAGTGGAGTTGTGAAAAGGTGTAGAAAGAGAAGAGTTACTGTTTTGGCTGGAAAATTGAATGTGCACTGGAAGAAACTTGTATTTAAAACAGTTCCCTGGAAATGTTCAGGGAATGAACCTGGCCAGGTTGGATTGGGATTTCAGCAACTTGTTGTAGTAGAAGGTGTCCCTACCTTAAAAAAACCCAAACAAAAAACCCCCAAAAGCATCAGAAAAGATTTGAATCAAGAAGGTAATATCCACTGGGCACTGGATTGGTTAATACCATATTAAGACAATATCAGTAAAGAGCTGCATTATTTTAAAACTGAAAGACACGATTTCCTTCTAGTTCTTGCACATTTTAACATCATTTCCCCTGAGAGATATGTGGGTACTCCTTAAAATATATAGTTCAATAAAATGTAGAAATATATAATGAAGATAATAATTTTGTAGGAGTTTATGTGAGTTAGCAACAGAAACTTCTCTTATTCTAAAAGAAGAATGTTAATTTATTTGAAAGTACCAGAGATAAAACATAAATCATTCCTTACCTTGAATATTAGCCAGCCCTTAAACAAGATTCTTAAAGAAACTTGATTTTTTTCACAGAATCACAGAATCACCAGGTTGGAAGAAACCTCTAAGATCATTGAGTGCAACACATGCCCTAACACCACCTCAACTAAACCATGGCACCGAGTGCCACAGCCAATCTTTTTTTAAACACCTCCAGGGATGGTGACTCCACCACCTCCCCGGGCAGATGATTCCAATACTTCACCACTCTTTCAGTAAAAATCTTATTCCTAACACCCGTCCTAAATTTCCCTTCATGCAGCTTGAGACTGTGTCCTCTTGTTCTGTCAGTTGCTGCCTGGAGAGAGAGACCAATCCCCATGTGACTACAACCACCTTTCAGGTAGCTGTAGAGAGTGATAAGGTCACCTCTGAGTCTCCTTTTCTCCAGGCTAAACAACCCCAGCTCCCTCAGTCGTTCCTCATAGGGCTTGTGTTCCAAGCCCCTCACCAGCCTTATCGCCCTCCTTTGTATGTGTTCAACGTCCTTCCTGAACTGAGGGGCCTAGAACTGGACACAGCACTCAAGGTGTGGCCTCAGCAGTGCTGAGTACTGGGGAAGAATCACTTCCCTGGTACTTTTGTTCTTGTTGTTGCAGTGCAATAAAGGATCTGATATGGCAATGAACTGGCAGTACTGGAATATTTCCATCCCATTTTTACAAAATGAGATGAAACAGTATTTCTAATTATAAGTTTAAAATTTCAGGAATTTCTCTTGATTGTATATAAATTTGTTACACTGTGGAAATTCACCATCACTGACCTGACTCGTACCTCTAGGACTTTCAGTAATTTTGGAAATGAACTCTTGATTGGCTGTTCTTTTATTTCACTCTTCCTTTTTAAACATTCTTTACATCAGTGTTCAAATCTGGCAATTTCTACCCTTTGAAAACGTGCTTCTCAGAAGCTTCAAATCATCCACCATTTATGGCCAGAAAGACGTGCCACAGAATATCTTTCTACTATAAAATCATACTTGTTTGGAAAATGTTTGTAGTTATATTAGAATGAGCTAAATTTAGAATTACAGTACTAAATAAGTGTCCTGGGTTGCAGTGTATTCTATTACCATCCTCATGAGCTGTTGAAATCAGGTGGGGCAGTGTTTCCTTGCCTCCTCCCCCCAGACTATCTTGCTGTTAATGGCCCATCATTGTCCTGCCGCATGACTCAGAGATAACTCCCTCTGGACTATCTTCTGTTAATGAGCCTAATCAACACTTGGCCTCATGACTCATTACCCCATTGTGAGATGCTCCACCCAGAGGGAGGAACCAAGCATCCCATCGTGGATATAAGCTGAGGCTGAACACCAGAGACACTGGCTTCCCACTGGATTTCCAGAGGACAGGAGCTACATAGCCACCACTGGACCTTCTGAGGAGGAGCAGACCCTTTTTCTACAGGATCGCCACTTCGGGAGGACGGCAGCCACCATTCTACCAGACTGCTACCACCACCCTGACTAACAAGGTGCCAGGTTGTATCCTAACTCTGTCAGTTTAACCCAGTGTTATCCGCTTATATTTTTTTCTTCCCCCTTCTTTTTATTTCCCTATTAAATTGTTATTCTGACTTGGTGTCTCCCACTAGTTTGTTTTCAAACTAGTACAATAAGCTCAAAAATGTTCACATAAATTTCCTTCTGTATTTTTATGCCCTGCTGATGTTTTCATCTCTGTGTGCACTGTTTTGCAAAAAATATGATTAATCACATGTTAAAAAATTATTATTTTGATTGAATTTGTTCTCCTATTTAATACCGAATTTCATGTTAACTAATCATAATGGTTCCATTGGATTTAACACTTATAGCACCATAACCGGTAGTATCATTATTGATTATCTATCTTTTTACTAACAACTGATATTTCTCATTCTTGATGGTTGGTTTTTTTTTTCTTATACTTTTTTATTAATTCAAAACTTTAAAAAAGCCTGTCTTGAGCGAGAATAAATCTTATTGGCAATTAAAGGTTTAAAGACAGTACAATCTTTTAAAAAATCAACTATTTACCTGTTCTCTTTTCCATCTCCCATTCCTTTCAAAAATATGTGGATTAAAAAAATAGTTTCATGAATTAGTTTATACCTCTTGTCAAAAAGATAAATATTCAATTATGATTCAGGACAATACCTGAACATCTTAATGTACTTCATAGAAAGAGTCAGCATAATTCCCTCCAATAGATGGTAATTAATGTGTTCATGAACATCCTTTCGTATACATTATAGCTTCCTTTACTGCTCCCTCTTCCTAGCTTTCAGCTATCTAATTAATTTGGTAATGTAAGACTTGACAGGTGGTTTTAATTTTCTGGACCACTGAGAGGGAGACATGAGATTGCAGTGAGGGAATACAAATATCACCATGATATTTATTTTAATATGATTGTTTTGGTTAGTTTTCTTGAGAATGTATAAGGATATTTTACTGGCTTGGAACAAATAGGGACAAGGGATTTAAGCTGTTCATAGTGTCCACTTGTCTGAGCAGTAGGACAAGATTTTGTTTTCCAAAAAGTAATTTTCCTATGAGCTTTGCCTGTCTTACAATTTTTGGTCTAAAAATATTTTTCAATGGACAAATATCATGCTATAGCACTTTTTGATACAATAACAAGAGTTTTGTAAGTTGGAGACCTTCTTTTAATAGGTGTTTCTCTGAAAAGGGGGCTTAAGGACTTTAAAAATGATACTTACATAGTACAACAGTTACAGAAATGCTAACAACTGGTTAAAAGAAATGCTGTTCTCTTTCCCATCCATGACAGTGTCATAATTTTTGCCTAAATGTCCTTGAATGTCTTACAGGGCTGGAATGAATAACTGGATAGTTCTTTCTGTTTTACTCTTACTGCTGCAATAGTGGGTTGTCTTGCAATTCTAGATGAATTGTTACAAAAATGTGCAGGAGAGACAAGAAGTATTTCCTACTTGCTTATAGAAAATTGAGACATGGCATAGATCAATTGGCATTCTTACAAAATGTAAATGCTATGAGTAATAGAGGCAGTTTTAGGTGAAAGGACCCTAAAATCAGATTTCTTGAATTCTGATGTATTTCACTATTCACTAGAACCTCTTTCTTTACACACTTTATCCCTACTCTTAAGGCAGAACTAAAGCATGATAGATTTTGTTCCATTTTACATTACTTACAGAAACCTAGATTCAAAATTACTTGGTAAGTGAATGTTTCTGAAGCAGTCTTATCTGTGTTCCAGTCTTCTGTAAAGCTCATGTGTGGTAAGCTATGTAGCTTCTGAATAAAATAAAAATGCTTAGAAGAGATACACTACTTGTACAAAGCAGCAGAGTATTAAAAAGGAAAAGAATGCAGAAACATTCATATAAGGTTTGAATTCATCAGCCTTGTCCCTTGGTTTGTGACCTGGTTACTTACCAACTGCACATAGTTGTTTGAGTATCCCAGCCTCAGATAACCTTGGGAGCTCTTGGCTGGTCCTACACTTGCAAGAGAGGGAGGCAACAGTCCTGGAGCAAATTATTTTTTGTGAACACTTAAGGACTCAATCAGGTGGAGGAGTGCAGACTTGCTAAGCACTGCCACAAGAAAATGTAGTGGAAGTTCATTCTCAAAATTTCAGTCTTCTGTGTAGAGGAATAGGTTGGGAATATAAAAGATTATTTAGAGAATTTAAAATCAGCTTTTTCTGAGAGGTTCCTTAAACAGAAGTTCCAGATCTTTTAGCTGACTCCTAGTGGAAAGATGCAACGGTGACCCCCTGAAGTCAATAGATGGTTGCACCGGCATCAAGACACCACCCTTCACGAAAGGCTGCAACATCTGAACAAGGAAATTATGTTTAAAATAATCATAAAATCCTTTAAAATCATCAAATCACCTACGTTGGAAAATACCTTTAAGTTCATTGGGTACAACCATTAACCTAACACTGCCAAGCCCACCACTGAACCGTGTCCCTCAGTGCCAGAAGTCTTTAAAATACATCAAAGAGTGGTGGTTTAAACACTTCTGTGGGTAAGCTCTTCCAATGCCTGACTACCCATTCCATGAAGAAATTTTTCCTAATATCCAATCTAAACCTCCCCTGGTGCAACTTGAGACTGTTTCCTCTTTTCCTGTTGCTCTTGTTTATTTCTTGGAAAAGGGACTGACCCCCACCTTACTACTACATCCTTTCAGGTTGTTGTAGACAGTGGCAAGGTTCCCCCTCAGACTCCTTTTCTCCAAACTAAAGAGCCCAAGTTCCCTCAACCACTCAGATATTTTCTGTAGACCCTTCACCAGATTTGTTGGTCTTTGGACATACTCCAGCACCTCAATGTCTTTCTTGTAAGGAGCGGATCAAAACTTAACACAGGATTTGAGGTGTGGCCTCACCATGATGTCTGTTGTAGTTTGGCTAAAGAGACAAGGAAAGCCTTTTTCCACTCTCCTATATTCAATACCTATGGATGGTAAAATACTGCTCCTGTGTGTCCATTCTTATCTGATACCACATTAAATCTGGTATGACCGTACTGACCTAAGCTGTTTTCCCAAATTAAAAATTCCTTGCTGCTTCCCTGTGTGTTAGCTTTGGTTATAGGATAATTTACCAGTGCAATGCTTATAAGCAGCACAGTGAGGTTATCACATAGGGATGGATTATCTTTGAAAATCACATTCTATTTAGAGTGTCTAAAGTTAATTGAAGGCCAGGCAGTCAGATTTAAAAATGGAATGCATACTGAGTAAATGGACAAACTTTTCTGTATGAGATGCAAAAAAGAAAAGACAATATAAAAGAATGAATTGCAATAGACATTTAGTGAAACCAGATGACATTCCATCCATACATGTTCATGAGTTTGTCATAGACTAAAGGAAAAAACCCAAAAGCTTTGTCAAAAGTGTCACCAGTACATAAGGCTATGATCAACTTTTTACTGAACTCAAGCAGGACAGAAGTGCTACTTCATTATTTATGACTTTACCCTGCATTTGAATTCCAGCAACACACACAAAATGGTAGAGGGACTCAGGAGCTCATCTGCAAGATTAGAGAAAGGGTCCTGTTTCCATGATAATTTTTTTTTTTAAATTGACACTCTTGTGTTTGTCATACTACCTGTTGCCCTAGGTATTTTGCTTAAATATTAATCTATTATTAAATATTAGTCCAGAGCAAAATTGCAAACTGAATCACACATTTGATCAGTGACTCTGCATATGCTGCCACTTAATCATATTTGAAAGCATGTTCAGCTTTTAACAGATCAAGTGTCAGGTTCGTGTCCATTCTCACCTTTCTTTCCCCTATGTTTTCTAAAGAAATGGTTTTGTAAAATTACTTGATAACAGCTTTCCATTTTAAAGGTCTGCCTGGCCTTGATGTACAATCTTAGGTACTTTGACTTTCTGTCATGAGAGCTTGGACAAGATTCCAGTCACTGCTTATCAGTGGCATAACTCTGTAGTGTCAGATCTGAATTAATCCCTTTAATGAAATATTCTTTAGGAGCAGGTAAATGGCTGTCCTTGTAAACTGAAGGCTGCATGTCCTTCTAACCTCAAAAATCCCAGAATAACTCTATTTCCTGTAAGACAGAGAGAAATGTTTTTCCAGAGAGGAGATGGCCAAGAACGACTGACCTGAAAGTAAGTAGAAGAGAAATGGCTTCAGGAATTTCAAGAGTCTAAGGGGATCCTTAATAGTTCAGAAATAAAAAGCTAAGGAAAATCAGTATTCCTTGGAGCTCTTCCTTTCTGAGCTACAGTGAGCAGCAGATAGAAAGAATACTGAGAGACATGCAAAATTAGGCAGCTGCTTTGTGTGTACAAAGCAGAACAAGCAATTGTCTCCTGGCACAAGGTTGGATAGAAATAACAGTTGCTTCTCTCCTGTTGAGAGGAAGAGTGGAAATGCATGGAAAATGAAGCCAGTAAAGAGCTCTAAAATTTGCTAGATTTTCACCTGGCAAAAAAATGCAATGCAGCTACTTGTTTGGGCCATCTGCTTTCGGACAAATAAAAATAGTTCATTAGAAACCAGCATTAGATAATTGTTTACAAATGCCATCTCAAATAAGATTCTGGCTCCTCTAAGTTTGCTAAAAGCAGACATTCTTAGGGAAAAATGTCATATATCTTTCCAGAGTAGAAGTCTAGTGTCAGAGTATCTAAGTAGTCTGTGAATATTAATGCTAAATTTTTTTTTTAAATGGTATCAACCGTAACTTGACCATTCTGCCAAATAGTAGGTTTGGCTAGTAAACAAAATGTGATTAATCAATATAATTTCTTGACATGAACATAAAGTGGATTTTCTATGGCACAAATCTTACTAGTAGACTGGCAGGAGATCTCTTTGCAATACGGGGCTACCTTAAGTGAAAAAATAAGGCCAAGAGTGCAGAGTCAGTAGAGTGCACGGGGCATTAAAGAGTAAGGAAAAATTACAACTTCTCCTATTCAGAAATGAAGATGTTTGATACGTTAATATAAGTTAGGAATAACTGTAAAAAATGCAGTTATTGCAATCCAAGTTTGGAAAAAGATCAGTAATAGTTTCTGGTATTAATGTAACTCAAAATTGATGTATTCTGTCCTTGGAAGAATATCCTTTACTTCCATCCACAGAGCAATGGTGAGGAACCTCTTTAGGGCTCTAGTTGTCTATTTGAAAGTGAAAAGAGATCAAGCAAGAGCAGAGGATTGCTTACATACCACCATTCCCTGTTGTCATGGGTTAGCATAGCTACAGAAGTGATTCTCTTGCAAAGAGGTGCGTATAGCTTCTTCTATGATCAAACAGAACCTATCAATTGGCTTGTTTGAATATTGGCAACTTTTTAAGCCACTTAAGGAGCTTGACACGCCTCTGTGGTCCACATTTAAGAACGAACAGACCCCGTGAAAGCTCTCTTGCTTCCAGCCTTGGGACAGGTAACTGGGGGGGGGGCCCGTGCGGCCGGGTCAGCTGTGGCACGGCCCTGTTCCATCTGCGGCCCCTCCCCTCCCCCCACAGCCCTGCTCTGTGCAGGCAGCCCCTGGTGTGGCTGGGGCTCGTCTGAGACTGCTGCCCCACTGCCTGGCAAAGATCATGGGACCAACAGCGATAAGGGAATTCCAGGTGCGGGGCCCAGGTGAGATTAACCCTTTCTTTAGTGCTGTAAGTTTCCTCCAGAACAGATGAAGCCTGCAGACATCAATCCTCTCCCGAGTCAGAGGAAGAGGGTAAGGTGATGGCAAGTTAAGAGAGCACCAGAGAGACACCAAAGTCAGTAAAGAAGGAAGAGCTGAAACCCTGAGGGAGGAGAAAGAGGAGATGCTTAGAAGCTGAAATTCTGTTGTAAAGCTATGATGGTGACAGACTATGATACATCAGAGTACTCGTTGTAATTTCATGAAAGCATGGGGGGTGGAGCGTTCAAACTGTACTTGTGAGCAAAAGCACCTGTGCTGGAATAAGCAAATGCTGAAGCAGCTGTAATTTGATGAGAAGTTTGAACAGGTAGAGATGGAAGTGATGAGGACTCTTGCTCCAAATCAGAAGGAGAAGACCTCTGTTCCTAGAGACGAAGATGCTCCCAGAGATAGTCCTAGAGATGAAGATGCTCCCAGAGATGGGTGAAGAGGACCTTTGTTTCTGAACAGCTCATCCTTAAAATGGTACCCCATTAGCTCAAGATTGGACCCTTGAAAGCAGTTGTGGGGAAAGCTGTAAGTCGGGGAAAGGGACTCTCACGTGTGAGCAGAGAACCAACCCTGTCTCATTGTGATACTACCAACGGCTGTCTCATTGTGATACTAAAGCCACGAGAGAATTTCTTGTGGAGATGTCTCCATAGCATGAGCAAGAGAGACTCCTCTCCCTAAGTGAACTGAAAAAGGTTACTCTAGAGGTGGTAACCTGACTGAAAATCTCAAGGGTTGTCTTTTTACATTGTCAGTGGGAGAAGGGAGAAAGGTGGGGGCAGGAGAAGTGTTCTGAAGGTTTGGTTTGATTTTTTTTTTTTCCTTTCTTTTGGTTCTGTTAATAAACTTCTTTATATTCTTTTAAGTTTTGTGCCTGCTTTGCTTTCTCCTAATTGTTATCTCACAGAAGGTAAATAAGTAAGTAATGAGTATTTTGAACCAAAACCACTACACTTAATTGGTGTTTCTGCCTGGTTTCAAACTGAACTCCCTACACCTGTCTTCCCCTCAAATGACCAGGAGGTATAGTCACATGGGGTAGAGGAAAGAAAAATGTGAGAAGCTTTCTTTTGGAGACACTAGGTTCCTCTATTGCACTTTACCCCTGCGTGTGTTCTCCATAGCTATTAACACCTTCTCCACCATCTTTAAAGGTTAGGAAAGAGACGTTAAAATGACAATTAATTAACAAAATCCTATCTAAGCTGTGTGTTGTTGATGCTTTTGAAAATGGGGTATATGTAAAGTGGCTGACATGCCTGGTGGTCACAAATTTTAATGGGAGCAGTAGGAAGTCCAAGGAGACCTGGAGTGAATGTAGAAAGAGTATGGAAGGGGACAACCCTTCATTGTAATCTTTTAGCTTTATAGTAGAGTTTCTTGAACTGTTTTTTGTGTTTAGCTTTGAAAGTTTTAAATTATGTTTTCTTCCAAGGCATTTAGTGCTTTTCTTGCCCAGGTTTTTTGCTTTAAATCTTTCAGTCAATCTACATCTTATGTTTCCTAGTCATAAACTTCTACTATGAATATAATGAAAGCTTTTTTACATCGTATTATCTCACATTGTAAGAAGGTAATTAAGTTCCACCCTTTCCTTCTTTTTGTCCTGCCTCCCCCCAAGACTTCCCTATGCAGAAGGAGTGGACCTCTGATTATTCCACCTCTATGGTCAAATCAATAAAAAGTGGCTCACTAAAGGTATATTTGCCGTTTGAATCATCTCTACCTCTACGAGACATGTCCTCTTATCTCAGGGGCAAAGAGTCAAATGCACAGTTTTCTCTAAACAGACACATTCATTTTGCAGCTTTCTAGCTGGGATGATCTCCTTGGTAATGCTGGGTGTTGTCTGCTTTTACTGTATCAATATTGTCCCCTTGGAAAATTTTTAAATGTCAGAGGGCTGTTATATTGAGAAAGGCTAGCATTCTCTCCCCAGCATGACTAAAGGATATGTAGAGTATTTTTCTCCAGTGGTTTTATAAGTGTCACTCAGCAAATCTGCAAACAGATCTGATACTCCTGAGTGGATCATGCAACATGCATCTTTCTCAGAATAGTGCAGTAGGTACAGTTGTTAGTCTTGTAGGTACAAGGTGCTTTCACTGTTTCCTTTCCTCATAAGCTGGAAGAAATCTGAAAGTAAATTAAATGTTTTTCTCTGGTGATGTATGAGAAACTAGCTCGTGGGACTCTTTGTCCAGCCATGGCTTAGTATTTCTGGAAAACAAAAAGTAGAGAGATAAAATATGTTGAGAAGACAGAATAGCTGTGGTTCAAAAGCAATCTTGAGAAGATGTGAGGAGCTCATACCATGTAGGTATGTGTCCAAGGATTACTGTTTGGTGTTCTAATGCATGAGATACGACTGAGCCTGGTAATCTCATTCTACTCTTCACATTGATTCCTCCTACTCACTTTTTTTCTAGCACCTCTGACTCTTACCACCTATTCTGTGGTTAAAGGTAAACCAGCAGCTTTGCTTTGTAGTGCTGCATGTATGAACGCTTAAAAGAGTGTGAAAGATAAGGGTTCTAATTCTCAATTTTACACCAAGAAGTAACTGAACAATAGGGAAAAAGATAAGGAGGACTGCAAAAGAGGACAAAGAAATGACAGAGAACTCAAATGTTAAAATTTCCTGGCTGTCTTGTTAAGTATCATCTAATGCACAATTTCTGTTCGCAAACAGATATAGAAGACGAAAAAATGCAGGAATTTAAGAAGTAAAAGGTGCATATATTTAATGACTATGTGAATGCTATTACACTAAGAATCTGATTAATTATCCCTAATTATAAAAATAGATTTCTGATTTTTTATTACTTAGTAAGCATATAAATATTTTTCTTTTAAGACAATATTGACATGATAACCCTCTACAAACTTAAGTTGTAAAATTGATACATATTACAGAAGCATGATTTTCACTAAACTCTTAATTTATTTCATCTTTTAATGACATAGTCGTTAATTAAGTAGTCTTGAAAATGCCCTCTTAAGTCTACAGATAAAAAGGAGTATTGCATACATTTATAAAGATAAATAGTAGTAGATGATACCTTCCACTGAGTTCTAAATAAATGCAAGTCCTCTTTAAAATATGTCTTTGTTTCATAGAAATTTCTAAATTGGATGACATCCTATTAAAGAGAGCTGAATTACAAAGAAACAAACAAAACTATAAAAGAGCAGTCTAATTGGGTTATAAATTTGCTTATAGGCTGGTTGGTCTTTCTTTGCCCCATACCCAACCATAAATTGGATGGTTTTTTTTAAAAAAATCCAGACGCTTATTTTCATAGTGATGTGTATATAAAAAGAATCAACAAAGCTAAAACTGTGCAGTTCAATTTCATCTGTTTCTTCCTACAGATGTTAATAAATACATTATCTTAATGGCTCACCTAATCAAAATAACTCGGATTTCTGATTTTGCCTGATGAAAATCTATTCACATCTTTTGTGAGACAATTATATTGAGGATATCAGGGCAACAACATCTTTAATTTGAATTGTGTATATGTGGCTTAAGAACGTAAAGCAAAATTGCAGTGCAATATAGTGAAAGCTGTAAAATATAACAATCTTATTAAAGCACCCTCCTATCTTCAAGTCAACATCCCCAAAGTGATACAAGAGTGCTCCTTTACCTTCATTAGAAAACGTACTTCCGTTTTCGCATTTACAATAGGAGTGTTAGGGGAGCTTTTTGTTCTCCCTCTGCCTTTCTTTTGGTGCATGTACTCAAAAAGTCTGAAGTTTTGGTTCAGAAAATATTTTCTGCTATCTGGATTTGTGTTAGAATGTCATAAATTGAGGATTTTCTCTCGAATCAATGAAGTATGGCTGGTGGCTTTCACCAATATATCTGAATAGTGTTGTATAAAGGGTTGTTTTTCCCAAAGTGATGCACAGAGAAGAGGAGGTTACCAGGGAGGCCAGAAGCTGAAACAAAATTGCATTGAGGGTTCTAGTTCTTTTTACTGCTTTTTCCTCACTCAAGAACTCAGAAGCAGATAAGACCCTGCACTGGGGTTTTTACTTGCTCTCCACCTACACTGACCAACCATAGTAACAGGCTTTACAAACGCCCTGTGTTATGGAGTTGGCTCTTTTGCCACCTGGAATGGCAAATGTCTTATGCTGTAGGTATGGTGAGGCAGCTCTCTGAGAATAGGAAGAAAAGTGGTTGGAGTAGAAACATTAGCTTCTGCTAGACAAGTGCATATTAATGGCGAAACAGACCAGATGCCATACAGTAACTTCTTTCAGCCTGAAACAGCGGCAGTCAGAAGCAGCAACAGAAGTGAAATCCAACTTTTCTGTCACTACCCAGATTTTTTTGGCTTGTAGAATACCTCCAAGACATAATCCTCAGTGGGTAACTTCAGCTAGATTTAGACTGAGCAGTTAGCAAACATACTACCTTTCCTGCTCCCTTAATTCCCTGGTCAACCCTAACCTCCTGCACTAAGCTGCAGCTCTCCCATGGGAATGGAGGCAGGTGATGAAGGACAGCCCTGGTCAGGCCTCCTGCCTCAGAGAGCTGTAGTGCTGCTGGAACACCTGGCTCACAGCAGATGCCTGGAAGCACGCCAAAGCCCTGGAGTGGCTTGGGTCTTATTTCGTAATTAGCCTTTGCAGGAGGAGACACTCACCTGCAGGGAGGGTGCTTCTGCTGGGTGCTGTGTTGGCACAGGCTCCTTGTGAGTTCAGAGAAAAGCTGAAGTGGGGCAGGGAGCAGAAACTGGAGTTTCTGTCTTGTTCCTCACTGTTTACAGCTTCTTATTTCTTATTTTTAAGCGTGCCTAGGCTATGCATGGCATACTTCAGGACATGACATTCTTCTCTCCCTAAAATAGCATGTCAAATTGGTTTTTTGGATGCCTTAATATAGGCTTCCAGCACCATTTCAAATGGCCTGGCATATCTCTCCTGACCTACAAATGTTTTTCTTGTAAGGTACTTGTCTCTTGTAGGTTCTGTACAATGACTGAAAGCCCTGAGTCGATGTCTTGAAGTCTTTAGGATGTATTCAATGTCACTCAACATTTGTATTTAGATACCAAAATTGTTCTTTGTCTGTATTGCTAAGGGACCATTTTCTTATTTAAATATTACCTTCCTGTACCACCAATTTTTCAATAAAGCCAAACAATTCAGTTCAAATGTGAACCCACTCCTGTGAAGCTTGTTATAAGAACATAGAGCCAGGGCTCTTAAGCAAGCAACCTTCCACAAGGTTGTGGAACACCCTTAGAACTAAACGGTGTTGTGGGTGATGCTTCATGTCCTGACTGAACTAAGAGACAGTTGCTGTTTTTACAGCAGTGGTCATGAAGTATGGAGGATAATCAAATTCTTTAGTGGTAAGACAACATATCAAAGATCAGTCAGTTCCCCTTTATATTGGTTTCTCATTTTTGTAGATGTGAGTACTAAAAAAATCAAGACCAAATTTGGTTGTACGTTTTACTTGTGGGCTGACTTATGTAGGTTATTTGCTCTTTCTTAATTGTGCTCTGTGCTTGGTTACCTAATTAACATGTCAATAAATTTATTGGCAGTAGAAACCTCTCCAACAGCTACAGCAGACAAGTGTTGCCTGGCTCACAGTGGATTCTAAGTAGTGTATACACCTGATTGTGCATAAGTAGCCTTAATACATGTAAATCAGAATTGTGACAGGAGAAATGATCATTCTCCAAATGTTTGTGCAAATAAAAAGGGAGTCTCCAATTTGAAAATGAAAGATGCAGCACGTCAGCTGTGGCTGCCTGACATTGGCCGCTTGGTGTGTTTCTTCTTGTTCTAGATAGCTGATGCTTTTCATTGATTTGAGCTGCCTATATATTTTTGGCATTGTTTTTCTTTTTTTTCCCCTCTTTTTCTGGCTATCTTGAATTACTTTAATTGACTTTTTGGGTTGTGCTTCTGGCTGGCTGTTTTTTTCTCCAGCTATCTTATTTCAGTTTTGAAAGTATCCTTGTATTATTTAATGGGTATTAAAGAAGCGTTAAAGAGCTAATACAGTGCTCTCTGAGTGCTGTCTTTGCATTTAACCACTCATTTTACCTTACATGGTATCCCAGTATAAATTTTGTAATTTATTATTATTAATTTTTAAATATTTCAGTTAACTTGCTCTTGATCTATACTGGTGCAGTTGAGAAAAGAATGTGCAATTGTAATATGTCAGTGTGTAAATCCTCCAAAAAAATATCTAGTCTGGGCAAAAAAAGTTGGAATTTTTTGGAGGAGTTTGAATTGGTTTATCGTTTATTTATTATTGAATTGGTAGTTGCTTATTTCCTAGCTGAGGTTCAGTAGGATTTCTACATCAAGAACTGCACTGCGTTCTCTGAAAATTCATATAGAAACATTCCAGGTAGATTTCTGACCCTCTGGAGGAGATGGCATTAGCATTAGCCAGAAATTCACCGTGTGGGCAGCCCCCACACAACACAAGAGAATACATGTCCGTGCAAATGTTTATTATTGGTAGTACTCCTTTCACACCAGATTGTTAACACTAACTAGCTGATGGTTCCAAGAAATTTTCGAAGCTTTGCTGCTGCCCATTTCTCTTTGGTTTTCTGATCATGGCTGGAAGAAAAGCTTAGGCAAGAGTGGGACTTCCCAGGGAACATCAGCTCCCTCAAGCAAGTGTGCGCAGAGGCAGACACAGAGGAAAAACGTGAGCTTCAAGTGTGATGCTGATACTTCACAGATGCAACTTGTGCTTGTCTGGGAAAGCAGCTCTTGTCCTCATGTCCAGTATACAGAAAGACAAGTCAGCTTAAGTCCCCTGTGGCCTGATTAGCTTGAAACCAAAAAGCAGTGTATCAGTAATCTCAGCTAGAAGGTCACAAGCACTGAGCTTTGATGTAACTTAGTGCTCACACGTGGTCAGAGGAATCTGAGTATTTATTCCCTAAGACAACTGTGTGAAAGCCAACTCTGTTTTCCTGCAAACTGGAGCAGTAAAGTAGTTTTCACATAGTCCAGGCGGCTGTCAGGCAAGAAATTGCAGCTGCCTCAGCAAGCCATTTGGCTGTAATACCTCCGTTTTAGTGGACTTTTTAATCTGGATACAGCAGTGGGAGTGAAATCATTGCCTGAGCCAGCTCTTTGTGCTTCGGCCCAGTTCAAACCTACCCTATAAACATACCCAGAAAATTTAAGTATAAATGCATAGGTTTGCTTGACAGATCTGTGTTTCAAAAATGAGAAAAGTAATCCTAAACAGATACTCTCAAAATTAATTGCCTTTTTTTCCAAAATTATACAACTTCAATAAGCTCACCAGAGTAAAAAGTTTCTACTGAACTTTGAAGCATCAGCATTGCCATATTTGCTGTTAATTTGGCATACTCTTTTTTGATTTGTTTTCCTCCAGCTTTAATTGATAGAAAAATTTGTCAGAAATAATGTTTCGTATGCTGTTCCTTTGCACTGCATTTTTTTTTCTCTGTCTTGAAGTATTAAAAATGCATTGCATCTAAAATCAATACCAACTTTTAAAGGGGTACCAAATCCTAGAAAAAGGTTTCAAATTATCTGTGCACTCTCCTCTCTCTGGGAAAAATGAAAGTGACGCTTTTCAGTCTTTTTGTTTGCAATTGCATTAGGGATTAGGATAATGAGTGCTAGCATTCCAATCTGTAAAAATGTGTTAGCTTTGACTAGAGAATCAGTACGGAAAAACAAATTAAGCAGCAAAGGGAATAATTGCTGAAGTCAGGCGCTGGAACTTCCTGCTATTCAAATACGTTTGATTTTTCTTTTTCTAATTAATTATAATAAAGTAGCAACATCTTTATTTAAATACATAATTAAAAAAAAAAGAAAATTGTGGCTCTACCTGGTTTATACCCAGATGAGTCCAAGGACAGGATTTGGACTATAGCTGAAATGTCTCTACATCTACCTCTGCTGTCTTCTAGTAGGTGTAAATAATCTGCATGGAAGCTGTTCAAGCTGAGCTCCTTCAAACATCATGACTAAATTGGCAGGCATACTGACAGAGGTATTATCATTGCTGGAACCATATCCCTTCTCTCTGCTTTCTGCACCCACTTTATGCTGAGATGAGACCAAGGGCTTCACTGCTCCCTTGTGATAAGTGTGGATCTTTCAGGACACTCAGGGGGTGATGGAGCTCAGCTTTATTTTGGTTGGGGATTGATTCATTTAACAAAATGTACACTTAAATAACTTCTAGAATGAAAAGGAGTTTCAGCACTCATTTTCTGTGGTTTTTTTTTTAATCTGTTCTAAACAAAATCCTGTTCACAGTGCTTCCTGAGTTGTTGCTTGACCTGAGTTCAGCTATGTGGGAAGTCATTAGATCTCTGGTGAAAGCCTTTGCCACTCAACAACTTGATAGACAATTGCCCATGGTGCTCAGTCATGGAGTAGTACCAAGAGCAAATGAGCAGAGAAGCAGCAGAAAAAAAGGGAAACAAACGAGCTTTGACTACAGAAAAGTATTTAGCTGAGCTGTATTTTTGTGAATAATAAGCTTTTGTATTGACTAAAAATCAATATTTCCAGGAGAATTATAATTTCTGTGTAATTTAGGCATTTTAACTTCTTTTACAGAAAATAACCCAAATGTTGTCATAGGATCATAGAGTAGTTTGTGTGAGGAGGGACCTTAATGATTGTCTAGTTGCAATCCCTGCCATGGACATGGACATTTTCCACTAGACCAAGTTGCTCAGGGTCCCCTCCAGTCTGTCCTTAAACACTTTGAGGGATTTGGCATCCACAGTTTCTCTGGGCAACCTGTTCCAGTGTCTCATAACCCTTACAGCAAAGAATTTCTTCCTGATATCTAATCTAAATCTACTCTCCTTCAGTTTGAAGCCTTTATGTCTTGTCTTATCACTACAAGTCATTGTAAAAAATTCTTCTCCAGTTCTCTTGCAGACCCATTCTAGGTATTGGAAAGTGCTCTAAGGTCTCCCCGGAGCTTTCTTTTCTTCAGGCTGCACAGCCCCAGCTGTCCCAGCCCGTCTGCATAGGACAGGTGCTCCAGCTCTCTGGACTCACTCCAGCAGATTCACATTTTGTGCTGGGGGCCCCAGAGCTGGATGCAGCACTCCAGGTGGGGTCTCACCAGAGCAGAGCAGAGGAGCAGAATCCCCTCCCTTGCCCTGCTGACCTCTCTGCTTTTGATGCAGCCCAGGACGCGGTTGGCTTTCTGGGCTGTGAATGCACATTTTTGGCTCATGCTGAGATACTTGTCCATCCACATCCCCAAGTCCTTCTCCCCAAGGTTTCTCTCAATCAATTCTCTGCCCAGCCTGTATTTTTGCTTGGGATTGCCCAGACCCAGGTGCAGGACCTTGCTCTTGACCTCATTTAACTTCATGAGGTTCACACAGCCTCACCTCTTGAGCCTGTCAAGGTCCCTCTGGATGGCGTCCTTTCTTTCCAGCATGTAAACTGCACCACCCAGATAAACTTGTTCATGATGCAGTCAGTCCTACTGTCCATGTCATAAAAAAAGGGGATAAACAGGGACAGTCCCAATACCAATCCCTGAAGAATGCCACTTGTCACTGCTCTCCGTTTGGACATCGAGCTAAATTGTTGCCATTGAGTTCAACTCTTTGAGTGTGACCATCCAGCCAATTCCTTATCTACTGAGTGGCCTGTCCATCAAATCCATGTATCTCCAGCTTAGAGAGAAGGATGTTATTTGGGACAGTTTCAGATGCTTTCACAGAATCACACATTTACAGAATAAGCTGAGTTGGAAGGGACCCACAAGGATCATCAAGTCCAGCTCCTCACCCTGCACAGGACACCCCAAGAGTCACACCATGTGCCTGAGAGTGTTGTCCAAATGCTTCTTGAACTCTGTCAGGCTTGGTGCTGTGACCAATTCCCTGAGGAATCTGTTCCAGTGCCCAGCACTCTCTGTGTGCAAAACCTTTTCCTAATATCCAACCTAAACCTCCTCTGACACAGCTTCAGGCTATTCCTTTGGGTCCTGTCACTGGTCACCACAGAGAAGAGATCAGTGTCTGCCCCTCCTCTTCCCCTCATGAGGAAGTTGTAACTATGATGTAGTCTCCACTGAGTCTCCTCTTCTCAGGGCTGAACAGACCAAGTGACCTCAGCTGTTCCTCATTCAGCTTCCTCTCAAGACCCTTCACCATTTTTGTTTCCCTCCTTTGGACACTCTCTAAGAGCTTAATGTCTTTTTTATATTGTGGCGCCCAAAACTGCCCCCAGCACTCGAGGTGAGGCCTTCCTAGCGCAGAGCAGAGTGGGACAATTCCCTCCCTTGTCTGGCAGGCGATGCTGTGCCTGATGCACCTCAGGACACACTTGGCCCTTCTGGCTGCCAGGGCACTGCTGACTCATGTTCAACTTGCCATCCACCAGGACCCCCAGGACTTTTCATGGCACTACTTTCCAGTGTCTCATTCCCCAGTCTCTCTGTACATCCAGATTTTCCCTATGGCAGGTGCAGGTCTCTCTGCAGGGCCTCTCTGCCTTTGCACAAGTCCAGATAGAAGGGTCAACAGAAAAGCAATGTTATTTTCTATCACACTCTCATAAAGTGTCTCAGGTTCAAACACAGTAATAATGAACAACTAGTAGACTTTTTCTTATGTAAGAAAATCTTTCCAGGTATCGGTCAGAATAGCTGAGCTGCTTTGCAGGAGTGGGAAAATGAAGAGGAGGCTAAACACGCATGCTCTGCTATGGTTATTATCTTTCTGAGAGAAATGCAATAGAAAAGATCTTGACAAGAAAATGTCCACCGCATTTTTCCTGAACTACAGTAAATACAGACTGTGTCAGAGCCCACATAATGGTTCTGCCCACAGGGCATAGGAGTTTTCATATGTCTATCCCTTTCCAGTCTGTAAATAATGGAGAATAAGATCAACTTTGTTAGCTCTGTACCTCCTACATCACATTTTAATGGTTCTTCCAGTAAAGAAATGTCTTAAAGATGGTGAGGCTCTAGAACTGGGGAATAGGGAAGAGGTGGATTTTTCTAACGTTTGACAACTCTCCTAAACAAATGCATGTTGAGCTTGGACAGAGGCTAAGAGCATCCAGGAAACTGGCAAAATGCTAGGGCTGTAAAGAGGGTTTTTCATTTTTTATTGTGACATTTTAGCAAACAACAGAAGAAGTGAAACGCTTCCAATGCAGCAGAAGTCAGGAAAGGGAAGGAAAAGACAAATGAGAAAAAAGGAAAAGTCAAATGAGAAAAAAGGAAACATGCAAAGGGAGCTTGCAACTGCTCCTTAGTATCATTAACTGTCATCAAACTCCTCATCACCCTGGATGAGGCTGTGTCTCCTGATGTTTACAGTAAGCCAAGAACCATTTTGAGGAATGGAGAGCAGCATGATCAGTTCAGTACAGCATGGGTACAAAGAAGATCCATAGTCTAATGCTCTTTCATTTAAAAGGCAGGTACCACATTTTTGTCCCCTGAATTGTGTGTATTTACTATAGGCAGAGAAATCTTCTACTGAGTTCTAGCATGGAACAGAAAGGCGAAGAGAACATGTCTTACCCATTTTGTCTCATTCATGATCTGCTTTTGCACACAACTTTTGGCAAGTGCAGAATATGGATCATCCTCCAAATATGGTGTTTAGGTCAGAAAATCTTTCATAGTTAAGGATTTATTTGAAAATCAGTCTATGAAAATCATGTTAATTTTTGAGTTGTCTTTAGGTCTGTTTCAGTCACTGAGAGGTTAAATCAAAAGTAAGAGGAAAGCTAAAAAATGTAGAGGAGGTCTTGGGGAGCTCAAAATGGTAATGGAGAAACTCTAAAAGTACAAAGAAAAGCATGGTCTTTGCCTCCTTCAGACACATCTTTCCCTTCCTACACCTTCTTCAAACTCTCTTTGTTTCCATCAGTGGAGTGCCTATCAGCACTGTCCTTTGGGAGAGGCAGCTCATATGGTCTGATTTTCCCTGTTACAGCTGTGAAGTGTATTGACCTGTGGTTTCCTTTCATACTTATCCACTTGCAGTCTAATGGAAAATTTCCATGAGAGATTTGAAGCATGATAAAAGGGGTAATTTTTTTCTTCCTATTGAAATTGAATAAGAAAACGAAGGGTAGCAAGAATGTAGGTAGATCTGTAGGGTCTTTGAAATGTAATCTGGGGTGACATTGCCATCAATATTAAGTCTTGTACATTTGTTTGACCGATCGTAGCTATAAAATCAAGTATGTGCAATATATATCTTTGTAAATATTGCTAGAATAAAAATTTCTAGAGAAGAGATTTTTTCTTAAAAGTTGTAAAACCAATAATGATTTTGGCCTTCTCCAAGTTACTTTGATTATTACTGTGTAACTATTTTTACTTGGAAATTAATTTACACTGTTAATCATGATTTGCCTCCAGTTACATCTGCAACTACCAGTGTACATAGGAACTCAACTATATATTTTAAGATTATTTATGATTTAATTTGCAGCTCTGGAAAAGAAGTTGCAATGCTTTGTTCATGAGCTTTCTTCAGAGAGAAAATGTTCTGTTTACTCAGCCAAAATCGGATGTTTTAAAGCTAGGTGTTACCTGAGTATTAGTTTATCATTTTCAAATTGATCATATAGTTGAGTCCAGACCTGAACTTTAGCTTGTTAAATGCTTAATGCGTCAGATCTCCTACTCACAAGTACTCTCTTTTGGCATATGAATCAATATTTTAGTCACCTATATTCTACGGGGAGGAAAACAACCCGGAATTTTTTGTGGAGGTTTCAGCAGAAGCCATGTGCAACATTCAAAATGTCTGCAGTCTTGGCCATGGTTTGGTTCTCTTTCTGTGTAATCAGTTTATCTCTGGGAGCCAGAACTCACAACATGGAAAGTAAAACATTTTCAAAGCATTGTAATGTTTTGAGTGTCAGTAACCTTGCTTGATTTAGACAACTGTTCACATTCTGAAGTTTAATATCTCAAAAATTCATTTGCTGTTAATTAACTCAAGCATTCCCTTTTTGATAACCTACAGTGTTTGATATAATAAAAGAAAGAAAATGGTGTTAATCATTGAAATGTCCTGTAAATTGATACTGTTGCATATTAAACACAGCCAACTACATTTGGCTCAGGAGAGCTACTTTGTAAACGTCTGCTATAGCCTTTGGTTACCGAAATCCTAGATTGCCTATGTATTTGCATGAAATATTGACTTCAGAGTTATAGAAAGCGTCCATATACTCACCATTTGTGCATATATTTTTCTCACAACCTCAAAAAAGCACTGGCTAAAACAGGAGATTGCAGTCATACAACATAATATGTAACTCAATAAAACATCATGTAAGCTAGAAAGTTCTGGCAAATAACCAGTGTATCTTCTGTTTTACTCTTAGGTTCAGCAGAGGGTTCTCTTAATTGAAAGGGGTGAACAGGGCTTGCCTAGATGAGTGTCTCCTTTTCTGGCACCGCTACTGATTCCAGTACACTGAGTTTTGTGGAGAGCTTTTGGTGGGCTTCATTGAACTGGGTCTTGATGGACAAGATGGTCTGTGCATCAACTATTCCACTTTGATAGAAATATTCATACTTACAAGAGACATACCTTAGACAAACATTGTTTGCTCAAAATGATTTATCCCTCATTGTTTTCTGTGCATGCAGACTATAAGTACTGCCAAAGTTCATGAAAAACTTACTTATTTTGGCTAAACACACTTTCAATCAAACACCCTTAGTGTTTTTATCTTTGGGAAAAAAAAGGCAACACAAACCCAAAACAAATAAAATCAAAACCCAAATCAACTTTCAGGAATGTTTTTAAAAGTATTTCCATCCAAAACACTTTTTTACAGTTAAGTCCTTCTTAGATGTCAAAACATTCCAAGCTCAGATGTAATTACTTCTGCCTCTGCAAAAGCCTCACACACTTTTATTTCTCAGTTTGGATGCTCTCCAGTGTTGTCTCAAAAGAAATATGGGTTTTCCGTGTGTTTATTAGTATTCTAACAGTCTACTCTGAAATTGTAATAAATAAAAAAAAAATAAATTGCAGTCTGGCTGTTGCTCACATTTGCCATATGCAGAATGCCATACAGTCCCAACTCATACTGCTATTTAAGGTAGCTTCTACCTTGAGGGAAGTTCTGCCCCAGGGCAAACCGAAAACATTGCTGTAAATCCATGCTGAGAGCTCTGTTTACTGATTTTCCAATTCTAATAAGGAAGCAAGTTCTATTAAGTGGAAAAAGCCAGACAATTATGCTATGGAAGATTTTATACTGAATATTTTAGAAGGGGCTTAGGGAGTTGTGTGCCTAAGCTCCCTTACCTGTCTCAGGATATTGCACGCACCACTACGTGTGAAGCAGAGAGCACCCTATCTGCTTGCCATAACTTTATTTTCCCTATTGAAGCATGGAAATGTAGGATCTATTTCCAAGGACGCAGTAGCTATTTCCCTTTAAATACACCAGAGAAGAGGACTGATGTGTAACAGCTCTGAAAAAATAAGTAGTTATGTTGCTTGCTTCTGGAGTTGTTAAGGCTGGATGGCATCAATTTTGAAAGTAGCTGCAGTTATCTGCAAATAAGTGCATTTCTTAGGTTTGAGCAGGACTGTAGGAGACTGTTGACTGCAGTGGCCTTAGCAGTATTCAATACTATGGCCTTAACTTTGGGGCTGGTAGGTTTTTTTAAGAATAGGAACATTTTTATCAATTATAATACTGTTACCGGATAACTTATTTTGCAATGAAGTCCACGGGCAACTACAATTTTGTCTTTATAAAGTTTTCATGAGAACACGCAAGTAATGTATTTACAAATTATGTGTTTCATCCCAAAAAATACTGTGAAAAGAGGTAGTATTTTTCTTCACAATTTTTCAACACAACATGAATATAAACCAAGAAAATGCTATTAAAGAACTCAGTTTGTTTGACATTTTTCACTTCGGTCAAACAGACAAAGTCCTAAGCAAAAAAGAAAGCAAACCTTTGTGTTTCTCACATTTCCTTTAAAAATCAACTAATCAAATGAAAACCCCCAAAAATTTACAATATCTGTAATCTTTGCTTTCTTCTCATTAAAAAAAAAATAGATACAGGGAAAAAAAAAAACAAAACAGAGCAGGAATAGAAATGAGAGATTTCTTTTTAGTTTGGAGAAGATGGAAGTAAAAGCTGCAAGTGAATTTTGAAACACTGGAAGCAGTAGTTCTACACTTAGTCAATTAATATTTAGTATTGGGACTTTCCTGAAAAAAATCATATGAAATCTTTCCATTCACCAGTATTTGAAACATTTATAGTTTTGAGTAACTGTAGTACAAAAGAGAAATTCTAACTGTAGAAGGCAAAATGCAATGTACATTTAGCCTGTTGCAGAATATGTTAATTAGAAGCTGCATTTCTCTTGTGGTAAAATACGGCTTAAAATTGGTAAATAATTGTGGGTTTTTTTAGGTTTACTTCCACCTTTCATTGACATATTTATTTTAGTTATATGAAGCTTAATTACAACTCACATGGTGTTTGAAATTAAATAAGCTGTTCTGGTTTTGTCAACAAATGACTTTGCCATCTTTCATGGGATCTGTATTACTGGTGATTAATGCCAGGTTAGTTCCTTGATAATGACAATAAATTTCAGATGTAGATCTAGTTTTATTTCAGGCAGTCTGTGTTAGCACACATACCTGTCTGTCACCAGCAGTCATTGTCAAAGACAAGTGCTTCAAATCCTGGTATCTCCATATATCTTAACTCTTGCTCAGAATATTCAAGAATTTTACTAGACTGCTTGCAATTCCATTCAAATGACAATTCCAAGACAGCTGGAGTCAAAGTAATTACTTACCACTAATAACTGAGGAGATCTACTAGTTTCCAATGTGTAGATACAATACCAGCAGGAATATTTAAATCAGTGGCCCTACCTTCTTCATGCAGGAGTCTGTTTTCAAGAGTCAACCTGGTACACTGAGTCAGCGTGCAGGAAATGTAATATTTCTGTTATACATTTTTCATGAAAAAAATAGATTTTCTGTTTCCTTCTTATGCTAGGATAGGATTCGTCTTGTTGAGGCAGAAGTTCACTGCTTTTTGTCTTTAAGTATGATACATATCAATACATTCCTAAAGGTATATCTACATATTGAAGCCTAGTGAGGCAAGTTTCATTTTTCGTTTGGACTTTGATTTGGTTTTCTTCTTTTCTTTTTTTTCTTGACAGCAACGTAACTAAAGCAAGGACTTGTATAGTCTCTTTTCATGGCAAGAATAGACTCTGTGCAATTCAAGCTGCTACAAAACTTTAGTAAAGATTTTTGGGGAGTTTTCAGAAATTTGACATATGCTTCTTAGAGTAAAAGCAGGAGTATTGCTTTATTCAGACCTTTGCACGTTCTTCCATCACTTATACTTGCTTTGGCTTCATTCTGGGTCCCTGTGGGGGAGCTATAGGATAGCACGGGGAAATCAATGCTGCTGTGAATAGTTTTAGTGGGGGCTATTGTAGAATTTATTTGTGATGATAAAAACAGGCATATATACCTCAGGCACTGTTTCCCAGCTATGTAGAACTGAAAGATTTTCTAACCTTTCTGGAAAACAGAACCAAAAATCCTGAGGACAACCTAGCACACTACAGAGAAGAGTAAATTTAAATAATTGTTTCTTAGATTTGTCTTGTCTTGTTTTATATTTTGTAGCTGTTTTGCAGACTGTCTTTTGGTGTCCAGTGAATAATCAATGATTTATAGGCTAAAAATTAGGTTGTACTTTTATAACTTATATTCTACTGACCAAAAATATCGATCAGTTCTTGATAATGTTTTAACTGTGCCCTTGTGAAAGAAAAGGTAAGAACAAGGTAGCTGTTTTGGAGGCTAAAGAATCACTGAAGTAATTAGTCTAGACTGTAAATATCTACATGGTATCTGTGGTTAAACTCTCTTTGAACAAATCCAACTTCATGTGACTGAGTGGCAAAGACCCAAGACAGCAAAAATGAACTGCTTTTCTTCTTTTTTTTTCTTTTTTTTTCTTTTTTTAATGGAAAAATAGCGACTCGATAAAAATGGACAAAATGCCAAACCAAAAGTAAACTCAAAGGAATCTCTAAGGAAAATCTGAAAATGTTAATTAAATCTAGTCCTATAGTGCTGAGCTAGATTCTGTGTTCCTTCACAGTACTTGACTCCATTGGTGTATGGGGAGAATTTGTCAGGTGCCTGAAAGTGTGAATGTTCTCTTTCTGCATTATCACTTTACAAGGTGGAAGGTGCCCCTGCCCATGGAAGGGTGGTGGAACCAGATGACCCTTAAGGTCCCTTCCGACTTAAACCATTCATGATTCTGTGTTCCTGTGAAGGTTGAAAGAGTGGATAGGCCACCTTTGCTGTCTGCTTTGCTGCCAAGGCCAGTAAAATAGCTCTGAATTAAAACATTTGTCTGTGAGCTTGAGCGAAGCCAAATCCAATCAGACAAGAACTAGGGAGAAAACATATCTGTTATATTTGTGACCTTTTATATACCTTCATATCCAAGCAGCAAATTCAGAAAAATGCTGTTTATTCATTCTGCATGCAAAAAGAGGGCAAAAACTGAGTGAAATTATTGGTAAAGAGAAAAGAGGTAAAACAGTGAGTCAGACATCTGATCAAGAAGCATATCAGAAAGCAAGACTAAGGGTTTAGATACTAAGAAGAGGTTTCCTAATGGATACTAACCTCTGCAGTATCATGTAAGTCTGGAAACATGTTTATTTTCAGTTAAACAGATGCAGAAGGAATTATGCAAATCCATCTTTTTTGGAATATGAATGATCAATTATGCAATCAAATGATTTTTTATAGAATATCTGAAGAGTTTTAAAGCTAAAATTTTCATGTGTTGTCTTAATTCTTAATTACATTTTGTGTATAAAATTTTCTTCACATACAGCATCAGATGCCATAAGATATTTTGGTGCCTGCTCTCTTCCCTGCAACCTACCTGCTTCCCTGGCTGCTGCTCTTGCCTTCTGCTTCAAACTGCCTTTGCCAACAAACCTCCCATCGTTCTCCCTGTGATGCCATGAAGATTTGTTGCCTTTTCTTTTATACCCCTGTTATACCTTTTACAACTTCTGTATTCTTAGTGCTTTTTGCCTACATTCTTGGACTTGTTTGTCAAGCTGAGAGACTAAACATTTTAGAAGCTTTGTAGCTAGGGATCAGTGTGCCCCAGACCCCAAGGTCCTCTCCAGAACACATTCTGTAAACTAAGACAGAACCATCCAGGGGAAGGTTCCTTGGGGAGGGGGGCTCACTCGAGCCTCTCATTGGGGAATCTTTGATAGATATGTTAATTAGTAAGACCTATAATGTTATACCCTATCTTTTGGGGGAGATTGCGGTGTGCATTTCGGTACATTTAACCTGGATGTGTGCACCTAAGGATCCTTAAAATAAATACCAAGGTAAAATCCCTGTTATCCCTTCTAACCATGTTTGACTCTTGATTTTAAGACCAGGAAAAGGCATCACCTGGACCACTGCAAAACTGGCAGTCGCAGCCACAACTGCCTTCAATTAATTGCCTTCCTCAGAAATCCTCAGGCTTTGTTAGCCCTTTGTTAGCCTTTTGCCTAGTTGTGGATTTTTCATTTAAAAAGTAGTTTCTTTTAATAATGTCACAGAAGTTCCGCTATATATATATATATATACAGGTAAATTATTATTTTTAAAGAGACCTAAACTCCAACACAAATAGAGAAGTCTGGTCTATTTGTGACAAGATAATTTATGAATATACATAAATGAAAAAAGCCTCCTATACAGAATATGTAAAGACATAAACTCAGCTTTCATGCTTCCAAATATTTCACAGGTATTACTTAAAAGTAAGAAAATTAAAAAAAATAAGTTATATTAAAATGTTGGGGGTTTTTTTTATAACTGATAATAATAGTATCGATTTTATATCCCATACAGCTCTCAAAATTGCATCTTTGTATTTTCTAAGAAGGAGAAAGATTGTACTTTGTCTGTTTTGGAGGCTATTTTGAAACTTAACGAGTTATATGTACTTTCTCCTGTACTTAATTTGCAATTTTTAGCCTCTGCTATTTGAAATTCTCACTGGATTTCTGATTGAGCCTTCTCATCCTAAACATCCACGGGTTTTCAGGTGTTCCAAAATGATCTTTTGGAACAATATCAAGTTTATTTCCTGAAAAAAGCTGGTAATACCTGATGTCTGCATTTGTTTCGTGTTTCTGGTTCCTTTCTTGAAATTCAAAAATATCTTCAAATTGAGTTTTTTTCTTGATTTGTTTCTCTGGTTGGTTGGACACAAGACAAGAATCCTCTCTAAAGCATCAGTGCAGAAAAGTATTTGGGAAGAGTACAGCAATTTTGTCAGGTAGCGCCTTCAATGAGGCACTGAGATTTAGGAACAAGAGTCAGCCTTCTTGATCATGCCTCCATTTTCTTTCATTACCTTTATTTTTTTCCCGTGAGTGACAGACACATTTCCTTATTTTTCCCTCCCTTCTTCTTACATTGTCATGGGTTGCAGTGTATTCTATTACCATCCCCATCAGCCGTTGAAATCAGGTGGGGCAGTGTTTCCTTGCCTCCTCCCCCCAGACTATCTTGCTGTTAATTGCCCATCATTGTCCTGCCGCCTGACTCAGAGATAACTCCCTCTGGACTATCTTCTGTTAATGAGCCTAATCAACACTTGGCCTCATGACTCATTACCCCATTGTGAGATGCTCCACCCAGAGGGAGGAACCAAGCATCCCATCGTGGATATAAGCTGAGGCTGAACACCAGAGACACCGGCTTCCCACTGGATTTCCAGAGGACAGGAGCTACACAGCCACCATTGGACTTCCTGAGGAAGAGCAGACTGTTTTACTACAAGATCACTACTTCAGAGGACTGCAGCCACCTTTCTACCAGACTGCTACCACCACCCTGCCTAACAGGGTGTCAGGTTGTACCTTGACTCTGTCAGTTTGACAGTGTTTTCTTTTACTTTTGTTTTTTTCCCTTTTCTTTAATTTCCATTAAATTGTTATTCTGACTTGGTGCCTCCCACTGGTTTGTTTTCAAACTAGTACATAATTTGGCACCCAATGTGGGGCTTGCTCTGAGAAAAAGTCAGAATTACAATTTTGTATAAACAGAAATCTATTCACCATGGTGCTCAGCTGGTCTGCATGGGTACTGTATCTTGCTCTCTATATTTTTCCTCACATGGGGAACTATCTGCCTGTTGTATTACTCCTGTTAAAACCAGGGAATGGTATGAGAATTGCTTTATTGGTTTATTATGTCTATAGCATAATAACCTGCGAGGCGATGAATACCATTCGGAATATATATTCAATTTTGTTTGGCTGTCCTAGTCTGGGCTCCTATGTCTGGGACCTCTTCAACAATCACAGCCAGCCCCTGGTGGGAGGAGTAGAGAGTGGTTTCTTCCAGCCTTTCAGGCCAGGCACAGCAGTTTTTGAAAAAATTGAGTTCCCTCTGGATGTTAAGGATAGTATAATCTTCTTGTCAGTTCTCTTCTCTTTTTTCTCTATGGCCTGCATTGTGTACACCATGCTTAGAAACAAAACACTACTTAGTGTGGTGCAACGTCTGCTTGAGGAGGAGGTAAAAAGGAGCAAAGCAGCAAATACCATGTCTACACAGACTGTCACACAGAAAGGAGCCAAAAGCAAAGCAACCGCATCCATTTCTACGCAGACCGTCACAGAGGAGAAAGGAACCAAGAGCAAAGCAACCGCATCCATCTCTACGCAGACTGACACAGAGGAGAAAGGAACCAAACAAAAAGCAACAGTGTCCATTTCTACGCAGACTGACTCAGAGGAGAAAGGAACCAAAAGCACTGTCAGCGTCCCCATGCAAACCATCACTGAACCAGAACAGCCTAAACCGATTGCAGTTGCCCCCGTGCAGAAGAAGAAATCAAAAAGCAAATCAGTCCGCATAGTGACTGACGAAGATGCAGCAGGACCTTCGCACCCAGCAGAAGAGGCAGAGCCAGAGATCATCACTCGGTCGCTATCCCTGGGTGAGCTGCGAGACCTGCGGAGGGAATTCACCCGCCAGACGAACGAGTCTATCCTGACCTGGCTGCTCCGCATCTGGGACGCTGCAGCCAATGACACCATTCTGGACGGAAGTGAGGCCAGGCAACTGGGATCTCTGTCCCGGGATGTGGTCATTGACCAGGGGATCGGGAGAACCCAAGAAACCCTCAGCCTCTGGCGGCGACTGCTTACAAGTGTAAGGGACAGGTACCTTTGTAAAGAAGACCTCCAGGTGCACCAAGGAAAATGGAGCACAATGGAACAAGGTATCCGGTGCCTGAGGGAATTGGCTGTGCTGGAGATCATTTTCTCAGAAGATGAGAGATTTCCTAAGAGCCCAGATGGTGTCCAGTGCACGTCACAGATGTGGTTGAGGTTCGCACGCCTTGGACCAGAGATATACTCCCGTTACCTGGCAACGCTGCAATGGAGGGAAGGCGAGGACAGGGTGGGTGTCTTGGTGAACAAACTGAGGATTTACGAGGACACCATCACAGCCCCGTTTCGCACCCATGTCTCATCCGTGGAAACAAGTCTTTTGGCTGAGCAAGTCCGGAGCTTGATTGAAGAAGGCCATCAGAAATTGAAAAAGGAACTTAAGGAAGAGATTTACCAGATCTCACCAGAACCACCAAGAGTCTCTGCCATTAGGAGCCGGCGACCCCCAACCAGGGAGAGAGGATACACCCCACGAGGTAACCTCTGGTTTTTCCTTCAGGAACATGGAGAAGACATGAGTAAGTGGGATGGAAAACCCACCTCCTCCTTAGCAGCTCGGGTACATGAACTAAAAAGAGGGACAACTACCACAAGAAGCGCATCTAGAGTCAACATTGCTCCAGTCTCCCGCACACAGAACTCCAGACGGTACAGGAATGATAATATGACCAATCCTCTTGAAGGGACCTCAGGAACATATTCACCAGGGAGCAACATGCAACATGACCAGGAATAGAGGGGCCCTGCCTCTAGCCAGGTAGAGGAAAGGGAGAATCGGGTCTTTTGGACTGTGTGGGTCCGATGGCCTGGCACATCTGACCCACAAAGATACACGGCTTTGGTTGACACCGGTGCTCAATGTACTCTGATGCCATCAAGGTATGTGGGAGCAGAACCCATTTCTATTTCTGGGGTGACAGGAGGATCCCAGCAGCTGACTGTACTGGAAGCTGAAGTGAGTTTAACTGGGAACGAGTGGCAGAAACACCCCATCGTGACTGGCCCGGAGGCCCCGTGCATTCTCGGCATAGACTATCTCAGAAATGGATATTTCAAGGACCCAAAAGGACATTGTTGGGCTTTTGGGATAGCTGCTGTGGAGACAGAAGATATCAGACAACTGAGTACATTGCCTGGCCTCTCAGATGACCCCTCTGCCGTGGGACTGCTAAGAGTTGAAGAACAACAGGTGCCAATCGCCGCAGCAACAGTGCACCGCCGGCAATACCGCACCGACAGAGACTCTGTGGTTCCCATCCATGAGATGATTCGCAAACTGGAGAGCCAAGGGGTGGTCAGCAAGGTCCATTCACCTTTCAACAGCCCTATATGGCCAGTGCGTAAGTCCAGTGGAGAATGGAGGCTGACGGTGGACTACCGTGGCCTGAATGAGGTCACGCCACCATTGAGCGCCGCTGTGCCGGACATGTTGGAACTTCAGTACGAGCTGGAGTCCAAAGCAGCGAAGTGGTACGCCACTATTGACATTGCCAATGCCTTCTTCTCCATTCCTTTGGCAGCAGAATGCAGGCGCCAGTTTGCTTTTACCTGGAAGGGTGTGCAATACACCTGGAACCGACTGCCCCAGGGGTGGAAGCACAGTCCCACCATCTGTCATGGACTGATCCAGACAGCATTGGAAAAGGGTGAGGCTCCAGAACATCTGCAATACATCGATGACATCATCGTGTGGGGAAACACAGCAAAGAAAGTGTTTGAGAAAGGAGAGAAAATCATCCAGATTCTCCTGGAAGAGATTCTTTGCCATCAAAAGGAGAAAAGTCAAGGGACCTGCCCAAGAGATCCAGTTCCTGGGAGTAAAGTGGCAAGATGGACGACGTCAGATTCCCACCGAGGTCATCAATAAGATCACTGCGATGTCTCCACCGACCAGCAAGAAGGAAACACAAGCTTTCCTAGGCGCCATAGGTTTCTGGAGGATGCACATTCCCGAGTACAGCCAGATCGTGAGCCCTCTCTACCTGGTTACCCGCAAGAAGAACGATTTCCACTGGGGCCCCGAACAGCAGCAAGCCTTTGCCCAGATCAAGCAGGAAATCGCTCATGCGGTAGCCCTTGGCCCAGTCAGGACAGGACCAGAGGTGAAGAATGTGCTCTACTCTGCAGCCAGGAACAATGGTCTGTCCTGGAGCCTCTGGCAGAAGGTGCCTGGTGAGACTCGTGGCCGACCACTGGGATTCTGGAGCTGAAGCTACAGAGGATCTGAAGCCAACTACACTCCCACCGAGAAGGAAATCCTGGCAGCCTATGAAGGAGTCCAAGCTGCCTCAGAGGTAATTGGCACTGAAGCACAGTTGCTTCTGGCACCCCGACTACCGGTGCTGGGTTGGATGTTCAAGGGAAAGGTTCCTTCCACGCATCATGCCACCGACACCACATGGAGCAAGTGGATCGCCCTCATCACACAGCGTGCCCGTATTGGAAACCCGAATCGCCCTGGGATTCTAGAAATTATAACAAACTGGCCTGAAGGTGAGACTTTTGGATTATCTTCTGAAGAAGAGGAAGAGCAAGTGACTCGTGCTGAGGAAGCCCCACCATATAATGAGCTACCGGAGACTGAAAGACGTTATGCCCTCTTCACTGATGGTTCCTGCCGAATTGTAGGCGCTAATCGAAAGTGGAAAGCTGCAGTATGGAGCCCCACACGACGAGTTGCACAAGCTACCGAGGGACAAGGTGGATCGAGTCAGGTTGCAGAGCTTAAAGCCGTCCAGCTGGCTTTGGATATCGCTGAACGAGAGAAGTGGCCGAGGCTCTATCTCTACACCGACTCATGGATGGTAGCTAATGCTCTGTGGGGATGGCTGGATCGCTGGAGAAAGGCCAACTGGCAGCGCAGAGGGAAGCCCATCTGGGCCGCTGAGATTTGGCAGGACATCGCCGCCCGAGTAGAGAAGCTGACCGTGAAGGTTCGACACGTGGATGCGCACGTACCCAAGAGTCGGGCTAATGAAGAACATCGCAACAACGAGCAGGTGGACCGAGCTGCCAAGGTGAAAGTATCACAGGTGGATCTGGACTGGCAGCACAAGGGAGAATTATTCCTAGCTCGTTGGGCCCATGATGCCTCTGGTCATCAGGGGAGAGATGCAACATACCGATGGGCCCGTGACCGAGGGGTGGACCTTTCCATGGACAGCATCTCACAGGTCATCCACAGTTGTGAGACCTGTGCTGCAATCAAACAGGCCAAGCGGGTGAAGCCTCTGTGGTATGGTGGACGATGGTCAAAGTACAGGTATGGTGAAGCCTGGCAAGTTGACTACATCACCCTTCCCCAAACCTGCCAAGGCAAGCACTACGTGTTGACCATGGTTGAAGCAACCACTGGATGGCTGGAGACTTACCCTGTGCCTCATGCTACAGCCCGGAACACCATCCTGGGCCTGGAAAAGCAAGTCCTGTGGAGACATGGCACCCCTGATAGGATCGAGTCAGACAAGAGGACTCATTTTAAGAACAGCCTCATCAACACCTGGGCCAGAGAACACGGTATTGAATGGATATATCATATTCCTTATCATGCACCAGCTGCTGGAAAAGTTGAACGCTGCAATGGACTACTTAAAACTACCCTAAAGGCACTTGGTGGGGGGACCTTCAAAAATTGGGAAGTGAACTTAGCAAAGGCCACCTGGATAGTCAATACCCGAGGGTCCATCAATCGAGCTGGTCCTGCCGAGTCTGAAGCCTTGCACACAGTGGATGGAGATAGAGTCCCTGTGGTACACCTGAGAGGTATTTTAGGAAAGACTGTTTGGATTAATCCCACCTCAGGCAAAGACAAACCCATCCGTGGGATTGTCTTTGCTCAAGGACCTGGTTGCACTTGGTGGGTAATGCAGAAAGATGGGGAAACCCGTTGTGTACCACAAGGAGACCTAATCTTAGGTGAGAACAGTGTGTAGGTTTCACTGTGTATATATATATATATATATATATATATATATATGTATGTGTGTTTTAGAGTTTAAGAAGGTATTGATTTGGGATAATGTAGATGGTAATAGAATAAGGGGTGGATAATGTCCTGGGTTGCAGTGTATTCTATTACCATCCTCATGAGCCGTTGAAATCAGGTGGGGCAGTGTTTCCTTGCCTCCTCCCCCCAGACTATCTTGCTGTTAATTGCCCATCATTGTCCTGCCGCCTGACTCAGAGATAACTCCCTCCGGACTATCTTCTGTTAATGAGCCTAATCAACACTTGGCCTCATGACTCATTACCCCATTGTGAGATGCTCCACCCAGAGGGAGGAACCAAGCATCCCATCGTGGATATAATCTGAGACTGAACACCAGAGACACTGGCTTCCCACTGGATTTCCAGAGGACAGGAGCTACACAGCCACCATTGGACTTCCTGAGGAAGAGCAGACTGTTTTACTACAGGATCACTACTTCAGAGGACGGCAGCCACCATTCTACCAGACTGCTACCACCACCCTGCCTAACAGGGTGTCAGGTTGTACCTTGACTCTGTCAGTTTGACAGTGTTTTCTTTTACTTTTGTTTTTTTCCCTTTTCTTTAATTTCCATTAAATTGTTATTCTGACTTGGTGCCTCCCACTGGTTTGTTTTCAAACTAGTACATACATCCTCAAGGGGAATCTGTGAAGAGAATCAGGTATTTCCTTTCGTCTCTGAAGGCCTCTCAAAATCATGTGGAGGAAAGATTTTTTCCTGTGGATGAGTGAATATATTTACTGTGATTAAATATCATTCTCTAATAGAATCCTGCTTGGTACAGAGTGTTCAGCAAGGGCAAAGGAAGTACAAGAATAAACAGTAAAAAAAATAACTGTCCTGGATTGCAACTGTAGCCTCTTTCTCACAGTTCTGGGCTGGATGTCTCAGTGGCTGATTCACTACATCCTAAAGCAGGTAATTGCTTTTCCCAAAAGCAATGCACTGTTAGGAGTACTACTGGCTGCTTCTCTGAGAAAGGTTCATAAATGCAAACATCATAAGAGGAATAAGAAAAAAAGACCTGCCTTCCTTCTAGCAAAGTTCTGAATCTGTCTCATGAATTTTTACTCACTTGCTTGATATTAAGAGTTTCATTGCCCTGTGTGTTCTTCACTTCTTTTTTCCTCACTGCTCACACCATGGTGTGCAACTCCTCCCTTTCTTCTCCCTTACTCAGTCTCAATGGACAGTTAAATGCTTAGTGTAGGTCTGGGAGAAAAAGTCTTGTCTGGAAGCAAGAGTTCTCATAATTTATGACAACTGTCAAAACTTCAGGCACAGTGGTTTCAAAAGTCTTTGCTGATAAAAGCTCCCACTTACAATAGTCTGACCTGTGTCAGTGGTACAGTGAATTTCTGAGCTTCGCTTCCATGCCTGAAGGGTACTGCAAATCGGAGGCCTCTGAGAATTTAAAGACATGATGACTTGTGCCAAGAGACTAGGTTTCTGCCATTTTTGGATAAAATTCAGTTTTTTGTAAAATGTCAAACCTCATAAAATGCCAGACAGAAAATATTTTGATGAAGTCAATTGAGATGTTAAGACACTGAGTGCTTCTTTGAACAGACTTTTTCTTTCTCAATAAGACCGTACTTTTTTGAAATGACTTGTGGCTGTCATAAGATGTTTGGTAGGGAATGTACTGACATAGCTGGTCAAAGGCAGATGTGTTCATCTCGTTTTGGTGGGATGATGGGAAGAGGCTGGTGGCAATGCTTGTTGCTTTACTCTCTGTAATTCCTTGATTGTCTGACCCAGAGTTCACTGTAGTGGAACAACTGGACACCACCAGCCAGGGGCATTTAGGACTGTTAGGTGCAGAAGAATTCTTCATAATTCACATGAAGAAGCACTTCCTTGTAATAAATAAAAAAAACCATAATGGGTAAAAAAAAAAAAAAATTGTTTTCTGAAAGGTATTTCTTCTAGCCATTCTTCCAGTGAGGGTGTGCTGCCAGTTTAATGATGGACTTTGCTCCAAGCCACCCGTCAGTGGGCCCAAATGGACATAAAGGAAATTTACTACACAGTTTTGTTAAAACTGAAACACTGTGTTTCTTGCATTTCATGATTGCAGTTGGCAGCCCCTATGGTCTCTGGAATTAGGACTAGATACCTTCACATCTTTGGTGTAGTGCTATTTACTCTTTTCCTAATTAATCTGTATTCAGTTTGTACTATTTCAGTGTAATATATTTTTCTGCCAGGGCCTACAGATCTAATCTTAAACTCTTTCTTTTAATATTGACATTGAAAAGATGTTATTGTAGTCATAATTCTTATACAGTTGGCTACAATTTTTCTGCTCCTATTTATGCTCCAATGGATGGCTAGATTCCACAGTTTTCAAATGTGGTTCTGTAATTTTTGTCTTGATTCCAGAAGCCATCAAAAGTGAAAGATGCATGCAGTGAAATAGATATCAGACCTTAAAACATAAACTTCAAAAGCTGCCTGATCTCTTAGTGTTTGGATGTAAATGTCAAGGCTAAAAAACCCAACAAAGCAGTATTGTTTCCCTCTTACGAATAACTCAGGACTTGCACTGAGAGTCGTGAGGCGGCTATGAATTCCCCCACCTGTTTTATCTATCAGGCCTAAAACAAAGGAGGGCAGGAACGTCCTCAGTTCATTCTTCCATGGCTAGAGAAGTCACCAAGAATACAGGGGAAAAATAATGAAATGCCACAGGTGCTTGAGGGGTCATAAAGAGTGGGTCATGTTTTTCACTATAGTGCCTTTACTTCCAAGTAATGTGGTATTTCATGGTTGGCATTCTCTCAGCCTCTGTTACTGAAACTGTTGCAGGTCACATGAAAAAAATTGCATATTTATTTTCCGAGTGAAAATAGAATGGGTGTTTTGGTAGTAAGGGTATTGAGATGTTTATTCAGTAATGAAGGAGACCTTGGCTTCTGTTCTCTGTTTCAGGTAGTTTTAAATCTTTTTATGGAAAACATAGAGAAAGCAGCTGGTGAGATGCAGGAATGGATCTTGATCTCCTGACAGTCAGCAGCCATGTGACTGGGCTTGAATGTCAGGGAAATAACCCATCATGAAAGAGAAAGATTTGAAAGTAACTCAGAACTGTGGAAATTGCTTTAGCCACTAGGGCATTATTCCAAAGAACAACCCACACCAATCAAACTGGTTTGTATATCCTGAGTGATGACACTTGTCTTAACTGATGTCTTTGATGTTAAAAATACTCTGTGCATACATAAAATAGTTTGTTAATAAGCAGAGCTGATAGCCATGAGGAAACATAGTCTTTAACTAATTTTTGTTTAGCGCAATATTCTTTCTCCTAAGCTAGGAATTAAGGATGAGACCATACCTCCTCTTTTCCTCCTTTCTCCATTTTATTGAGAAAATTTTGAGCTGGACAAACAGCTTTACTGAGACACTAATGGCTGAATGTAGAGAACAGCCTCGCCCAGGCACAGGAGTCTGCAGGAAAAGATAGGATGAGTTCCAGACACTGAAGCTCTTAAAAGTGTCAGACTCTTGACAAGTGATTTCAGTGCCTGATCCTGCTGCATGTGAAGTGATGCTTTAATTTGCAATTGAATGACAAAGTCCTCAAATCATCCTTATCTCCTGAGTAATTGAAGAAAGACTCTGCAGCGTAAAAACTCATTATGATTCTTCTGTGTCATTTTGCACCTTTTGAAAGGAATTTGTTATCATTATATCGCTCTCTGGCATATTTTTATTAGCACTGAGCTGGAAAATATGAGATGCACACCTAGATTATGTGCTTGTATTTACAGATGAAATGGAAGATTAAAAAGAGAATTCATATTGCATCTGTGCTGATTCCGCAGAGCCTCTCTGCCATTGATCTTTACACTTTATAATAGTTTCTTTCAAGCTCTGATGAGAAAATAAAATGTGACCATTCTTTGTGTTATTTGTTGCTGTCCATACCATAGGAAGAGATTACTTTATAGTAATTTTGCAAGTGGGGATTAATCTATTGAAGTAATTAGACTAAGTTAAGATAAAATCTTAGAAGAGAATCTTTGAAATGAGAGACAGGATATTTTTTATTGTCTGGTGTGCATCTCTGCATTTCCTGGAGCTGGAGAATGCTAATTTTTGAGCACTTTCTGCCATGATAGAATTTAAAAGCAGAGCTGGAAGCCTTTTTAGAGAATGATTTCTTTCTTTTAGGAATTTGAGAAAGGGACACTGGTAACTGAGACTTTAGTTTGTAGAAAGTAGATAGGGAATTAGCTGGCAGCTCTTACAGAATTATCTGCACATGTAGTGGGCTAGATCCATTGACAGGCTATGAGTACTTTGTGCCATTTTGGCTAAGCAAAGGAGCATTCATGACTGCTTTATTCCACAAGGGTGGGGAAAAAGGTGAGAAGACATCAGGGTCTGAAGGGATCTGAGATCTTTCTTCTGGAAGGGAATTTTAATGGTGAAGCTCCACGGCCAGGTGTACTTCAAGTCTCAACCTGTGGCTGGATGCATCAAAGGATGAATTTAAAGGAGAATGTGTTAGCAGTGGAAGCACAGGAATCCCATTGTGATTCTCTGGATCATGACCTGGAACAGGTCCCAGGTTGAGTTGTGTAGCTTTGGGGCAGAATACAAACATATATTGGATCTAAGATATTTTTTCTCTTATTTTTTCTCTCTTTCTATTTTTTATCTCCTTCTAACTGTGATCCTCTCTCTGCACAAAATGTTTGCACTGATCTCAGCCCCTAGACTGTTGAACTCCAAATATGTTCTGGATGAGTCCTGTTTTCCTTTGCTGTCATTCTTTCTTGGAGATAAAGCGGTAGTAGGTCTTTATTTTAGTTTATAATGATAAATTACATACAGAAATGAGTGCCCCCACTTTTTCTGCTGCTTTTAACAATTAACTGCGATAAAGTTACACCACATTGTGTTGCTTTGTGCTCATAAGTCTGTCATACAGTGGCTTCTCTGCATTCCTTAGGGAATTTGGACTATAAGTCATCCCCTGTTCTGGAAGTCCATGTATAAAAGAAATTTTGGTTGCTTTAAGAGTGGGATTTTATTCTTCACAGGAACTTCTTCCTGGGTGACAGCATATTTCCATGTCTTTGCTGCATTGGTCTATTTACACTGGAATATAAAAGAATGAATCAAAAGTTTAAAATGTTGCAAAGTAGTTATTGGTTTGGGTCTTAAGGGTTTTACTTTTTAAAATTCATGAATTCTATGAAGAGCTGGGCTGAGAGCATGCAGCACCTCCAAAATATTGCTCAGGACAAGGGGGAAGCATTGAAAGGGAACAGGAACAACTTTGTGATCCTGGTGATGTTTATACCCTTTGTATTCCAGATGTTACGAGGCATGGGAATAAAGTTCCTCTGTCAGTGAGTGAGACCTCTCTTCCCCCAGACTGAGGAAATTCTACTTGGAAATACGCTGAAGCATGGTTGGTTCAGGACCTCACCTATGGAATTGGATGCCTCTGTTAAGTGCCTTATATGTACATTAGCTGAGGATTTGGTTTTACTAGAAAAGGTTTGGTATTTGGGGATTTGATAATCCAGTTGAGAACTGCACCTTTTGACTTGCTGTTTGAATTTATGTTAATTTTCTTTTCATGCTGTATAATAAGTTTTATTGATTGGGGGTGGCAGATTTAGCTGTACCTTAAATTTGAAAATAATGCAGACTAAGTCAAATCAAGTTAATTTCTCAATTATTTTTTGTTTGTCTGGGGGTAAGCAGTGTAATATTTGCCTCATGGGAGTGATAGGTCTCTGCACAACTGCCACAACACATAGTCTTTTTGGTAAATGTGGTTGGTTGGAAAATGTAGCAAACTTCAGTACATTGTTGAGCACAGATACATAACCTTTTAGAATTAATAGTCTCTGAAACTTGAATGATGGGGACTTTGGAAAACTTCCATTGTTTAATCCCAGCCGGCAACTCAGCCTCACACAGCCATGTGCTCAGTCTTTCCCAATTGGTCGAGGGAGAGAATTAGAATAATAAATGAAAGAAAACTCCTGGGTTGAGGTAAGAACAGCTTAATAGGTAGAGCTAACGCCATGCACACAAGCAAAGCCGCGAAAGGAATTCGTTCACCACTTCCCATGGGCAGGCGGGTGTTCAGTCATTCCCAGGAAAGTGAGGCTCCATCACCTGTAACAGTGGCTTGGGAAGACAAACACCATCACCCCAAATATCCCTCCTTCCTTCTTCTTTCCCCAGCTGTATATGCCGAGCATGATGCCATACGGTATGGAATGTTCCTTGGGTCAGCTGGGGTCGGCTGTCCCTGCTGTGTCATCTCCCACTCTCTTGTACCATCCCAGCCTCCTTACTGGTGGGGTGGAGTAAGAGAGAGAAAAGGTCTTGACTCTGTGTAAGGAGTTCTTACTGCTCAGCAGTAAGGAGAACATCTTTAAATTATCAACAGCATTTCCAGCACAAATACAAAACATGCCCCCATACCGGCTACTGGGAAGAAAATTAACTCTCACCAGCACAAAAGCAAATTACTTGTGCAATTGCACCCTTAAATTTGGAGAAAGTGCTGCACATATCTTTGTCTCATCAGTATAGAGCAGATATATGCCATCACCTTCAAATGATGGAGTCTTGAGAGGAATCGATTAAAAAGTAACCGCTGTTATAGTGTTTTGTTCCCAAGGTAAGTGGGACAGGAGACAGAGTCTCTCCCCTCTGCCACAGTGATAATGTGAGAAGGATGGTAATAATAAGCAGCCCTCAGTTCAGCTCTTCTGGGGTAAGATCACATTCCCTGTGACTATCCTGTGTTGTGCTTTCCACCCCACTTCAGGAAAACGTGGCGGAAATGGTCATTCTGACCTGGGTTCATGCATTGCTGACAAAGTTAATAAAGAAGATGAAGTTTATATCTTGTTATTACTTTGTCTTTGAACAGTCTTTGCCTCTCAGATGCACAGTGATTTGGGTTGAATTTAAAGAAGATGGGCCAAATTAATGAACAAAAATTCAAGGATCTGGCCTAATTACACAGCTGTCCTCAATCTGGGTGCTCTGCTAGAGTGCTCTTGCAAATGATCACCTGGGCAACTGTATCTCTGTGGAAGGCCCCCATGTTACATGCCTTAGATTGAATGATGTGACCATCTCTGCAAATGTGCTGTAAGGACTGTTGAGCATAACTGGAGATAGATATACCCTGCATGGATGAAAAAGATATTTATTTCTACTTTTTTGAGCTCTTAATACATCTTTTTATACTTGTCTGAGACTGGGAGCTGCCTCATGCCTAATAGCTGTTGTGGTACAATAAATAGTAAGAAACTAAACTGTTGCTGCAGAAAGATTACAAGATTGTTATTATTCCTGAAAAGTTATGGTTTTGAAAAATCAAAGGCCAGTGGAGGTATAATACACGGATACTGATCATTTAATTCATTTTTATGAACTTTGTTTCAGTCAGAGACAGTGACTTGAAAACTGTAAAACTGGTGAAATAGCTGTCTTGCTGTATTTCCAGATTTGTGTTTGTATATGAGGAGCATTGATTTATACCAAGAATTTCAGCCAGCCGCAGTCATGTTGTAGACTCTTCTTGTCGCTCAGTAATGACTTTCTTATCACAGAGGACCAGAAGAGCCCTTGTCAGTATTTTCAGATAACAGTAGCGTCTGGTACGGTGGGTCACTAGCCAGCGCTGCCCCTTCTGGGTGGTTCTGCTGCCAGCTTGGTTATTCTGGATTGTTTCTCATCCAAGCAGGTTGCAGATGCTTAAATCAATCAGGGAGTTCTCGTGGGCCCCTGCTCTGGTTATGGGCAGAGATCTTAGGGTCACTGATAGCCTCAATGCACTTAAATTTTTTTCTCAGTGTTGCCATTTAAAGATGTCTTACTAAAATTTGGTCCCTGATGCAGCTGATAATGGGCAGTGATGTTCCTCTCATGCTCTTTGCCACCAGAGCAGGACTGACAAGTTTCTGATCTGTTCACTTTTGTGAATCTAGTTCACTCAGAGGTGACAGGTCTGGCCAGTAGAAAGGCTGTGGAGGGAATGTTAAGGAATTCATTTTCAGTATGATTATCTGTTTAGCACAGTAACATACACAAAGATACATAATTGAGATATGAATAGAAATTATTTTGCTTTGTGTGTGACAGTGTATTCGGAAGCCCATCTCTATTTAATGCATCAACATTTAATATGGCCAGTTATATTTTAAGGGAATTTTACAAGAGTTTTTCAGCAATCTGTGCTGTTGCACACCTGCCTGGCTTGGCAATGGAGCTGAGCAAAGCAGGCATCTCCTGCATTGACCATTGGCCTCCAAATGATTTTCTGCACAGCAGAACATCTACTATCCAATCTACAGGAAAAATCCAGGCTATTTCTTGAGTAGGAGAGGATGATAGAAAGAACATAGAAAGGAAAATAGTGGTGTTTTTAAAAGGACCAAGATTTAATCTCAGTGAATTTAATGTCCGTGTCTGGGGTTTCCCCTCTCAGAAAGACTGCTTGGCCCTCATTTACCATATTTTATATTCATTGGATGCTCACTAGCTTGACCTTAAGTCCAGATTCTAGCAACATGGTTTTGTTGAACTACTGGAGTATTTGGCTGGCTTGTCCAACATGCAGCAAATATTATTGAATAGATTCATAACATCATGGAATTATAATTATGCAACCCACGATGGGAATACAAGACTCTGCTCTGGATTAAGTGCTCGATTCCCTTTTTTGCTATCAGTATAATTATTCATCATGTTAGCTCTTCCATCTGGGTCAAGAGGTTTCGTAGCAGCTTGATTCTCAAGTTGTCCTCATATTTACAGTCAGTTGTCATGACTCTTGTCAAGTCCAAGGAACAGAGATTTAGGCTTAGACACGGGAGTTTTCAGTTTTATTTCTGTCCTTGGCAGTGCCTTGGAAACTGAAATTATGAAACTAATCTCCTGTCTCTGTGGTTTCCCTTCCCTCTCATCTTAATGTGTTTTGCAATTTACCTGTGGCTTTGTACTCTTTGCAGTGGCCATTTCTGAGGTTCCCCCAGGGAAGGACCTCTGGATGAGATGGTGTGAGATGCCACAGCTCAGGTGAAAGGCTTGTGGAGTGTGGCAGGAATGGCTCCTCTCCCAATATGGGACTGGTGCTGTGGCTCTCAGCACGTGTTACACGCACACAGTGTTTAATGGAGATCTGATCCTGGCTGCTCTCTCCTCCAAGGCACTAAGGTAATGTAAATAACAATCACAAGGTCTTTTCCTCTGAGAGCTTAAAAATGTGTTGCTTTAACACTGCAGAAGCTGACAAGAGCAGCTGTATCTTTGTTCTTGTGGCTTTGGTGTGTTGGATGAGGTTTGCTCCTATGACTGAAAAGATGGTTGAAAAAGGCTCTTTTAAGGAGTTAGCTTCATAGGATTATTTTAATCACAATGCAGCTTTTAAAGTACACTGGTTGTATTTAGCATTTTGAATTATGTTTAATGATTTCTGTTTTCCTCCTGTGCATACTTATTTTTATCATGAGTTTTGCTCTGTATTTAGAGTGCCTGGGGTGTTTTCACAGACAGGTGCTACATAAATAAAGTATATTATTATTTTAATAAGGTGCAGCAGGGCAGCAATTAGAAAATTCCATATGTTTATATTATCTTTTTAATTGTTCATATTGCCAGGATTTACCATTCAGGGAGAAAGGTAGGGTAGAAAGTAACTTCCATGTGGGAAAGAGAACCTGTCACCCTCTTCCATATGCACACTGAAGGCATTAAAATATATGCAGTAGGTCATGCATACATATTTATATCTCCAATCTTTCTCTTCCTGTCTCTTGTAATATTGTGGAAAGGGTAAAGAGCAGCAGCTAAATGTTTGGCTCATAGAGGAGGCTTCAGGACTGTGGTGAGACCAGTTTAGTGATGGCAATACAGCTATGCAGGAAAACATTTTGAGCTGTGATCAACATGTTTGTCAAGAGTGTACAGGTAGGACTGTTTCCATTGTGCCTTGCATTAAACACCTGAATCAAACAATTCTGAAGGGTCAGAAACGTTCTGTTAGCTGATGTTCTTCCGGTTATTTGTTATTGCTGCAAACCTCTGTATTTCCAAAAGAAAGCTGGTCTTGAAAGAAAAAATATCAAAATAAGAGGGGGTTGGAACTAAATGATCCTTAAGGCCCCTTGCAACACAAATCATTCTATGATTCTATGAACACTTAAAGGGTGAGGAAAAAAAAACAACTCATGAAATCCTATTTCTAGTTGCAATGCCAGAAATCTCTTGACAAATTCTGGCTTTTGTTATTTCCAGTGATAAGTAGAAAGTTGTAGTGGTACAAAGCTGCAGGTGTCAGACTGCGGCAGCAGTCGTTTAGCCAGAACCTCGGCTAAATGTGCTGGGGTTGACTCTCAGCTCCGCAGCGTCTGGCAGTGCTGGCGCATGTCCAGCAACCACTGCACTGCTGCGCTCTCTTTTTCTTCTTGGACCAGTGACTGATTCTGAGTCAGTATTTTTATAGTGTATAGTAGAAAGTAGTCAAGGTCTAAACTGATGTCTCAGCTCAACCAGAATTCAAATAATCACTTGGATATTTAACTATTGTAGACAATAAAAATAAAGATGTTTTCTGGAGACAATCTATGATTCCTATTTTGAGTTTCTGGATCGGCCTGGCATTTTTTTTGACTTATACTCCTATATTCAGACCAGATCCTGGTATTTTGGACACAGTACTTCTCTTTTGCACATTGTGAAAGTGAAAAACCAAATAGACCTACCTAAATTTTATCAAAATCTATGTCTTTGGAGATTGTAATTTGAAAACCAGTCAACTTTTTACATGTAGCTTCTAGGGTAGTAAAGCATGCATATAGGCACGCCTACACAGCAATTCTGTTCTACAGGAGAATGTATTTTATTTCTACTGGAACTCTTTCCTTGCAGCTTTACTTGTAGGCTTTCTTCTCTTTTCTTTTTTCAGCCATCACAATTTTTTGCATTAACTCTGTAATATTTGCAGTGTAAAAGGTGCCTAAGGCATTTCGTTGTTTTTGCAAACTGAGATATGTATTTTCACCAGAGAACAAGATTTCTTTTACTTGCTGGAAGATTGACTCCTACTTGGAGACATTAGTTTTGTGCAGAAGGAGGTCAGCCCTGTCTGCCTGTTGATGTCAGTCTGGCTGACCATGAAAGAAGAAAATGCATCGGCCTGTTAATGCTGGGACCAGCAATGATATATCATAGCTGTCTCTCAGCATCGGCACCCGGTTTCCTTAATGAAACTCCCCTTACCCTCTCACGAACATGGGAGAAGGTTAGGAAATACGGGGTCCCACAGGAGAATGACATATAGCTGGGACCTGGGCCAGTTTTCAGTAAAATTTACAAGTAGCCTGAATGAAGGATGGAATTCAGAATTTGGGTAGCACAGTTTTATACTACAAAATTTGGTTTGTGAAATACAGGATTTTGGTAGTTGTTTAAAACACTGTGTTAAGTTATGTTGATTGTTTTGTTTTCCTTAAGTTTAGAAAATATAGGAAGACTGAATATTTCTTGTCACTATTATAAACCATTTTTTTAGAGATACAAAACTTCTTTTAGCTCTACTTCTTTGGAACTAATTGCTTGCATTTTATTTCTGCCTAGATGCATTTTAAACAAATAATGGTTTAACTCTCTCTCGTTGTCCCAACAAGCTGGATTTGATACACCTCACATACCAAAATATTGTATCTCTGCATCATCTTATTGTGGGCTAGATAAGTCATCCAAATGCAGAATAAGAATAAAAAATAGTCATCACCTTGATATTGCATTTGAGTGTAAGGTACAACTGGCAGATGCAGGCAGATGGGAAATGCAAGTGACCGTGTTGGTTAAGATGACAGTCAGGACCCTCAGCACAGCAGAAGTGTGACAGTTTTTGTGTTATACAGGCATTGGGAAAGGCAGAGCTCTAAGGAGATTTGGAAAACAGCAATAAAACAGGTTGCAGATGTTTCTGAGATGCTAGAAAGGGGAATGCGATGGAGCACAAAGGTGATTGTTTTAAAATTGAAGGAGAGTTCAGTGGGGGCTGGCAGGAGTTCAGTACTGCCCAGCCATCCTATTCATTTTTGATGATGCAGAATGGGAGAAACTTGTTATCCAAAGGCCCAGTTGCTATGCTTTCTCCTTCTGCAGCCTCCAGATGCTGTCTAAATTGTGTCACTTTATAACAAACATCTGTAGGACATATAGAATATCTTTTACCCAGAGGAGAAGTAGAAATATAGAAAAAAAAGACAGTAAAAGCAAATTAGGCAAAGAAAAACACTGTATCATCTTCACAATTTTGGAGGGGACAGAGGTGGAGAAGGTAGAGGTGAAGGAGCAGAAATTAAAAGGAAAGTTGTTGTTACACTTATGCAACTTATGTTGTATCTAGCTAAGTAAGCTTAATTAATGTAATTTGTTTCCTGCATTTCCTAGGGCTCCCTTGACTGTGTTTTATGGAAAGTGGCTGTTTTGCAGCAGCACAGCATCTTATGGATCATTCCAGTGCTGTTCTCTCTGGGCCAAAAGTTTAGCTGTGGCTCAGCTTTCTATTTTTTCTCTTTGTTTCCTCTTAATCAAAATTAAAAGTCATTCACTTTGAAATGATGGGCTTATCCCTGCAAGTGGAAAACCAATGTTATATGTTATAGCTTTCCTTAGGCACCTGTGCACACAAGGCTCATTTGGCAGTGGTACCTTATTCAGCATATCCCAGGGATGAACAGTTACCTCCAGATGACAATGTGCTGTGCTCTTAGACCAACAGTATTTTGTCAGAGAAGCCTCAGAACCCAAATTTAGCAGTGTTCTGGTCAATTTTTTACAAAATGTAACTATAGAAAACTAAATCTTCACCTCCAGATGATTACAAAATCTTTGTTTTAAGAGAGATCAAAAACCCATACAGCATCTTCCCTCCTTGGTTCCACACCTACACATGCTGCACACTGTATCAGCTGCTAGATGGTTACCCTCATTATGACATTTAATTTTTTTTTAAATATAAAAGGCAAATAGATGCAGTTACCTTAAAAAAAAATATGCTTTTTCATAATAATTTTGCCTCACTGGCATTATCTGTGTCCCTGCAATTGCTCTTCGGGTTGCAGCCAATTTAATCCCTATTTCCCAGGTGCCACACGGTGGTGCTCCTGACTCTGCATTGCTCGGAGGCCTGAGCTGGCTAAGAGCAGTTCCAGATGCTGTGTGCCTACCCAAGCTGATTTGGGAGGGAGGGCTGCACACAGTTCTGCAATGAGGTGAACCATTCCATGGGGTGGGGGATGTACTTTTCTCCCAGGACTCAGCTACCAAATCAGATATGGGAAGAAAGAACTGAATAACATCAACTGATCAAAATCTTCACTATTGTGCATGTATACGCATATAAACATATACTCAACCTCTTTTACACTTGATTACTATGTGAATTTTGCACGCTGGCTTTGTTTTGGTAGTTCAATGCCTTCCCATTTTCTGTTTGCTCAATAGACGGCTCCTGCAGGTTCACAGCTCAGTATCCTCCTGGCAGCAAGGATGAAATCCTTTTCTCCAGATCTATGATAAAAATGCAGAGAAGCAAGGCAGAGAGAGGGGAGATGTGCCTCCTTCTCCATTTAAGGAGGGACCAGTATAGAATCAGGAGCTGCCTTGGTGGCCCCAAGCAGGATCCTCAAACTGGAAGGAGGCCAACAGTGCTGCCTGGCCTTGTGTCGACTGAAAGATCCCTTTTTCCCATAAGAAAATCTCCATATCTAAGTGGACATTCTCATCTGTATCAAGCCTACAGATCACTAAAATTCACAGGAGTTATTTCACTGACTGCATGTACTTTGAATCTGGTCCCATGAAGCACAGTTATCTGTTAGCTGAAGTTTAGCTCTGTGCATTTAGGAGTTAACCTCCCACTGAGAATTTCTGATAGCTTTACTAAAACTTGGATCAGGCACTTAGATATTTATGTGAATCTCGCTTTTAAATTGTGTGAAGTCATCTTTTTGATTAATACTTATAAAAACAATTGAATGTGTGACTTACAAGGATAATTACTTGTGTTCACTTCTGATTAATTTGTAAAGGTTTCACTAGATTTGTATAGTGTCCTGCACTAGTAAGTGATCTAAAAGAGGAGCTCTAATAATGTCTATGTACATCCTACAGTATGAACTTTTCAGGACTGGCAGTCATGTCATCTACATAAACACTTTATTCTGTAAGGTGTTATTATTAGCATAAATTTTTAAAAGTTTATCTTTTCTGCCTTCGCATGTCTTTGGATTATTTATATAATATATTTATCTATTACATAAAGCCAAAACCCAGTTATTTAAAAAGTACCTTAAGTTAGTCTTCAGTTTATGGGCAAATTCAATAGCCTTATGTGATGAGAATCCCTGAATCTGAGGAAGCATGATTAGTTTCTGACATTACCATTTCCATAGTTGTCCATTGTGTGTGGTCTCTATAAAGGGCTAATGCTAAACAGAATTTTTTACTGTTATTAAATATAATTGTAAATGATTCTCCAAACATGAGTAGGTGAAGTTTGCAGATAGCAGCTGGCCTTTGCTAAAAACTGAGACATGACTAGACATCCCCAGGAGTCACCTCTCTGTGTTATATAAATAGACACGGAGACCGAGGCAGGCAGCATTAACCCTGTCCCTGTCAACCAGTGACAATTTTGCACTTCTAGTGCAGCCTTACATATCAAAGACAAACATTAAAACAACAAAATGCCATTAATATGGAAACTACACTTTGATATTTTGAGTGAGTCCATTATGAGAAGGAAGAAATAACCAAGGTTTGCAATGAATGGTGTCTCTGATGGGTGCTGGGTATAGACAGGAGAAAAGCCTCAGCTGAGATAAAAGCCTGAAGTAAGTCCAGCTATGCAGGGTGCAGGTGCCAATAGAACAAAGCTACTTCTTTTCTAACAGGCTTGAAGATTATCCTGCCTCTTAGCCTTGTTTCTTATCTTTGTTAACTGAACAAAGAAAAGAGATGACATTAAAATAGTCGTAAAAAAGAGACATATATGAAATTTAATCAGTTACTTCATTGCATCCTTTTCCAAGTGGAAGTGCAAGCTGATGTGTCAAAACAGAGCCAGCTACTTGCATCCTCACAGGCTGATAGTTTGCTATTGATGATATTTTGTGAAATGCTGAATTGAATTTGTCCTCTCTGGCAAGAAATCCTGAGTGAAATTTTCTCCTTGGGATGACATGAAATGGAATCATCCAGACCAATCTAGAGACCTCTTTGTTGTCTTTATTCAGTAATTGCATAAACTTCACTACAAAGTCAGATCCTAATGAATACATTATAACCTCAAATCTTGGTGCCAAGGAAAGATGTAAAATGTACATAGGTTTCTATATATGTAGACCTGTAGAGATTTGGAGGATTTATTTCCCTTGTTTCTCTCCTCAGAATGGATTTAAAGATTAGTATTTTACTGATCCTATATCAGAAAATACTGTGGAGGATCCAGATCAACTGCAAATATTGAACTAGTCCCCAAAACATGAATTCTAGAAGTCATTATAATGCATATCTATGTAAGTGCAGCACAAGTTCCCAAAGAAACCTAAACCCACTCCTGACATCATGTCCTGATGCAATCAGTGTTGTTCTCTGCACTGGCTCACAGCTGTCTTTCAATGCCATTTTAAGAGCTCAGTGAAAATTCCTACCCAGAACTTTGGTGTCTTCCCCTCTTGGCAAGAACTACATGTTCATGAATGCCTGAGTGCACTCCTAGGAAGCACTGAGACCAACACTTCCCTCTTACAGCCTAGCAGGGTGTACACTTAGCTCATCCTGGGGCACAGCTCAGTCTCTTGGCCCATAGCACTTTGTGCTCATCCCCTGCTGCCAAGGGGACAGCTCATCCAAAAGTTTGCTGATTTCACCACATCCTCTGGCAAGAGACAGCTTGAACAATAAAAAATACAGATTGTTTTCCTTACATGAAGATTAAGAGCTGAAAACAAAAGGCTACAAATAAAACAGTTTTAGTGGGGTGTTTTTTCCTCTATGCCTTTTCAGTTGTTCTTACATATTTCACTGGGATTGCAGTTCTTGGGGTTAGCAGTTGGAGGTCTGGCCATCCAGGTCTCTCGCATATATTCTGTTCTCTGACTACTGAATAATTTTTTCTCTTTTCCTCCTAGATATACCACACTCAGCTTCTCCTTGATTCACTGTAAATGGAGTATTGAAGGCTGGGGAAGAGGGGAGAGCAAAAGGGTAATTGTCAGAAGGAGATACATTCTGGCTGTTCTCACTCTGTTCTCTTGACACACCTGCCTCACTGGATGTCTTTGTGCTTTAACTTATAATTTTTTTCATTCCTAGATACTCTTTTGTACCTTTTTCCACTGGACACTTTCCCTTTTTTCTTTTTTTTTTTTTTTGTAAGGTATTAAAAGAGTACAGGTGGAAAACATCTATTCTCCACAACATCTGTCAAGTTGATGGTCTCCCATGCCAATTTCCTAAAGAGAAAGCAAAGGTCATCTAATGAACCTGTTTTGAACAGAGAGAGGACATTTAATTAATTTGTTAGTAAAAGCCACATGTCTTTGTTGTGTATTTATTCTTGGGGTTTTTGGCCTAAATCAGTATTCTTTCGTTGGGTCCCTTGTTCTTATTTTCCACACAGGGAATATTACACTAGATTGTATGATATTTGCAAAAATTGAGGAGTTTGTGTGTGTATGTGTGTGATAATAGCATTAAAAATGTGACAATACAAGAAGGAATAGAATTCCTTCTGCATGGAATGAGGTATTGTCAGATGGTTGACAGATGACATTTAATTATTGCATAGCTAAACTTTTCCTATCACACCCTGTCTCCCTGCATTTCAGAGAAAATATTAACTAAATTAATATAATGTACTTAAAACAAGCATAAACAAAATATTACTATAAATATTCTGGTCAGTTTGAGCATTCTGAAGTTTCCTCTGTTCTGTTGTCCAGATGTTTTCTGGATTCTGTATATTACTCCCAGGATCATATAGAGGCAGCAGGCAGGGAACTTCAATTGAACTGTGGATGCTGATTTAGAAGGTGATTTGCTCCAATGGCAACAAAATTGCCAACGAGGAGAGCTGAGAGTTTGGTGGGTAGAGGTTCCTACCTTTGAGGCACCCATGTGGGCAATAAAGTTCACCATGAGGTAAACCATTAATCATGGGACATACACTGTGAGATGCTAGTTGTAAGATCTAGAAAGTATGAATTACTCTTATTGTTGCAGCAGTGGTAGCGCTAACAACTTAGGAAGTCTTTTTTTTTCCACAAAAATGTGGTTTGAAAAGAAGCTAACCATGCACACCTAACCTCTGGGAAAAGTGTGGAAACTGAATGACTAAACTGGGGCTTTGAAGGCACACAAAAGTACTTAGCTATCTCGTTTGGGATCTCCAGGATTTTAATGTTTAACCTACGTGACTACTGTATGAGCCAGATAAGTGCAGCATCAAGGGAAGTAAATAATGCAATCTGTCCCCAAACCACAATACTAAGCAACCTTAGCTACAAGAACACATTTATTGTTTTCAGTGATAGGATTAGGGTATGTGCTCCTTGCAAAGCAGTTATGTATTGACAAACACTTTAAAATCTGGTGGCTCTGCAGTAAGCTGAACACATTTTTAAATGTTTCATTCTCATATATGCACATGTATATGTGCATTATAGGTATGTCTTTCTCTATGAAAAACTGGAAAAAAATCACCATGTGTGTGTTTCTGTATGCAACTATTTATACATATTTATGCAAAGGGACATAACAAAGGGACAAGCATTTAAATGTTTTGGTCAATGAAATGCATTTTTGAGTTCTTCTTGATGACTGTTACTCTTGGGACTAATAGTTATGTTTTAGGTTTGAAGTGCCTTAAATGTATTCTTTTCAGATGGAAGAGCTTATTACTCCATAAGAAGTTGTGCCTCTAGCTCTCAAATGTCTTGATAGCTTCAATTTGTGAGGGGATGTCTTACACAATCATATTCTCTTTTCTGGTATGAAGTTCAGCATTACTGTTTGCTCATGTGTAAACAAAGCTTGAACTTTTATCTTCCATTAATGAAGTTGAACTGAGTTAGTATAAAGCAGAGTGAGAAAGCCAGAACCCGCCAATAATAATTCTTTTTTTATTGCATCTGAAGTTGCAAAGAATGAAAATACCCAATATTATCAATTTGTTTTGATTCCCTTACTTCCCCCAGGAATGGTTAATTTTTAATCCAATAACTTTTTAACATTGAAAATGTCTAGAGTTAGTACAAAAATACATGAAGGTATGGTCAGGTTTAGGAGATTATAAGAATAATGGGTTATTTTGTTTCCAAAGAAAATGCAAAGTCACTTAGTAGGTCACAAAGACATTAGAATGATGGTGGTAAACATTCCTGGGTTCAAAGCAAACACTAGTTTCTGCAGGTTTAATGGTAAATGTTCGTTGTCATTTAATATTCATGGCAGTTTATAAGAATGCTTGAAATAAATTGAGCCCATTAATGATAGGACATAAGTCAGTCTGGCTTCTGGTGTGAGGATTTTGTTAAAAAGATTATTCTGAGTCCTTTATTTATCTCAGCACCAACCTTAAACAATGCACAGCTCTTTTTTCTCTGCAAGTTCAACAGAGGCCTCAAGTACCCCCTTGAGAGCATCCTTCACTAGCACATTGTGGCAGGCTGGTCTGTCCAAAACACCCAGGCTTGTGGGAGGAATTCAAGTGCTGTTGTGCTGCTGCTTTTGCAAAATGCCTGCAATGTAGTGTCCTGCTCCTTCAGTAGCGGGATGCCTATTCCATCACACACAGGCTTAATTAATGCCCAGTGCAAAGGCTCATTGCAATCCAGATGCTTGCAAATAGCTGAGCTGTGAAAGTTTTTCACTCCATCCATTTTAAGTGAAGTGATATTGCTGCTGTTCGATGTAGGAAGCTAGGTTTGTACTTTGTAAAGCCCTATTGGTTCAGGTAAGCTTTTGTAAAAAAAAATGAATAGGATTTTGTCTTCATTTTTATTCAAGCACAGAGGTCCAAAGAGGAATAAGAGAAGGAAGGAAAATCAAATAAAGGTGTTCATCTTTGGACTTAGTAGGGGTTATAGCTTTTATGAAATTCAATTTTCATAATTTGCTATGGCAAGATTAAAAATAATATTGTTCTGTGAGAATTTTAGAGAAAATGCATATTTTAGAGAAGTTTTTAATCTCCCTGCATCTCACGCTCCTTGGTAATACCATAACCTTTTACCCTTTTCACTGGCATCTATACTTTACAAATAACTTTTTTAGCTCATTCTTATTCTTATGGTGGTCAGCTCAGTGTCAGTCTTTGGAGTCCCCAGCATGAATACTGACCAGCTTCCTACCTATCTTGTTAAATCTGCTGTTTTGGGGATCACAGGAGCATAATTTTTTTTTTTTTTAATCAATAAATTATTGTTTCTTGTTGTAAACCTTCCATGCAAATTGAGCAACCTCGCAAAAAAACTGAGAAGTAGTGAGTAGAGAATTCCAAAATATTTGAGGTGAATGTCTCTAAAATGAATGCCTTGCCTAGTGGGAGAATGACACGTGGGATGGAGTAGCTAGTTTTATGTGAATGCAGGAGAATAAATGATCTGCTTACACTAGTGGTATCTTTCTGGCATGAACATATGTCATATCTAGTTTATAGAAACACACCTCCAACATGTTTCACTCAAAGCTTTTTTGTGTCAGCCAGCAGTAGTCAGAAAGCCAGGCTGTGGAGGAGCATGTGAAGAGCTGCCTGCTAGGCTGAGAGTTTTTAGAGATATGAAAGCTGACAGATATGGCACAAGCACATGCAATTGAAAATAAACCAGTTGTGTCTCATATGCAGACCCAGCAGTGTAAATTCTTGGTGTCTCTGCTACGTCTCATTTTTGTGAATAACTGTAGGAGACAGTGGATGTGGTAATGCCTGAAATGTTTTCTGCTCATTGGATGATGGGAAGTACATTCAGTAACCTTCAAGTGAAGGAAGTGAAGACATTACAGCTTTGAGAGTTAGGGACATGCACAGTCCATTGAGGGGAAAGTCTGTGGAAAGGATGGTTTAGAAACCTTTGTTCCTTTCTGCTGTCTGCTACATAAGATTTATTTTCCTGAGATCATTCAGTATGGGTATTGATGGAGGAGAGTTAGGGGTTCTTCAGAGTCAGGGTCTCAGGTGAGGAGACAAAAGCAAGAAAATAACAATGACAACAATAATAATAATGGTGATGATGATGATGATAATAATAATAATAACAACAACAACAAATCGAAACAAAAAACCAAACCACCAAGAAATGGGTGAAATTCTTGAGATTGCATCCTTCTCTGGAAGGAAAAAAAAATTATGAAGAGTTTCAAATTAGAGGCAGTATTTTAAAAGTTATAAATAAATAAATAAATGAGCTTTGGAATAAAGAACAATAATTGTTCCCTATTTCATAGAGCAGTCCCTGTAGTTCTTTCAGTAAGTGCACACATACAAGATGACTTCTGCATAAAAGTGACAGTGTTAGATACAGATTTTTTTAGGAGGTCTATATGCATACCTGAGTCATAGGAGTATTTGAAAAATTAATTTACAATAATTTCTTCCTTTTTATTTGGTGACAAGAAGATGAAGCACAAATAAAGAAGAATGAACCATGCAGTAAGGTAAGAACCCGTTTTCTCACTTGCATCAGGTTTTAGGGTTTTTTCTTTGTGCTAGTTACACAAAACTATTCCATTTGTCTTCCAAAATTGAGACAGTTAAAAAACCCAGAAGTGATGTCTCTTACATAGCTGATCAAGCCTGGGACACATGGTAAATAAAATTTTACAAGTTGCTCTAGAAAGAATATGCTCAGAGAAACTTTCTTAGTAGAGTAAATTAATTCAGAATTTTCCATTACTTAGATGTTTCTTAAAAAAATATAAAAGAAAGAACATCAAATTCACCTACTGCAAAGCATAAATAAATAAATTGCATAAGATTGCAATTTAAGAAGAATACTTGCTTGAATGTGCATTGGCGTAAATCAAACCTACTCCTTTACCAGGGATGGGATTGCTCTAGATCTGATATTGAGGAGATTTTGACTGAGAACCTCAAAGGACCTGCACATTTTGTCTTCATAACCTAGTGAGGAATTATGAACAAAGTTGATTTTCAATGTGTCCTACATATATGCAGTTTCCCATGAAGTAGAATGTGAGAAAATGAATCATCAGGTTTCTAATGAAAAAAAATAAAAAAAAGCTTTGAACAAAATGAAAAACAAACCCACAACAAAACAAAACACCAAAAAAAAAAAAGCCTCAAGAAACCGTGGGGGTTATAACCAAAACAAAATGGAAACAGTCAATATTGTAACAAAAACTGCTCTGTTTTGCATCACTAATTAGACTATTTGAAGTTCTATTGTTTATGCTGTTTTGGATTAGCTACTAGGCTCATATAAATTACTAACAAATATTTGCAATAGCTATAGATCTACACTGTCACCTCTGCAAAAGAAATTTTCAAAAGTTACCAGGAAAGTGAATCAAGAAAGGGAGAAGAAATGAAGAGGAAAATTATAGACCTACAGGACAGTAAATTATATCTTCCCCTGTGCAAATTATCTGAAACCAAAATGAAAATGAAAATTGACCTTGTCTCAGATCTATACATGTGGCTATACATCACATGTAGACATTCACCTAAGCTTTACAAACTAGCAGTTCTTTGCATTTCAACTATGTTCCACAGATGCTGATATTCCTTCCCCCTCCATTCACAAAGTATATAGATAGATGATAGATAGCTCTTGGCCTGCTGATACAGTAAAAGAGCTTAGAAGTTTTCTTAATGGAATTCTTATACAATTCAAAAGATAAGAATTAGAAAGACAGAGAAGCACAAAAAGTAAGTTACTATTAAATAACATAGATGGAGAGAGTAAAATATTGAGAGCAATCAGTGGATTCTCAACTAGAAATAGCCATCCCACTAAAACAACTCCATAAGTCATCTATGATTCAAATGATAAGTGCTTCAAGACCACAGCATAAACTCCTTCTACTTTCAGGTCTAAAGTTTTCAGCTATATTCTGTGTACTCTATTAAATAAGAAGAGATTTGGGATAGCTATATGATTTCAATGTGATATATGATGTAGTATTTATGACTAAATTGTCATAAATGTCAGCATTTAAAAAAAAAAAAAAGAATCCTGGTAAGAAGTCCCAGCCCAATTACTTCATCCTGTCTGGGAGAGTCAGTGAATCTGATAAGCACGTGGACGGGTAGGATGTTTGTCACTTTGGTTTGAATCATACTGGAAAGTAATTCTGCTGAAAAATATGTCCTTACAATATATGTGTGGGATTTCAGAATGAGATGAATTTTTGGTGAAGATATTCTGCCAAAATTGGTTACCACAAATAAATTCCCAATTTATAAAATTATACATTTCAGTTGGTTTTATACACTCTGTATTTGGCTATAAATTTCAACATGGAATAAATCTCTCCATTTTTATCTACAAGCACATAACATCTAAGGGAGAAAACAGAGGCATTAACAGCTGCATGCAGGTGCTGTGGTGTGACACTGAAGCCTGCTGAGTGACTTGCCAGTAATAGCTCCTTGCCTGTCAGCCCCCAGGGAGAGGAGAGCACCAAGAACACTGCAGAAAAGGCTGACAGTACTTGATACTGATTTTAAAATATGTGTGCTCTCAAACTTTCAGGTGTTTCCTGAAGGGTTAAGTCGCTAAATTAAACACTAAGTAGTATGCTTCTGTGTAGGATGCATGTAAAACAATGGAGAAACTTAGCAAGGACTTACTGCTTTCTGGGGAAGCCTGGAAAACAACGTTGCATGATAAGAGAACCGTTCAGGGCCCTGACAGACACCTGCTTCATCCAGTATTTGTTTTCTATGCAGAGCAGTCCTCTTTCTAACACAGGGTGTGACACATAACTGAGGTGGTTTATGAGAGAGAGTTTTGCTCAAAGGTGCAATTCTATACGTTTCTTTCCCATCCAAATATATCAATGACAAAAATAAACATAATTACATTTCAATTATTCATAGCTTATCTGTTAGACATACTAAGTAGTTTTTATTTCCTGTGCTGTAGCTGTCACTGTAGGCTAAGTTAAGTTTAATCATCTTACATTAAGAGCATACAGAGCAACATTTGCCATGATAACTTGACTGAGTTTTGAATTAAATTTAAACAGCTCTCCTTCTTAAGAGCTGTTTATATTCTCATTGGATAGGAATATTGCTATAAAGGAAATAAAAATATAATAATAAAATATCTTTCACTTTCAATCTACTTGTAACCTCTCTTACTTAAGGTTCCCTTTCTCCACACCACCCTTCAAAAATTTGAATGATATGCTGATTTCTCTCTCCACTAAGACCATCTACTGCGATAGCTTAGGACATTGGTTTAGGAGCAGCTGGGAAAGGTCTCTGTTTTTCATCAGATGTGGCTGGAATTCATAACAGATAAGTGTTTGCTGAGAGAGAGAGAAAAATAATCTCTGAATAAAAGCAGGTTGGGGTTTCTTTAGCTTTGTCAGCAACACACCAACACATGGACACTTACGGGCATTCATGTAATGTTCCTCATTCCATTTTTTTACCATTTCAAAGCTCTCTTTTCCCAATAAGACATTTATGAAATATTTCAGGAGCTTCAGCTATGGGAAATCAACTACTTGAACCATAAATATGTGTGTCCATTCTCTGCTTACAGTGAAGAAATAGAAGATTTTGATGCAAAGCCAGTACATGTTGTATGCTCATAAACAGTTTGATATGTAACTGATTGCATAAGTGTGACCATATCGCTCTTTTGAATGCATGAAGTAGAAATCTCAGTGTAGCACTGTTGTAATTAAGTCCCTGCTGGTCTAATTGTCAGCCAGTTCTCTTTGGAGCATACTGGAGTTGCTTAGAGCTGTATGCTAGAACACAAAAAAGAAAAGATACACTGCTAGGAGTACAGTTCATTGCAAAATGTCAGTACAGCAAAAGAGTCCTGACATACCCTGAAATCATGCAGCAAAGCTCTCTTCAGTGTGTAGATTCAAGTTAAACCTGACTGAGGCGCACTCAGATTTATGAATTCTTTAAAGGTCCAGCAAGTTTGAACTCATTTGCAATTGAAATAAAGTGTTATTTGAAAGTCATTCTCTAAAAAGGGGAAAAAAATTAAGAAAGAAGAGCTTTTCTGCTGAAGAGACTCAGGTAATTAATTAAACCTCTTCAGGAAATAGCATAAGGGCTTACAAATAAATAGTGGTTATTATCAGGAACAAGAGCAACAGTGACAGGACAGCCACATTGCTTTCCAGTGACAAATTAATTGATTTTCTGAATTTTTTTTCAAAGCATAATAATATAACAGCACTAGATAGTTTAATAAGGAAGTAACACAAATTGTTTCATTAGCAGAGGGAGGTTGTTACTGTACATTTATTCTTGTTCCTTTTAGCTTCTTGAGTGGAAAGGCCACCTCTTGCTCTACTAGAAAGTAGAATTTTTCAAGGTTTTATTTTAAATCACTTTACAGGGAATTATTTCACAAAAATGGATGCAGAACCCATTTACCCTGCTTACCTGTAGAGTTTAAGGTGTAATACAGATGGAAATATTCCTACTATTTTATGATTTGAGAATGTGAGGGGGACAAGCAGTAAGCAGCAGAGCTGTTACATGTTACATGGGTTGTCAGTGATAAGAGCACCAGAGGAGGAATATTGAACTGATGGGTTCTGTCACTGATTTTCAGTCCACTGTTGTAGAAGGTGTTTGATCAGTATTACCTTTTACAGTGGCTGTGGATTATTTTTGCATCTCTCAATGCATTCACTTTCAGCACTTTAAATCAAGGTTGTCAAAAGTTCTGTGTCACTGAAACCAGTTCACAGTGGGATTCATTACACTTTACCTTTCTAATGAGTTAGATGTGTAATAAAATTTATTTATCCCTGTGGTAAAAGGGGAGTCTCTGTTAATTCCACACTTCTGATAGGCATTTATACAGAGTAGGATAAATTGCTGTGTCTCTTTCTCCTACTGCCCACAGAAAGTGCCTGGACAATTAGCTTAGACTAAGCATAATCTTTAAAGTTCATGTAAGATGAAGAGAATGCTCAGTACAAGTGAATAACTATGATGTCCTGAGTACTTTTTGTCAGTGTATTTGGAATTTTTTTTGTTTTACGGGTGTAGGAAAAACTGTTCACTACTGTCATAGGTTAGCAAGCATAGTCCTGGAAGGGATGTCCTTGCAAAGGGGTGCTTACAGTTTCCTCTGGGAACTGATAGAACCTATCAGCTGGCCAGTTTGAATATGGACAATTCTCTAAGCCACTTAAAGTTGTGACCGCCTCTGTGATCCACATTTAAGAATAGACAGACTCCCCCCCCAGCTCTCTCTCGTTTCCAGCGCTGGCACAGGTGGCTGCAGGCCCCGAGTGGGGGCCAGCGGGCCCGGCCAGGCCCTGCTCGGGCCAGACCGGTCTGGGCCACGGCCATCCTGAAGCCATGGACCTGTTCCAGCCATGGAACCCCCCCCACTGCCTTGCCGTGGGCAGCCGGAGCAGCTCGGCTCCCCCCCCTCTCCACTGCGATAAGAAAAATTCAACATTCCAGCTGCAAAGCTGCAAGGCCGAGGTGAGATTAACCCTTTTACTGCTGTGAAGAGCTGAAAACCTGAGGGAAGAGAGAGAGGAGATGCTTAAAGCTGAAATTCTGTTGTGAAGCTATGATATATCAGAGTATCCTGTTGTAATTTCATGAAGATATGGGGGGTGGAGTGTTTAACTCGTAAGCAAAAGCACCTGCGCTGAGATAGGCAGATGCTGACGCAGCTGTAATTTCATGAGAAGTTTGGACAGGGAGAGATGGAAGCGATGAGGACTTTTGCTCCAAGCGGGAAAGGAGAAAACCTCAGTCCCTAGAGATGCTCCCAGAGATAGTCCTAACGATGAAGATGAGGAAGACCCTTTGCTCCCAGGGAAGGAGAAGGGCCTCTGTTTTTGTTTCTGAATGGCTCAACCTTAAAATTGTACCCCAAAAACCTTCAAGAGTGGACCCTCGAGAGCAGTTGCGGGAAAAGCTGCAAGTCGGGGGAAGGGACTCACATGTGAGCAGAGAGACTCCTCTTCCTAAATGGACTGAACAATATTTGGTAGTGGGTGGCTGTCTCGTTGTGATAATGTTTTCATAGCACAAGCAAGAAGAGACTTCTCTTTCTAAATGGACTGAACAAGGTTATTATGGAAGAGATAAACAGACTGAACATCTTAAGGGTTGTCTTTTTACATTGTCAGTGGGAGAAGGGAGGAAGGTGGGGGGAGGAGGGAGTTCTGACGGTGGTATAATTGTTTTCCTTTCCTTCTTTTAGGTCTGTTAATAAACTTCTTTCTATTCTTTCAAGTTTGGTGCCTGCTTTGCATTTCTCCTAATTCTTATCTCACAGAAGATAAACAGTAATGAGTATTTTAGACCAAACCACTACAACTACAAACCAGATTTCTGTATTCCCACAGGTGAAGGTATATGCCTAGAGAAAATCTCTTTACCTGAATTACTCTCAAGGTTTGAGATTTTACCTTATGCTGGAAGGGTTTTTTAAATATTTTTGTGAGTTTTTGAGAATGCACTGCTAAGGTATGGAGAAATGTAACAAAAAAAGGTTTTCTATAGAACAAAAATTGTTTAGCTTATGAGTTTCCAGAGCTTGAGAGCTTTGCTGGCTCCAGAACCACACTTCATCAGTAAAAATTGGTTTTATCTGTGAGATAAAACTTAGAAGTTTTTTAGACCATCTGTCCTCTCTGTCAGAATTTACGTAGCAGCTTTATACCTTTTACTTTCCTAATAATGTAGCTCTTAACACCATCATTTCTGAGAAGTTCAAACTGTCTTTTAGGTATAGTTTTTATTAATGTGTTGGCCCCTGTTTTCATTATCTTATATTAATTTTTAGCACGCTTCTTTCATTTTATTGTATTTAAACCTTAAATCAATAGAAACCATAAAAGCTGTGTCGTTTGAGATTGGAGGAGCTGTCCAATTTTACTAGCCTCTTTGATGATGTGATCAAAACCATAAGCTATTATTACCATTATAGCCATAAGAAAATTTTATTTTTTGTTTTTATGGTGTGGTATGTTTCTTTATTTGGAGAATGACTATTAAAAAATTCAATATGTCAATGTGGATTGACAAGCTTCATTTTGCAGTATTAAATTTAATTATATAAAACTGAATTTGTCTCATTAGAAGTCTAGGGATAACATAAAGTACTTTTAACTTTGATGTCTTCTGTAACTCTTGGTGAAACATAAAAGTTAACAATTTAAGTAGGCCTTTTATTTCTTTAAAGAAATACTACAGCTCAGAACTCTTTGTGCTCTTTGTGTAAGCAGGAACAATTCTTAACATTGCAAAAAAGAACTGATATATTATAAGAAAGAATAAGTAAGACATATGCTTTATCAAATAGATAACTGGTCCCTTTTTTTATAAAGTCAATCAAAAGGCATTGCAAAAAAAAAAAAAAGGTGGAAAAAAAGAAAGACTGTGGAGCAGTTTATCAAACGCAACTCTTGACATCACTAGACATTCTTTCCCTGTTTCACTGTTTGGGTATATTTGAACATTGATAAATATTAATGAGAAATTAATTCAGACAGGAAACAGGAATAACCATTTGGCAAATTTTTCACAATCCCAGAGGAAGGAAAATGCTCCTTGCAACATGAAATGTTTCCAGGGAAATTTATAGACAATTCTTTGGTAAAAAAATGGAAGGTGTTCTGTGGAGGAATGGGGAAATAACAAGCACTTTTTTACTGTCTCTAGTGAACTCTGTGTTTAGTTTGTCCTATTAAGCCATTTCATTAAATAACTTTTGAGAGTGTAGTCCTGGATTTCTGATGCAAAACTCAAATCTGGTCTTGAAGTAGAACATTACACAAGCTATGCAGTGTTCCAAGCAGGGATTTGCATCTGGTCAGTGCCAGGAAGCAGAGTGCAGAGGTCTGAATACCATTTAAATCTTCCTCAGTTTTGGAATTTTGATGTCTGCATTTTAGTCAGGGTCTGTCTGGATTGGACAGTTACTAGCATAAATGCTTCCCAAGCAGAACAGGTAGAGTCAAATGACAGAGTGCACCTCCAAAGCTGGAAAACCTATGCATATCTGCTAATTTTACCATGGAGCTTGCTACAAGGATATACCTATAGGTGACAATGAGTGTCTAGATGACACTCAGAGTAGTTCAGTACTGTCTCTCAGTATTACTGCTGATAAAAGTGTTCAAGTTATTTAATAATTTGAGAATTGTTTCTAAAAAGCACAAAGTATTAATTGTGTTTGGCATTCCTCTGGATGACTTTTGGGAGCCCCTCTCTAAGTAATTAAATGCTGAAAAGCCTTTATTGACCAGTAGTTAGCAAAAATTGACAGGAGTAAAGTGTGGTGGAAAAGCTTCCCAAGATCTGCTTGCTCAGTTCATTCTCTTCAGTTTTGTCACTCAACCACCACCATCATGAGCAAGACATTAATTTACATATGGAAGAAAAAAAAGGATTTTTAGGCAGGAATATTCCTGTTGCTTTCAATTGACTATGAGTAATAATCCTTGCTGCATGCATGGGAAAATTTCCCATGATAAACCACTATGCCACTCCAAGCTTTGCTTGTATTACAAGTTATTTTTTATTTTACTTATGAAGCAGCAAAATTATTTTATTCTATATGCTTTAAGTATCTTTATGCTTAAGTTTTCCTTGCAGAAAAAGCAGTTTATATTTAATCCCTTATTGTAGAGAAGAAGTTACTTACCATGTCTGGTTATGTCCCCGACGTAGTGCAGAATAAAATATTACTTTAAAAATTTTATTGGAAAAAAAATTGGGAGAGAGGAAATACTTTCTAATCAGGTCTAACCACATCTATATCTAAGTTATTTGTTCTAGTTACTTCGTGATCCATAGGGAAAGGGAAAAATCTATCTGGCACACCCTGTGAACAATGCGTGTATAAGCTAAAGAGATTTCTGATCTGTGACCAGCCTCCTTTGTCATCTTCCCAGCCTAAGAATATTCACTGGCTTCTGCACACTAGCTGTTGCTATTTTGGAATATTATGCTGATGGCAGCTTCATCTGCATTTGGTGACAATATTTAGGCTTTCATGAACTCCATGCACACAAGTTGACGTGGCTGCTCCTCGGCTCCACTTCTTCCTAAACTGCTCATAAGTTCCTATCTATTCCCAGCTGAGAATGTTAGCACAGTGCTACTGAGGGTATGACCACACCAGCACACTGAGATTGCAAATATCAGCAAGAGCTGCTTGGGTGGCCTCTTGCTCTCTATTGTGATAGGGATCCACCCTTCAGCAAGACAGCTCAGTTTTCAAGAAGGTTTTCTTGAAAGGGTCTCAGACACTCATCTGTAGGAACTAAGCATGTTGAAGTTTTTATTTAATAAGAGCTGTCATTCAGTTTGATTTTTAGTTTGTTTTTAATTAAGAAAAGTGTGTTCAGGCATCAGCAGCGCCACAGAGATAGTATTGATGGTTGCATATAAATACCTGAGGTTTATTTGGTTGGCAGTTATGGCTCCCTGTGTTCTCCTTTGATGGATAGTCCTACTCTCCAATCACAAAATAGGTCAAGACCATGACACACAGGAATCTCCAGCCTTGAGTCTTACTACATTGTGAGTTATAAACACCTTTTTTTCCCACTTGAGAAATTAATATTTTTCTAGTAAAATGCTGATCCCAGCAAAAGGTGAAAATTATCTCAGTAGTAATGATGTTAATACTTCCAGGGAGAAAAAAGAAGGGTTATAGAGTATCAAATTAATTTTATGGTTTAATTCTTATTGAACAGATTGTATTCTTAATAATAAAATGAGTTAATGACTTCTGATTACCTCTTAGTTCTTTTTTTTGATAAGGCAAGACTAAATGAGAACAGATTTGCATATTCCTAAAATAAATATTTCAAGTTGTCCTGGATAAATAAAAAGAAATAACTCTTTCTATCCATATGAAATATAAAAAAAATATTCCTGCACTAAGGTTTTTTAGATCTGCCTTTTAGATCTGGGCTGTGTTCCCTGTAAGAAAACAAGGTTACCTTGATTCACTGAAGGTGAACCCCTCGGATCACCTGCAGTGAGACCTGAGTTGTGGTCAGCCATTTGAATGCCATGAGATTGAGTCAGTTCTTTCACTATAATGGCACATTCCCATAATGAATGAAGGACAACATTTCTGAATCAGTAAAGGTGCAATGGAAGCCTCTTTTCCAGGAACTTCAGTTAAGGTGTCCTTATTCTTCCTCCATGGTTCTTTGCCTTCAGTGTCCCCCACAGTTGTCACTTTGGCACAAGCAGTTGTGTTTTTTCACTGCAGCTCCTCAGAGGAATTGCCATCGGCGGTGAATACTGTGTTCCTATGCAGACATCTGAAGATGTGACCTGCTCATTGCCTCCCTCTCCAACATGCAGCTGCTTTGCTGTACAACAGAAGAGCTTGTAAAGGTCGCATTCCAGAAACCTCTGGGAAGAAAAGGATTTACCCATTGACTTGAGGTGCCTGCTGCTGTTGACGCTTATGAAAATGTAACTAAGTTTGAATGCCATAATATTTACCTTTAATTTAAGGGATGTGCATTATCTGAGATGTGAATTTATGCATGCAGCAAAGGTGCATTTATTCATGCTCCCCTGTAGTAATGGAGGAGGGAGTAGCTCACGTGCCCTTTGTGCTGACAATGTGACCCAAGGAAAGCAGACTGTGGCCTCCCAGTAAAGCACTGTCTGTTGTTCATGTGTGCAGCACCAAAAGGTGCAGAGCACGGAGCCATCGCCTGTGGCCCTGGGAAAAGCCCTGGTGCCACAGGGAGAAGCTGGGACAGATTCTGCTGGGACTGTCACCTCTTCAGAGTTCATCAGTGTGGTTTTACCGGGAGCCACACATTGGTGACCTGTAACTTCCTCCTGGTGGCAACAACTATATACAATTTCATTGTTTTTCATTTTTTTTAATTGAATAGAGTTGGGGAGTCCAGAGGACCAGTGTGGAAGGAGAGATTGCTTTTTCCTTGGGGGTCAGAGGGAGAAACTGTAAAAGTCTCAGGAGAGAGACCTACAGGTCAAGTGCTGAACTTGGGTGTGCAAGGAGGCCCTGGTGGTGGGAATAGCCTGAGGACTGGGGGGATGGAGAAGAGCTTGCTACAGCTCAGAAAATGATTGAAGTCACTAAAATTAAGAGTGGGAGCAATGTCTTGAAGGACAATGAAAAAAAGAAACAGTGTATCCATCTTTTTACATCTATTCAGTCTTTAGGTCACTTTGAACTTTCTCCGCTTAAGAAGTTAAGTGTTCTAGTTCATACTCACATAAAACCCAGATTTTTTTTCAAGTTTTAAAGTCTTCTGATCTTTGAGGATTTGACTAATGTGAGCTCCTGTCATTCTGCTCTGTGAAATGAACATAAGATTTCAGGTGTGGTATTTGCAGTTAAGAGTATTATTGCCTTGGTAGCTGTATAGCATCAGAAAGTAGTTGTCATAGGATGTAGCAAATTAGGGGTAAAAATATATTTGCTGTGTCGCTAATCATTACTGTATATTAAAAGTACACAGATGGGCAGGACAGACTCATAATTCTGTTTTGTAAATCTCCAGCATAGGGAGTATATGAAAATAAATAAGAACATATGGTTAAACTTCTAATAAGATTAAAGATATGAAAATAGTGACAAATTTATTCATTTACTTCTGGGATGTGTATTATGAAATTACACTCAAGTGAGATATCACTGATAGTCATTGGGGAAAAAAAGTCACATGGTAAGCTGGGGTGGCAAAGAGAAAATACCCTAACTTTGAGGTTTCTTGCTGGTGGGAGTGGCATATAATCATTACTAACTATATTGCCAGCCTGAATCAACTAATGTTACAGATGGAATTTGAGGATCAAAACATCACAGTTTCCTTGATCTCACCTGGAGGAATAGTGTACAGTTGCGGAGCTGGAAGACCTGTCTATGAAGCAGATTAATGTATTAAGCATCTGAAAAAGCACTTAACAAGAGTTTGTTTAAACAACTATTAGAAACCCATGGACCTGTGTGCTGTGTTTTTCTCCCCTCTGCATTTAAATGAATATGAAAAAGAGGAAATATTTGTAAATGTCTTATTTTAATAGTGCATGGCACTGTTTCTGAAGTATTTTCTGATATATAACCTCCCATTTAGAATGATTGTTTTCCTGTATATGAATTGAAGTACTTAAAAAAGTATAAAAGAAATAAAAATTATGTCTGACCTATTTGTTTGAGATATAAGTATAAAAAAATATGTATGCATAGATAAGGCCATGGGTTCTCTTCTACTGTAGTTTTTCATGTGCCTTAAGGTGATCTCAGCCAGTGTATTTCCTTCTGAGTTATAACTCTGAACTGTGATCAAAGATAAAGTTCACTAGCACATCTTTTAATGTGTGTGAATGAGAGGACAGTCAAATATGTGTTATGCAAGGTCTAGGGGATCTTTCTTCTGATTTTTTTTTGACAACTTCTAGAACAGTAACAACTGACAATAATGTTATAAAGGAATAAATAAACCTTTTGTTGTTTACCTGGGGTTAGTGTATAAATGTTTGCTAAGGGAAGGAAGTAAAGAAATTCTCCCAGAAGCATGCAAGCAAAGCTTGCTCTGTTGTGGTTGCTGTGGGAGGAAGGAGAGGTCCCTGTTGTGGTGCACGGTCTGCAGCTCACACAAAAGGAGCTGACACGCGTACTCACGTGAGTCAGAGCAAGAGAGACACGTTTCAAACTCTGCTACTCACCGGTACAGAGGTTTGCATGTCCTGCCCCTAGAACTAAATTTCCACTTTCTTTAACTATGTGTGACTGAAAAGACTATGTTCATGAAAAGGTGAGCTTCATGGTATAAACAGATAAAAAAGTAAAAAAGAACGCACTCTTTGCAGAGGAAATTTCCAGAAATATGCAGACTAAAAGCAGACTGCAACCAGACGGAAACATGGGGGGAACCTGGAAATAAGTGGGTCTTTTTGGTCTTTTAGGGAGTTAATGTCAGTGACCAAAGTTATAGTACCCCAGTGGAGCCCTAATTTTATTTGGGATGATGGCCCTGAAGAAGACACCATGTTTTAACTCTGCATACTGAAATGGAAAATGTTTGCATTTGGGATCTCACATATTTAAAAAGAATTATTTATTCCCACCCTGGATCTGTATAGATTTTCATTTCTTGACCTACTGAGGCAAGGCCCTGGTTCTCCTCTCTTTTGGGACATTTAACTCACTTAGATAAAAATGTCACCAAGATGGAAAACTAAGCTCCTAATAAAAATCACTGTCTTTTTATTTCTCTTCTGGAAAGTATTTAGCTCAGTACAAACAGCTGCAAAAAGATTTTATTGTAGATACTTTGAGAAATACAATTATTGCATATAATTTACTGTTTGTTAATTATTTTATCCGGACTCCTCTAATTAAAAGCTTCTGTCCTTTTGCACCTCTAGTGATTCAGATAAAACAGATAATAATAAAATAAGTTTTAAGAAAAAGTATAGAATCTAATAAGTCAAGTGTACTTTACCACTAAACAGTGCGATAAAGACTAGCTGAGATAAACATTCCCTGTGTTATCATTATGGTATGCCCAGAAGGAACAAAAAGATGAAACAACTCCATCTGTTTACAGATGAATTTTGTTTTATTAGAAAAGAATTGTGGGGACCTCAAGGTCGCAATAGAAAGAGGCAACAAAGAAATGTTACAGCTTCCTCCTTCTACTACTTCAGCCTTGGCTGTTTCAGAGCGTACAAACAAATGTTCCTTATTTGTATCCTCTTACAGTGTAAACCTTTTCCACAGGATTGCAGTAATAATCTGCAGTGTTATTGAATGGGAAATCCTCATTCTATCCCTTAAAATGCACCAGGCAATTTGGTGCTCTTATAGGCCGCTAAATGGTAATGTATTCTCTCACTCTGTTCTCCTCCTGCTCCTCCTTTAAATAAGATGTAAATGTGTAAGGAGCTCTGAAACTCCATAGGGATTCTCTCTAAATGTCCATGAATCAGGAGTGCTTATGCTGAGCCCATAACCCAATGCTTGGTGTCTGTTTTCCTCTTGCTTTTTTTTCTGTATTGACTAATAATGAACTCATAAATTACAGTGACTTAGTCAGCACATCATTCCAAAGGTGTAAATGGAACTGGCAGGTATTCCTAATGTAAAAACATGCAAGTGCCTGTATGATCAAAAACTAAAACCTTGCATTACCCATATCTGGTTAAAGAAGGCACACATTTTCATTCTTATAGAAGCATGTGTTCACCTCCCTCTGAAATAAGGTCTGCCCAAGGTTCTAGTGGTAAATTCCAGGGAGAATACAAAACAAAAAATAACAGTTACATTTACACCTGTCTAAAAGCATCTACTGACACCTAAGAAAACAACTGGAGAGTTGTCTTTTTTGTCTTTTTCATTCATGTAGGTGTTTCAGAACTTGTGTAGTTATGTTCCACACTGAGGGGAGTTTTCTTTCCCTTGATTTGAGCATTTCTTTGAGAACCATGTACATTCAGTGTTTTAGCCTGTTCTCTTACCCTGTTCTAAGCATGAATTTACCTTTGTATTTTTCAGAATGGGGCTGACCAAGTAAACCACTTTAACAGGACTACTTTTTTTTCATATTGAAACTGTATGGAAGCTCAGCCAGTAATCCAAAGCAAATTACTGTACGGGGTCTGGCTGGAATGGTGTTAACTTTCTTCATAGCAGCTCCTATGGTGCTGTGTTTTGAATTTGAGACTCAAGCAGTTGGTCAATGTTTTAGCTATTTCTGAAAAATACTGCCACAGCATTTTCTCTTTTCCTCACTCTTCCCCACAGCAATTAGGGTGACAGAGGGCAAGAAGTCGGGAGGGTTCACTGCAGTGACAGGTGATGTCAGCTGACCAGAGGGACATTCAAACCATATGATGTGCTCAGCCATAAAAGCTGAGAGAAAGGAGGAGTAAGGGGGAATACCTGTGGTTATGGCATTTCTTTTCCCAAGTGACTGTTATATGTAATGAAGCCCTCCTTTCCAGGAAGTGACTAGAGAGAGGGTTATGCAATACCACAATGGGAATTAGTGCATAAATACCTTATTTTACTCTGCTTTGTCTCTGTGTGTGGCTTTTGCTTTACCTATTGAACTGCCTCAATCTCAAGCCTTACGTTTCCTCACTTTTACCCTCCCAGTTCTTTATCCCAGCCTACTGTGGGGAACTGAGCAAGTGAGTGAGTACCTAGTTGTTTTCTGGGCTCATGCCATCACAGTAGCACATACACACAGGATAGGTAACAACCAGTGGTGGCACACTGAAATGCTTCTATTAAAGTCAGTTAAAAGAAATAATAGAAAAACTACCTTTCATAGAATATCTTAAAATCTAAAAATACAAAACTCAAAGACCAAAGCCAATAAGGGATTTTGATGATAAAGAACAATGTGGGTGGATTCGGTAAGTCTGTAATACAAAACTACAGTCCAGCAATTATCTTGTGCTCAGATCCTGCTGATGTTGCAGACATCTCTTTGATGTTCGCAAAAATTCCCTGGGTGTCTAGGGTGGAATCTCCTCCTACTCTGAACTACGGAATTCGGTCTAAGATTAGTGCTCCTGCAGAGCTCTAGCAGGTAGGAAGACACAAATTAGATGCAAGGAATCTCCAAACCAGTTGTAGAATCAGTCCTTTTTAGCTTATATTCTTCTTTGAACAGCAACAAGATTACTGCAAAGCAAAGGAAGTGCTGGGGTTTAATAGGTCTTTTCCTACAAATCCTGGAACAACTGAGCAGGAAATGAGATACCTCTGTTGAAATAACACTGTGGCCTGAAGGATGTTAAGCTTGTATTTCTCACATTCCCATAAAGTGCTAATTGAGTTACAAATTAGTCTAGATTGAAATGAGAGACTGAGAAATGAAGAACATAAGTTTTCTTGGTGTTCAGCCTTTACCATTTCCTGTCTCCTGCAACTGCTTATCGGATCTCTTGTGTACCTTCAGTCACACTTGGTCTATAGTTATTCTTACACTCAGCGTATTCTTGAGAGAATTTCCATTTTCCAGTGCCTGGTACTAAAGAATACATTCTTCTTATGTACAACACTGTCCTGAGACTCATTTCACTGGTACAGTTTGAATGTGCTTAGAAGAGAGGTGAAGGCTTCAGCCCTGGTGTCTGACATGCCTGAGGGACTGTTTGATGTAAGAACCTGTGTCTTTCTCTTTCACATTTTTTTTTCAGTTCCTTTCTAGTTTTTGCCTTGAAGACTGGCATGTGAGTGACTTGCTTAATATATTATCCCTTTATTTTGGCTGGGTTCAAGTCTTTTCTGCCCTATTTTCTGATGAGGAGCTGCTCTTTATTGTGCAACTTACTCCCTTTATCGTGGCACACACCTACACTGATGTGCTGAATATCCTTTGAAGGACTGACAGTGAGTTTTAAAAGTCTTCATGAGTAGTTTATTATTCACAGTTTTCTGTCCTTGAGTGTCCTTGTCGACCTCTCCACAGATTAACACTAGTGTAGCACATTTCTTTTCAAAATGAGCCCTCTTTGCTCAAGTCATGCTGATGCAAAACCTTCTGCCTGCACCTGCCCTATGAGCAGAATTCCAGGCCCTCTCTCTCATTAAAAGGTACACTCACGTCCTCCATGTAAAACAATTGTAGGCTTGGGCAGAGGGTTGTCAACACCTTGGTGCTTACAGGGTGGCTGGGTCATGGTCAGGTTGTTATGCTCCCACATAGATGAGGTAGGTGAGGACCGTAGTTGTGGTAAGTCCTAACGTATCTGAGGCATTAGTTTTAAATTAGATGAGATAATCTGAAGGCCTTTATTAATGTCTGAACTAGCTGAAGTAAGGTGTTGCACTGGTTTTATGTTTTAGAATTTTAGTCAGGATATTTTGGAAATTAACAAACGTGTCCTAATTGGTAAAGGCAGCTAGTCATAATTTCAGTTAATTTTTAATTTTTTATTTTTATGTAATTTTAGATTAATTTTCCAGTTTCATTTTAATGGTCTTTTTTGTCATGTAAGCGAGGATGAGGACAATTCCCATGCCAGGGAGAAAAGTTCAGTCATAATCAAATACAAAACTCAAACCTAGTTTGAGCCCCCTCTGACATGGGCAATGCCTCCTTTCAGTAGACAAGGTTGCTCCAAGCCCCATCCAACCTAATCTTGAACACCCCTCCAGGGATGGGATATCTACAGCTTCTCTGAACAACCTGTGCCAGTGTCTCCCCATCTTCACAGAAGAGAACTGCTTCCTAATACCTAATCTAAATCTGGCTTCTTTCACTTTAAGGCCATTCCTCCTTGTGCTATCACTCCAGCCCTATTTTGAAAAGTCATTCTCCAGCTTTCTTGTATTCCCTCTTTAGACACTGGATGTTTAGAATTATCCAGTGTTCTAGTGTTTAGAAAAGTTGTGTGTACTACTTGAATTTTCTGTATATGTATTATGCCTGGAATTTTTAAAAATTAATTTATATTGGCCTAGAGATATTTTTTTTGGCATCTTGTCATTATAAAGTGGCTTCAATTGATTGTGGGTTTATTATTTTTACTTCTGTAATACTGAAAATTTCAGGTATTCTACTTGCAATGTATTCCCATTTCAATCTTGTCAGTGTCCAGTCCTAACTATAACCTTTACAATGTCCATTTGCTGAGAGACTGGACATTGCTTTGCCCTTTTGATTGCTATTCCTCCTTCATCTTCTTTTTTCTTACTTAATTTTTTTTTTTAATAACAAGTGTTAGCAAGAGGTTAAATCATACTGGGTAATTGAGGTTTAATAATTAAAAAAAACAAACCAGCATTCAAGCTTGATTTCTCTTTGCCACCAATGTAAACACACCCTAAAAGAAAATTGCAATATTCCTCTATACTGTAAACACTCTATTAGGAAGCTAAACATGATAGCACCTTCTGTGCTGAGAACCTTTGGTTTTCAAAAGCAAAGAGTAGCTTTGATAAGCTTATCCAGGCTTTCCAAGTTGTGGAGCTGAGGACATAAATCTAGAAATTTTGTTTTAGTTTTTCTGATAATTGTGAAATAATGTAGAAGCACTACAGTGCTTCTTCACGTTTAAGTTAGAGGCATAGTTTTTGGCAGACTGAATTATTCCTAAACTGAAAAAAAGAGACTATTCTCCCACAACAAAACTGAGAACATATAAAAAAGAAAAAGTAGTTTTTGAAGTTTCCTTGATACATAAAGGGCCAGTGTTTTAATTTTTATATCATCTTTTTGTTAGTCTCAGATTAGAAGTTCATATAGCCTTGTTTTCTAGTTGTGGACAGAGTTTAATATAGAGTCAATTCAAATTGTAAAAAATGATCATGATGGCAGTATGAAGAATCTTTTTTATACTACAAACTGAACTCTCCAAAAATTTAGTTCTTGAACATAAAAGATTAATATCAATTGTGGGATTACTTTCCAGACTAGCAATTTCTGGACAAGTAATTTTGTAATTAAATTTAGCACTATCTAGCACTTTCATAGAGAGAAACTCTAAATCTATATACAGATAGATATATATCATAATCAACTTCGAAACCCTTTAGCTTGTCTCTCTCACATCCTGTTGTCACATCCGCAGAAATCATAGGGAGGCTGTAGAGATTTTATTTTAATATTTATTTTATTTCTACTTTCATCTAAGATCAGTTTTAATCAAGAAAATGATTGACAGGCCTGTGGTCAGAAGGGTTGTTCTGCAGGTGGAGAAAGGACAACTTTCTTACAGTGAAACTCCACAAATATCTGTTTGGTAAAAGTAGCTTAACGGACTATTTTCAAATGATGCTTGGTCTGACATTTAAAATGCATAAGAGAATTATTTTATTAAGCCTAGAAAAATCTGCTTTTTTTTGATTTTGGTTTATCTTTAGTTATGCTTAAATAGGGAATATTACAGTTATGCTAAAATAGGGAAATAGTATACACTATTCCCATTGAACTGTTTCAAAGGAGTTGAATTCCAGGTTCAGATCCTCTGTTCATATCTAACAGATGGGAAATATAACACTAACCTTTTCATAAAGTGAAATCACTTTGTGATCAGATGATTAAAGGAACAAGCCAATATTAAAATTAAACATTACTTGCAGTGATGGGGCCACTAACAAACATGACAGTAGCAAGGGGACTGGGAAGTAATGTAGAATAGAAACTGTAGTAAAGAAAAAAAGCCTGAAACAGAAGACACACAAAAAAGACCTTTAGATAGGTCCCCAATGACTTAAAAAATCCTCCTGGTTGTTTAACACTTATGATGTGAAAGCTGAGCAGGGCAGGAATTATTGTGGTGACTGGGGAAAAGAGAGAGCCTTGCAGGCACCCGCCCCCTAGAGCCCCAGGGTTTGTCTTGGTGGAAAAGGCTGCGCTGCAGGGGACGTCAGTGGCAGAGGGAATTGCCAGGGGGAACATTCAGACAGCAAGCTGCTATACTATGTCCAGAAAGGGCAGCTGCTGTGCTCCTCCGGAGTACTGTGTCTTGTGTGTTCAGTGGGGACTTTGTGCCTGAGGTTTGTTCCTGACTGTGTCGAGTGAACGCAAAGTACACCTGAGGGTTATGCAGCAGTTTGTGCTACAAAGAAAACTTTGGGGTTCTTTTGAGAAGGAAGTTATAGAGTTTGTCTAACTGGAAAAATTAGCAAATCATATATTCTTTGGCACTCTTAATTTCAGTATAACTGAAACAAATTGTTCCATCACACAATTAATTGTTACCTAATGGCTCCTAATTTTGTAACTTTATTTAAACTCTTTCCTGTTAAATATGAATAATTTCTCTAGTACTTAGGAGTTTATAATCAAGAAAACCCAATGACAGCCAAGTATCATCTTATGCATCTCTGCTGAAGTGGCTAGTACAGGCAAAAACATCCAATGGAACAAGATCATTGGTTATGCAATGTCAACTCTCTGATTATTTTTCCTTTTAGAAGACTAAGAAGTAAATGCTCAGAATTTTCCTGCTTTGTAATAGGGACTGAAGAGTTTGTAACAGCAAAACTAATTTCATTGGAGGTAACAGCTCTGACCAGGAGAAAATTTTTAGGATAACGTGCTGCTGCGTAAGTATCAGGAAAGATTGTGGCATCAACAGCACAGGAAACACATGGATTATAATATTTCTCCTGAGACCATGTCTCAGGAAAGACACAGATGGACAAGTTAAAACACAAACAAAGCCAGTTTACCCTTTCTAAATCCTTGTCTCACTCCTGCACCCAATTCCTTCTCTTCAATTTGTCTTTTACTACATGGAGTGGCAGAACAGAGTGGTCTTCTTTTACAGATTGATATGGGATAAGAAGGATTTAAGAAGGATTTCTGGCTTCTTCTCACTCTGAGTGAAATCAGAATTTTCTTTCCTCACTCAGAAAACTTAAAAAAACCCATCAACAACAGCCCACCCTCCATTTGCCCAAAGCACTCTTTTGCTTTCCCTCTTCTGAGTCACAAAGCAGTGCAGTTGTTTAGGACTCTTCTGTTGCACCTCGAAAAACGTGTGACTTCTAAAAGGAGAATGAAGTAAAATTATACAAGTCAACATAACATCTAAATGATAAGTAGCCTTTAAAACTTTTAACTCAGATAAGTGCTGGTAAAGGCCTCAATAAAAGTTAATGCTCCTGGTTGATTCTGATGGAAAAAAATTGTAAAATGTCAACCTTGTAATAAATGCACTAAAGGGTGAATGCCACATTTAAATAAATAAAGTCTTATGCCTGAAAAGCAAGAACACTAAAATACATGAGTACATAATAAGAATGTATTAGCCTGATGGGCCTCATCTGCTTGCTCATAGACTGTGAAACAGGAGTAAATCTGAAGAACTGGAGAGAGTTACACATGCATGAAATAATAAAAATTAAGTGAAATGACGTATAGGAACCACAAGTTACTTGGACATCAGCAACCGATTTTTCTTTCCCTGACTGGAAAAGTCTCTGTATAACAACATTTCTTTCCTTATTTTCTGGCATGTTTAAACATATGCAGGAGGAAAGTTTTTCAGCATTTTTCATATCAATGAGAACATTAAGATTTTCAGTATAGCTATAACTTTTGCTAAGGTATGTGCACTCAGCTGAAGATGCAGAAAGTAGTACATCTTAACAGTTGGATAGATACTTTGTACAGGGACATCACAATGTGGTTGCAGAAATCACTTTGTGATTAGCAGTTGTGAGGTTCATACATTTAGACTGACATAATCAAATGGTATGACAAATATCACAAGTATATTTTAAGACTGTATATCAAGGTTTTGATATTTGAGAATATCCTCTGTTTGATACTCAGTTCATTACATGTTGCTTCTCATTATTCAATGCAAATATCACCCTGCTGTGGTATATTTATTGTACAACCTCATCAATGTGTAACGGTTTGACAGCAATTTTTAATTTCATTTCTTTCTGGTTGTTGACTTAAATTCATTTAATCTTCCCACTCTTAACAGTATTTACTGCAAATAACTGAGGAATGAGAATGTCATAACAGAAATGTATTTTCCAGTCTCAAGGAGGAAATTATAATTTCTTCCCCTTTGGTCAATGAAAATGTTTCTGCAATCATTTGGTGTGCTTTGATTGTATAGCTAATGTCCAGTAGATGACAGGTATTCAGCTGTACCCCAAAGAAAATATCCTCCTCCTTTTTCAAGACTGTAGAGCCCCTCTTTCATTCAGACCCTCAGAACCTGCTGAAAGACTTCCATGCTCACTTACCTAATGTGAAAGGACTTCTCTTGCAACTTTGCCTTTCAACACTCAGAGTGGCTCTTGTCCTTAGTTTTATGTGAGATAAAATGGATAATGGTCTTCCGGAGTAAATTATTTCTGGGATAACACCTACTGCAATTATTCTCAAATTCTCTTTTCCCCTACATGTCACCTCGTATACTGTATGTGAGATGCCACTCTCTCACTCCCACTTGCTCCTTGTTTCTCCCTGCTCTCCACCAAATCACCAAAAATTAAGACTTTAAGGAGATAGTGTGATTACTTTTGAAAAAAATTGGAGTTGTATAGAAAGCAAGTAAATGTACTCACATAATACAATCTGTGAACACACAGTAGCATTAAAGTTTTTGAAATGTTTGTGTTTTGACAAGAATCAAGGAATAAAGCAGCTATGTACAGAAGAAGACAAAGAAAGAATGTGACTTGCAGATTTTTAGAGTTGGAGTTTGGATACCATATTAGAAGCTTTTCCCTGAGTAGCAAGTGTTGACTGACCTGGCCTGTTTGCTGTGTCAGGCATTTCTGCTTTTCTGAGTGAAAGAAACTTGGACACCTGAGAGATTGCTCTGCTTCCTCCTCCCTCTCCCCTACTTAACTTCTAATCTCAGCTTTATGGCATTTGTTGACTTTCAACCTGTTGATGTGACACTGTTGCTCATGAGGTAAAGAAGATTTATTCTATTACAATGTGATTTGTTGATGTGTTATTTTTCTTTCTATCAGTAGATTACTTTATTGAGATCATAAAATGAAAATCAGTTTTTCATTTCAACCTCCCACTTGTTCCCCTTTAATTTATTGAAACAATCCTGAAAAGAGTAAAAGAGATTAATTTCCAGTGTTTTTAAAACAGGAGAGCAGTTCTAAGGATAAGAAAAGGTGTTTTACAATAAAGATGAAAGAAAAGTTGAGAAAATGGGAAATTGAATGCCCTCACAGTGTTTTATTGAATACGTTCAACTTTGATGAAGCACAAAGGCATTGCTATATATTTTAAGCTGGCAGGTAATACATTCTGAGGGACAAAAGAAAATACAAATTAGAGTAGTTACTTTTTCCTTTTTCTGGTCTGTTGATGAGAGAAACATGCAGTGGGTATCATTAAAAAACTGGACATTATTTCTTCATCGTAATTAAATCAACCATAGTGTTTATCTGATATCTTAGGCTTGGAAATAACAGGAAGAGTGTAGTAAAAATAAATGCTTAATGGTGATATTTTGTGCTTAAACAAAGAGCTTATACTGCAGCTAGAAATGACAGCTAATTATGTGACCATTACATAGGAAATTAACTATGCAAATGTGCTCTCACTTGGTCACCTTCTTTGTAATGTAAAAGGCTTCATACATGAAGGTCCTCTTTCTGATGTTTCTATATGGACTTCTGTTGATAGGTAAGATGACTTCTATTGATAGGTGTCATGTCCCTGTTTTTTTAAGTGAGAATGTAGATGGGAACAATTTGGATGCGAGGGCTGTCATTCTAGTGCGTTTTCATGATACCTGATGTAGCCAGGCAGTTATTTTAGCTGGAGGTACTGCTATAACTAGTATAAATATTGTTCAAAAGAGTGACCTACCATCTTCTGTGTGTGTACACAATCTAAATGACAGAAAGCACATCGGGGAATTAAATAAGTCTTTTAATTTTTTGGAAGTTAAATTGAAGAATTGTTCTGGTTAGAAGGCAAAGTGTCAAAGGAAAGCTCAGATTACTGCTAAAGTTTTTGTTAAAAAAATATCTCCAAGAGATTTTGAAATGGAAACATTTCTGAAAGTATAGCCAGATGGAAGGAGCTGCTTGATGCTGATGACTGCAAGACCTGAAGGAGACAGATGGTCAGCAACTTAAAATGTTGAATACTTTCAAATATACATGGGACAAAAAAGAAAGAGAATAAGAATCCAATGAATAAATAACCCATGATGATCATAACTCTCCAAATTATTTGAAGTGTATGAGCCATCTGAAAGCACTCCCATTCAAACTAAAAACTTCCATGAGGGGACTCAAGGCTCACTAGACACCAAAGATGAATTGGAATCTCATCTGCTGTTCGCAAAACTGTGCATTTGCAGATGAAGATGACAAGTTAAAACAGAATTTTAATGGGAACATACCTCAGAGACAGATGAAAACCTATTAACTGTAGATGGCCTGACCCTAGAGAAGGAAAATAGAACCAAGTGAATGCACAGCATGCCTTAGGAGCTAATGAAAATACCGAAAAATGTCTGTGAGAAGAACAAGCATCTGGATAGTCACAAACAAGAACATAAGTGATATAAATGCTAAATCAATGATTTCCTACTCTGGTAAGAATGAAAAAGAAGGAGCATGGAAAAGATGAAGATATACCTATACTGAATGTGAATTATATGACTTTTATCTAAAACATAGGACATGTACATGCACCTAGGAACAGTGGCTTTTTATTTAATTGTGGCACATCTGATAGCTACAAGATCTCATAAGTAACGGAGTATATACAAATGATAAAAAGTGAATTGCTAATTGAGAGTAGGGCATCAAAATTGGGCTTGACTCTGGTATAAGCCATAGAAACTGAGGTACCTGGTGCAGTCAGAATGAAGAAATCTAAGACAGCCAAAATATTTTTAAAAGATCCTGAGTATTTTGTTTTAATCATTTATATGGATGTTACCTGTAGTTAGATTACTGAGAGGGAAAATATTAGCTCAGTGAATGGCAGTGGAAACACAGCCAAACAAATCAGGACAATTTTGATGTTCTAGATAGTCACCAGGAATGTAACCAGCAATTTTGAAGGCCAAATTATAACTGCAAAGATGAATCACAATCACTAGACTAAATTCTAAGTTTCCAAGCCACTGACTTTCAAAGTCCTCTGGCTGTTTTTGAAAAGACTGGAGTTGATACATAGATCATGAAGATTCTCACTGCACATCTTTTCTTCTGCAGCAACTGAGATTATGACAGATGCTTCCAGGCTCAGAACGTGAAGAGCAAATGTTACAGGGACTGAGAAAAGCCTATTGTGCTAATTGGATGATCGTTTGGAATGCTCTTTGCTTCTCAGTGCATTCCAGCTTGCAGAGTTTCAAATCAAAGCTCTTTGCAATGGATTTGTCACCTGCAATGAGCTCACATTAAGGTGTGTCACCAAAATTGCACCAGGGGTCACTCACAGGTTGAGTGGTCAACCGAATAACTAATTCAGGTTAATTAAAAGAGAGGTATGTCTTGTGACCACTGAAATGTTTTATCAGCATTAGGCCTCAAAGGATGCAAGGAATGTAAATGAATCAGCTGTTCTCAGCATAATGTAAGGCATTGTTATCTAAACTATGATACCAGACTGAAGCATAACTCGTGGGGTACCATCTCAATGAACCCTCAAGAGATGTACAGTGAAAATTAGTAGATAATGACATCTTCAGATGAAAGGTGTTTGCTCATCTTCTTCTTGTGTCCATTTGTTTGGTGAGGTGTTCAAAACGCAAGATTTGCAAATCTGAGTTTTCTTGTTAAATGGAAAAGCATTTAAAAAGGGGACTGGCATTTACTGTGCAGGTACATGGTGTTCCTGTACCCATCACTCTTGATCACTCACAAAAAATTGTAGGCAAAGGTTAAAATTGCACAGAAAAGGAAGAACAAGAAATATGCCATGATGAAAAGGAAATCTTAGGTCTGATGCAGAGCAACTACACTCATAATTTAATAGACTACTTAGTGGAGCATGGTCATGTGAGGTGTTGGCTCTTCTTTCACTATCAAATCGCATAGACTGTTTTTTAAGGCAAAAAAAGGTGGAAAGTTAAGATAATTCAGTCAGTTCTTCTCCTTCTCACTTGGTAGAAATCATCACCCATGAACACTATCTACTAACAAAATCCCTACTCAATATCACCACCCTTATCAAATTCATATATGGCTTGTTTAAACTATTTTTAGGCTTGAACTTTTTTTTTGTAACCTACAAGAGCTGTTAAAACTACAGTGGAATTTTGTGAATTTCAGTGTTAATTACAGATTTCAAATCTCTGTTAAGTAATCTTCCATCTTTGCCAGCATATTGTTACATAAACAGTTTTTAACTTTCACCTTCAGGGTTTAAAACTTTGAGAATTCATTCCCATTTACACTCATAATGTATTTTAGTAGTCAAACAGAAAATCTGTAGTGTGATTTTTCTATGTACTTGACTCTTCTGTGAGTCCCTCATCTTCCTTAAAAGTCACGATGCATTAAACTTGGTAGCTTTGTTTTTCTTCCTCAGGATTTCCATTGCAAACTGACTTACACCTTTAAATTTAAAAAAAAAAAATTATGAAACCTATTATTAAGATTTTTCCATGGCAATTGCATGGGTGCTAAAATTAATACCGCGAAGTAAATGGTTAATGGTTAAGTGGCAAATTCTTCAATAAATTTTGTCTTGGTATTTAAGACTAAGTCTCTTAATTTTCCAGTTTCTATCAATTTTCCATGTGAACATCTATATTGCCAGTGTGTCCTTGTATTATTTTATATTAGCATCTGATTTATATGAATTGTGGAGTCTTATCAAAATAAAGTTGATGCTTAGTCCCATGCTCTTTTTAATGTCCCATATAATGTCATTCATTTTTGTCTGTTAAAGAATTCTTTCTAAGCATTCACACCAAATTCTTCAAAGAGAAGTGTTTCCAAATTATTCTGCCAGAACTGTATTTTTCCACTCTTTCTTTGAATCTATCATCTATGGGCAAAGAAGAGGATGTTTAGAGATTCTATGTTATGTGCTATGGCTGTCAGCTCTAACTGGAGCAAGCAGTATCTGCAGTGTTGCCAGTGACTGGTATAGCAGAAACACCAACTGAGCTAGTCAAAAAGGCACACAACTTCTGTTAACTGTTTGAGTTTGAGAAAATATTTATTTGATTTTTCCTGTCCATAATAGAAAGGGATTCCATCATGTCATGACTATGGTAAGATTAGTGTTGATATATTTAATTTGCTTTGTGGTGGCTGTTGTTCAGATCTTGGTTGTCACATTCAAGAGAGGCTTTTTCTTCCCATCAAATTCACATCATGTCTCCATTGGGAATGGCTTCATTTTAACAGCTCGTAATTCTTCATAGTGAGTGCAATGAAAATCACTATGATGAAAAGCTTGAATGTGACAACCAAGATCTGAACAACAGTCACCACAAAGTAAATTAAATATAATCAACACTAATCTTACCATAGTCATGATATGATGGAATCCCTTGCTGTTATGAGGTTTGAGTCACACACCATAAGAAGTTCATTCTCACCTGGAACCTTTTAAACCTATTGGCCAATTTGAAGCAGAACTGGCAGAAGAGTCACGGACGTTGATATCCTACAAATGCTGTGGTTCTGAGAGAGACCCATTTAATAAAAAACTGATAATCCTCATGGAAGCTTGGTCCTGAGACACAAATGCACAGTAAAGGAAGACTAGTTCTGCTGTTTGTTGAACTACTTGGAATAACACATCAGAGACAGAATAGCTAAGCTGAGTCAATTCAGTTCACCTATTCACAGCGAAATCAGTCACTTTTTTTTGTGGGTAAGGCCAGCTGCTGTGGAAGCATTATTCTGACAAGTAAAAGAAGATTGTTGGGTTTTTTGCTGGTTTTGTTTGTTTGTTTTTTTCTTTGAAACGTGTGCAATTGCATTTTTCAGGATTGTAAAAAAAAAAAATTAGAAAATGAAGTGTTAAAATGTGAAAACCTGTGGGTTTGGGGGTTTTTATGTGGGTTTTGTTGTCGCTGTTATTGCTTTTTAAATTCTTGTTAGACAACTAAATGATAACTGAGTTGATTTGATTTGTGGCACCGTTTTAACATGATAAAGATGTCAGACCTTAGTCTGTTGGAATAACATCCAGGCTAAGCAATATTTTTTCCTTAAATAAAAATTACAGAAAATAAAAAGAATATATCTTTGTGGAATTATAACAATTCAGACATCACAAAATAGGAGTATATTTTTAAAAAATCAGATAATCCAAAGATTCAGAATTTAATTTTTTTTTAAAAAATTACCACTTTTTTTGATGATATGAGCTTTTCTTTTGTAAGCAGATTATGGGAATACTTACATTTTTATTTGTTTCTTTCCATTTTGTCACAAAATAAAAATGACAACTGAAAAGTTTCTCTTCAGAGATCTATTTATCTCCAGCCCACAGAAAGGACATTAGTTGATCAATTCAAAGGAAAAGATTCCACACTGTATTTCATCAACCCAAGTACCCACTTCTTTCTTTTATTTTTTTAATTCTTCCTCTTTCACCTTAGTCACTCAATTTCACTCTCTTGAAATGCCAATATTCCTGCATTTGTCAGTACTACTTTCTCTTGATTTCATGGAATGTACTGTTTGACCTTCTGCCTCACCTCACAGACTTGTGTCTAATGGATTTGCTAGTCATACATTTCATTTCTGTATGCTCCTCCTATTTCTCCTGTAATGTTGATCTACCTGTATATTGTCATAATTATTTTGATATGGGTAGGAAATAACTCTATCTTTATTCACAGCTAACCCAGATTGGTAGAGGAAATATCTTTTGGAGACTAAGTCCTAAAAAAGAATAACCTAGTACACAGAAACAGCTGGGTAATTTTTGGCATAAACATAAAGAAAACTCGAGCTCAAAAAACTTTAAGAGATTTATTAGTTGATGCTGTGTCATGTGGTGCTGTGATTATTGCAAGAGGAAGGAGATACTCACTCCTGCATTTACCCAGCCTTAAAAGCAGATAGTTCTTTCTATGACTTTTTAGGTCTTATTCACTAGAGAACAGGATGCTTCTAGTGACAACAACTTCATTCTTCAAAATCTGAAAATACAGTCTCAGTCAGAAAGACTACCTTGGAGGCTACCCATGCACCTCTGTAGTCTAAAAACACTTTTCTGCTTAGTACTAATGGTAGAGGAAATGTTAATTCAGTTGTGTTAACTTTTTTCCCCAGATGTGCCTGCTACATGGGATTAGGATAGTTCTTTCGCCTTCTATGTAGGTAGGTTCACATACTCTTTGCAAGGAGACTGACTGTAAGGTCCATAAACTATAAGATTTCTTTAGTAATTTTCTACAAGTATTGCTAGAATGTTGTCTTTCATAAACATCTCTATGAATATGATAACTTCTTTTCTTTGAGACGGTCTGTTGCTTTGCCTAGAGTTTATTTCAGGGCATCCAGCATGCTCCTGAGACTTCCCTTTTTTCATCTAGAGGTACGAATTATATTATTGCTTATAAGGAATCCAATTAGTTTTGAAAAATATGAGAATGGCTCACCAGCATCTTATCAGTCACAGATTCTTTGTGCTTTCTTCTTTTTCTTACTGTTTAAACAGATCTCATTAATTTCAATTTTATCTCGAGTGTAGGATTACACTTCTGTGATTTAGTCTCACTGTTGGGTTCCTCTCACTGTAAAAACATAAACCATTTCACAGCTTGTGTCCTCTAATACTCACCTGTTCCCTGCACAGAGTGAATTTTCTTTGTCCCATTACCAGAGTTTTAGCTTTATATTTCAACAATTAACACCTCTTTTGATGGCTTGCCTTTGGGAATTACATAGTGCCATAAACCACTCAGAGCCAAAGAGTCCAGAAGTTTGCTTCATTTGGTGTCTGAGCAATGGCATTTCCAAGTAAGTCCAAGTAAGTTTGATGAGGATGGTGTGACACAAACCTCTGCAGAACACAGCAATGGTCAGGAGACCGTACACTTTAATAACCATGGCAAATCCTCAGACTTTTTCTGAATATTTCTGAATATTAAGGAGTCTTTTTTAAGTGAGTCACCTTGTAGAAAAAGCAGCTAAATAGTAATAATAAAAAAAAAACCAAAACAGCAAACTATTTGTGGTTTGTGTGTATGGGCATCTCTCATGCAATATATTAAAGCACTTGTTTTGCTGGAGTAACTCTGCACTGTCTTAGGAAATACTGTTCTTGCTAATGGGATTCAGAAAGAACTTAGAATACATTTTTCAAAGAAAGAAATGTGCCTGACAGAAGCAGTAAATTACATGATTAACATTGTATGGGAACTGTTTCCTTTTTTCTCTTAAAACAAAGCAGATTCAACATAGTTGGTAAGTGTGTATCCTGGTACATCAGGGAAAAGAACCACTTTTTTTTTCTGCACAATTAATAAAACTTACAGTAGGGTTACATTTTAAAAAAATCCTTAAATATAGCTTTATGTTCAGGTCAATTAATTTCAAGCCTACATTTGGAGTGCCTGGCAAAGAGACAAAAATTTCTAAGAAAATTTGCTGAAGGGTAAAATGTGTCTGGTAGCTACCTTCCTTTTGTAAGAGCCTTGGGGCTTAACATACACCAAAACCTTTCTGCTGCTGCAAAATCCAAGTGGGAAAATAGCTGAAGGAAGGCCGAAGCACTGTACAGAGAACTGCAGATGGTCATATGATGTTAATTACAAGGGCTCCACGGAGTGGTCCACAAAGGATTCAGGGAGCCATGTAGTAGAAAATGTGATTTATACTGTAGCAAGGAAGGAGGCGTATGAAGGAAAAGTGTTACTTCCACTAAACCTGACATTTCTGTTAAATTAGTCATACCTTTTTCCAGGGCAAGAGACATTTTGATTCACCTAGGAGGCAGAGGTGGAATAACTCAGAACTACAATACTCATTTCTATGGGATGAATACACTAATGATGTGTACCTCAGCACTGCTGTTCCATTTCAGAGTTCCTACATTCCACTCTGCACATGCTCCCTCCACACAGGAATTTGCATGGTTCTGTTACCCTTTTAGCTGATATTTTCTTCTTTGAAAACAGAATTTTCAATATTTACTGCTCAAATGCAGCTAGAGTGATTTACAGTTGTGACTCAACTTAGTATGTTGACTAAATATGGACAAAGCAATGCCAACACTGATGAAATGAATCAAGAGAACACCCATGTTCTGCCATGCCTTTCATATAGTACATGATGTAATCAATGAAGAATTCCTTTTTATTTAGGAAAAAATGTGTTGGCCTAAGAATACCTTCTCTTCTCTGGTAGAAACCTTTTTTTGCCTTAAGCTGCTGTGCTTTCTGGATATATTCTTTAACCTCACACAGTGAATTTCAAGTCTCTGTAGAGCCATACTCTTACCAGCATTAAGCATTCCTTTCATTTTAAAGTAAAAAACTGCCACTGTGGAATTCCATACTTAGTCCCTTAATAATTTCCACTTCACAAATGTGGGCATATTTTATTTCCTCCTGCAAAGTACATTCTTCCAATCTTCTATGCTGCTACTAACAATAATTCAGCCTAAGATATACAGAAAATCCAGGACTGAAATAAAACCTGATGAAATCACCATGTTTAAGCATGCTTCAAATTTGGACGTGCAGTACAGACGGGACATTTGCAAGTGTCATTTTCCTCAATGGCAGCTTTTGTACACCTCAGACCTGATCCATGCCTGATGAGGTTGATTAACCAAAAGACCTCCATTTCCTTTTCTGGGTTATGTGCCAGGTTGCTCTATGTGCAGCTCTGTGTGTATGTGTACAGATTTTAAAGTCTCACTCTTACATTTGTGATTTTAATTTGCCACTCTTATACTTGGAGGTCAAGACAAAACATGTCTTTCCCCTTAAAGAATGATCACACCACACCCTTCACAGTCTCATTTATATCACCTCAGGACTATTGGCAAAGTCCTTGTGAGACATTAACAGAGTAAAGGTGCCCTTGACCTGTACCTTCATTCCCTTTCAATAGATACCTAATTGGTTCATTTGGTTTTAAAAGAAGTTTGAAGAATCTGATTACTTAATCTGTCTCTGGAAATGTGTGAAGAAGCTTTTAGATGAAGTCATACAAAAGCATGTTTTAATGCTCAGAATTTTTAAAAAGAACATCTCTTTTGAGCATCTTGCTTGATACACGTCCAAAGTGGACAATGTAATAGTTTATATTAGAGAAGAGAGTAACACTCCATGTGACAAAAGCAGAAGATATAAGTAAGCTTTACCCAGGTTTGGGGACTTATATAAGGAGGTATGTCACTTAAAATAGGTGATCTGAGGGAAGAAAAGGCTTGGGGTTTAGGGGTAGCTATAGCAGGAAGGAGACAGAAGGTCTGAACATTATGAGACACCCTAGGTTACAGAAACAGAATAAAAAAAAAGGAATAGGGTTCTGTGAGCATTGAAATTAGGCAGGAGACAGGATAGGGAAGATGGGGATCTTGTACTTCCTTACTGTACCTGCAGTACCTGTGACTTTTAGGAAGCATAGTGAATTTTGCTCAAGAGAGATATGTAATAGTGGGTGTCAAATCATGGAGAAAGGCTTCAGGGCAAAATCAGTTGTTTCAGGGGAGAAGGACTAGATTTATCCTGGGAAACGCATAAATAATGGGAAAGAAATGGACAAAGAGGTGTCTAGGTGAAACAGAAAGTGGAAAAAGGGAATAAGGAATCAAGGGGTGAATTTGAGAGGGGAGTTTTACAAGGAATAATGGACAAATTGGAAAGGAAGTGGTGTTCAAGGAATGGATATCAGAGAATTTTTTGGGTTGGGGAGATAAGGAAACATACAAAAGATGGAAGATACTCTTATGGGAGAGTGGGAACATGAAAGAGGAAGATATATTTTGAAAGAGGTCTAAGAGAGAAAGGGTTGTGCCAAGACAAGGAATGAGACCAATATAAAAGGACTAATAGGGGAAGCAAACAATGGAAAGCCAGTGGGTCATAAACTACAAGCACTCAAAGTCTCTCTGACTGTGGCTGGAGTAACCAGTGTGTGCTGCACTGCTCAGTGCTGCCTGAGCACCTTTCCTTGACTCCTGCTGTCAGTTTGGGAATGACTAAGGGTACCACTGCCCTGTCACTCCGTGTTGCTCTGATATAACTGTATTTCATTCTCATGGAGCTTGAGTTGTTTAGAGTTTTCCTTCACTAGAGCTAGTTCATGAGCTCAGGTAGACTATCGTTAGTTCATTAGTCTACACTGCATTGATAACCTACCTCAGCTGCTCTGGCTGCAGTGATGCTTCTCTCTGAGTTTGCTCATTTAGAGTGTAACTATTGTCACAATTTGCTTTAATTGTGTTAGATGAGCAGCAAATACTGAAAATAGTCTTATTTTTCATTACATTTTAAAAATGTATGAGAGGAGAAATTAAAAAAAATATATAATTTACAAGAATTGCAAAATAATTTTAATTTAGACTGTTATAGCTAATAAAATAAATCTATTTATTTTTAATCCAAAGTTTCTCATGTTTGTATAAGAGTTCTGTTACTTTCTCCTTTAGAAGTGGCAGAGCAGGTCAGTTTGAATTCAGAGTGGCCAGAAGCTCCTTGTGAAATAAAGACATAGAACAGTGGGGATTCAAAATATGGCCTTAATCCACCGCATCTTTCCTCTCTGGAAAAAAAAAAAAGTCAATATTCTCATTTGATGGTTTCTTCCCAGAGGAATGCTGTGTTTTAATTTGCTCAGTTCTGGAACAGCATCCTTAACAGGTATCCTCTGCTCTATGGTTTTGTTCTGATTTTGTTTACTTTTAGGTTTGTTTTCTTTTTTTCTCAGAGAAAGACAGCTAAATTATGTTCTCAGGATGGTGAAATGCCATCATGGGGAAGGGTAATACAAAGATGGTGACCCTTTTGAGCCATGTTCAGTGTGTGAACGTTTCAAGTGCAGCTCATTCCTTTTCTTTTTCTCTTTCACCTTTTCTGATACCACTGGTGTGTGGTCTGTACAGAAGTCAGTATCATACAGCTTTGACCTCTGTGGATTTTCTCAGATGTCTGAATGCACAACCTAAATGACACTTTAGAGAAAAGATGGATATATAGGTATTTGTATGAAAATGTAGATTTTTTTTCCTGTTTTTTTTTGTTTCTTTTGTTTGGTTTTGGTTTTGTGGTTTTTTTCTTCTGGCCATTAGAACTGTGGTTGGAGAATTAAGCAACTAATTTCTTTTCTTAGCAAAACAAGCTGGCCAAGCTGAGCTTTCTTCTGACTGTGTCAAGAAGTTCCACTTCTTACAGAGCTACTCTTCAATTTCTCCTTGGGATGTTTTTGTCCCTTTGCCTTTTTCAAAAATTACATCATCTCAAAAACAATAGAACATGGGTTTAGTTTTAATCCAATAACTTTTTAAAGTACTTTTTCCACAGTACTATTACAAATTGTATTTTTGACAGCTTCAGAATCATATTTACTTCATGAACTTGTTTAAGAGATTAGATCAGCACTGCAAGTTTTATTGTTTTGTTGATTTCTTTTCAGTGGTAACGTAATTGACAGGAGCTGATAAGCCTGTAAACTCAAAAATAAATATTGAGTGTACTTCCAAACTAATAGCCCATTCATCTTCATCTGCAGTGTTGTCTGTTGTCCCTCTGAAGAATTGCTCTGAGCTAGTGCTGTTGTTACTCCTGATATGAACCCTGTGCTTATACCTATGTACTTTTACAGAAGTATGTAAGCAATTGCTGTTGCATAATTTCCAAAGTATGGGCTTCCAAGACCATCATGTTTTTATTGCCTACTTTACCAATGTTTTGGGCCCTGATTTTCAGAGAGTAACTTTGTGCCCCAATTGAGTGGCACAATACCATCTGCCTCTACTGGTTTTTTGTGTGGTTATTCTGTCACTATTGCTTCACCAAAGTTCACCCTGTAGACCTCCTCTAAATTTTCTTGTCCTGGATCCCAACACAGCATCAAAGTAGTAAAGATGAATTTGTTTTCTTTAATATATAAGCTCTTTACGATTGTCATAAGTCATTAAGAAAAAAAAACCTTCCAGTTCTACTCAGAATAGAAAAGGTATCCAATTTTTTTTTTTTTTAATTAAGTATATACTCCAGAACAGTGCTTCAAAGCTATATTCCATCTTTCTTTCATTCTTTTTTGATTAAGCAGAAAGTAATGTTTCAATTTCTTTTAGTTACCACCTATGTTCCCTAGGAATTTGAGCCAAATGGCTTGCAGTCTTGAGTTCCTGTTTGACCCATCTAAGACTCTGTAAGGGCACAACAAGAGCATGATCCTCCCCTTCTATTCATGAGCCCAGCTTGTCTCAGGGTAGCAGCCATCTCTCCAGCTGCCTGCTTGTGTGCCTGACTGAGAAAGGATCTCCATCTCTTTTTATTATATTTCCTATGTTATTGGAAATGTGTCACAGGTATCTTAGTCAGTGGCAAATTTGACAGGAATCTATCAATCACTTTTTAAATGTTTGATCTGTTTTAGTGTGTTTTTCTCATGCTCAGGGTCTAAATTAAACTACAAACAGTGAAAGAAAATAGGAATGCTTCCCATAAGAATATAAACAAATACATCAGTAGTTCAGGATTTCAGAGTAAAAAGAAGCAGAAAAATTTGCAATTGTCTCTTCACTATGAAAGATTCTCATTGAGACTAAGCTGTTGGATAGTTAAATCTTAATATATTTAACTCTCCTCTTTTTGTGCTGACACTCTTAGGGGCATCACTCTTGAAGATAGATTACAATGTAAATATTTTAAAATAAAGTAATATCTGTATTCTCAGATACTGATTACCTGAAAGTAGCTTCTAGAAAATTGAACTGAAAGTAATTCTAGTTTATGAAAAGACCTTCTCAGTGCTTATGATATTGCACAGTTGCAAAAGGAGGTTATCATTGTACTTCAAACATTCATCATGGTAAGCGCAGAAAATAAATCATCCTGACTGCAGAAACACTATTTTATAGCTATAAATTATTAGACTGTAAATTACCTTCTTGGAAAACATAGTTTTAGTCTGGAAATCTCTTACAAGGAATCTTTATGATTTCATTAGGTTTCCCCTTTGTGGCAGAAATTTAAATAATTTAGCTTTTGATTACTAATTCATAGAAAAATAATTTGAGAATGTTTACATTTTATAAAGCTCATCCATTAAATTATTTATCATGTGATATAATTTCAATGGGCATTTTTTCAATTTTTGATGTGATGCCATTAGCACAACAATATCCCACAGTTCAGATATTGCAGAGAAGCTCCTTATTTTTAAGCAGAAAGATGCAAAGGAGTATTTTGAAGCAATATAATGTAACTTTGCTTGTCCTTTCTAATTCTACCTCCCCACATACCTTGTTGATAATTTGTACTGTAACCTTGTACTTTCATTTACCACTGCAAACTACTAGCAATATGGAAAGAGAATAAAAATGTATAATACTTCTGACAAGAGGGATTTATAGTGGCTACTTAATCTTGTTTGCAGCAGCAGAACTTGGCTTGTTTCTAGTGAAGTGTTTGAAGAATCAGCTTAAAGGTGAAACACAATTTAATGAGGCATCACTGTGAACAACAAGGAAACTTGTTTCTTGTAGGTGGATATGAGGTCAAGGGACAAAGGGTGTATGTGTGTGATGGCATTAGTACCTCTATGATGGCAGAGGGCTGCACAGCCTTGTGTTGGGTGCGATGAAAGCCTAGAGCTTTTGTGTGGTGTGCTGTGATTGAGCAACAGCAACAAAAAGTAATTTTGATTGTTTACTTATGTACTGCACTGAACAATACAGAATCCCTTCCTATGGGCATTTATTGGAATAAAATTATTTCAAAAAATGTTGTTCCACTAATGCAGACTAGAAGAGCTTTTGTTTTCAAGTTCAGTGTCAGCATGTGTGTCAGAACTTGGTCTGTGTTGATGTTTGAGTTGACTGTGTATTTCTGTTCTGCTTTCATTCATCTCCATCTTTGAATATGCAAGTTATTAGAAACGCTTCATTGAATTTGAAGCTAGGTCAAATAATATTCATAGGGTTGCTTGTTTAAAATCTCACTGTAATGCGTATCATTAGTGCTTATTGGCAAATAATAATAGTGCTACAGGTAATTGTGTTGCAGATTACTTCTACTTATTGCTTGAATATAAGATTTGGAAGAGCTACAAATTGAGAGACAAGAAACCTACAGAATTGTTTACTATTTTTTTTTCCACTTCAAGTCTCAAATGAGACATCCAGTGTGTAAGCTTGGTCTACTCTGGTATAGAAAAACTCGAAGGTTCACTTTACCTTATGCATGACCTTTACTGAAAGAGGAGGATAGACCTCAAGGGTCTGCTCATGTGGGGCATGTTTAAGCTACAAGAAAGATTCTCTATTTGAGTGAAAATTTGTCAGGGAACTTATGGCTCTTGTACTCTACAGCCTGGATTTGCAAACGTGCCAGAGTTGCCTTTTTATTAGTTGAACATAGACCTTACTCTGTGTTCATTCAAGCAGATTTTAAATTAATCCTATTTATTTGTTCATTTAAAGCAACCTTGTGGTTTCTGTGAATTTTTTTTTCTTCTTCTGTTGACTCATTAATACCTTATCATCTTGGGCTACTAATATCAGCCTCCTGCCCTGCTTTCAGGGAACCTAAGCATCCACACAGTAACTCATGCTCACGCTTTCACTTTTCCTGTATACAATCTAGAAGGGTGATTTATTTGTGTAGATACAGAACAAACATAAAGTATTCAAAGTGATAGTAGTTTATGCTGTTATGTCTGGAACTGGGCCAATGATATTTCAAGCAAGATGAATTACTTTGGAACTTGTTTGATGAAACTTCTGTCTCAATCTTCTGCCTGCAATTTTTATTGCAGCTGACTTATATTCTTAAATTTGTGTCATCAAAATTATATGCTAAATTAAGTAATTATTGTTCTCTGCCTTAATTTTCAGTGGTTCCTTGTAGGAAAGTGGTGTGGAGAGAAATGGAAAAGAATTTGTCATTGGTTGTATGGTAGGTTGCTATTCCTGTTTTTATTTGGATGACTGTCTGTTATAGATGCATGAAATATCTTTCCTTTCCTTTCCTTTCCTTTCCTTTCCTTTCCTTTCCTTTCCTTTCCTTTCCTTTCCTTTCCTTTCCTTTCCTTTCCTTTCCTTTCCTTTCCTTTCCTTTCCTTTCCTTTCCTTTCCTTTCCTTTCCTTTCCTTTCCTTTCCTTTCCTTTCCTTTCCTTTCCTTTCCTTTCCTTTCCTTTCCTTTCCTTTCCTTCCCTTCCCTTCCCTTCCCTTCCCTTCCCTTCCCTTCCCTTCCCTTCCCTTCCCTTCCTTTCCCTTCCCTTCATAAACACTTAAGAAAAATGTAAACAGCCTGCACAAACTTTTACTGCACTTCTTAATGCTAGGTAAAGTATTTGCAACTTCAAAATTGGCTTTCTGTAAATATTATGTTGTAATTGATATAATTTGCTCATACCCTCAGTGCACTTTCTGATACAGTATTTTCATTATTTACTTCCCAGAAAGCTGAAAAAAAAAGGAAAGAAATCCAGACCATTAGATAAATTCTGATACTGGACGCAGAACTGAATTGAAGTACAACCAAAAGAAAAAGGAATAATTCCTGAGGCAGAGTTTTATTACCTACAGGTATGTTTGCTAGGGTAGTACCTAGGCTAGTGATAACAAGAAATTGGCTACAAGAATTTTGCTGAAAAGATCAATTTAATTTTAATAACTTGAAGTTCAAGCAATCAACAGAAACCATATATGTTCATCAATCATTATGAATGATAATGTAGATTGGAAAAATTACTTACTTTCCTTTAAACTTACGAACAGGTTATTTTCAGTAGTTCCCTGTGCTTTGCCAATCTTTTCATAAACTGCCTTATTTTCACATAAGTACTCCAGAATATGTTTCTTCTTTCATACTCATACTGAAGAAGTTCAAGTTTTTACTTGCTTTGTATTGAAGAGGACTCCCTAAAGGACAAAGACAAAAGACTGTAGGTAGAGGTCTTACAGTGGGGAGTCTTGATCTGAGAGAAAGCTGGGTAATGGCAGAGGTCAGCTCTGTTGATTGGAGACTGTAGAAGGTATAAAGACCAAATTAATAAGTTTAGGGCTGGACTTGTCTGAGATAAAACAGTCAGAGGTTGCCAGCTGGTTGTGTTCTGGTTTATTTTTTTTAAAAAGGACATGGGGAAGAACAAGGAGAGAAATCCAAAGCTGCCTTTCTGATTTCTAACATTCTTCTTCTCCACCAAAAATAGCTTTATAGACTACATAATCTGTAGCTACATGTGTATTTTTTTCTTAAGAAGAACAAAGTCATATGATAAATTACAGACCATAGGATATGAAGTAAATAATCATCTCTAATTCAATGGACCAGGAAAAAACCCTGTTTGACATACAAGAAAATGAAAACACTCTGAAAATATAGAAGGACCAGTGGTAAGCCTGCAATAAGCTCTTTAAATTTTGTATTCATTATATGGGAATTTACTCCACCTCCAGTAGCATTCTAGTGTTAGACTTCAATGTGGGTCAGATTTCTGCATTTCGGAAGCAGAAAATGGTAACTGTAGATGTGCCATATTAATTTTCAGGTCACTTTTAAACAGGATAGCTGTACATGTGTCCAGTGTCATAGACTGGGGATAGGTTTGTTTATAATGAAAGATTGTGTATTTTAACAACTCTGACCTCAGTCCTAACCCCTTACATATTGTGGGACTAATTTAAGAAATCACTAGTGAATTTGAAGCCTGGACAGACTTCAAAACTTCCACAGAGTTCCTGACCTCATAGATTACTGATAAGGATTTTAGCATGTAAAGCCCGAGAGATTATTCCTCCCTTTTGCTGTATAATGATGCCATATTATAGGAAGCTTCATGCCTTAATTAAGTCTAAAAGCAAAGGTTGGGTGTTTTTAAAGCATTCAATACTTTCCTTTTTAGAGAAATGACTTGAATGTGAAAATATTTTTATCCTCATTGCCATCATTACTTTAGTGGTTATAAGGCCAGCTTTAACCGCCCTTATGAAGCATGCTAGTCACAGCTGATCATGAAAGCTAAACCCTGCTCGCATTTGCTATGGCCTTTGTGGCTTAACAGCCTCATCTGAACAAGATCATTCCAGACTGAATGCTTTTCCTTCATTTCTCTGATGCATTCACTTGTTAAAAATATATGTTAGGGGAAAACATGCCACTGAACCAGTAAAGCAATTGCAGTTATGGGGACACTTGAACAAAATACATAAAAAATGAAGGGTTTTGCATTTGACAGGAAACAGTGTATACATTTTTCTACAGAACAATCATGATTGTGTCATGAAGGACTCCAGTTTTAAACACTTCTGTTCTGAGCATGAATCCTGGGTGAAGGACAATGAGTAGAGAAGTTGTTATTTGCAAAAAGAACACAGGCACTTATTCCTTACACAGCAGGGCTAGGGCTTCTGCCATTTTCAAGGTATTTATTTCAAATTTTCCTCAGGATGCACTTGGAATTTTTGGCTTTGGTCTTCAAAGATATTGAGGATGATTTAAATGACACATATACAAGTATGTGGATCTGGACCTAAGGCTTCAGTCCTGAAATATCCTGCTCTTGCTTGAACTTCATATTGCAGGAAAATTTTTGGACCCAGATAACCTCATAAAATCAGAGTATAAGAAGGAAATTTGAGACTTTGCCATTTCCCTTAGCATTTTTATTCTTTAAACTTAAACACTAGGGCACAGTGATAATGTTTGCTTCCAGTTTTCTGAACATACTGGAGCCCTGTGTGCCATCTCTCATCGTAACCACAGCTGTCAAATTCACAGAAAACAATAGATTAATACTTGCTTGCTTAGGAAGGAAAAAAGTTATCCAATTTATTTAAAATAAAATAGAAAATAAGTCTTTTATTTTCCAAATGTTCATAGATCTGATTAATTTTAGCCATGTGAACATGGCTTCGCATCTCTGAAAAAAAAAAAGTAATTTTTAAATTTAGATTTGTTGTAAAAATATGTTGTCAAAATCTGTCCACAGAGGTCAGCTGAGTCGTTGATTTACATAGATTTTGGATTTTCACTGGTTTTGATTTGAGACTATTACTTTTTGCTCTCCTTTTTTTTGCAACTTGTATTATTTGTATGAGTAAGAAGAAGAGGGTTGCTCTTCAAATGGAAGAAAAAGATTGAGGGGATCTGTTTTTCTGTTTTAATGAGCACTTAGCAAGGTGATCTTTCACAGAAGGATTGCTAAATTACATTGTCAAGAAAGCTTTTTTTTTGGGAATATTTACTTTTAAGGCATTAGTGGCATTGTGAGAAATAGGCACAAGATGAGAAAAAAGCCCTTGAAAAATGATGTTTGTGTCACTTACTTTCAATTAAACATAAGAACTTGGCGAATAATTCAAAGCCAGAAAATTTAGTCTAAGCTGGATCAAACCAAGATGAAGACACAAAAAGAAAATCCAAATATGACTGCATTTTAAAGTGTTTGCTCTGTATATATCTGTACAAATACCTTGTTTAGTGAGTTCTAGCTTTTCCAATTATTGAACCAATTTTTATATGTGTACACAGGAATGTGTTGTCAAAGCATAAATGTGTAAAAAGAGTCTGATATTTATATCTTGCCTGTTGAAAACAGTTTAAAAGGAGCTGTAGCATCACTACTCTTTACACATATTTCCCTGACATTATAGGTAATTCATCTTGGTACTTAGGCTGTGAGGAAGCTGTTTTAATAGTGCTTCTAGTGCACGTAAAATGGCAAGGGTGGCATGTTTTCTGAACACTCACCAATCCTGCCCAGTGGGTGAGCAGCCCCTCTCTAAAAGAGCAGTGGTTTCTCTTCTGCAATATTGTGGGTAATGTTCTTTCTAGACTACTAGTTATTTGTTTCATCCTGAAAATAAAGGGCTTACATGCATCTCTTTCTTGAAAACGCTAATCATTTCTGTGGAGAATCTCTCTGGGAGTAAATTTGCTGTTCTCTGCAGTGAACTAATTGTTTTCCAGTGTCAATCATGATCTGAGAGTGCTTCCAGGAGCTGTCCTTTCAGAGGAATGAGCCTCATCCTTGCTAAGTTTTAGTACCTAGCAGCTCCAGGTAGGAACATAACATTAAACATCTCCTAGGTTTAGGCCCCCCATATAACCAGCCTGGGTACTAAACAGTTAATTATGCTGTAGTTTTCAGTTGGGCAAGAGAAATCCCCCAAGATGACAGACTCTATATGTCATCCATCATCACAATACATGTATTTAGTATGTACTGTGTGTACTCCAGGTGATGGGTTAGAAGTCAGCATTGCCTTTGCCTTTTTTTTTTTTCCGGTTGGTATTAATTGAAACTCTTTGTTACACTGCAGCTGTGGATGCGATAAAAAGGAGTCTTTCCTAGTGCCCCAGAGCAGAAGGCAGGGAATACATTTAATCTAAGAGCTACTGTGAGTGTCTGGATTTGAAAGGCAGAGAGTGCTGTAGTTCAGATCATCAGCGTGCTTTTGAAGTTAACCTCCTGATGGTACCCACTTACTGAAATTTGTCCCAGGTTATAGAGCTTTCTCATACTCTCTGAACCAAATTCCTTTGAAGACTCAAAACCAGAAGATTTTCTCCAAAAATAACTTGATATTCTACTTCTTCTAGTGAGTATTCAATGCATGACACTAAATTTGACCCAGTAATAAGTGCAAACTTCCTGAAATGCATACTGTGCATTTCCTGGCTCTTTAGCAGCAACAACCTCTTCATTCTGCATCTGCTGCCATTGAACCACAGTCTTGCTAATACAGTCAGCAGGAGAGGACCAATCCTGCTAGAAGAGAGGGCACAGGAGAGGACTTTTTCCTGTTTTACCCAGATGATCTGGGAGTTTTCCCTCACAAGCCCTCATTTCATCTAGAGATAAAGAGAAATAAAGCTGTTATTGTTGTTAAAAGAAATTAGTTCTACAGAAGGAAAGCCATCACTTTGTTCAAGATTTGGATTAGATATTGGGTTAAACTGCTATGTTGGGAAGATAGAGCAGCACTGGACCAGGATCGTTCTATCCCATAGGATTTCCAGATCTTGGTTAGACAGTGCCATGGATCTGATGCTAGCATTCATCCTGCTTTGAGCAGATGTTTTCCACAGTTTTGACACTCAGTTGGTATACAAGCTTGGGGACTGGGGGGAAGCATGAAAACCTGTCGTAGTTCCAGCTAGGCTGTCCAGGTTAGAAGGAAGCTAATCAGTTATTCCTCTTATAAAACCAGTCTTCCATAATTCAACTTTATGTCTATGAACTATAGTTACATATTTGATTGCAGAGAAAATATGACACTTTCCCTGGTTTTTTACAGTTAACTGGGGTGTTTTTAAGCCCAGGAAAAACTAACTAAAACTGAATTAAATTGCATAAATGAGTTTTCTATATGTTTTACTTGATTAGTATTTCATATAGAATCTGTACTTGGGTGTCTTTTCAATGCTAAGAGACAATATATCAATATTTTTTGGACTGTTGTGGTACTGAGAATTTATGTGGAGGCATAAGAGCCATTCTTTAAGTATGTTTCCCAAAGTTTCTCATTTTAGCCACTTCATGTGTTTAAAATTCAGCCCCCAAATCTTACTAAAATATATTTAATTTTCTTTTTTTTCTTCTTTCCTTTGGAACTTGACTCATACTTTTTAAATATTTAGGTTCAGAAATAACTGTTCATGGCAAAAAGCGATTTATGAATTCAGCATGGTTTAAGGTTATGGAAAGCTTGCTAACTATATAAGTTAACAATGTTCTTCTAAAAGGGTAACTAAGATTTCTTCTTTCATTTACTATTTTCATTGTAAATTCATAGTTTGATGCCTCTCATCATCTTTGAGAAGGAAATAGTGAGAAGTTTTTTAAGAAGCTCTAATTGGTCCAAGTAATCCTTGAAAAGCTGAAGGATGTGATGTGTCTGTTCCCTTTATATCTAGGCCCCTCCTCACAGGCAGTGAAGCAGTGATGCTTTCATGCAGAGGAGTCTGTTTTGCTTTTGTCCTATTAATTTTAACTACACTAGAATACAGTTGTAATAGTCCAAAAGTTAGAACAGTGAAAATTTAATACTGTGATTATAACCTGCTGTTGCAAGGTTGTTGAAGACCTATGCACACTTATTTAGTGGAAAGAAAATGTGCAGTTGAATTCCAAATTTGAATGATCATCTCTGACTAAAATAGTCTTACAACCCACCTAAAATAATAGCAGTTATTTAAATTAATAGTTCAGTATTCTTTAAGATGGCTTTCTTTTTAAAGTTGCTTTTTGTAATTTTTCTTCTTTACAGATACAGACAGGAAGAAGCAATTTAGAATGGCTCTGTTGACAGGAGGTTTTTCATTTTAATACTGGAAAATTTGCTTTTCATGCAGAGATAGTTCATTTGGGTATGTATGCACATGGTAAGCACAAATGCACTATTAAATAAAAAAAAAATAGTTTGACCTATTCAGCTGAATAAATTAAGTCTGTTGATAACTAGTAAAAGAAGGCCTAAAAGCTTACAGGCATTTTTCATTTCTTTTTGAAGTGGTCAGAAGTGAAATTATCCTTTATATAAGACCCAGTATTCACAAAAATAATCTATTTAAATCTCTTAACTATTATGTAAGCAACTTGGGAAATACAAAACCCAACAGTCTCCACCAGCCCTCCACTCCTGCTTTACTTTCACATGACTTTTTGTTGAATGAGTTGACAGACCTGAGCAACCTTAAAATGCATAAGTATTTTAAGCTTCTCTGTATTTGAAAATGATCATGCTTGATTGCTGAATGAATGCAAGGTTATAATCATTTCCCTTGTCTTTTTTGTCATTCATAAGATGCTTGAGCTGCTCTCTGCTGGCTTATGACATTGCCAGGATCTCTCAAGTGGACTGTAACCTTGTGTGTACTCACTGAATTCCAATGACTGGTCCTTCTAAATGCTCTTTGATGAGATGAGCTTTTATTCCTCTGTGTACCAGTTTGAAAACAAACCAGTGGGAGGCACCAAGTCAGAATAACAATTTAACAGGGAAATAAAAAAAAAAAAAATAAAGGCAGAAAACACTGTTTCAAACTGCCAGGGTCAGGATACAACCTGACACCCTGTTAGTCAGGGTGGTGGTAGCAGTCTGGTAGAATGGTGGCTGCAGTCCTCCTGAAGTGGTGGATGTGATTCTGTTGAAGCGGTGATCCTGTAGAAGGGTCTTCTCTTCCTCAGAAGGTCCAGTGGTGGCTGTGTAGCTCCTGTCCTCTGGAAACCCAGTGGAAAGGTGTCTGTGGTGTTCAGAATCTCAGATCATATCCATGAAGGGATGCTTGGTTCCTCCCTCTGGGTGGAGCATCTCACAATGGGGTAATGAGTCATGAGGCCAAGTGTTGATTAGGCTCATTAACAGAAGATAGTCCAGAGGGAGTTATCTCTGAGTCATGCGGCAGGGCATTGATGGGCCATTAACAGCAAGATAGTCTGGGGGGAGGAGGCAAGGAAACACTGCCCCACCTGATTTCAACGGCTCATGAGGATGGTAATAGAATACACTGCAACCCAGGACACTGTTATTTATGAAAGGGTTTCATGCCATACAGTTTGCTTCTCAGTATCTTAAATTCTCACAAACAAGGTTTCTGAATTGGAAATTAAAAGTATTTTAAAATCTCCAAGTTCTCTGTTTGCTGTTTAGAGATTCCATAGCACTTCATATATGTAATGATAACCCAGCAATTGTGGCTTTAAAAATAATTTTGGAAGCTTGGCCTAAAATATCTAAACTATCTTATTGTTTATGATAACCTCTACTTTCAAATGATACTCTGGTTTGTTATCAGACTGTTTTCTGCAAAAACCCCAACACATACTGGATAAGACTGTCTGAGAACATGATTTCGCAATTCATATTGATTTTTAAATTTTCACCTAGAAATCAATATATATTTCATTAATTGATGGAATACCACTATACAACTCCTAGGTATTATAAAGATATTCAATACTTTCTTTAATATCATTATTACAACACACTGATTTTTGTTGTTGGCAATATGAGAGCCAGCATTTTCAAAATAAAGATAATTTATTTTGCAATAGATAGGATGTGTTACCAGATCTGCTGGTCATAAATGCAAGTGGTGATTGGAGATGTCAAGACCGGGGGCAGCCTGGGCTGCATCGATGATACATTGGTGGAGTTTTAAACCCTGAGATATATGAGTGATGTAAGAACTTAAATTAGGCCCCTGAACTTTAGAAAGCCAACTTCCAGCTCTTCAGGGAGATAGTCAGTGGCATTCCCTGGGAGACTGCTCTTGGGAACAGGAGAGGTGGGACAGTGTTGGGAACAGAGCTGGAAGATCATTAAGGAAATCTTCCATAAAGCATAAGAGAAACGAAAAAATGGGCAAGGAAGGCAAGAGACCAGCATGGTTGAGTAGAGAACTGCTGGGCAAAGTAAAGGGCAAGAAACAAATGTACAGGCAGTGGAAACAAGGACTTCATTGGCAACCTCTCTTCCTACACCTCTTGAGTTGGTGGGCATCAGGACGTGGACGGGGAAAGCAAAGAACTTCCCACTGTAAATAAAGATGAGGTTCATGACCACCCAAGGAACCTGAATGTACAGATGTCTACGGGACCCTATGAGATGCATCTTAGTGTCCCCAGGGACTTGGCTGATGTAGTTGCCAAGCCACTCTCCATGATATTTCAAAAGTCATGGCAGTTTGGTAAAGTCCCAGGAGACTGAAAAAAGAGAAATATTGTGCTCATCTTTAAAAGGAGTAGAAAGAACTACCAACCTGTCAGCCTCATCTCTGCCTGGGAAGATCATGGACCAGATCTTCCTAGAAGCTATGCTAAGGCACAGGGAGAACAGGGAGATAATTCAGGACAACCAGCTCATCTTCACCAGGGGCAAGTCCTGCCTGACCAACTCAGTGGCTTTCTATGACAGAGTGACTACATCTGTGGCTAAGGGAAGGGTTAAAGGTGTAATTTATCTGGATTTCTGTAAAGTCTTTGATATGGTCCCCTACAACATCCTTCTCTCTAAATTGGAAAGAGATGCATTTTACGAGTGGACTGTTAGATGGATAAGCAAGTTGTACTGTTGCATCCAGAGGGTAGTGGTAAATGGCTCAGAGTCCTGACGGACATCAGTGATGAGTGGTGTCCCTCAGGTTGGGAGCAGTGTTATTTAACACCTTCACTAGTTACGTAAACAAAAGGATTGAAGGCACCCTCAGCAAATTTGCAGATGACACCAAGCTGAGTGGTGCAGTTGACACTCCTGTAAGATGGGATGCCAGAGGGACCTGGACAAGCTCAAAAATTGGGCCCGTGGGAACCTCGTAAAGTTTAACAAGACCAAGTTCAAGGTGTTGCACCTGGGTCAGGAAATCCCCAATATCATCAAAGGCTGGGGGATGAAGAGAGTGAGAGTAGTTCTGCTGAGAAGGACTTGGGGGTGCTGGTGGTACCTCCAGAAGAAAACTCTGGAACCTCCGCCACCAAGAAGCCCAGGGTGAAGTAGGACCAACAGGATACCTCTGAATCCATGTGTGGTGACTATCTTCTGGTTGATCTCTCTCTCCCCCCACTTATTTTCTATTCTTTCTATCTCTGTACTTCAAAAGTACTGTTAAACAGAATCCATATTATTGACTTCAGCATGTGGTCTCATTTGCACATTAATTTGGGCAGAGGCATCTCTCAAAAAATCAGATCTTAACAGTAGCATGGCCAGTAATATAAGGGAGGTGATTCTGCCCGTCTACTTCACTCTGGTGAGACCCCACCTGAAGTGTTGCACCCAGTTCTAAGGTCCCCAGCACAGGAAGGACATTGATCTGTTGCAGTGAGTCCAGAGGAGGAACACCAAGATGTTTAGAGGGATGGAGCACCTCTCCTATGAGGAAAGGCTGAGAGAATTGGGTTTGTTCAGCCTGGGAAAGAGAAAGGTTAGAGGTAATCTAATTGCAAACTCTCAGTGCCTGAAGGAAACCTCCAAGAAAGATGGAGAAAGACTATTTACAAGGGCATGTAGTGACAGGACAAGAGGGAGTGGCTTCAAACTGAAAGAGAGTAGGGTTAGATTAGATATTAGGAAAAAATTCTTTACTGTGAGGGTGATGAGGCACTGGAACAGATTGCCGAGAGAAGTTGTAGATGCCCCATTCCTAGAAGAATTCAAGGTCAGGTTGGATAGAGCCCTGAGCCACCCAGCCTAGTAAAAGGTGACACTGTTCATGGCAGGGGGGGTCAGAACTAGATGGTAAGGCCTGTTGAAACCCAGGCCATTCTATGATTCCATGAATAATAGAAATAAAGCATTTAGTTAGAGTAGTTAAAATAATACTTAAAATTCTGTTTTTAAACAACTTGCTTATATCCTGATCAGTGACATGCAATGTGATATGAAAAGCTGTGTATGAAGGCAGTGCCCAGAAGGGAAGCTGGAAGCTTGTTTCACCTCATAAAAGCCAAAGGAAATCACAAAGGGCCTCACGGGGAAAGATGGTTTGAATAGGCTGCAGAGAGTACACAGTAACAGATATAATTTGACAGCATCTTCTGCACTGTTGGAAAGCCATGACCATGACCTGTCCTTGATTCACAAGCAGAATATCACTGTCTCTAGGGACTGTTGTACATGTGAACAATGCATATCCTCCGTTTCTTTCCTCTTCCCCTACTTAGGAAGATTGGTTCCTTTAGACAACATCAAATGACATATATAATCTTATGATGAGGAATTTTGGTGACTTTTTTCTGCTCCCTGTCACTTTCAATTGTTCCTTTGTCTTGGCTATCTGCCACTTCTTCCTAAGCAGCTTTGGTTGTTAAATTGCAGTTACGTTTAGCCTGTGACTTTAAAGGTCAGGTTGAATAAAAACATGTGGCAGTTGCATGAGGCAAATTGCTTCTGCTGGGCTAATTAAAGATCACAGATCAAATCACTTCTTGTGTTAAGTGGGTGTAATTCCCTTGGATTTGGCCCAAGTATGTGAGCAATGGATTTCCTTCTCTCTATCTACTAAAACAGCACTGTATTTAAATTGTCTATTTCACTATTTTAAACATTTTTTTTTAGTTCTTAAACTGCCTTTTCTCTTTAAAAGGTATATCCTTGCATCTTTATTGCTTTGTATTTATTTTGTGTTGTGTGTTTCACTATTCTGTGTTGTCTGTCTGATAAGGGATAGTATAATTTTGTAAAAAGTCTGTAAGCCTTGTTCTCTGCCTCTTCTTTTCCCTTTTGGACATATCTCAACCTGCAGGTGCTGAAAGAGTATTTGAAGCCATCATTCAGGAATGGACAGATGTACTGAGGAAGTGTCTTGGGGTGACTTTATGATGTGTATCCTATGCCGCTGGCCTATGCCCAGGAATTAATTTTGTGCCTTTCTGTGCCTTTAAACTGAGCCTGAGAGGGGGGAGGAAAACCTGAGCAAAACTTCTTCAAAGCAGTTTGCAGCTTGTTCAAGGTCACACAGAGATAGAGACGTTTTTTCAGCTGTGGCAGGAGAGCGAGAGTGGAGGGAAGCACCCGGCTTGCTGCTTTCCAGCCAGTTTTCGGCCAGTTTTTCAGCTTCTTTTTCTCCGGAGAGAGACGGAGAGTTGAACTTTTTTCTGGAATTTCAGATTTTTTTTTTTTCCCTCTTTTCTGCTGGACTGCTTCAATATCAGAACACATCGGGAGGACTTTCCACCGAGCACAGAGGGCCTGGCCCTGGGCCAAGCCCCAGCTCTGAGGAGACCAAAGGGAGGACTCTAACACTTTCCCAGGTTTTTCTCCACAGTGAGAGATTTTATTAGTTAGCATTATTATCCTTTTCCCGTGTGTTTGTTAAATAAATATTTTTATCTCTTTCACTTTCCTTCGAGGAAAAAGTTTCTTTTTTCCTGAACCTGTTGGGGGAGGGGTGGTTTGTGGCCTGCCTTCTCTCAGAGGTTGTATTTCTAAATTTGGGCAAATCGGCACAGGAAGACTGCCTGCAAGGGAGAAGCTCCTCTTGAGTACTGAAATACTCTTTCCTAAAAAGTTTTTGATAGTCATGTCCGAATTCACTGTTCACGTGTTTTCTTTGGGGCATTCATAATGAATGACTGATTTTAGTGGTTCCACTGCATATGCAAAGGTACTTGTTAATATACTTCTAATAATTGCACTTGATACTCTCATTATAATATTTTTTATTGAATTGAGTAATTAAAGTTTTAGGTTTTTTCCTGGTTTGAAAATTTGATTGACAAGGTATGGGGAAGTGATTTTCCTAGGTTTGGCAGAATGTGGCGGTGTGCACACCTTCTGACATACTCAGCTCTTGAACATTTGACAGCCCTGAAAGGGTGCTAGAAGTCTGCCTCCCTGGTCACTGAGACTTGAAGGTTTCAGGACTGACTCCCAACTTTATTGTAGTTTCCAGGAAACTAAATTTTCCTCATGTTGACTCTATTTTACCATGAAGGCAATTTGTGAGTGATATCACTGCTTTTATCTGGACCCATGAGCCTTTTTACTTAATTTTCTCCCTTGTCCTCTCCTGTCAGGCAAGGGGAAGGTTCAGAGCATTGCTGGGTTGGCAGCTGTCCAAGGCCAACCCACCGCAGGTGACAAGTGTCTTTTTCAATTTCTTCCCTAAATTTATCCTTATGTTTTATTATTATAACATATGTTATTGATATCCATTATCAATTTATAACTTGTTTTTTTAACATGGAACTGGACCATACAGGGGTTCTGTAAATAGCTAGGCTTTCATCAAAATCCTTTTTTCTGCATCATTAGTTCTCTTGGGCTACTTAATATCATGGAGTACAGTGTTTCTATGGATACCCATTACATAAGCAAGTGTCAAGGGGCATGTGGTCTCCCTCCCCTCCTGCATATACAATAGTGTCATGTTACATACAAGTCTCTTTTTTTACTTCTCAGCACAGTCAGGTTTAGTCAGATAACATGAAATCTGGATTGCCTGACAAAGTGTGATTTGGAACAGGCTGAGCTACTTGGACAGAATTATAAATAGATTAAAGACTGTTTCTGTGCTCATAAATTATTGTGTAAACATAGTTTGTCTGAAGAATAGTTTATGTTTAAAATTCTGGCTCTTATTTCTTGTTTTCTGAACAGTGACCATAAATCTTCCAGCTTAGAAGTCTTTGGAGGCAGAAGAAGGGTGGTATTGCTATCCCTGTCATTCTGTACAGAGGAAGTCTGGTGTAAATAACTTGGATCTAACAGAGAAACTTGTTCAAGGAGAGCATGTATTGGCAATTCCAAATATCTGCTTGTGCATCTACCAGTCAGGACATTGTAGACTCACAAGCCCATCTTACTCTCCATGCATTGGTTAAAAGTTTTGCTTCTAAGGCATTTTAAATCTGAGAGACCAAATATTTCTCTTTAGCAGTGGAAATGCACTCGGTGTTCAAAGAAGTTAGTTTGACTATAACTTGCTGTAAGTGCTGCACTAAGAAAGGACATTGTAGACTCACAAGCCCATCTTACTCTCCATGCATTGGTTAAAAGTTTTGCTTCTAAGGCATTTTAAATCTGAGAAACCAAATATTTCTCTTTAGCAGTGGAAATGCACTTGGTGTTCAAAGAAGTTAGACTATAACTGTTGCTGTAAGTGCTGCACTAAGAAAGGCCTTTCATAAATGAAAGTATTCATTACAGGAAAAAAGTATCTTGAAATTCCATTCAAAGCACAATTAGGTGATGAGCCTATTATCAGTCATACTCTGGCCATGGTCTGATGAGGAGAATGGTATGTGTTGAAAAATCTGCCTCAAGCTACTGAACAAAATTGACTAATTTGATGACCCAACAAAAGAGACTGAATGAGGCTATCTCAGAAGTGGAACAGGAACCATTTGGCCACTTAATGTTACATTAAGAATTAATTATTAATTAATATTTCTTATTATGGAAAGAAAATAATGTGTGATAGGTAAAGAGAGACAAGAATTTTAAATGTTTCCTTATATTGGCAAAAGATAGCTGTGGGGTAAGAGGTAACAAAAGCTCCAGTGAAACTGAGAGACCATATCTGAAAATAGTATTTTTCCCTGTTCAGATAGATATCATTAATGAGTGGAAGAAAGATCCTGATCTGGAAAAGAGCATAAACAATGAAGTAGGAAATAAGTGGAATTTGCCTCCAAATTTGCAGTTCCAAAAAGTCTCTTTACTATATAAATCTGTAGAACTCATCTCTACATAAACAATTTACCTTGAGGATTCTAAATATTGTAATATTCTACTTCTGTGTATGTTCATGACACTTCTAATCTTGGCTAGATAGACTTACTTCCTCAGTGTCTTTCATCCAGATCTAATCATGACCTGAAAGCTAGAATACAAACTTTCTCTGAGCATATCTACCATGCACTGACAGAATCGGGCTTTCTACAAAATGCATTAAGTATTGCTGCTTCTCTTTAAGAGAGGAGGAAGAAGAGCTGATGATGACTTCTTTTTTTTTTTTTCTTTTTTTTTCTTTTTTTTTTTTTAATTAAGGAACAGCTGAGAAAACAAGCAGTTTCTCTTATTTAATTCCCCTTCCCTGACTGAAGAGAGTGAAATGTAAATATCATCTTCTAGAGCATGTCTTGCTACCGTGTTGTGACCAGAGGGTCTGTGCTATTGTCACTCTTCATCTACTGTTCAGAAAATATCTCTGAGAATATCACTGCAAAGAAAGGCAGATCATGTGAAAAGAAACATATTTTACAGGATTTGGATGCACATCCAGAAAGCAATGCTGAGCTCTGTTCTTTGTTGCAAGAAGATCCTAAGCTTTGATGTAAAGGAGACAGTCATTGGGAAAACTGTCTTATAGCTTGGACTTTCCTGTAAGGTATAAAATAATTAGAAAGAAAGGATTTATCTTGGCTTTTATCGTTGTTGACAGGCTTCTTTAATCTCTTACTAAGCGCTCTCTGCTGGGACAAGGTAAATTTATGTTTACCCCTCACTTCCAATCCTCTTAAAAAAAAAAAAGGACATCTCTCTCTGGAAGAAAGTTTATAGTCATCACTTGCTTAATCATTTTGTCTCCACTGGAATAATATTAAGACCTTTATCTAATGCAAATTATGCAGCAGTTACTATTCATTTTGTTAGAGGTGCACTTCATGTACGACTAACTCAGGACCTTGTGTTTCTTCAAGGAGATAAGGAATAACTCATTAGGATGCAACAATCTGTTGGAAAAGCAGAAAAACAGCAGTTGCTTGACTGTTCAGCTTTGAGTATTAGGTTTCATCAACCTTCAACGTGCATCAATGTTGATTTCTAAGATTACTGAGGGATAAATTGAGTGGAGCTGCTCCACAAGAACATTATTGTTAGGAATTTTGTTGCCTAATTTGCTGCTTATCACAGGTTGATCTGAAGCACAGTGTTATTAAATATTCCATTTCTGTTCCTTTCTTCTTTTTCCTCTATTTTGTGAGTCTTTTACTCAGAGTTCAGATTAAAACACAGGAGATGCAGAGTTTTTCTTCGGACTCAGGTGTTTATTATTTCTTATCTATACCGCAGCTGCATGGAATGTGCCTCTAAGTTAACAAGGTGGAAATGGCCCCCAAGTTCTACCTTCCAAGGCCTTTTAAAGCCCAAATTACCCAATTATGGAATGTCAGCTAATTTTTTTTTACTTATAATCCAGTAACTAATCATTCATGTTCTGCACTGTGGGTTTTTTGAACCAATACCAGATCACCCAGGCTTGTGAAGAAGGAGGAAGAAGAAAGAAGAAGAACTAACCTACACCCAAAATCCTCCATCTTGTTACATGTATATTACTATAGCCCATAAACTTAAATTTTCTGAACCCAGGGTTCCAACACAATGTCAGGAAAACATTAATAATTTCAAGGGGAATTCCATTTTGATTTTTGGGCCTGAGATGATTTCTCTAATAAAGACAGAGGATTAGAACTGTTACAGTTTTTTCATTTCTTCTCTGTGTTTGGAAGGTGTTTTCTACTCTCTAACGGGGACCTCTTTACAATTCCGTACTCTCTCTGAAAGAAAAAGAAACACCTAAAAGATATTAGGATTTTCTCCTCTTTGATTTAAGTTTAAATGAGGGTCAGAGCTCAATCATCCCCAATGAACAGCAGAAATAATGAAAATTCTACTTCTTGGAGTGTTTCCTTTTAATAGTGCTGAATTAGAGCTGCTTCTCAACTGAGTAATGTTTTCTGAATATACACAAGATTCCAAGTCATTAAAGGTTCTCATAAAGAAAGCTCATAAATTTGGTTCAGCTCAATGAGACTTAGCGCATATGTGAATAAAAATGTTTCTGTAAATAGGAATTGATTTTTCTTTCTCACTGATGGTTTTCTTTAGTTAATCTTATGAAGGTATTCTGCACTAGTTACTGCAAGACAAATAGAAGGACACTGGGTGTCATAGGAACCAATATTAAAGAGCATATTCTAGTGATCTTTGACCCTCATCGTGATACCTTCTGCTTTTTCTCAGAGAGAAGCTGTTGCTAATTCATCTTGTTTATTGACCAAGAGTAGCTGCAGACTGGTCAGGTAGAAGCATATAAGAATTTCCATACCAGTCCCGACATGAAAACCTTCAATCTTTTGTTCTCCTCTCCTTTAAATCTATCTGTACTAATTTTTGAGGCATTGTTGTAGTGGATTGTCCTAGCATAAGTAATTTCCTGACACATTCTGATCCTGGATAACTGCAGGTCATTTGAAAAATCCCTGTTGACATCAGTGATATAGTATCAAAGTTACTGTTTGATCCCATGATTTTAAAAAATATACAAAAATAAATGTGAGAGTGAAATTAACTTAAGAAAAGAAATTGATTTGCAGTTAAACTTTGGAGACACTTTTCTGATTAGGTTCTGAAACATTTAAAATTTTGCTTTTGCAGGAAGGCAATGTTATCATGGTTCTTTCATTTACATTTAAGGAAGAAGCACTAGTCTATTTAGGTTTTAACACAGATTAAACCTAAATACATATAGATGGGAATGACCTCATTGGACACGTGTCTGATTCTCATCCTCCCTCTCTAAACCTTGCAATGCAGCTGCCAATTTTTGAGAGACATTTTTAGTATGTGTTTCTTACTTACCTTGGTTGATGAGAAAGATTGCAAAGAAACAAGAAAAGAATATGTATTTGAATAGTCATGTATTTTATCAGTGTAGGATCAAACAGAATAAAGTTCAGGTGGTTATGCTTTCTTCTTCATGGTTGTGATTTTAATGTACTCAGCACTCAGCTCCCCTTCAAGAGATTAAATGGAAGGACCACGTTGCGAGGGCTCTTCCTACTCCAGGCAAAGCAGGAAGAAGGTGTTGGGTACAGACAGCTTTGAATATCTGTTTGGTTGATCTTCTGCCTCCTCAATTATCAGCTCAACTGTACAACTGAGTGTGTTTCCTGGGGCTTCCAGATGGGGTAGTGCAGAGGAAAGATGTGGCTGTTCTGTAGCTTTGTACAGAAGTGTGTGCTGTAAGGGTTGAGTTCTGCCTGTTACACTTGGAGAATGAACTTTACTCTCTTACACAAGATGAGCGCCTTCCAAAGCAAATTCTTTTTAACATGCCTTGTGTGAAAATGGTGCAAGGAAGACTTGCCAGAAGGAGTTAATTTCTTTACCCACAGCAATCTTCTTTTGTAGTGTGTGTGTGGTTTCCTTTTATGATGGGAAAACAATTATTTTATAGTACTTCTGCCCACATTGAGTATGAGCCATATGGTAAGATTTAAATTTTTTTCCTGCTAGCTACTCATGCAATAAAACACACTCTTTCCCTACTTAAAAGCCTGGGTGTTATGCACTTCTGATAAGCATTACATATTTCAAAGAACCCTTAGTTCTTCTTTCTAGGCCGAAGAAATTATTTTCAGTAGGATGCAACAGAAATCAGATATCTTTCAGTTGTTTTCCAGACCTCTTGTATGTGAATACTATATCTTGACTTTTTGTTTTGTTTTGTTTTGCATTTTCAAGGTAATATTCAAAAGACAAAAGAAGAAAGGCAAGCTTTGCAGCCAGCCTCTACAGAATTAACTACAAATGAAAACAGTAGGTCTATAGTGTTATATTTCTATAAAAGCCCTAATAGAACTTTCATGGAATTATGCAATGGTGGGGATAGATGTTTTTAGAGATGCAAGTGTGTCTCGGTTTTGAAAGACAGGTGTCTGCTAAGGAAGGCAGAGGCCCCCCTTGAAGTGGCAGATATAACCCCTTTTCCCTCCAAGTTATTATATTTTGAAATCAAGGGCCTTTAGGCAAAGATGTGGGAAATAGGAATAACAGTTCTTTACTCTATATATATATGTATATAACCAGTCAAACAAAACAACAACAACTATGGCAGTAACAGCAATCACAAACCCAGTCCCAGCCTTCTCGGCTGTCAGGCTATTTCCCCTCGGGTGCAGTTCTGCTTGCAGCCGGCAGGGGCGCTGGCGGCTCCCGGTGAGCAGGGCAGGTGCGATGGTTCCCCCGCGGCTGCAGGGGGCGCTCCGGAGCGAGCTCGGCAAACACGCGGCTCTGGTGCCCTGGGATCCCGGGAAGGATGGAACAAAGGCTTCACAAACCCCTGGGCAGCCGATCCCGGGCTCTCAGGAACAGCAGGCTGGAATGGCAGGGACGAACGCAAATCCCGGGTGGCAGACGAGATGTATCCAGATGGGAAAAAACCACGGAGGCCCAGGCAGGCAGGGTGAGCAGGGCTACAGCGTAGCGAAAGCTCGAAGCAGCAGCGGAGCAGGACAGCCACAGCTCGGTCTCCAGCAGGGCAGGGAAAAGCGGCTTTTGGGGTCCCGGTGTTGCTTCCAGCAGGAAGAAAGAACGGCCAAAAAGAAAGCAGCAGCAGCTCCTTTCTCTGCAGCTTCTCTCTCCGGACGCTCAGAGCGAACTGTCCCCACACCCAGGTGTAGACAAAAGAGTAGCCAGGCCCGCCCCACTCCCCTTTTTGTCTTTCTTAAGTACAGCTATTTGTCCCCTAGCAACATGCATATGGGAGAAAATTCCTTTAACAGGAAAACCTAAGACTAAACTAAAACCCCAACATTATCCACCCCGAATTTTTTCCCATACTAACATGTTACATGAAACTTAACTTTTTTTTTTTTAACCATATAAATCTATGCATTACCCAAATTATATACAAATATACATGCTGATATTGATACAAGTGCAGAGCCATGGGTAGTTCACCCTAAAACAAGGTCCTCTTGAGGTAAGCATCGGGTCTCTCCATCCTTTTGCATCACCCACCAGGTGCAACCTGGTCCCTGAGCAAAAACAACCCCACGGATGGGTTTGTCTTTGCTCAAGGCAGACTTTACCCAAACAGTTTTTCCAAGCATACCTCTCATGTGCACCACTGGAACCTTATCCCCGTCTGTTGTTTGTAGGGGTTCGGATTGGGCAGGGCCTGCTCGGCTGGTGGAACCTCGAGTGTTAACTAACCAGGTGGCTCTTGCTAAATGCATCTCCCAGTTTTTGAAAGTCCCCCCACCCAGTGCCTTCAAGGTGGTTTTAAGCAGTCCATTACACCGCTCAACCTTCCCAGCTGCTGGTGCATGGTAAGGGATGTGGTACACCCACTCAATGCCATGTTCTCTAGCCCAGGTGTTTATAAGGCTGTTCTTGAAATGAGTCCCATTGTCAGACTCGATTCTCTCAGGGGTGCCATGCCTCCAAAGGACTTGCTTTTCCAGGCCCAGGATGGTGTTCCGGGCAGTAGCATGAGGCACAGGGTAGGTCTCCAGCCACCCAGTGGTGGCTTCTACCATTGTGAGCACATAGCGCTTGCCTTGGCGGGTTTGAGGCAGTGTGATGTAATCAATCTGCCAGGCCTCCCCATACTTGTATTTGGACCATCGCCCGCCATACCACAGAGGCTTCACCCGCTTGGCCTGCTTGATCGCAGCGCATGTCTCACAGTCATGGATAACCTGGGAGATACTGTCCATGGTTAGATCCACCCCTCGGTCTCGTGCCCACTTATAGGTGGCATCTCTGCCCTGATGGCCTGAGGCATCATGGGCCCATCGAGCTAGGAACAGTTCTCCTTTATGTTGCCAATCCAAGTCTATCTGGGACACCTCTATTTTCGCAGCCTGATCTACCTGTTTGTTGTTACGATGTTCTTCATTAGCCCGGCTCTTGGGGATGTGAGCATCTACATGACGGACCTTCACGGATAGCTTCTCTACCCGAGTGGCAATGTCTTTCCACTCTTCAGCAGCCCAGATTGGTTTTCCTCTGCGCTGCCAGTTTGCCTTCTTCCACCTTTCCAGCCAACCCCACAGAGCATTGGCTACCATCCATGAATCGGTGTAGAGGTAGAGCTTTGGCCACTTCTCTCTTTCAGCTATGTCCAGAGCTAATTGGACAGCTTTGAGCTCAGCAAATTGGCTCGATCCACCTTCTCCTTCAGTGGCCTGTGCAACTTGTCGTGTGGGGCTCCATACAGCGGCTTTCCATTTCCGGCTAGCGCCTACAATTCGGCAGGAACCATCAGTGAAGAGGGCGTATTGTCTTTCACTCTCTGGTAGCTCGTTATATGGTAGGGCTTCTTCAGCACGTGTCACCTGCTCCTCTTCTTCTTCAGAAGATAACCCAAAAGTCTCACCTTCTGGCCAGTTTGTAATTATTTCCAAGATCCCAGGGCGACTTGGGTTTCCAATTCGGGCGCGCTGCGTGATGAGGGCAATCCATTTGCTCCAAGTAGCGTCGGTGGCGTGATGCGTGGAGGGAACCTTTCCTTTGAACATCCACCCCAGCACCGGTAGTCGGGGTGCCAGGAGGAGTTGTGCCTCAGTGCCGATTACTTCTGAGGCAGCCTGGACTCCTTCATAAGCTGCCAGGATTTCTTTCTCGGTGGGAGTGTAGTTGGCTTCAGATCCTCTGTAGCTTCGGCTCCAGAATCCCAGTGGTCGGCCACGAGTCTCACCAGGCACCTTCTGCCAGAGGCTCCAGGACAGACCATTGTTCCCGGCTGCAGAGTAGAGCACGTTCTTCACCTCTGGTCCTGTCCTGACTGGGCCAAGGGCTACGGCGTGAGCAATTTCCTGTTTGATCTGGGCGAAGGCTTGCTGCTGTTCAGGGCCCCAGTGGAAATCATTCTTCTTGCGGGTAACCAGGTAGAGAGGACTCACGATCTGGCTGTACTCGGGAATGTGCATCCTCCAGAAACCTATAGCACCTAGGAAAGCTTGTGTTTCCTTCTTGTTGGTCGGCGGAGACATTGCTGTGATCTTATTGATGACCTCAGTGGGAATCTGACGTCGTCCATCTTGCCACTTTACTCCCAGGAACTGGATCTCTCGGGCAGGTCCCTTGACCTTGCTCTTCTTGATGGCAAAACCAGCTTGCAGGAGAATTTGAATTATTCTCTCTCCTTTCTCAAACACTTCGGTTGCAGTGTTCCCCCACACAATGATGTCATCAATGTACTGCAGATGTTCTGGAGCCTCACTCTTTTCTAGTGCAGTCTGGATCAGTCCATGACAGATGGTGGGACTGTGCTTCCACCCCTGGGGCAGTCGGTTCCAGGTGTACTGCACGCCCCTCCAGGTGAAGGCAAACTGAGGCCTGCACTCTGCTGCCAGAGGAATGGAGAAGAATGCATTGGCAATGTCAATAGTGGCGTACCACTTTGCTGCTTTGGACTCCAGCTCGTACTGGAGCTCCAACATGTCTGGCACGGCAGCGCTCAACGGTGGAGTCACTTCATTCAGGGCACGATAGTCCACAGTCAATCTCCATTCCCCGTCAGACTTGCGCACAGGCCAGATGGGGCTGTTGAAGGGTGAGTGGGTCTTGTTGACCACCCCTTGGCTCTCCAGCTCGCGGATCATCTTGTGGATGGGGATCACAGCATCTCGATTTGTCCGATACTGCCGGCGGTGCACTGTCGAGGTGGCAATTGGCACTCGTTGCTCTTCCACTTTCAGGAGCCCAACTGCAGAAGGATTCTCAGATAGTCCAGGCAGGGTGTTCAATTGCCTAATGCCCTCTGCCTCCACAGCAGCAATCCCAAATGCCCACCTGAGTCCTTTTGGGTCTTTGTAGTAGCCATTCCGGAGGAAGTCTATGCCCAGAATACACGGGGCCTCTGGGCCGGTCACAATCGGATGCTTTTGCCACTCCTTCCCAGTCAGGCTCACCTCAGCTTCCAAAAGGGTCAACTGCTGTGATCCCCCGGTCACCCCAGCGATGGATACAGGTTCTGCCCCCACATGTCCCGATGGCATTAAAGTACATTGTGCCCCAGTATCAACCAATGCATCATATTTTTGTGGCTCTGATGTGCCAGGCCATCGGATCCACACCGTCCAGAAAACTCGGTTCTCCCGTGCCTCTTCCTGGCTAGAGGCAGGGCCCCTCTAGCCCTGGTTATCATTCTTTCCCTGGGCGTACATGCTCGAGGTACCTTCAAGGGGATCCGACATATCATCCTCCCTTCTGTAATACCTGGCAGCTCGGTCACGGGAGGCTGAGGCTACCTTCACCTTAGCGGAACCCCCTCGGTTAGTGCCTCCCTCCTTGAGTTCACGCACCCGCGCTGCCAGGACAGAGGTGGGTTTCCCATCCCACCTTCTCATGTCTTCCCCATGCTCACACAGGAAAAACCACAGCTCAGCTCGTGGGGTGTACCCTCTCTCTCTAGCAGGGGGACGACGGGCTCTGACTTGGGGGCCTGTGACTCGCACTGGTGCCACACTGACCCTCCTCATCTCCTCCCTCATCTCCTCCATCTTCTCCTTCATCTCCTCTTTGAGGTCCTGGACCACAGCAGAGACATGAGCTTTCAGCGGGCCATTGATCATGCTGTCATAATGCCTGAGCCTGTTGGCAACAGAGCCCACTGTTTCTCGGGTATTGTCAGCATCAATCGTTGCAATGAAGGTGGTGTATTGCGATGGCCCTAGCCTTGCCAGGTTCCACATCATCTGTCCTGTGCACCTGACCTTATCAGGGTCATTATCATGCTGTCCATCCTTCCCAAAGAGTACCTCTAATATTGCCACCTCTCTTAGCTGTTGGATCCCTTGCTCGAGTGTCTTCCACTGCATTCTATGATGATACTCCTGCATTCTTTCTTTGTGAATGAACCTTTCTCTCACACTCATTAAGAGCCGCTCCCAGAGAGAGAGAGGCCCTGGCTCCCTCACAAATATCTGGTCCACACCTGGGTCCTGGGTCAACGATCCCAGATACCTTGCCTCACCACTATCCAGTTGCACACTTGTGCCCATAAAGTCCCAAACCCGAAGCAGCCAGGTGGTATAAGGCTCACGCCCCCTTTGCACAATGTCGTTTCGCATAGCACGGAGACTGTCGTGCGACAGGGACTCAGTGATGACTTCTGGCTCTGGCTCTCCTGCTGGTTGTGAGGGCCCTGGTTGCCCATCATCATTAACTGGTCGTACTGATTTGGTCTTATACTTCCTCCTTTGCACAGGGGCGACTGCTGCTGGCTGTGGTTGTCCTTGTGGTTCAGCTGAAGCCTGGACGGTTGTAACATCCGTGGGTTCCACTGCTGCACCATCGGACTCACCCTCTTTGGGGCAGGGAGAGGGTTTTTCACTAGCTGAGGAGGTGTATTCCCTTAGCAATTGGCATATCTCCTGGCGCACCTGGCCCATCTCCTGGCACATCTCCTTGTGCACCTGGCCCATCTCCTGGCATATCTCCTGGCGCACCTGACCCATCTCCTGGCATATCCCCTGGCGCACCTGACTCATCTCTTGGCACATCTCCTGCATCCCTTTTGCCAGTACCCCCACCCAGTTTGGGTAGTCCATTTCTGAGGTGGACTGTTGGGCAGTATCAGTCTGTGGGGCGGGATCTCTAGTGTCTGGGGCTGTGGCAGGCTCTGGCTCTGGGGTAGGATCTCTAGTGTCTGGGGCCGTGTCAGGCTCTGGGGCAGGATCAGGCTCTGGGGTAGGAACTCTACTCTCTGGGGCCATGTCAGGTTCTGGGGCAGGATCTCTAGTCTCTGGGGCTGGTGTCCGGGTAGATATCCAAGCCAATCTCAACTTATCCTTGAATGCTAAATAGAGTAGGCCTATCAGCAGCAGATGGTTAGTATTCAGAGGGAATTTAAACCCTTCGAAAATTGATGGGGTGGGCCCAAAGAACTGGTTGAGGGGTTGGGAGAAAACTTCCCCTGGTGTCATTTCCTCACAGAAGGTACCATTGTTAACATAACCCCAAAAACATGTGCTCAGTGTGTGATAGGTGTTTATCCATGTGCCCACATTCCGGAGGAAGTTAAAAACCCATGAATTCCTCACCTTCTCGACCCATAACGCAAGCTGGATAACAGCAATGGTAGCCTTAGTCAGAGGACCCATATTCAAGTAAGGAGCTGCAAAGGGGAAGAATATAGCCACGGCTACATGCCACCCAAACCAGGGTAAACTAGACCACATAGTGCTGCCTAACAAGGTTCCAATATCCAGCACACAAAATAAAGTTATCCAGGAACTGTTATTCCTTTTTCACCTCTATCTCTTAATGCCCTCAGGCCCCACATTGGGCGCCAAGATCTGTCTCGGTTTTGAAAGACAGGTGTCTGCTAAGGAAGGCAGAGGCCCCCCTTGAAGTGGCAGATATAACCCCTTTTCCCTCCAAGTTATTATATTTTGAAATCAAGGGCCTTTAGGCAAAGATGTGGGAAATAGGAATAACAGTTCTTTACTCTATATATATATGTATATAACCAGTCAAACAAAACAACAACAACTATGGCAGTAACAGCAATCACAAACCCAGTGCTAGCCTTCTCGGCTGTCAGGCTATTTCCCCTCGGGTGCAGTTCTGCTTGCAGCCGGCAGGGGCGCTGGCGGCTCCCGGTGAGCAGGGCAGGTGCGATGGTTCCCCCGCGGCTGCAGGGGGCGCTCCGGAGCGAGCTCGGCAAACACGCGGCTCTGGTGCCCTGGGATCCCGGGAAGGATGGAACAAAGGCTTCACAAACCCCTGGGCAGCCGATCCCGGGCTCTCAGGAACAGCAGGCTGGAATGGCAGGGACGAACGCAAATCCCGGGTGGCAGACGAGATGTATCCAGATGGGAAAAAACCACGGAGGCCCAGGCAGGCAGGGTGAGCAGGGCTACAGCGTAGCGAAAGCTCGAAGCAGCAGCGGAGCAGGACAGCCACAGCTCGGTCTCCAGCAGGGCAGGGAAAAGCGGCTTTTGGGGTCCCGGCGTTGCTTCCAGCAGGAAGAAAGAACAGCCAAAAAGAAAGCAGCAGCAGCTCCTTTCTCTGCAGCTTCTCTCTCCGGACGCTCAGAGCGAACTGTCCCCACACCCAGGTGTAGACAAAAGAGTAGCCAGGCCCGCCCCACTCCCCTTTTTGTCTTTCTTAAGTACAGCTATTTGTCCCCTAGCAACATGCATATGGGAGAAAATTCCTTTAACAGGAAAACCTAAGACTAAACTAAAACCCCAACAAAGTGCAATAAAGAAATATTTATATAAGGCTGGATGAGGACATTAGAGTTTGGTGGAAATAGTTGCATGAAGGAAGAAAAAAGGGTTTATTAGCTGTTACAGCTGAAGTGCATGTTCTTCTGGAGGGAGTGGGAAGGGAGAACAGCTGACCCTAGGGCTTAGAACTCTCTGCTGCAGTGCTGACACTGAATGTACACTTGGTTGTATCTGCGGCCTATAGAAATTCAATGCCTTGGAAACCTTGAAATTTTTAACTAAGCTGGTAACAGACAAGAGGCTCTTGGTCTCAATCTTAGACTTTTATGAACCTTATGTCAGGATTGTTATCTGCAGAATCTTATTGACTTTGAATTAATATTAATATAGTAATGAAAAAATGCAAGGTGTAATACTCAGTGAGAAGGTTCTGGACATAATTTTACAAGGAATTAAATATTCTCCAAAGAATTTAATTAAATCTACATGGAAGAGAGAGATTTATATAGGGTGTTGCCAGCTATTATGTTTTACGTTGAATAGGGATATTGTGTTGCCATTTTACCTTCTATTATTTCGTTGATATTGTAGAGCTGAACACAGCCCAGATCTGCAATGCCGATTTATCAAAGAAATCTTTGTTCATGGAAACTCTCGGCCTCATGTAAAACAGTCTTTTAGTTCAACAATAAATGTTTATAAATCTTTTGTTGGCGATCTCCTGCCTTTTAAGTCAATACCATTACAATTACAGAAAAATAGTAGCTGAAACAAGATTTAGCTCAATTCTTTTTTTTTTTTTTTTTTTTTTTTTGTGTGTTGCTAAGCATTGGGATCTTCTAGGGAGTGCTTTTGAAATCTGTGAGTCATTGAAGATCTTGTTGAATAGCGCTAATTTTCTGTGTTGATATTTAAATGAAAGAGCAAATAAGGGCCCTGCTTCTCAGTAATTGTTAAAAGAATGAAAGTTACTGCTCAAAGCACAGGTAAGTTCCACTGTTAGGCTTCTGAGAAATTTCCTTTACAACACACTGAAAATGCAAGGGCTGTGCTCCTGACTCTTGACTGCATTGCAAATGTGGCAGAAGCAATCCCTAAAGGCATGTAATTGCTAGAAGAAACTAAATGGAGGAGTTCCTCTGAAGTTAAACTTTTAAGAGAAAAGCTAAATTTTGAAGCTGAACAGGTACTGTCCCTTTTTTTTCCTCAGAAAACAGAGGTTGGTTTAGGTTTTGTGTAAAGAGAATTATAGTGACTCAATACTTCACTCAATACCTTCTAACTTTGTTTTCTTGTATTGAGGTAAGTTCTATCCTAGTTCAGTAGTAGGGCCTTGAGGCAATGTGGTTAAATACGTATTTTTCATTCTCACTGTGACTTAGTAGTTTTCCTTACTAGGGGAAAACTTTGTGAGACAGGGCTCACGTAAGCTGTTGGGATCCATAGATAATAAAGGAAACAGTCCTGAACTCCTCTCTCTCTTTTCTTCCATTCCATCACTTGTCAGATATGTCCTTCCCCAGATACTGGGGCTCTGTTCCCTACAAGTCAAAAAACTGATACAGGTCATTTGGTCAGCTTTGCGTTTGCAGAAGTAAAACTTTAGAGGACTGAAATGGGGATGTGGTGTTTCTACAATGGGAAAGAAAGACTGACCACATGTGCATGTTACCAAAAATCAGAATAATTGTTGGAGCAACACCTATGATGTTGCTATCTTCCAGACACAGATTCAGGACAGATCAGTCTGGCAATGCTTACAGTTTTGAGAAAAAAGTGGTATTTTACTCTGGAGCAGTAGTTTTATTGGGTAAATATGATCAGCCTGAACTACTAAGAAATATTTAATTGATCTAGGCACAAAATATCCAGTGTCAAAAAGCAGAGAAGAAATATTTGATCACAATTATTTCACTGTCAAGGACTGTCATTAGGATGGATCCACAGCATAAATATTAGTGTGGGTGGATGGGGTGAGTACATATAAGCAAATGCTGAACATACTTGACTCTAACAGGCTCAAGATCTGAGGATTGTTGGAGATACAGAACCAAACTTAAATAATGTTCTGTTAAGAACTAAACTAAAACATGACACTTACTGTTGTTAGATTGGGCATACAGTTTCATGTCTAGATTTTTGAAGCTTAGGTTATTTTTAAATATCTTGCCTAGTTGTTATTTTTCTCATCTGTCTCCAAAATTCTGTGCAGTTACAAAAAACCTTCCCATTTCCACACCAGATATATAAAAATCAATGAAGCATTTGAGTGGAACCACAGAGAAACTTGGTAGAAGGGATTGAATTCAGAACACAATGCAGTACATTTTCATATATATGTCCTGCACCCATCATACAAATTTATATTCTGTTCACTTTGGGAATCAAGTACTATCCTGACAGATTCAATGGTATTTCAATCATGTAAGCCCAAGAGATAGTAAATTAATTGAAACTTGTATTCATTTATTCTCTAGGTTTATTTACTTGATGGAACCACTAATTAGCTTTATTCCTGGCTGCCCCCCACTCCTCCCTCCATGTTTTGGTGATGGTAAAAGACAGGTAATATATTGCTAATGATTTCCTGTATTCTATTACTCACATTGTTGCCTGTAATAGAAACCATTCATTTTGTATTTGCTACATTTAATTTTTTTAAACTGTTAATGCTAATTGGGGTGTCATGAACCTAAATACCAAAAACCTGAGGAATAAATACTACTTTAGGCTATTTGTTAGTGAAATAGATGAGGCAATGTGATAAAAAGTGGTAAAAAGTTGAGACTAATATAGTCACCTAACTATGGATTGTATTTAGTAATTAGGCCTTGTTTAAATCTTATTTATGTAATCCAAAATGTATTCTAGTCTGAAATGTACTCTGAAATCCAACCAGTTCCAAGATCTGATGCTTCTCTTATTTTCTTGTGAGTGTTCAGACAATACTGAACTTAATGCTCTGCTCTTCCTCTGAAATGGCCAACATTCAATGACTAAATACAGCTTTTTTACTACTAGCTGCACTGCTATAACATTAATGTTCAGTATCCTGAAATATATCTATTGAAGGCTTGAACATGATTTTCTTACCTAAAAAAAATATTTATTACTAATAAGAGAGTCTTGCAGTGTAGAGTCTTCATTTGGTAATGAAGTCTGTATGAACAGATGCTTATGTCCATATGGAGGGGCAACGTCAGATAGGTGCCAAGGTTAGACACAGTGTGGTTACTGGTAATATTTTTTTTTTAAAGGCAGATTTATATGTCATGGATTCACTTTATTTAATGTGCCATATTTTGGATGAACCTGTCTGTAGGCTGCATAACGAGAACAAGCAGAAAAGCAAACAACAAAAGTTCAAGTTTACTATTTCACGGCTTTGTTGCTTGTTCTCATATCCCCCTGAAAATTGTTTCAAAGAAAGCAAGTCACAGTGTAATCAATGAAACCTCTAGACTACTTTTTGTGGGAAGACATTTGACCCATTACAGCCTGCATCCTGCCCCGCATCCTTGACTCTGCTCTAGAAATTAAGGAAAAAATATGCTCTTTCATCACCCTTTTTTTCCAACGACTTAAATTATGTGAAGATTTACAGTCTTGAGAATCCCTTAATGATAAATTGAATACAATTAAAATACTGCAGCTACTATTCAAATCAACCAGTTTATTAAAATTCCAGTTACTGGGAGTTGTTTTTTTTAATGGCCAGCATACTTCAATGTTTTCTTCCCTTCATGGAGTAAGAACATTTGCCTTGTGGATCTTCTGACACTAAACAGTGTGCTGATGGAATTAAAGGCCATAACAAAGCTGAAAGAACATACCTCAATTCTTTTTTTTTTTTCTGCTCAAAGATGAGTATTTGTTTTCTTCTTTGCTGTGGCTCCTCATGATTCACATGTAGCCAATATGAAAGTCTTGTGGTAGATTCCCTTCTGCTGGAATACCACAGATGTGATGCTGCTTTTACAGCTTTGCAAAATTAAATTCCATGAAAATCAATAAAGTAACAGTGCTGTAAAACTGACATAAGTGATGAGGCTCAGCATGTTCTCTGAAAAATCCTTTTCTAAAAAAGATAAAACAGATGCATAACATTTGGGCTATTGACTAACATTTGCAAAGTTAGATTTATTTTCCAATCCTTACCTGTGACTTTCAAGCAAGTCTGAAATGTCACAAAAATTATATCATCTGCTGTGGAAGGGTGATTTTTCACTATGAAACTGGGATAGTGAAGCATTGCAAAATTAATTCTTTTGCTATTCCCCCCTCCTCCAAAGAAAGAAATAAAAGCCAGAACAGTTAAAAAAACATTGATAAGGAGATAAATGCAGACTTAATTTTGAGTGAATTTTTGTGGATTTTGAGTAAGAAATTGACTTATTTATGGGTTGAGGACTTAAGAATTTTAAACTAAAAATGCTGTTATGAGAGAATTAAATCTGTAATGGGGCCAGGGGGCAGAGGGAGGGGGGAACATGGGATGATCGACCCCAAAGAAAAACAATGAACTGGTTTCTGCTTTTTGTTTCATTTTACTAACATAAAAATGTTAAGTAGAGATAGTATTTCAGAGATGGATTTTCAATAGCATAAGCTTTTACTGTCCCTGCCTGAATTACCCTGTGTTCTTTCACAAAATAATGTTTATTGAGACTTCTTGGTTATTACTACTAATACTCTACAGGTCTGAGAAATCAGATTCTATTAATAGAGACTTCTTTAAAGAGAAAACAAAGTCACTTTCTGAAGTAAGTATTTCTGGAAATCCTTAAAATTCTCATGTACTGTGTGTCTGATTCCGAGATGTAAATTCTGTGGTGGCTTGGAAATGAAAGTAGGCATGAGGATCCTTGTGAGCACCTTCCAACTTGAGATATTCCATGATTCTATGGTCTTTTTGGGGTGGTGTAACCTTTAGCATAAGTAGACAAATAACTTCTGATGGGGAAAGTGAGAAACTGCAGACTGATAACCAGCTACTATTGTGAAAGACTGAAATGTTAAAGGTTAATAACTTGAACAATTTGCAAAAACACAGGTAATTTTAGAAAAAACACTAGCATAAATTCAAGTGGGTGCCTAAGCATGCTGCAGAAATGGGACCTAGGAAGTTAAAGAAGGAGTGAGAATGGCAACCATTAAGAAACCCAGGCACATCTGTGGAGAGATCTGGACTGGGCTTTGTAATTGACAAGGAGACAAGGAATATGAGGATTTGGGATAGGTCAGAGGGATGCAGGTCTGTGCAAAATTTAAGAAATCCTTAGGAGAAGGGGGTCAGGGAGAAAGAAGGAGGGTGGAGATTAGGAGGAGGGGCATTAAAAGGGCTGATAAGCTGATAATATATAAACTGTTGTTAGTTTCTACACCTGTCTGACCTCTGCTTGTCACTGCAGTCTGTCCTGTTTCGTTAAATCCTTTCTGATCTCTGCACAGTAGCATTCTACCCTACCAGGGGGCAGTGTAGGGACTGATTGCAAGCTCTAGGGGCATGGACACAAGTGGATTTGGGGTCAGCAGGCGGAGTCAGACTGGGATGAGTGTGCACCTGAGCTTGTCTTGCTCAGCTGGAGCAGGTGTGGGCCTCAGTGTCAGCCACCAGTGTGTTTGGAGGGCTGGAGTGTTTGTGATTTTCTCCTGTCTTGGTGTGCAAGGGGGTTTGTGCACATGTAATTTGGTAGCAAATCTGAGGTTGGACTAGTTGGTGAGCAGGAGGACCTAACTTGGGGTAGGTGTATCTTGGGTGACCTGTGTCTGTGAGGTGCTTATGTCTATTTGCTAGCAAATAAACAGCTGGGATAACTTGCAGGTGGAGACTGGAGGAGGTCAATGTGTGGCATGGGTGTTGAATGGGAAGACACTGCTCCTGCTGATGCTCAGGGGATCTGAGAATGTGCTCATGGATTTAGGGAGTGTGGCAGCATGTGCTTTCCCAAGATGAACTTCACCCATTAACAGGTGGAAAGGAGGAAGTGGATTTGGTCATCTCTGCTGTGTTTATGTGAGTTCTGGCAGTGTAATATGTGGGTCCTGTTAAAAGGGAGTGCCCAGCCTGCAGCACTCAGTAGATGACTGCATTGCTTGCTGTCCTCTGTGTGTGCCTGATCTCATACTGAACATCACTGTTGCTTGAACTTGCAAATGAGAAAGCATCAGCTGCACCCACTGGCATGGGATGGAAAAACTAATCCCTGTGGATACAGGCACACTAGGCTGGGCTGCAGTGGCTGGAAAGGAGCAACCACAGAGGCAGTAGCATTAAACATCCCATAAAGGACACCTGAGCAACCCTTTACTCACAGTTAACAACTAAAAAAAAAAAAAATCAACTTGCAGCAGTAACTGGTAATTTAACTTTTTTGGAATTTTAAGACTGCTAAGAAAAAATGTTGTAAGGCTTCTTTAAGAGATGAACTTACAAAGAGCTTGTGTTCAGATTTATTTCTAGTTTTTCTGTAAGGAGTTAAAGACAATTAAAGACAATTAAAATACAGGTAAATGAATCAAGATAATCCGTTGTTCAAAATTCAAGGGAGTCTTTGCTGTGGTTGAGAACTATTTATGCTACAATATGACCCAGTATGGCTAGTGGCAGTCTCAGATACACTAGCAGTACCCACTGAAGGGAAATGGGAGTAAGTTTCAAAATTAAATGTGAAGGAAAAGTCAAAAACCAGACTACTGAATTGTCCAGTTATGGTGTCAAAGGTGTCAGGTTGAAAGAATCTCAGCTTCTTACTGCTTTAAAGCAAAGCAGAGGGGGAGAGGGAAGAAAATTCTTTGGCTACGGAATTCAACAAAATTTAAATTCATAACTTGTTTTTTTGGGTTTCATTAAAGAAGTCTCCAAAAAATTCCAACAGTTGTTTAAAGAAAGATAAAAGTGTTCAGACTTTACAGTATTTTCTCAGCACTAGTTTCGTGGTCTTTACATTGAGTACAATCCTTTTTCAATCTACTACTAATGGAAAATTAATTTATTCTTTCCATATCAGTAACCTCTAATATTCTTCAGTTCTGCTGCAGCACTCTATATTCCTTGTCAGCAACTAATAACTTTTTCATGATGCAGCTCAGGAGCTGGATGTCTGGATTAAGAAAAGTACAGCAGCACTTTATGAGAAGAGTGGCCACTGCAGTTTGAGAGCCCTTGCACAGATCACACCACTAAGCAACAAGGCATTACTGACAGAAAAAGTCGGAGCTTGTATCAGAATGAACTTAGTGGATACTAGACTGGAGTTTGAAACTAATATTTGAAAAGATGAATAGGTCAAGATATACGAATTGTTTTTTAAAGTGATGGGGGCATTCCTTTCCAAAATTGACTAGTGCGTACATATTCCTATATAAAGGTGTTTGGATGCCAGAGAGAGGGGTGTATATTGCTGCTATTCACATAGTTAATTTGCAGGTATTCTTTAATGTGAAAGGGAAAGAAGTGGATGAAGGTAAACATTGTGAAAAGCTGAAGGGAATCATTCATTCATTCACATGGATGTGCTGAAGTGTTTCATTGTGACATCTGAGAATTAGTATGTATTATAAAGATCATAATTCTGTGGGATTTTTTTAACCTATTTACTTCTCAAATTTTGGGTTCCAGGGCAGGAAATGATCACAGAAATTAATATACTGTATCCATTGATTTGTTTCCACACTGACTTGGACAAGCACCATTTGTTTCTCTTTATAATTTTCACTTACTCTGTCAGTTATGGGTGGTTCCTCTTTACCCCTGAAAACCTTAACCTGTTCATCTTTGTGTGATAGAGTCTTGAAATATTTCAGACTGAAAATATACATAATCATTGATAGCAAGTTTCTTATCTCCCACCCACTATCTGAGTACTATCTGAGTACTAAAGCAGTATTTTTTTAGAACTTCCAAAAGCCGCTGCAGAAGCTGTCAGAAAAGATGAATTATCTTGAATGTAAGAACTAGCAACTTTTTCCCATCTTCCTGTTGCCAGACAGTGGCGTGGGCTAGAGAAGCAAATTCCTACTGAACTGCTCTTAGGTTGGTACTCAAGTACCACTTTACAAGTTCTTTGGCTTTGTTTTTGAAGCAATATGTAAAATTCTGGTTTAAAAACTGAAGGAAGACATCTCAGTGGAATACTGGCAAAAGGCTGACTGATGTCAAGAGAGGATAGATATTGTTCATCTAGAAGCACCTGCCTCAATCTCTTTGGCATTAATTTCTATTTTGTGAAAAAAATTTCTCCCCTGTTTTGTTTGTCTGATTTTGTATCCTCACTTGCAGCACAAATGAGACTGTGCTCACTGTGACCAAGCAGTTCTTATTCAGTGACTGCTTTTCAAAGGACAGACCCACTCTTCTCCCTCATAGCTTTGCTTTATTTGGTTCTATATCTGCAAAGTTAAATTTTACCACTTTATAAAAATACTATATGCAATAAGTCCCTCTTAGAGTGCTTTTTTATTGTTATGTATACCTTTGCTCTGATTTCTGTTCCTTAATGATTTCATGATTCTCTGAATCATGAAGTTCAGAGTGAACTTTATATACAAGAGCTATATATAATTGGTTTTTTATTGTTTAGTAAGCTTCATGAATTGTGAAAATAATTAATAAAAGCAGGCTCCTTAATGTGTTTTTTTTTGTTGGTTTTTTTGGGGTTTTTTGAGAGCAGACAATTAACTTTTCATCAGGTAGGGTGATTTGACATTGTATAGTAATTAAAAAAAATCAAATTACTTTGTGGCACCACATCAAATACTAGGTCTGTGTACATGTTTCAGTGAGAAAGCTGCATTTGGTTACCTAGGCATGAGCTTGGGCTATGACATATCAATAGAGACTCACTTAATGAAGACTTCAAACTCAGAATAGTATCCTATTTGGTCAGTTTTCAAGTTGACTAACATTATTTATGCTTCCAATGAACAAAATCCAATTCTTTGATGGAACCAAGTTTGGTTTGTTAAGTTACCTCAACTGTTCTGTTTCTGAAATATCCCAGAATTATTAGATTTATCCAAAAACATACTTTGGCAAGGTGTCCTCAGTCAGCCCTCTTTTTAGGATACTTGAAAGCTGACTATATAATGCATTTCGTCTCATTAACAAAAATTTCCCCTTCCTTTAGCTTTTTATGCTATTCAGATGGTGACACAGAATTGAAGAATTTCATCCCAGAGCAACTTAAATTTTTGTAAACTGTTCTTCTGCCTCCATTCATGAATATGTTTTTCTGATAAATATTTATGAAGCCTTTTATTAAAGACCTTTAAATAGACAGATTACATGACTTCTCCAGGCAATCTATTCTAGCCCTTCACTCTCTTTACTCCAAAATTTTTTTCTTAAATTTTACCTTGATCTTTTATCCTGTAATGTGGACCCATTCTTTCATATCTGTCATAGGTAAGGAAAACAGATTAGTCCCTCCTTTGCAGAAGCCATTTATTTATTTAAACCATTTTATTTTCCCTTCTCCCTTTAAGGTAATTTAGATTAATTCAATAATTTCAGTTAGTAATGCTTTTGTAGGCCTCTGATTATTCATTTTCTTCTCTTCTCGACCTCTGTGGTTAGTGCACATTCTTATTGAAGTTCAGCTCCCAAATCTGGATCAGAAATTCTAGTTGACTATGAGACTCTTCTTGGTCTTATGACCCTTTCTCCATAATTTTCATCAGCAAGTACAACTCTTAAGTATGCTTGAGGAATCTCACCAAGTAGAGCAAAGACAGAAACATAGTTGTCCCCTTCTATCCTAAGCCATTCTTATTTTGTTAATTGGAATAGGCTATTTATCAAAACTAGTCTTTCCATTGATGCAACAAGCCTAGTTAGATGTTCCTGTTTTTTCAAGGTCAGCCTTTGATGCTGGTGATTCAGGAGCCATCACGAGAAGATTTTTTTCAATGACTTTTAACTTGATTCTTATTGAGCAACTCCTTGCCTTGTCCTGTCCTAAACTGTTCCTACATGCTGATGCTCTGTTCGTGGATGTGCCCTTAAGAATCTGACTTTTGCCACTTGTATACTTTCTTCTTACATTTGAAGTAAATACAGAACTTCTTATTAGACATATTGATCTTTTGATATGTTTCTCACTTGCCTTGAGAGAATGACTTGCTTGAAATACTTGAAGACAGGAAATGTTTATACTGTTGCTTCTCCTTTGATTTCTGAGGGTTATTAACTCTTCTGCTTACTTATAGATTTAATTAAAAGTACTTCTTCCTGTGACATTTTGCTCAGCCACTTCATCCTTGTTGTTCAGAATTATAGCTAAGAGCCATCTCTGACTTCTACATCAAGAAGCATTCCCACAGCACTCCAGGGGTATGGTGGACATCTTACCTGCCAAAGCTACCCAACTGGGCTTCTTCTAAAATTAATGAAGATTAATGGGCCTCTGCAGACTATGATGATAATTTGATGATAAGGAATGAAAGAAATATTCTCTGAGAAAAGATCTTTTGTAATATTTTCTGCAGTTAGGGTGTTTAGATGACTGGATTAGTTTTCACTTAATAACAGTTTAGATTGCTATAGTTCAGTGAGCTGAATAATGCTCTCTACTTTTTTGGTGTAATCTTTTTGGAGCAGATGTTTGGATAATTGAAATTGTTCATTATTACTGAACTTTGCATTCTGAGTAATACTGCCATTGACTCTCATCAAGCCTTATCTTCTTGATGCTCATGGTTTACCTTGAGCTCTGAGCATGATGGTACCCACTCTTACACCTCAAGGCACTGCCTGTCTTCCTCTTTTCAGAAGCTGATCACTTAACTGATAAATGGATTGTCAAACTATTAGCTCAGAATTTTTTTTTCTCAAAATAGGAAAATATAAATTAAATCAGCCAATAAACAATCAAAAGTACTACCAAGGTGCAAGCCAAAAAAATGAGGAATAAATGTTTCAGGGAAGAATTTTTCAGATTACATCCTAATGGACAAACTAGAGCCTTAATTTTTTTAGGAAAAAATATGGAAGGCTTTTTTTTTTTCCTTACAAGAATTGTGGAGTTTCAGAACCATTTTATCCCAGCCTCAAAATACCAAGGTAATTTGCTATAGTGGTTCTTATTTTGGCTCCTGATAGTAAAATAAAAATATTTTATATCCTAAACAAGTTGGGAATGGTAATTTCTACCATCGACTGCTTCACCATCCAAGCTGTTTGTCAAATGTGTTGTCACAATAGCTTCTTTGGGTAATAATTTGAAGAATCAATAGTCTTCTGTCTTTTCTTTTTTTATGAAACCTCGCAACTTTTCCATCGATTGCTTTTCTTCCAACACTGCACCTGCTGCCTTTGCAGTTTCTGATTAATTTTCTAGCATCTCAACTCATTTGTGTATTTCAGTATACCACAGTGATGTGGGCTTCTGAGAATATACTGGCTGTTTCTTTCCTGCTTGGATACTGTAACCTATGCTGGCAAAATGGACCATGTTTTTTATATACATAACATTGTGAGGTTTAGATTAAAAAAATAACAGATAGATAAAGGCATAACTCTTCCCTGCATACAACCATAGGATGGTGTGATGGAATAAAATAGGAAAGAAACAAGTAACGTTTGATACAATTGCTAGCTAAACATTTTTTAGATGGTAGTTAAGCAACAAAAGTTAACTGTGGTGTCCAGGAGTATGTCTCCTACTTAATATAGTGTGCCTTACCTATAGTAATTAACAGTAAATACTGCAGAGTGTAGCAATTACGGCTACAAGTAACAATAAGGAGAATGTTTGCTATGACCATCACTGGAATGATCTAATTGCATTTACCTTTTGTGTCTCTTTTCAAAAGAAAGGTTTGAAGTAATGACAAGTTTAAATCTTGTCTTATCTGAGGAAGTTTTCATAGTTAATATTTTCTGAAATAACTATGGTATATTTAGAATAGAAGCTTCTCTAATCTGAGGACAAAACCAAAACACTCCAAATCTTTGAAAGTGCAGTATAAAGGATTCATTTATCATAACCCTTGATGATGCTCTCCAAGTGAGTAACTACAGCAGCAATTATCTAATAGCTGTGGAAAAATACTTTCCATGCTAACCCGTGATGGTGACTGATTTATCTGTGTCTTTAAGTAGGTTTATTTTGTAACACTTTACTTGTCACTTCAAATTTGACCCTAAATACAAATGGGTGGAAATGGTTTCTCTTACTGGGTATTTCCAATTAGAGTGCAATTTTGTGTTATTAAGTGCATGTTCATTTATTGCTAGAAAAGGTTAAAAAATGAAGGGCAGATGTGAACATTCACAGACATGACCTTTTGCAGATGGCTGTAAAAATTTAAGAAGTGTTCTGGATGGCTTTGAAGTTACAGTTTATCTATGGCTAAGCGGACTCTAAAAATTAGCTTTTAAACTGCAACAGTGTTTTATAATGTTAGTATTGTCTTAATTATTGTTCAAAAATCCAGCACCATTCTGGGCACCATTTTCAAAAAAGTTGTTGAGGCCCCATCCCGGCAATGTTCAAGGCTGCATGGGACTTTGAGCAACCTGCTCTAGTGGAAGGTGTCCCTGCCCGTGGCATGTTGGAACTAGATGATCTTTAAAGTCCCTTCCAATTCTAACTATTCTATAATTCTAAGATTCACTTTTCTCTTTCATTGTCTCTTGTCACTGTCAGTTTCTGGAATGAACCTTCTTAGACCAAGACTATTTTAGTGTCAGGGACATGTTGAATCTGTATTCATAATCACTCCTGTCTTCTTCTGTACCAAACTACAAGTCTTATTTTCAAACTGGTTTTTGTGTACTAATCCTCATCCTTAAGTTTTTATAGTACTTTTATTTTTGCCTTTTTCCTGCTGTTCTTGTATGTAGGTTATGGCATGAACCAAGCTCTAAATGTCCTTGTAAAATGTGCATGTTGAGCTGGTAGTGAGGTAGCTGGGGGCGGGGGCTGATCTTACACAGATATAGAAATTATATTACTCTAAATACAATTCAAATACCAGCTCACTGCATGTTAGCAGATTCACCTTTTGTCTTGTGTATACCAAAGCTACTGAGTAACTAATTGGGCTTTCCAAGGTAAATATTATATTTTTTTCCTATGCAGCACTTGAGGAAAAGGGCATCCAGCATTGCTAGTAGGATGACACATCTAATTGTTCCGCTAGGAAAATAGACAGCGCAGCACGCCTTTGTTGTTTGTCCTGATAGACTGCAGGAAACATATTAACATATTTTAATAATCTACAAATTATTGGTATTAAAAGTTTATTAATTAATAAGAAAGTATAAATAACAAATTAAATTAAGGAGAGATTTCTGTGTATCAATTTAATTTGCTGAGATTAAATCTGAAGTCAGGGAGGACAAAAATGTATCTTTTGTTTACTTACATATTCTTCTGACTGAACCCACTGAAAACCTGAATGTCTCACTACTTTGTTGCATACTTTCATGAAATGTGCAAGCAGTCAGACAAAAAACAGAAATATATTTGTATTCTATTTTCACAGTAGCCCAGTGCAGGCTATGTTAAAGAGAAAGCTCTCCCTAAATCTAATGCCATTTCCAGTTCTTTCTAATCAGAGGTAAAACATTATTTTCACTTGTCTAAGGATGGGAAAAAATGTGCATTCAGTTGGTTTAACTTACTGATGTTTTTTTCCTCTAATAGGAGAGGAATTTATTCTTTTAAGAGCTGGCAAGTGAATATTGACAGGTGCAGCTTTAAAAACTTGCAGAAAATGAAGTCTCTGGTTAAAATGGATCATTAAAAATCTTTGCTTATCTCTTCAGGGAGATGTATCTGTTTAAAAGGTAGTAAACTGTGATGTAGCTTACTTGGATCATGCAGGAAACTTAAATGGCATTCAGAGAATAATGAAATCATCAGGCACCATTAAAATGGGTTTGCAAAGGAAAAGTTCAACACGTTTAACTACACTGATATCCTTCTATGATAAGGGTGACCTCATTGCTCTGTACAGCTTCCTGAGGAAGGGCTGTGGAGAGGTGCTGAGCTCTTCTTCCTAGTTGCTGGTGATAGGATGCCATAAATCTGAGAAAGCCCAAATAGAGATTTCTGAAGGTACTTTGAACCCCAAGATTTTGCTATTTCAAGCTATATGCATGAACAGAAAACCTAAGTGATGCTGAGTTTTTGTATATGCATTTTGTGTTATTTGTACAAATGCAAGTATCTGATGGAAGGATCTGTATAGGAGTACCTTGTGGTTTTTCATTAACTTGGAGGTATCTACCAGTTCAGAGCTATTTCTTACTGTCATTAATTATACCTCACTAATCTCAGTAGCTGAGCAGAGGTGCAGGTTTTAACCTGCATTCAAGACAAATTATTACTGTGAATAACCTGGGAGTTAGATGGCAGTATTAGCTTACAGTACACTTCTGATAGGTTGTTCTTTTCTTCAGGTTTTCATAACACCCTTCTCACTTTTTTTAAAATCTCTTAGTGTTGTGTTAAGCAACATGACTAATCTGTCATGCAGTTTTCTTATTCCTTCCCCACAGGAGAAATGAGTGCAGTGGTGTGTCTTGTTTTGGTCTTTTTTTTTTTTTTTTCTTCCTACCCTCCTACCTCTCTTTGATTTGCAGTCTTAATTTTACCCTTTTTTAGGAACTTTTAGAAGTTGTCTGAGTCATGTTGCTACTCTGCAGAGAATTTGAGCCATATTTGGAGATGAATAATGCAGCCTGGGATACCAGAGGGATTCTAAATCGGTGCAGCTTACATCTTCCTCTGCCATCCCAATAGATCAGCTGCACTTAGTAAAATCTCTGCAGATTGCTTTAAACAAAGTATTTATACTTAGGTTTGTTTGTCAAGATGTAAATCCCATTCTCCATCTCATCTTCTCTTAAATGGTAGAATTCCAGTGCTGGAGGGTCCAAAAAGGGAGGGAGGGAGGGAGGAAGGGAAAGAAGGCAGGAAGGAAGGAAGGGAGGGAGGGAGGAAGGGAAAGAAGGAAGGAAGGAAGGAAGGAAGGAAGGAAGGAAGGAAGGAAATTAACTTTTCATGGAAAGCTATTCCTGCTTATATCATATCTTTTATAACTTTTGCTATGACAGTAGCTATGATGGTGGCTGATTTATCTCTGTGTCTTTAAGTAGGTTTATTTTGTAACACTTGTCACTTCAAATTTGACCCTAAATACAAATATGTGGAAATGGTTTCTCTTAACTATTTTAGATAGTTCATGACATTTCAAAAAAACCCTGCACTTTAAATATCAAATTGCTTGTTAAAAAGGATTCAATGAAGAAAAATTATTCCTAATTTATTCAACTTAGACTAAACATTTACAGATGTTAAAATATGCACTGATGACTTTCCTTTGCAGGTGCATACATAAAGCTTACTGAATAAACCACCATTCCATTTTGGCATAGATAAAAGTACAGGTTTTGGATTATGTTATTCTGAGAAAGTTCCACATTAAGAGTACACTAAATTATATTTCCAGTGTTATGATTCAGTTTATTGAAGAACTATCTTCTAGAACAGACACTTTCTCACTGAAGGCATAACCATAGAGGCCCTCAAAAGAAATGTGCATCAGCGGATGTGGATATATATAAATATATAGGACATACAGTTTGGGTCCAGGTTTATCCCTTACAGAGGCATGGACAGTGCAGAGAGAGCTTGTTTCAAGGCGGCAGCTGATGCAAAACTAAGTTAAGGGAGAAGCATTGAGAAGAGAACAGCAAATACACCTTCTGCCTAACTGACTAGGCTATTAAGGGAAGGATGGAGTCAGATGCTTGTTAGAGTTGGAGAGTACCAGCAGAGTTTCAAACTGTATCCATTTTGAAAAACCTCTCATATTTCCTTCTACCAAACAGAATCTGCTCCCTCAGTTACAAAATACACTCTCATTCTGAGTAGTGTGACCACTTATGCATGCAGACACATACAGGTGCTACTATCACCAAGTTCCAGGGACTGTGTTTGACAGCTGGTGACCAACATCATATATTTGCTGTTTCCACTTGGAATTTTTTCCAAAACAAATAAGCAAACCATTATGGAGGACTGTACTTTTTTCAGATTGACCATAAGTCTTTTCCTTTCTGGCTGCATGTGTGTAATGTTCATGCTCACTTTTGGGAAAAAAACACCAGACAACTTCACCTTCTCATGGGAAATTCCATTCTTAACATACAGGCTGACTGCAGCATCTGGGTTACCCTGATCGCTACATGTATGTCAGTGTGAGAATGTTGGATTCAAATGCTGCTGTCAACATGTCACTTTTAGGTTAACCTTGTAAATCTCAGGAGAAGGAGTACACTGGATCTATAAAAAGGAAGCTTTTCTGTAGAATTTAGTTACAAGTTCATTTGGAATCTCAACATTCTTATGACGTGGTTGTTTACTTTTATTAGAGATAGCTTCTGCTAATAAATTAGCACTTAATAGATGGTTTAGTACCTCGAGGTGTTGCTGGTGAACTACAGAAGTTTTACACATGTCGCTCATTAAATTTAAACCAAGTTTGGACTTAATTTGGTTGACTCTGTTGGACATTTAGCAGGTGAAATGGGTTTACTGGGGACTTGATTGTAGTATTTGCATCATATATACTACCCCCAAGCTTTGAGCTAATTAACAGACTGTGAAATCAAAGAACTCCATGGTCTACAGGGACTGCACTCCCCTTTCAACTACAGAAAGTTTTTTACATCCCAAAAGTTATTGACTCCCAGGTAGAAAAACTGGGGGGAGGGAGTGAAAAAACAAACAAAAAACCCCAGCCAAAACGGAACAATCAAATGAAACAAAACCATCTTGCATGTAGGGCTGACTTCCAGTATTAAGTTAATTGGGATCTGGAATCATAATTAAATATCCATACACATTTGTCTGTAGCTCCCAAGCTATTGACGAGGGTTTGCTTTACTTAATTTTGCTATGTAGCAGGAAAGCTCCCCTTGGGAATTTTTTTCCTGTCTTCCTTCTTTAGATAATGGTGGATATAACTTAAAACCTTCATTTAGTTTCCAGACAGAGGTTACAGTGAAGAGGAGAGCAGTAATCTTTTTATATCTAGCCAAACCTTTAAGAGATAAATTTTCCAGGTGTCTCGCAATGAAGAAAAAATTGTGGCAAACCACTTGTTTAGTGTTCAGACTAATTTTTTTTCCCCATATAATAATGCCTTTGTACATATTTATTGTGGAAGTTCTACACATAAAAGAGGCATTAGGAAGGGAGGCTCTGAGGCTGTTGTTCAGTGCTGTTGGACATTCATCCAAAAAACCCATGTTGTTGGTATGGCTCAAGTATGCCTGAGTGCTATTCATATATTGAGTTGTTATCATCAATAAAAATAACATAGTGAGAAGAACTTACTAATGAAATGCAGTTAATATGTTGAAATCAAAGTAATATCAATGGGGTGTTAAGGATTGTTTCTCCTATTTTGTATCTGTGTCAAGATTTTAGAGATTTCATTTATTCATTAGCTATAGGTGAAACAGTGTTTTGCAATAATTTCACAAAAATAATTTGACAAATTATATTTACAGAATAACTATAAGCTGAAAAAAATCTAAGCATATGAAATTGATCAAGGACATCCTGAAGCTGTACACTGGCATAAAAATGACTTCTATTACTTCATCTTTGCCTTAATGCAGAATTTCAGGTTGTTCTACTTTCTCATGTGTTTTTAGGTGGGTAGGAGACTTGCTTGCACAGTTGTGGGGTTTTTTGTCCAGACACCAATTTAAATTAAATACGCAGGAATGTATCTCTATATCTGTTCCCTCCTGTTAAATTTCTGTAAAAGCTATTACCTTGTTTCAAAGTCATGGTTTTAGGGTGGAATAAATATTAGACAAAATCACCTCTGAGCATCTTTTCAGGAAAAATCAGTACTCCTTAATGTGGTAGTTCCTCATTGATGTCATAATTATGATACATTCTTCAAACTATCAAGGGCTTGATCTGCTAACAGTTACAAGCCTGCAATATTCAAACATATAGTCAAAGGATGGTCTCGCAGCCTCAATTTAGATTTCACTCTTCTTAAGATTGGAGTCTGTTCAAAATTTCTTTTTCCATGAACAAGGAAACATGGAATTCAGAAATAGCCTCGACCCACACACAAAGAAACTTCTTAGTAAGGATGTAAAACAGCTTGCTGAAGCCAGCAATTTTATGTTTATATTAAAATAAGACTAAATGAGCATTGCAGCAGACATTGAAATTAAGAGCTTTTTTAAAATAGAATATTTTTTTTAAACCAGAAGTTGATTTTGATAGTGAGAGAAAGGAATTATGAAATATAGCAGGGGCAATGATTTTAATTTTTCAGACAGATTAAATATTTTTCCTTTTTAGAGTTTATTTGTGCGCTTGTTTTAATTTTTTTGAAACCTTATTATTTACGAAAATGTTTAGCAGTTTTATGTTCTTTGAATGTTTTTTTGGTTTTAGTTTGTTTAGTTTCAGAAGAATGAACAGCCATTTTAAAATTTTAGAGCTGTATTCAGAGCCTGGACCAAGTATTTGGCATTGGTGAAGAGCAAGGATTACAGCCCATCTTGACTGGATAACAGATGATAAAGCACTCTTCAGCTGAGAGCTTTTATCCATATATTTTTAGAACTTTGGAGGCGTTGGCAGTAAATGTATCTTTCGTTAAAGTGGCTTCAAAGGAAGGAAGAAAATATCTTAGAAAGAGTTCTGGAGAGCCATTTAATGTGCATCTGTTCTGATTAGGGCCAAGTTTTCCTACTTCTGCATATAGGTTTTGGTCAGCTCTTTGGGGTTTTGTTGTTGTTTGGAGGAGGTAAGAAGTTACATTTGTTTATGTATTTACCTTAATAGAATTAATTCCTCCAGGTATTGAGGTCTAATATCAGACATAAAAGTGCTTCAGTTTGAGGATCTCCTTTGTGGTGGGACATGGCAACACTGATGCATTTACAAAATGCTCAGTTGAGAACACAATGCACATATATATTTTTCAAACCTGACGTACAGATATTCCATCCACAGAACAGTTGATGGAGGTGTATGTGCTTATTTGGGTTATAAAATCTTCATTAGATCATCATGTCTTAAGGTGGCTTCAGAGCATTAAGTATCTCCATTTTAGCTAATCAGTATCATTTATTTATTCCTCGAAAGACATGATGTATCCACATATTGAGAGAGCTGCGGATAATTTCTTATCGGTTCAATCTCAGGGCAAAAATTGTTCACATCCAGAATTCTCTTTGCAGCAATGAGCAGCACTATCCCTGATTAGTAGCACTAATGAAAGCAGGCATAAACCAGCCTTTTACATGCTTACTAATTAAAGGCATATGGCCTTGAACCAGCTAGTCCTAATTTCAGGTTTCTAATCTCATTTCGTACTGCTATTTTCAGTGACACTAAAATACAACTGGGGAGAAAGAGAGATAAAAAAACACTTTACAAGTGCATTATGAATTTTTGACTTCTTGAGAAATGTTAGAGCATTGATGCTTTTTGAACTTACCAAGAGCTCTTCCATGACCTTCGTTTGGAAGTGAATCAGGGTTTCTATTATTTTGACTGTATGGCCACTTCGAAACAAGATTAGAAATAGCATAAACCATCTGCTTTTCAGGGATAAACAAAGAGCTAGGCTGGCTCTGAAGGATATGCTGGGAAAGTCTCTCTTGATTACTGTGGTGAGAAGAAAAAAAAAAAGGAAACTGGAAGGTTGTGGCATTCCATCAAAACTGATATATTGGCTGGCATACAGAATGGTGAGGAAAATATTTACCTAAAATATTGGTTGTTTTTGACCACGATAGCACTTTTGGACTAATCTATTTAGAAAAAAGCAAAGTTCATGTTAACCAACTGTAATTCAGATGCTTCTTATAAGAAGTATAAAGGGTAGTGACACTTAGAAAACCCTTGATTTATGCTATTTTAATGCCCTTAAATTATTTTAGTCACTTGCATCGGTAGAAAAAGAAACATGATTAAAAGAGTCAGTGAATCACAGAAATTTCAAGTGTTGAATCTGTTTGGTGGCAAGTTACAGTAATGCTTTCTGTAACTATCTAAGTGTTTGGAAATTGTTTTGCTATGACAACTGTCACTGATCAGTATCTTAGTAAGGATAATTATAATATCAATTATAGTCTCTTTCTGTGATTAATATATTTTTCTTTATGCTTCTCAAGAAGTGGATGCTTATTTGCCATCAAGGTATTTTGAACACAGGTAAAGAAATAAAATTATAATATCAATTTAAATGTATGATTAATAATAATTTTGAAAAAAATCCACTATATTCATTGTAAGGCACTTGTGAACCAGTAAATGAAAAATTCCAGCCATCTAGATTCCTCTGATAATCTTCATTGAAATCACTTGAACAGCCTTTTCTGTTCCCTTATCAGCTGTTTGACCAGCTCAGGGTTCATAGTTTGTATGTCTTTAAGCACCTGAGCTTGCTACTAATGCCTACTACTAATTCACTTATTTGGCAAGGATGAGCAAATTCCTGAGCTTGTCATAGGTGCAATATCTAGTCCTTTGCTTGATGTCCATACCAAGTAAAATATCTCCCACAGATGTAAGAAACTTAAAATGCCATAGTTTTCATAGTTAATATTTTCTGAAATAACTATGGTATATTTAGAATAGAAGCTTCTCTAATCTGAGGACAAAACCAAAACACTCCAAATCTTTGAAAGTGCAGTATAAAGGATTCATTTATCATAACCCTTGATGATGCTCTCCAAGTGAGTAACTACAGCAGCAATTATCTAATAGCTGTGGAAAAATACTTTCCATGCTAACCCGCACTGTGCATAAGAGGACTGATAAACTCTGCTGGGTCAGAAACAGCAAAGGTGAAAATGGTTTTAAACACAGGAGTGCTACATGTGGGAGGCTGTGAGTAGGGTATGCATCCCTGAAGTGTTAGAGCTGAATCAAGGTTCACTAAACATGAACCTTCCTACTTATTGCTTAAGCTTTGTGCTTTCTTCAGGGCACGTCAGAAGTGGAAGACTTGAGATCACTGATAGGGTAGAAAAACTGATTAATGCCTTCAACTATGACTCAATTTATGCTATCAAATGTGGGGGTGGGGTGACGGGGGAAGGTTTGCAAAAAACACTCAATGTTTCTCAGAATTTATTTTACTAGGCTGGAGATTGTGGCTAACACAAAAACTGAAGAGACTGATATTTTGGGTTTTGTCTCTTTTAAGGCAAAACATAAATATAATGCTAGAAACTATGAAATATTTTACAGAAAAATACCCCACACATGAATGTGAGGACTCCCAGCTTGTTGTCAAGCTTAATATCGCTGTAATATGATCTTGCTCATCTCCAAGGTGTACAGTTAGGAGGGACGTGTTTTGTACTTAATCCTATTTATTTGGTAGCTCTTGATCCTTTTAAATTGGAAGCTTCTAAAAATAAGTGCTGCCTGGTCTGATACTTATCTTGAAGTTTGGAGAGTGAAGACAGGGAAGAAGAGAGCTATCTGTAGTGTTAGAAGAAAGGGGAAGCACATAGGAAAAATTTTCCTTTCTCACATTTTAAAATCTTCTCTCCCCTCCACAAGTACTGCTGTGCTTGTAAAAACAGCATGGTCATGTTGTATTGCTTTGCTTTCCTTATCCCCCTTATCCCTTGGAGGCTGTGACCCAGGTCTTTTTCCTACTGCAATGTGGGAAAATGACTGGGGAAAAAATTAGAGAACTGGGAAGTTATACTCCCATTCCAACAGAAGACAAGCAGTATGGAAGTTATAGGGTGGAATGAAGTTGCTACTCCCTGGAAGGGATGCAGTCAGCCTGTGTGACTTCCCCCACACAATACATCCTAAGGAGGACTTAATGGAGCATGGAGAGGAGACACCACAGCCAGGCTCTGTTGCAATCAGACCCTCAGGTACTCGACTGTGGAGGCCCAGAAGGGGGTGTCCCTCATGCTGTTGGTGTGCGTCCCCGAACCACCCTCCAATCCAGCAGGACTGCCCAGTGAAGGGTCCCCATAACAGGACACTGGCAGACTGGTCAGGCACAAAGGTCTTGGCTTTTTTGGGGTGCTGACAGACTAATCACACACAAAAGGTTTGAGAAAATCTCCCCTTTCATGTAACACTGTAGGATCTAGGCCACAAAGCTGCTGTATTACAGGTTACTTGAGGTCCAGTTCTCCAAACTCAGCAATCTGGATGGTGTTTCTTTCTTTTTCTTCCTTCCCACTTTCTTCTTTTCCGTCTCCTCAGAATGAGCTCTTCCTGCCTTCATATTTGTTCCCCAAGTCTTTGGAATCCTTCCTTTAATCCTCTTTCTTTCTTTAATATTTTTTTCTGGTTGTTTTTTTTTTTCCCCTAAGGAAATCCTGGCACCCTGACAGAAAACCTCCCTGACCTCAAACTTTTGGCTCAAGCCTAAAATATTACTGGGATTTTACAGGTCCTGAGGCTATTTAATGCTGCAGCTGTGACAATGACTTTGAGTGCAGCAGGGGAACAACAACAATTTGGATGACTCTGAAGAACACACACTGGTGTCTGAAGCTGTCTGGAGTTCAGGAACATGTTATTTTATGATAGTGGGGTTTTTTTCTACATGACAGAGTAGATGTATAATACTCCATAAGGTGATGAATAGCCAGAACAGAAATCTCAGTTTTGTCATCCTCCCATAGCAGGTGGGTAACGCTGGCAGTACAGTCTGTTCTGGACATTGATGGAGCACTAAAAGATGAGAAAATCTTGAACCTTTCCTCAGTGGCACTGCTCTGTTGGGTTCATCCTTTGTTTTTCTCCCCAGTTTCTGGGAATAGGAGGAAGGCAGGCAAGCTTCTGAAAAACTCCAACACTAAATTGCCTGCGCTGCACTAAACTGTTGTGCAATGTGCTAGCTCAGAGTGGCACAAGTTTGGATGTTGTTTTGGGACGTAAAGTTTTGATTTTCAGAGTTTCTTCTGAAAATGTAGGTTTTTAGACAAGATAACCAACACTTTTTGAAGTAGTTCAGCACCTCAAAAGGACAGATGAGGCATCAGTTCAACCCTATCAATTTAAAGATGCCTGAGGAATAATGAGGAAATTACTGTGTCCCAGGCAGGGGAGGAGCTGCTCTGCCAGCAACTCTGAAGCCTGTAGTCAAAAAGCAACTAGCCAGTGTGGAACATGGCCTTCATTTTCCGGGAAAGGCTTGTGGATCAATGAAAGAAGAGCTGCCTTTGGACTCAACCCAGGCTAATTGCAAAATTGAAAAGGTTGAGGTGTACAAAATGCCCCACCCTCCAAATTGATTTGCCCAGTTATTTCTGCTCCTCTTATGCCTGCATGTCACTGGAGTTACTAAATGGCAATTGCAAGACTGCCAGCAAATGATTTATCGGAGTGCTAGTGGCGTGTGAAAGAAATCAGTATTTTTCACTTTTGTATATATGTGATTGCTTCTTTATAATCTCTAAGTTCTCATAGAACATAACTGGCACTGTATTAAACATAACATGGACAGCACACTAGTTATGTGCTCACAGATATTTACTGACCATCAAGTAATGCATGCTTAGGTTCCACGGTGTGTTCTGGGGGGATACTGCTGTTTGATGTTGCTCCCAGAACATCTGTGCTGGTTCTGGCAACCTCAAGGACTGCTTGTCCTCTGAGTGCAGGCAAACTCTTCTATATTACAATACACCCGTTTATAGTGCTGTCTCTAGAAAACCAGGAGACAAAGGGGATGCGTAGAATTTCATGCAGATTTGCAGGTGTAGTAATAATGTCAGAGGCAATCTTAAGCTCATAATGTTCTTTAGGCTAGTAAAACTCTTTTACGGTCAAAACAGACTTCAAATGGCACTGTGGAGAGAGGAACTACTTGGCCTCATCAAAGTTATCTACCACATGCCTCAGCTTGGGGGCGATGATGGAGATTTTGTTCAGAACTTTCTATATCTTTAGATTTTTTTTTTTTCATATTTTTATTTAAGGGCTTAACTGCATGTCTCAGGAATTCGTGGGGAAAATCCATGGTCTCTTCTTTGGTTTCTGACCCACGATGTTACAAAATCAAAGTTAATTTTCAAGTTCTGATGCAGAAAGAAGAGACTGGTGGAAGGAAAAGAAACTACTCCTCTTACTGCAGGTCCAATGGCACCTGGCTTGTATCAAGAATAGTGTTGCCAGAAGGACCAGGACAGTGATTGTCCCCCTGTACTCAGCACTGGTACGTGTTCTGGTACCCTCAATTAAGGAAGGATTCAGGTGCTGAAGTGAGTCCAGAGAAGGGCAGTGGAGCTGGCGGAATGTCGCTGTTGTGCACAGGGATGGCGCAAAGAATGACATGGAATTCAAGTCCAGGATAAATTGAATTATTTAATTAATTATCACCTCGTTTATATAACTTGGTTTGCAATAGAGAAATGACATGATTGGCCTATTGATTAATCTCCCACCAAAATGACTGGTTGAGAGAAATAGTTCCCATTCTCAAAATATTATTCTCAATGAACCAAAACAATATCCACTGCATTCTCACAACACCCAGCACCTGCAAATAGTTTACAAAATAGCAAACCATCTCTCAGCTAGTTTGTGTGAGAATGGAGACTTTCACAGGAGACTGCAAAAGGTGGAAAATTTCTCTGCTAGCCTCCTCAGCATCTACAGTGGAAGTCTAGAGAATAAGTCCCATGAGGAGCAGGGGAGGGACCTAGGGGTGTTTAACCTGGAGAAAAGGGGGCTCAGTATCACTCTCTACAACTGCCTGAAGGGAGACTCTAGCCAGGTGGGGGTTGGCCTCTTCTCCTTGGAAACCAGGGACAGGATGAGAGGACTCAGCCTCAACTATGCATGGGGAGGTTCAACGTGAACAAATGTTGGAATGGACTTCCAGGTAGTCAGCATCCCTGGAAGTGTTCAGAAAATGAATATATGTGGCACTTGGTGCCGTGGTCTAGTTGACGTGATCGTGATTGGTCACAGGTTGGAGTTGGTGATCTCGGAGATCTTTTCTAACCTAAATGATTCTGTGATTCTGTGAAAACAAAGGATCAGTTTCGTCTGTAGGGAACTTGCTGTAACATCTCCTCACTTAGGCACTAGCAAAACCTTCTATGGTTTATCAGAGAGATTTGTTGCTGTTTCAGCCCAGGGATGCAAGCTTGAGTTAGGCAAGCTCATTTTCAGCATGTGCAAAAAACTACGGTGGACATAGGGGGACTCCTGTAATTGCTTATGTTGGCACAGCTGTCTGGTCCCCAGCTGGCATACATTGTCATCCTGACCCAAGGCATCACACAGTGTCATGGAGATTCAAAGGGCTTAAATTTCAGTGCAGAAAATGAGTTGTGATAGAAATGAGAAACCTGTTGGTTTATAACAGACAGCTTCCACTGTGCTCATTATTCAGGTTTGGGATCAGTTGCATCCATGTGCACTGACAAGCTGCCCTGGCACGGGATGGCTTTTTTAAAGGCTCCCCATTGCCAGCAGCTCTAAATCTTTATCTCACATAGGAACAGATGGAAATCATTCTCACATCTGAGCAGCAAAAATCTCAAAATGGACTGGGCACAGTGGCTGACATTTGGCTGGCTATTTGTTGTTTTCTTTGCTAGCTGTTTTCCAAGGCAAAGTACATATTGTCAGGCATCTGGACACAGTGAGCATAAACCTACTATGGAAAAAAAATAAATCAAAACACCTGGTATAATGGTAGCTTCTTCCAGTAGGAATAATTGCATGCTGTCAGCACTCCTGAACAATACAGGTAAAGCAGACACAATGACCTCTGGAAAATTTATGACTATTCACCTGTTCAGAAGTTCAGTAGCAAGATACATCCTGGGTATGCACCTTATAACTTGCCAGATTTTAAATTTGCATTTGAATTGAAAAAAATGAGCTGATGGAACTGAGGAGTGGATTCCAGCATTGCTGTCATCGCCTTCAAAATACATTGTCTCTAAAAGAAACCTTGCCAAAGATTACCTTGCTCTGCTGTCATGTAGACTGAGAAATACCTAATTTATTTGTTCAGTGACAATGCTTTTTAAGGCCTCACCTTTCATAGAAACCAGAATATTTAATAAGTATAAAACAAGCTATTAGAATGAGATTTGAGTGAAAACTGGAAAGATAGGAGTAGAGGCAAACATAAAAGGGATTAAGGCCTCATATTCACGGTTTATGAAAATAACTTTCTAAGTGGACAAAAGGAAGCAATGTTTCAGAACATTATTAGCTAAAATAACACCTGATCCAAAAAATTGTCTTGAGTAGGCAACAAAAAGATAGGTAGTTAGTTATCCAGCTTTGAGCTTTGTTATATACTTGCTTTGGATTATGCGTGACCTAATTTAGACGTCAACAGTATTCTCTGAATAGTTCATATAGATGCTAAAGCATTATGTAATTTATCAAATTATTCAATTAATGTAAAGTTTCCATCAGAAATCTTGGCAGATGTTCTTAAAGGAATACTCATAAAGTCTTATTTATGCAAGAAACATCTGTCAGAGACAGATATTGGATCACATCAAAGACTAAGGTGACTAAGACTGGTTAATATCCACTGAGATGGGTTGCCTTAAACCCTAGTGCTTTATATAAAGGTTCCCACTGATTGCAGTGGATTTAAATTGAAACAGAAGAATAAAAGAAAAGATTTGGCTAATGATGAACATATCAAATAAAAAAAAAAAATAGAGAATTAGTATCATACCTGAAACTACTTCTAATCTTATTTAGAGGTGTCTATGTCTAAGGGCATTGGTTCAGATAAAGAAAGAGTAATATTATTATTCAGGCATAAAGCCTGAAGAGAAACTTCTGATTTCTATCATCTTGAAAGCTGTCTTTTGTAATATGTGTTTTTATCTGTACAAGGATGAAATTTGGTAACTTCACAGTTCTGATTTACTGACAATAACCTAGAAAAATTTTCCTTTAAATTTGTTCGGTCTTCACGGTGTTTCCCAGCTGTATTGTAGAGCATTGGGTGACAGTGGCTGGGAGGTGGGAGTCTGGCATACCCACACTTTCAGGGAAGATGGGCTTCTGCAGAAGAGGAGCTTGCTGTTCCTCCTTTCCAAGGGAACTCCTCACAGCAGGAAGCAGAAGCCACCCTGGTTGTAGCTGATACTGCTGTGGAAGCCTGCTTCACCTGAAGCAAGGTACTTTGGGTCAGCTGAATATATCCAAGTGTTTCACTTTGCAAAAGGGTTAAACAGAGCCATATAGCAGGGATATTTTGTTGTATGTGCACATTTTTATTTCCCGTCAGGGAAATAAATGACAATGAAAATTGTTTGAAAAGACAACTGTTGAAAGTTGCATCTTCTCTTTCGATGGAAGATCCTCCACTGCTTCTTTCTGGATATTGCAGGCTCTCAAATGTGACTCTAAGTGTTGGGGGAAAAAAGAAAAGGCAATAGACCTTTTCAGAAGTGTAATTAGCACAGCCAGATCTTTGCTTATTAGCTGTTTCCATTCTGTTAAAAGATGGTAAAATGTTCCTTGAATGTCCCACATGCAGACCATTTGGCATCTATAAATTAGTGAAATGCATCTATTATATAACAATTGTAAATCATCAGTGATAACTGTGTCATTTAGGGCAACGGAAAAAATATGTACTCGATGTTTTATTCAGCAGGAGGTTATTATAATGATACCTTAGTGCACAGTGAATGTAGTTCTCTCTCTCTCTACATAAAATTTTTATTAATTGCATTAATTAGTATATTTTTATTTTTAAAGCATAAAAAGCTTCTCATTCCAGGCCCTGAATACTTGCATATAATTTAAACTTATCATAAAATGTCATGATAGTCTGTCTACTCATTTAGCTTCAATTACTTAGAAATATGCATAACTGAATGTAATAAAATAGACCCATTTCAGACCAGTCATAATAAACCTTCTTATCTATCGTTATGCTCTTTCCTAAGTACCAGAAAGAATGTTCCAGGAAATTAGTAACTACTAATAATACTAGGAGCAGACTGAAAAAGAGTGAAGTTGTGAGTCTGTTAACATCAGCATCAAGGCATGTGCTGATTTTCCTGGAATTGGGATTTTAGCTTTCAGTGAATGAGGTAATGAACAACAACTTTTATAAGCTGTTGGCATCATCTGTAATTTAAGATCTTCAGATTTCATGAGATGCTGTTTTAAAGCTTTACTTCTATGTAAGTTATTCTCAAGTTTACTAGGTAATTATTTTCAAGTCCTTCACATATATTATTAGTATCATAAAAGCAAACCCCATGTTTTCTGTTGGGGTAAATGGAGAGAGAAGGGTGACTTCAGAGTTTTTGATAATTTTGATAATTTATGATGAAAATAAGCATTGATCTTCAGAGGCAAAGGTAATCAAATTGTAACAGGCCAAATACATGCACACACAGGGGTGTGTGTGTATATGTTCATTATATGTATCATTTTTATACATGCACTAATAATATGGGTCTTACATTTTATATATATAAAATAATCCAGCCCCAGTCACTCACTTCAGTTTTGAAATCTTAATGAATGCTTCTTCTGGATTGAGCATGATCTACATACTTATAAATATACTTTTGATTTAATATCCAAATATATTGATCAAAAACCTTTGAATGGCTGAAAATAACACTAAATATCAGTGCTTGTCAGTAAATATACAGGACCATAACCATACTGAATTACCCACTACATTGTTTTTTGTCTGGTTTTATGCCTATAATGCTAGTGAAATAGTAGTGAAATAGCTATTTTTTTGGTCAGAGTTCTCAAAGAATTGAACTTAGTTATTTTCCACAAGCTAATGGTGGTAGCAAAAGTCCAAGTCTGCTGCAGTTATATACAGCATAGGATCCCCTTCCTTTGCAGAGGATTGAAATGATTAATGAAAACATTACGTCTCCACAGAGTACCCCTCAGCAAACTTTCCACTAAATATATCCATTAAAAGCTGGCATACAATATGTAGAAAAGATTTAAAGAATTATGCTGGAAAGCTGTCTGGGATTTCAGTGTTTCCCAGAGGGTAATTTTTTGATGGCATTAACGATCTCCTGTAGAGAAATCTGTGTCTAATCATTCTCCATCCCTGCATGACTCTGTGCAGTATGGCATCCTGCAGTATATATCGCTACATATGTACTCTAGGGTATTCACTGGCTGGCAAATTACTTGAGCAGGTTATTTACTTTTGCAGGAAGTTATGACTGTTTCTGCACTTCAGCTCCTGATGAAAGAAATACTTTATTTTCCAAAGTCTGAACATTGAGGTTATCCTCATACTCGGTGGGCTAAAATTTACCATCTTAAAATCACTGTAAATATGCCTTCTTGTACCATGGTGAGGGTTTCTTACCTTTCATACTAGAAAATCATGATCATAGAAATTAGTTTGAAGCAGTGATCTAAAGCTGGAAAATTAAAGAGAGAAGAAAATCATGGAGGACAATGCAAGTCAGTCAGATGGTAGCCTTGCTGTGCTTTGTGCTGTCTGGCAGGGCAAAGTGTGTGGCAACTAGGTGTAAAAATGAAGAATAATTCTCTCCTTCTTTCATTCAAACCAAAGAATAGGAAAATTTCTAATCAGGAAAACTCTTGCCCTCCTTCCATAGGCTGTGCTCAACTGAGGGGATCAGCCTAGGAAGGTGATCCCTGAAGCTGCCCTTATAAATTTGAGGAATCATTCCTTGAGTCAACATTCATCATTTGAAGCTTTTTGTGCCACTAGGGAGGGTTTTCTGCCCATCCGCGTTTTGTAAATGCACTTACAGCTTCATACAGAAACTTTCAGAAATTTGAAAATATTTCACCATGTTCTGTTGAGGAAGAGATAGGAATAAGAAGCAGATGGTTTCAGTGACATTTTAGTTTATTTCTTGTTTGGTTAAGTCTGAATATCTCTGTGTCCTCTGTTAAAGCTCCTTGAATTTGTAGAAGGCATGCATTGCAGCAATGAATACTTCAAAGTAAAATAAAGCAACATTTGCTGGATTTTACATACAGTTTTTAGAGTGAAAAGGAAGTCAATATTGTGACCACTTGCTACTGTAAACTCTCTCCAAAAATTTCCTGGTTTTATTATTATGTTAATGTAGTTCAAGCTATGGTTTATTAGTGTTCTCAAACTTACTAGGAAAGTATGAATGTATTTAGAGACAACGTATACTTTCTCTCACACTTTATAATAAAATGACATTCAGAAATTGTGCATGGGAGAGAACAAGGAAATAATTTTATTTATTTCCCCTACCAGTGTTTTTTACCCAATTCCTTAAAAAAAATTGTTTCAAAGTTTATTAATATGAACTGACAATAAATATATTCCTCACGTAGCATTACATACAATGTTACTGCTGTATATCAAATGTACAGAAGAGAATAAGTCATTTTTCAGCTATACCAGTTTTCATTTAAACAGACTGGCCTTTGTGACATGAGAGTAAATATTGCATCCCATTTCTGGACAAATTAATTTTAGAATTTAACAGCCACTAAGAGAAATGGAAAAATGACAGAATCTTTATTTTCCCAGCTAAGAAATCAAGTAGTCTGTGTGTGAAGAACTAATCTCTTGCAGGTATGTTACTGAGTCTTTAGTGCAATCATAAAAGCAGTCTACTCCATGGTATTTTCATCTGTACCCTGTTAAAGGTTTTATTCTATTAATGCCAAGCTAATCTAATTATAACTGAGCTACATTTTCTGGAAATCATTTCGTGTACCTATTCGCAGCATCTATAACATTGACTTCAAACCCTTTTGTAAGGTAATTTTTGTGTTGCAGTGCTGGGATGGGTAATTAGAGCCTGCTCTAGTAAGCATTGTGTCATACTATTTTCAATGGTGTGAGAATGATACCTGGAGGTGTAATTGCCCTTATGTTTTTATGGATTCTTTTAAGATCAAACCTATCAATTATGAGACAGAAAGACACTTAGACAATAAGAACAAGCATATACATCAAGCAAAGTCAGCCAAAGGTAAATCTGAAATTGTTTCAACTTGCAAGAGGAAACTTTTAATGTTTATACTAATATATTACTTTAAAATAATTTTAAAAGCTCCATAAAATAATGGAGAAGGATCGTGTGTTGTTCTGAGATTATTTTGCAAACTAGATTGTGTATCTGAACCACTATATCAGTTTGTATTATTGCTAGACTTGATTTCTCATTGGACATCTTGCAGAAAATTCACCTCCTGCCTTCATAAATGTAGATTCTAGCTTTAATATTATACAATACTATACTAGCTATAATACTACACAATTAAAGGTTTATGTAAATCAATCTTTTTAAGAAGAATGAATTTATATGAAACTCAGGATGAAGATATTTGGCTGCCATAAGAACTTAATGAAGATGAATTATACAATCAAAAATTTCTGTTTTCATGATAAAATAAACAGATTTTTGAAAATACACAGAAAAGAAGAAAAAACATTCCCCTCTCCCTGTTTTTTTGCTAAAAAGCTGTTCAATGTTGTGCATATTCTTTCCTTTCTTCCCTTCCTGCATTGTTATGAGTTATAAGGTTATCTTTACATAGTAAAAGATTTAGAAATGTGAATAAAGTATCTTCTAGAAGTTTGAAGTGTTGAAATATAAATTAGCATTATTTCTTAAAAAAAAATATGAACGGTAGTATGGTTTTGGCTTATTTCAGTTTAAATGCTCTTTTTGCTTGCACTTGAATGATTTATATTTTCAGTAAAAAAAAAAAGGGTCTTTTTTAAAAAATTTTATTTAGGTAGCCTGACTTTCTGGAAGAATTTATTTTAATATTCATTCTATTCATTCTAAAAGAAATTTTATTCTTAACATTTGCTGTATGTTTCTCATTCAGGAACCACTTATGAATCTGCAACATAAAGTATGTTTGTGTCATCCTAAAAATTTTTGAATAAAATTAATCCATCTTCCTCATATTAAGCTGATATAATTATTTTTTGTCATAAATTCTTCTGTTAAATTTATGAGTGGAGGGGATTTTAAATTAAACTGTTCTTGGTACCAGCGCTATGAATCTCACCTGGAATACAGTATAGACTAACTTTAGGAGATAACAGCTCCATGAATATTTGCCAGCAGTTCTCCACACTGGGGAGCAGATCAGTCTTACTATTTGTACAAGACAGAAAAACACAACTCCATTTTTTGCAGTCTATGTGCTGGTGTGAGAAGGGATCCTCTGGTTGTTCTACCTAGTTCCATTGGGGCTGTTTTAGAAATAGGTGTCTGTAGAGATGCCTCCACAAACATTGCATTGACCCATGAGGGCTCTTTGGGACCTGCAGTCTTGCTCTATGACCAGACTGTGAATCCAGTCCTCTGTTACACGCTTTAACCTGCTCTGCTCCACCCAAAGAAGGGAGGTGGTTTAAATCCTTACTTCCCCGGCATTTTACATGAAAATGAACGCCTGATGCCATCTGTAGAATAAGTATCATGTGAACACTGCTCTTGTGACTGTTTTACCACCCTGAATCAATTTTTGATCTACGCAAGAAACCTTATAAAAAGAGTTATTTTCCATTGAGTCGGAGAGACCCTCCTGAACAGATTTTAAGGGCAAAACTTCTGAAAGAGTGGTTTTAAATTTACATTTCAGCTTCACTTATAGGTTCATTCAACTGTGAATGATGGGGGGAAACTGCAAATGTAACGGAATGTCTATTAGTGGTAAGGCACAGGTGCTAGGATTATTTGAATGGTGATAAATTTACATTGCAAATGCGATAAATCTGGTGCAGTTCTAATGCTACTGTAATGACTATCAGCTGCATGCATGAGGACAGATAAAAGCTGTTAAATGCATACTCTTAGTGCATGGAAAATGTATTCTCTCAGCAGTTTATGTACTGCTTGATATTCATTTATGAGGGCTTCTCTTCACACAGGAACTTCCATTTCTATAGAAATTTACTTTGCAATGTTTTATTTGTAAATTACACTATTTGGTTATTAAGGCTGAATACATACTCATTGCTTCTTGGTAATGTGAACATGTATGGGAGTTGTGCAGGGTAGTTTTCCATTTCAAGTTACTTTTTGTCAGCTCTTTCTTTTCTGGCAGTTTCCTGCACTGCAGCAAAGTCATTGCTGACAAAGCACCACTCAACAATTCCAGTGAAAATCAGAATCTGAAAGATGGCTGATATCTTTAGTACTAAATTCAACGGTGCATCTTCAGGTAATTGTTTTGGTTTACCTTTCATGTGTGGTGTTTTAGCAATTGAGAGAGAAAGATAAATGATGCCCAATGTACTTCAAAATCTGGCCTGTGTAGTCAGCAGAGATAAGCTAAGGCAGATTTCAAATGTCTCATATAACATGAGGTTTCCTGTACCGCTGACTAAAATGTTGGGTTCTTTAGTACATGCAGGATATTATTTTTTGATATTTGCTATTAAACTACCTGTCCCAACTGTGCACAGAGGCAGCCATCTCTGCCCCACAGAAGCGCATATTCTTAGCATGTATGTGCATGTGTGTGGGCAGTAATGAAGTGAGAAGCTCAGTAAATTTTCTACCTTACTTGCAGCTATGGAAGCATCTCCCCACAGGGGAGCCTGGGCAGAGATGCATCGAAGCTGGAAGGACTGGGCTTTAGTGGGGGTCCCACTAAAGCATCCTCACGTTGCTGGGGAATGGTCCCCTCCTTCTCCTTTGTCCCTTTGTCTTCCGAGCTACATTTGGCCTCTCATGGGGAGCAGCTCACTTGCACACCCCAGGTATTTATCTATCTGAAAGTGTCTTGGACAATGGGAAGCAGGAAGCCTTGGAGGAAGGTCTGCTCTGGGAAGTGGACACTCACCCTATCTGCCTGGTTAAGAGTTTTGAGCCCAGACAGAGTACTGGTTAATGTGTCTTGATCTATCTGCCACATGTGCATTTATTATTACCATCTGTAATCTTGCATCTCTTAATGTTTGCCCCAAAATATCTTATTCCTACATCTGGATACTATTGATCCTTCTAAGTCTTGGACTTACAGAAAGGTGTGGTTGTGCAACCTCTCTGGCTCTGTGTGCCCCTTTCTCCCCCACTTAAGCCATAACCTCCATTGGGGATGTGATGATTGCATCCAACTTACTCTGGACTTTGGGAGATGCATGGCAACATAGCAGCTGAGGGCTGTCTGGAGAGGCAACCTAGATGTCTTGCCAGTATGTCAATATGACTGTAATTCAATCATCTTACTTCATAAATTTTAACCAACATGCAGGCATTTTTTTTTTTAAATTCACAACGATTTTGACTTCAGAGGTTTGCAGCTTCCCTGATTGCTTTTTTTTTTTTTTTCCCCCTGTGGATTTTCCATTTGCTCTTTAACAGTGCACAGAAATAGGATTTAGGCAGTCCGGAAGGCACTCAGGTGGTTGACTGGTCTGGTTTCCTGCTTGTATCAGTGGTAACATCTACGCTGAATGTGTTATATCTGTTTGTGTCTTGTAATGCAGCTTTGTAGCTCAAAGCTGCTGTCCTTAAACCTCCTTCCCACTCCTCTTCAAAATCCAGTTTGTACAAGGACTGTGGGGGAAGATGACAGAAATAACTCCTTTCTTCTGCAGGGTTGGCTTGCTTGGCATCATTAGGAAAATGAGAGGTTATGGCCTTTCCCCTTCAAGGGAAATGAAAGACATGGTACTCCAATGACAGGACTTACAGAGAAACACTGAATGTTATGGCAAATTATTTGCTTGATGGGTGCGTTTTATCACTTCAAAGTAAATGAAATCAGTGGTTTGAAATGCTTATAAAATAATGCATTTCCCTGTGTAGGGAAAATGAAACAGCAAAAGGCAACTACACAGTTACCAAACCTTTTATAGACTGGAAATACTGAAAGTAACAAGTGTTTTGAGTATAGAAGTTATCCCTAATTCTAAATTTCTTTCTTACATTGAAATGGTAATTCAGTGTATTCACCCAGGCCACATTCCTACACGGAGTAAAATAGCACTGAATGGTTATTCTAGTGTTTCTCAATGTTTATTAAGTCTATTAAAAACTGATGTTATTTTTTGATAGCCTTGTTTTAATAAAAACCCATTTGGTTTGGACAAATTAATTTGAGTAAAGTAGACAGTAATATCTTAGTTGACACTATTGCAAGGATTTTACAGGCTGGGTTAATTATACATATGAGCCTATAGCTACTGTGTTTCCCCCCATCTTTATCACGCTTTAAAATAACAGACATTATAGTACTCCAGAGTGATCTTACTATTTTTCATTCTCAGAGAATTCCCATAATATCTTCCACAATATGATCCTCAAATTTCCTTTATAAATATTATATAATTAGGTCTAGAGTCTTTGTGACTCTAGTATTTCCCCGATAGTAAAAACTGTGTTGTATGTGAGAACATTCTATTTGACAAAAACCTGTGCTTTTTATCTGAGAAAAATAAAATGGCACTATACACATAAAAATAAGATATTATGAAGAACAGCATAACAAACTTGTATTGTGTTGTTAATTGAAGCTTTATCATCATTAGAAAAAAATAATTTAAAGGTGATATTTTTTAAAAACAAATAATATGTTAGGAAATACTAAAGAAGAGTAGTGAGAAGACTTCAGTCACTGAATAGTTCCCGTGTGAAAGTAGCCCCTCCCTTGTGAGCTGCTCATGGCAGGCATGAGCTTACAACCTACTTCTGTGCCCAAGTGTAGAAGTACTCTCAGGTTTCCCCTCGTACTGATTTACTTGTGTGTGAACCCACTGAGCCCAATTTTAAACCAAAGAGAGGTCTATACAGTGAACATAGTGATTTAAAGCCATTCTTTCAGTTGTTAAAAATCAGACTCCTGAAGTGCTGCTGAGAAGGGGTGAGTTAAGCTCTTTCCCACTGAGATATCACAGGTTAATACAATGGACCTTTGGTCAGAGCTTGGTGAACACAGAGGATGCTGAGCATTAGTCAGTGCAAAAAAGTTAAAAGAATATTTCTGCTGTAGCTGTAAACCTAGTGCAAATAAAATTTCACAAGAAGTCAGATCAATTTAACTTAATGTTCCTGCATGGATCCAAAAGGAATGAAGGAAATGTATTACAGACATCTAGGAGCAGCATTGCATCAGACTAAAACATTCATATTCTCTACTCCAATGATTATTTAGTTTTTCTTTAAACTTCTGGAATTCTCCCTCTCTGAAAAAAACCCCAATAAAATTATGCACACTTCAATACTTTTTTCTCAGTAAAGCCAAACACATTTCTTGACACTTCTGTTAAAGTTTATTGAAAGAAGTCAAAAATATTGTAATTAGCTGTTCAAAGATTTGCTCTTTACTCAAAAATTGTCTAAGCTTGTTGCATACTTTTTTATCACATATTTACCTCAACTGGGGAGTCCAGATCATATTTCTCTAATTACAAGCATAAAAAATTTTGTCTTACTGTGAATCTTTGTTTAAAATAATATGTAGTAAATCAAGGCAAACAATTACCTTTTTCATAAAAAGTAGAATTAGAAGTGAATATATCACTAAAATAAGTCTAGCAGTGTTTTGAACAGAATGTATGGGGAAGAGTTTATTCTCCAAGATTTATTTTACATATTTTCAGTTGCAGTATGTCTCTTCAATGCCAGTTCATAAGCAATGCCTTGAACAAGGATCAGCGTTCAGGACCCTTAATCTGCCAAAGGTGCACTGAACACAGAGGCATAGATTCCATCTTTCTTATTCTTTGACTAATAAATTCTTGCTAAGCAAGGACATTGCTCTGCCAGGAGGGACAGATAGCTTCTCTCTTCAAGTATAGTCTACTCTGGTAGAGTGGGAATAGTTGGTGAGACAGAGATTTCTAGGACCATCTTCAGTTTTTCCTGTTTGTGGCAAAGACACCACAAAGACCACTCTTGAAATTCTGTGTAGAACAGTGATCTTGTGCTAAAAAAAATAAAAATTTAAAGAACAATTCAAAAGCTGAAATCTCATATCAGCAATCTTCTGGTTTGAATAACTAAGTGGCTTCTCTTTAGAAACAAAAATGCATGAATATCAGCTTTGCATCAGCTTCTCATTTCATATGTTGGTAGCTTTACTTATGTCTGTGAGTAGAGATTTTTTTTTCCTTTTTCAAATGAAAGCTCAGATTCTTAAACCCAAGATGCACTCAAATCAAAATCAAAACTCTCAAATCGCCTCCTGAAGCTGACCAAGTGTGACTCTAATTTTTAAATACGAAAACTTGACAAGAAAGAATTAATGAAAACCTTTATTTGCATATAAATACCATCTGTCACATAAAATTCACAGTACAGTAGTTTAGGTAGGATGTCATTAGTTCTCCAGGAAGCACTGAACAGTAGGGAAAGGGGAGTTGAGAAAATACGTTGTAATGAAAAGTTTTTGGGAGCATGATTTAACTCACCTTGACTGCATTAATATCTGCACCTGTAGTAGATTTGTCCTTATTTATTTACAGTTGAGAATACCAAATTGCATAAAAAGTGATTGATTTCCTTTTAACCTGAAAGCCATCTGGAGTGAAAACTGCTCTTTCTGTTCTGTCTGCATAGCTAGTTCAGTCAAAGTCTGGGATCCCTAGGTATTTTACTGCAGTAAAAGCAAATAAACATTGCAAGAATGACTACATTATTACTATTTCTTGTAAAAGCTTTTTAGCAAAAAAAAAAAGGCTCTGTAGGTAGTTTAAATCTTATAATGGTCTGAAAAAGGGATTAAGAAATGCAAAAATAATAGATGATACAAATATAGAGGATGGAAGTATTTATGGCATTACCATCCATACCAGGAGAACAAATATGAGCTGTTCATCTATGTTACTTAAAAGATAATTTTATATAACATAAACCAAAATAAACATATAGCTCTAGCTGGCATTAGGGATGGCTCAACAAAAACATCTGTACAGTGTTTAGCAATGTGTGTGAAAATGCCATCACATCTGGGGAAGGAGAGTACAGTGGAGAATATAATTCTTGTAGAAGGTGGAATCATGTAAACTAAAATCTGGATGAAATGAAATACTTTGAAATTTTGTTTAGGTCAGAGGAAAGAATGCTTAAGAAAGGAGCAAGAATTAGTAGCTGTTGCAGAAAAGGAGGTCAGGTGAATACTTATATTCACTCACTTTGTGGAGGAAACAAAAAAAAATAATATCTATAAAACTATTTTAAGATAAATCATTTCATTCAATGTATAACTCACCCAAGGAACTTGGTGTTAGAATGTCAATCAGTAGGAAAAAAAGCTTAGTAGAGCTAGAATTGATGAAAGACTTTCACACAGAAAAGAACAACTGGTATTCAAAATACTGGTGAGAAGAGTTGAGAGAATAGAAACAATTTTGCTTTTGGACACCAAGGAACACTATGTAATGTGTTTAAGAAGTCCCCTTATGCACAGTTTATCCCACCCTGCATTCTTGTGGGGTTTACTATAAGCTGGATAGCATGAAAAACATGGAAAACCTGATTGCTGGTGAAGAGGGGCTGCTTCATCTCATATCAACTACAATCTTTTTCTGACAATACAACCTCTAAAATTTTTTCAGGTTTTAGAATATCTGGGGTTCTTAATCTTCTTTTAAGAGTCAGAGTTAGAGGATGATGGAGAAAATTTACTTCGTTCTGTAAAAGTTGTTTCACCGTTTTAGTAGTGGAAAAATAAAGGCAGAAGAAAAAGAAGGGAGTTGGTATTAAAAGGAGAAATAGAAAGTCATCATTTACCAGTCTGTTGCTCATATAGTAGATGAAAAAAAAAAATACGAAACCTATAGCTGAACAAAATCAGAAGTGTCTCTTGAATATCTCTAATTTTAGGTCTAGCTGAGCACAGTATATCAGTGTTACATCTACGCCTTTCTGTAAGTGCAATTATCAATTTACAGTTCTGTTCAGGTATATTCAAAAAATAATAGGCCTGCAAGAGATCAGAAGGTTGTCTTAGACATCTCTTTACCTCACTAAAGTATCAAAACTATCTAAATCATACCTGACACTGGAAGTGTTTGTAAACACTTCCAGTCAGAGATTTTACAATCTTTACTGGTAACCTGGTGCTTCATTCTCTTTACTGTTTAGGGAATTACATCACAAAGTCTAACCTAAATATACTGAAATTCTATTACATTTTAGCTGGCTTTCAATTCCACTTAATTTCAAGAACTTTCTCAAGAACTTGTCTTGGAATGAACACCACAGTTCAGACTGACTCTTAGAAAAGAGAAGACAAAAAAATGCAACCTGAAGCAAGACTTATTCCTTGAAAATGTAAGATTGTGAGTATGAACAGAGCAAAAAGGTATTGTTGTCTTACTCTGAATGCTCTTTTGAGGAATGTCAGGTTTGCCCATCCCACTCCAAAAAATATTAACTCCGTAACAAACATTAATGATTTTGAAATCACTGTGATGATCTATTTAACTGCATATGGATATGACAGAAACCAGCAACCAGTGTGCTCTACAGTCCCCTCAGCACTTTTCTGTGTGTGAAGTACTAGCTGGCTCTATACATCTGCATTACATTCCTCAATGTCCCCTACCTACTTTTCAGACCATATTTTCTGAATAAAGTTCCGTAGAACACTGAAAATTTTAAAAGGCAAGAATACAATAAATTGAAAATTGAGTATCAAGATGAATATCAGAATAAATATTGTTAGAGGTAATAGTAGTTTTTGTATTTAATTCTGTTGAAATCTAGGGGTTTTACACAATATCATCACCACCACAAAATTCAGGAAGTCTGTCCCAGGTCCCACGATCGAACTTATGAATATACAGTAGGTTTTGTTTAGCTGGTAATGTGAAATATAGAAGAGCTACATGACACATGGAATGGGGAGCGAAATGCACAAATGTAGTTACCTAAAAGTTAGTGAATTTTATTAAATAAGGGTGTACTAGTTTGGAAACAAACCAGTGGGAGGTTGCAAGTCAGTTATAATTTAATGCAAAAATTAAAATAAATGCAATAGTACAAGAACACTGACAGAGTCAGGATACAACCTGACACCCAGGGTGTGGGTGTCAGGGTGGTCGTAGCAGTCCAGATGAAGTGGTTCTGTTGAAGTGGTGATCTACAGAAGGGTCTGGTCTTCACCTGAAGCTTTAGCAGTAGCTCTTCTTCTCTGGGAATCCAGTAAGTAAAGGCTGACTGTGCTGTCCCAAGCCTCAGATTATATCCAGGTGGGAATGTTTGGCTCCTCGCCCTGGGTGGAGCATCTCACAATGGGATGATGTAATTCTATGAGTCATGCGGTGGGTTTTTGATTGCCCATTAAACAGAGATAGTCCCCAGAGGGAGTTATCAGGGATGAGCCACGGTAGGAGATAACAAACATTGCCCCCCCTGCTTGTGAAGATGATAATAGAATACATGCTTTTGGTTACATTTTACACTGTAACCTAGGAAAAGGGGCAAGCTTGTTTACAGTTGAGTTGGACAAAATCCCTCGCTCCAGTAACCTGGGTTGCAAATTCATTAGAGAAATGTGAGCATGTCACTATTACTGTGTCATCTGTTACAGAGGGGTGATTTCAGCTGAAGGGGATAATGGGCTTTTGAGAGAATTTTGAAGCAGATAGTCCTCCCTAGAGCACTGGGAATCACCAATTTTTCTATTAATTCTTCTCTATATAAATATTTTTAACATGGGTTTGCTTTCCAGAGTCTTACTTGGTGAGAGGCTCAAACAAAACATGACTTTTTTATAAGATGCTTGCTGAAATGGTGAAAGAAAGTGAATTCTGCTTCTGCTCCACATAGTCATCCTTGCTGACGATTTAATCTGTTACTAGTTTGACTTTGAGTCTGCTACAAAACCGACACAAATTCTAATTTTAATCTGTTAATCATTTTACCTGCCCGCAAGATAGAATTATCATGACAGCAATTGCCTCTTCAGAGATGTACATGCCAAGTCCTTCCAGAATGGGTCCCAGCTGCAGCTAGATCCTAGATGCTACAATTATAAGAGTGGTGGTAGGTATTAAAACAAAACACATTTAGAGTATTTTATGGTGATTGTATTTTCCAGTAATGACAACTTTAAGACAAAAAAAATTTCTATTTTTGGGCATGAGAGAAAGGAGTTCAAATTCAAACAGCATGGAAAGCTATGCACTCCAGATTCCTAAACTGCAGAAAATGTTATTCCTGATGCAGTTTCACTAAAGAGAAAAAGAAACCCAAACATCAGAAAAGCAATCCTTTTTGCTTCCAAGTATTTGCAAGGAAGAATTTGAGTGTGAAGTGATGACAAATCAATTGTGCTTGTATAGCTGGTGCAGTATTCATTGCACAGTCAGTTGTTATGCTCCGAGATCAGCCATTTAGAGTATGCATGTTTGATACTGCCCGCCCCCAATGATACCAGAATCTGTACTGAAAAACAGAAAATGCATTGAGCAGCTGTGTGTTTTCCAGCTGGGGTATGAATCATACTTTCAGGACCCTTGTTTCTACACAGTTTAAAACCAAGCTGTAACAAAGAAAGTCAGAAACCATAATATAAGCCTTTAGCTCCTAGATCTCATGACTTTCAGGTTCTGGGCAGAGTCTTGCATCAACATGAAGATTACCAGCATTTAGCAGTAGATGGGTCATTTATCACTTGCTTCAGTCTCTGCTTTCATATTCATGAATCAGAATGTGCAGTGTTCCTAGCTGAACTTCTGTGCTTCTGTACTTCACAGCAATTAACATCCCTGACATTTTATCTCAAGATAAGATGCTCAGCTCAGAAGACTGGTAGGAAGTGAAATGCAATCTGTCATATTTAAGTCAGCTCTTTAATAATAACCCATTCTAATAAGGACAAAAGTAAGTCCATTTCTTTCCAGTTCCTAACCTCATGTCTTTGTAATTTACATCATAATTGGCATGTTATCAACAATATCACCTGAGTATCTCTGGAATTCACAGACTTTTGGAGAGCTAATTAGCTAGATATAACAACTTCAAGTCAGCTTGGAAGAATGGGATACAGCTGCAATATACATACATTTTTGATGTGCAGTACGTTCTATTTTAGTTAGGATTTATATGTGAGGGATTTGTGGATTGAAAGGGAAGAGGACAGTGTCTGGAGGTCTCCAAGTTTCTCCTGAGCATAGGCTAGCACAGTATTCATGCTTTGTGCCAAAACTTATGCTGTCGGTTGCACGGGCTTGCTATTTTTCACTTGGTGTTTGCATTTGTTCTTTGCTTTCTCAAAGCAAGCAAATAAGATACCTGATGACACCCTATGCATGACATTAAGAATGTCAAACACCAGTTTTTCTGTGCCTTACCTATCAAAATGTTTCCAGGTAGAAGCCCTTTCATGGTGGATCCAGCCAGCAGACAGTTCTTTTGCTAACAATATTTAGTTGCACCTTTAGTTCCAATGAGCATCAACTGCATGGTCAAGGAGGCTACAAAAACCAGCAGCTGTCCCCTATATTGTTGTGGTGAGGACTAAGCACTTACAGCAGTGGACTTCTGAAAAGCACGCTCTGAAGTAGGCAGGGCTGGAAATTCTATCCTGACTGTAACTTAAGCGCTTCCCAGTGACATGAAAAAAGTGATTGTCAGTGGCAAGTTTCCAGATGAGACTAAAAAAAATCTTCAGGTAGCCATCCAGTATTTTTCTATGGTTTGGTTTTATTTCCTTTAAGTTGTTGAAAGAAGTTAGTGACTTCAGCAGATCCTGGGCCTTCCTAAGTTCTACCTTTCACCAGAATGAAGAAAGTTAAAGGCAGTGAAGCTAAAAATTGATGCTTGGTCTTGCAATAGTATCAAAAAAGTATAAAAGGACTTGGGGCAATATGTGTTTTCAATAATTTCATCTATGTATTCATTTTCCGCTTTATGTTGAATCACTGTTCACTTTAAAATCAGCATCATGAAGCTGAGTTGAAGTAAGCAGTGTAAGTGCTGTGTGAATCCTAAACAAAGCCAGTTCAGTGACTCCAGTTTTAGCATTTTTCTCACTTCTTTCATGCTGTCTTCTTGCCATCAACACCAAAGGAAGGCTCAGAAGGAATTTTACATTCTGACAAGCAATCTATTACCCAGCCTGAAAAGTGAATGGGCGTGGGAAACTTATTTTCCCTTTAAGTAAGTGTGAATGTCAGAAATGCTCTTGATATGTGACAAATGGCATTCAGTCAAAGTAGTAGCTGAAATTGCTAAAAGTAGTCATAAATTGGTGAGTAGAGCTGGCTTTATTTCATTTGTGAATATAATGCTAAGCTTTCATTATCTTTAGAAGATGAAAGCTAGCTAGAGGATGGACTGGTGATATCTTCTGTATGAACTGTTTGCATAAATGTCTGTTTCTTTTGGTGATTATTTATTTCACTGAGAGTAAACTACTTCTTTAAATGCTAGGAAAAGAAACACAGAAAAAATAAGGGGAAAAACCAGAAAATATGACAGTGCTGTTTATTGGCTCAAATACATGGATTGACCTAAAAATTCCCTATCAAGCGTCCAAGAAAATCTATGTGCTTTTACCCCCCGTTTCTCAAACACTAGCAACAATGACTATGTGCTAATCCTGTAGCACTTTTCCGTGAAATTTGTTTCCCTCTTTGTGAAAGAGTATAGGTTATAAAATCTATCTGTGTGATAAGGGAGAAATAAAAACATTATTTTTACTTCATTCTTCATGCATATAGTATGGCTAGGGGAGATATTATTTTTTCTAGGCAACATTCCCCTTTCACATTTCTAAGATCTGGTGGTCTAAGGATAATGATCATATTTTTCGTGGTTTTTTTCTTTGTATTAAAAATTAAAGGGAGAATTTAGAAATAATACCTAAGGGCAAAACATAATGTATCCATTATGATGTGTTTCTGAAGTAGAAGAACTATAGTTAGAAAATATGCTTCTGCTAAAAATGTACTTCCTTTTTTTTCCTTAGAATACTAAGTAATTAATAAAGACTGTATTTTTCTTCTTATGTGGAGAATAGGTCCATAGAAGCTTGTTTCAGACTAGTTGGTTAATTCAGGATAGAAGACTTTGAGGATCCAATTCCGATTAAACAAGGTGAAGTGATTTTTATACAATGTTTTCAACCTGAGAGCTATAAGACAGCAACACATATAGCTCTGGGGGTATGAAACCTTCCTCATTCATGTTTATTAGATGCATCTGTCACTTCCTTATAATTTATATGCAGTAAATTTCTATAATAAATACTAAGTATACATACCACATATTTACTATCCTGCTATTATGTCTTTTTGATAATTTAGTAATGTACATGCTTTGCATTTCAAATATTTTCTTATCCTGACTTTGTAGAACTATGAGTGGAACTGTGTCTTAGGATGATTACTAATTGCTTAGGAAAACATTCCTCTTGGTATTCATGAAATCAGAAAGAGACTTTTGGTTTTGCTATGCATGTAAGAAGCTGCATAATGACGTGGTATAAATAAGATAAGAAAAACAAAATAATAAAGTGTAAGGTTTTTTTAAAATCTCTTGGAACTGAGTGGAAAGTTAAACTTTAGTACTAGAGGAATCTATTATAGAGTATTTGCCAGTTATTAGGGTAGCTTATTATACCACAGACTCCCTGCATGGCTTTGTTTGAGATGCCTATTGCAGGAGCTTCCTGGATTTATGCATTGCGTATCCTGTTTACCTATTGGAGAGACTGATGCTGCCTCTGCTCACTTCCCACCAGCTGTAAAGAGATGGATCCTCACATTCGGGCACCTGAAGTCGCCTCCCTGAAACTCCTTCCTGTGTTTCTGCAGAAATACATTTGATAAGCTATGGTTTACTCCTCTTGAGAAATGTCTCAGTATGATAGTCTTTTTGACTCAGCTGAAAGGACTGTTACATTTGCCATTGTCACTGTCAGTGGAACCTTCATACCACAAACATGTCATCAGTGCACATCAGGAGAGGGTGTGGTCAAGCAAACATGTCCTCTGTTTCTCCCATTAGGGTGACTTGCTAACAAAGAAATAGAAATCCAGGGCAGTACTGCCTGGTGTGGCCAAGCAGCAGAAACTGGTGAAATAAAGGAGGAAGTGGTTCCTGCATATGGACATCTGCAGCTTTTTCTGGATGCACAAGGGGGAAGGCTTCTGCTTCTTCCCAAACACGCTTTGACAGTATGGGAATTACTCCCTGACAATGCCAACAGAGTTGATAACACTGTACACCAAATTAGTCTGCTGCTGGAAAATGAGAAAAGGAAGGAAGAAATAGTATCTGTTTGAACACTGCTAAAAACTAGCTAGCTCTTCCCTTTCTTTTTCAACAATTGAAAAATCAGTGCTAATGATGGCAGCAAACTCAGTTTCTGAATGTTTTTCTCTTTTGTTTTCTCTCAGAAATATCTGGTTAAGACTAACAGGTGGAATCTGCTTGCTGTTGTATGAACTCCATCAGTCTTATTAATTCATCATCTTTTTATTTTTGTTTTGTATGCCTCGATAACTCTGGCAGTAATAAGAAATTATTATAGACATCATAGTGTAGGTAATACTGTTATCATCCTGATCTCCAGTGAACCAGCATTCCAGTATCGCATTGGTCTCCTTCTCCTCTGAAATAGCTATTCAAGAAGTTGATACCAATGATGTTCAGGTTAAGCACAGTTATGTATCAGGAGTTCACCCTTTGCTAGAATGAGCAGGAACTTAATTTGAAAACAAATGTAACAGGGGACACAGAGAAGCTGTTAAAAGATGACAGAACAACTGAAATGTGTCTGCAACATGTCTAGGGAAGTGGAACAGAGGAAAAAAATCAATCATAAATATACTGGGTGCAGACACTGATTGCACAAAGGAAGATCTTGGAAAACAAAATATCAGATTGAATTCTCAGATCCGCGCTGCCAGAACGTAGAGAGCTACTGACTGGAGTTGCTATCAGGTTATTTTTCATGACCTTTTTTTGGTACCAAAATGCATGTTACTTGAGTTATTAAAAAGAGGTTTTACAAAGACATTTCCAAGAGCATTTGATTGCAGTACTGAGGCAGCTCTCCTATTGAGCAGACACAGCTGGGGGCTCACTGACAGCAAATAGGGTGAGGGATCATAAATACTGCTCTACAGTACCAAGGGGACAAAAATTTTGCAACATGGTAGATTACGGGGGGGGGGGTAATATTAGATATTAGGAAAAATATCTTCACTGAAAGGCACTCAGACACTGGAAGTAGCTGTCCAGATAAATGGTGGAGTCATCATCCGTGGAAGTGTGCATAAAAACATGTAACTGTGGTACTAGGGGACATGGTTTAGTGGTGAGCACAGTGATGCTGGTTTAGTGGTTGGACTCAATAATCTTAAAGGTATTTCCCAACCTTAATGATTCTATGATTATTTTTGGCCATTCCAATTAACATTTCTGCCATTATTTCTGTTCCTACCATGAAGGAAGTTTGGGTTCAATTCTCCTGTCTCTTAAAGAGTGGGAGCCCGAAAAAAATCATTTTATTTCTGAACAAAAATTATAAAACTGCTTTGTGATTGGCATGCTTACTATATTAGGAATGATTTGTTTTAATGTCAACTTAGCAGCAACTACCACTTAAATATTATATATTTTGAAATTGTCTAATCAAATGAGATTGATGGGGTGTTTGTTGTTTTGTGGTGGTGAAATTTTGTTTGTGTTTTGTTTTTTGGGGTTTTGTTTGTTTGTTTCATTTTTTAAACAAAAAGTTCTCCCCTTTCACCCCCTCTATACAAACAAGGCAAACTTCAGCACATGTGCATATCCACTAAAATTAAAATATCATTAATTACCTTGCTGTGTTGCCTTTAGTGGATACTGATGATCAATTTTGTAAGAATGAAAGCAAACTGAAGATAATCCATAGGCATTAAGATGAATGAGGATTTTTGTCTCATAGTACTTAAATATAGAATTTTGTAATTTTATTGTCAAAATTAATATTTTCTGATTTTTAATGTTGAGATTTTTATGTAAAAATGCATTCAAGTTTGGGTGAAGGTGAATTTTTTTCCTTCAACTAGTGATCAAGTGCACCCTCAGAAAGTTTACTGATGACACCAAGCTGTGTGGTGTGGTTGACACACTGGAGAGATGACATGCCATCCAGAAGGACCTGGACAGGCTTCAAAGGTGGCCCCTTGAGGATTTCATGAAGTTCAACAAGGCCAAGTGAAAGGTCCTGCACCTGGGTCTGGACAATCCCTAGCCCAAATACAGGCTGGGTGGAGAATGTACTGAGAGCAGTCCTGGGGAGAAGGACTTGGGTGTGTTGGATGATGAGAAACTCAACATGACCCAGCAATGAGTGTGCTGGCAGCCCAGAAAGCCAAACATGTCCTGGGCAGCATCAAAAGCAGCATGGCTGTCACTTTGAGAGAGGTGGTTCTTGACTTCTGTGTCCAGTTTTGTCCATTTCCCAAAAATGAGAAGTAGAAGAAAATGTACCTGTTGATGTGAGCCCAGGGAAGGGCCACAGAGATGTTCAGAGGGCTGGATCACCTCTGCTATGAAGGCAGGCTGAGAGAGTTGAGATAAGAAGGCTCTGGGGAGACCTTAGACATGCCTTCCAGTATCAAAAGGGGCCTACAAGAATGCTGCAGAGAGACTTTTTTACAAGGTCATGGAGTGAGAGAATAAGCAGTAATGGTTTTAAACTGAAAGATGGTAGATTTGGACTAGATATTAGGAAGACATTCTTTACTGCGAGGGTGGTGAGACACTGGAACAGGTTTCACAGAGAAGTTGTGAATATCCTATCCGTTTTAAGTGTTTAAAGCCAGGTTGGATGGGGCTTTGAACAACCTCATCTAGTGGAAATTGTCCCTGCCTGTAGTTGAGGGGTTGGAATTAGATAATCTTTAAGGTCTCTTCCAACACAAAGTGTTCTACGATTCTATGATCTGTACAGATTTGTGCTTCTCAAGTTCTTTTACAAAAAAAAAAAAAAACAAACCAAAAAACTATGAAAATTTATTTATAGTTCCAGAGTTTTTGATAGATATTTCTGACTGGTCTGTATGGAGAGCTGTCTGGGACTCGGTGTATATCTCAATAAGAAGCATATCGAAATAATCAAAAAATTGTGTGTTTGCCAGTGGAAGAGCATTAAGACCCTGGAAGTACAGAGAAGCATTGATTAATGTTGCTTACTGGGGGAGAGATGAATGCTGGCAGTTTGAGACAAGCCTTTTGTCTCAACTGTACCTAAGATGTAGCATAATATAGTGTGATATATTCTGGTCCACCAAATCATTCACAATTGAGAGTCATTCTGAAATACTTGTGTTACCTCACAGGCAAATCTGTTGGAAATCTAGTGTACCCTAATGGCAAAGCATGTGTGTTTTTTATGTTATGACCCTTGAAGTGTAGCATGTTCAAACATCTTATTATATCTTAATTTCGGTAGCCCTCAGGACGTCTTGTCCTTTTCCTCTGAATTTCTCATATTTAAATTTCCTTATTTCTCATGTTCAGGGAGGCACCACTGTGCTTTTAGAATAGTTATTTTTATGTAGTTAACCAGACAATAGAAATATGTTTTTGAGGTGACTTTGAAGTCATCAAGACCCATTGCAGGATCAGGAAGGAACTGTTATTGTTTCGAAAACACCGACCAGAAGATCTGCCTGAAAATGCAGCAGAAGAATATGTTTATTTGTCCATTTAGTCTTCTAGAATAATTTTGGAGTGCAGCTGAAACTGTTGTGTCATTTTATCTTTGTCTTTTATAATCATCTGTCATCTTAATTGTTTTCTAAGAAGCCTCAATTTTAAATCTTCAAAATGGATTATTTCCCCTTCAGTGTTCTTCATTTAATATTCTTGTCACAGGTGAGTCTTATTACTGCTCATAGGCATTCCAAATATTGCAATTTTTGATCAGTTATTTCTGCTCCCAAATGGCTTTATTTCTGCCTTTTCTTGTAGCATTTGTCCTGGCAATCAGATACTGAAAATTTCTTCAAAACAGCAGTTTGTGAAATGCTCACTGGAGAATCTCATTAAGTCCACAGTTTGAAGTCCTACATAGTGAATTTGTCTTTATATTTTATTGAATATTCACACTTTAGTAAACAGAGGTTTTGTTTTCGTCTAGCTGGAGTCAGGATTACAAAGGTAATCTGTTCATTGCTATTCTGATCTTAATTTCATTGCCAATTGCATCCATTTAATTATTTTTCTTCCCAAGACACCTGAAGTACCAAATTTCTTTGGATTTTTTTCCTCATTGCTCAGATTTTTTGTGCATCAGTGAACACGAGTGTTCATTGTTTAAGAGGTGGATTTTGGATAAGGACAGGGAGGGTTGATTTTGAGTGTTTTAGTTTGGGGTTTTTCTGTTGATTGTTTTCACATACCTGATCTAAAGCATTTCTGCTGGTACTTGGAATTGCCTTAAATATATAAAAATTTAAGTTCCTAATGTTTTATATAATCACAGTTGTGTTAAAATTTTTTGTCACCTTCCCTAATAGTCCAGGAATTTATTTAAATTTATTTCATAAATTCTATTAGACACTGTGCAAGTCCATGTAGAAATTAATGACATTCATTCATTCATTTTTGTTGAGACAATGAGGTAGGTAATTGATCTTTATATTTCCTATCTGAATCTTGTCTGTTGTAAAATTGTATCTGGTAATTTCTTTAACTGAAGAAGTAGTCTAATATCATATATTTTAATACTATAGTTGATTTGAGATCCATGGTACTTCTCTCTAGATATGGTTAAGACCTCTTCTCTCTGACAGCTCTATTGTCTGGTTATATCTATCTGTCTAGGTACGCATTAATAGATACCTGCCCAAAGCCATACGAAAGTAACATCTACATACCTAAAAGCCTTGGGAAGCCATTAGCAGATAAAAAGCCATTGACTACTGTGAACATATGGCAACTCCTGGCTTCCGCAATAACCTGCATTTAATTCCAAAGTAGCAACTTTCAACGGCCCTAGCACATATGCCAGATCAAGTTCTGCCATCTTCATTGTGTCCAAAATGCTAATGATTTCCATGGAAAGTGGAAAATGGTGGTGAGAGGATCAAGATCCAGTTCAGATTCTAATCTTTGTCTGGGGAAGGATATTTTACCTTATGCAGGATAACCAGACATTGCCCAACTAGCGCATTAAATAACTTGTGGATGTGGAAAGAATAAACCTGTATCAGCTGCTGCTGGGCAGTCCAAAGTACTTGGGGCCTGACTTGATTATCCCTCTGCTATCCTTCTTGTTAAAGATTGGTCCTCTGGGTATTTTCAGCGTCTAAAGGATAACCAGTAATTTTGGTGAAGATATGACAATTCAGAAAAATTTATATTATCCCAGTAGAGACATCAGGTGGTTGACAGACATTAGAATGATGTGACAGAAATTTCTTCTCTCAAAAGTTAATGTATTTCTAGATAGCAAACCACAGTCTGCAAAAGACAAACTTTGTTCTGTCAAATTAAAATGCTATAATTGAAAGGAACCTTTCCAGTATGTTTTTCTGTACTACATCACATGTACTCCATCAAATGCTGCTTTTCTGCAAAGTTGGATGCATTCAGAAGGAGAATTGATTAAGCCTCTCAAGCAAATTACTTTCAGCTGAGTTGCTTATGCGAGAAGAATTCTTGCCCTGACCTCAAAGCATACTCATCTAAAAATGTGAATCCTGTGCAAGACATTAAAAAATCCTGTAGGACAAATGAATCCTGTATTATTTCAAATGTATTCTTCAGCTATGCTTTTAGGAAGCATTTATAGCTCAGTGTCTGCATTATCATTTATATTTCATTAGCACCTACAGGCCTCAAGTGAAGCCAGGCCTGGTAGCGTTTGGGAAATAGAAATACAGTATAATATGCTATTCTAGTCCCAAACATCTGTCACTGTTAAGACGAAAGAAGTAGAAAGGGGAACAGTGGCATGCTGATGTGCGAAGGATGGTTTGCAGCAGATCCCTGCCAGCAGAGTACAGATTCCTTGAACTGCAGCACTGTGCCTTGTTTGCTCGGACGTGGTAATGCTAGTGCATCCTGGTCATAGAAGAAACAGAGTTTGTGTAAAGTTGAACAGAGTTGCCACAAACTACCCCTATTCCCCCATGATTTTAATAATTTTGTACTACTGGGAAATGTTACATAATGATTACAGGTGGATCAACTAAATAATTGTAATCCATAACTAGGTCTCTATTCTGTCATTCAAGATACAGCATAGCGGAAATTTTTTGCAGCTCCTTTCTTGAGTAAAGCTGAACACATTTTTGTATGTATGCTGTATATGTTTAACTACTAAGTATGATAAGATCTTTTAGATATTTTAATTATAAACAGACCTTTCTTCATTAACCTGCTACCCACAAGATCTGAAGTCTACTTGATCTGAAATGATTAAAATCTGGAATGATAACTGGTGCAGAGTATATGTAAAATCCTGGCGATGAGGCAACTTCATTAGGTTCCTCCTGTCTGTGTCACTTGTGTAATTTGAAAAAGATTACTTAAATTTGTCTCATTTTGATTCTCTTGGAGCCATTGCAAAAAAGGAATAAAACCTCTCCTTGTGCTCCAGTATCTCACATTTGTTTTGTGGGTGTTTTGCTTTATGTCATGCATCATGTTTCTAATAAAGTGTTTCCCTAAGCAAGTCAGAGGAAGCATCTTCACCTTGTGTATGACGAGAAAAAAGTGGGTGAAATTGGATGCTGTGAAATTCAAATTCTCCTTGGAACTGTCAGAAGTGCAAGCAGTCCTACTCATGCCAATTAAATAAGTGGGGGAAACCATATGGAAAATGCTATTGATATTAGCTACCTGCTTTCTCAGAATATTTTTGGACTTGTTGAAGTTGTAGCAGAAATTAGGGACAATTATTCCTAAAACATGGCAAGATTAGAAACGTCAAACTAAATAGCAATGTTACTTATGTTAAATAATGATAATTATTTTTGTGTCCTTGCCCCTCCCAATATGATAATCCCTTCTTTACAGGTTTTGTGGCTTTCCTGTCAGTTCTTTCTAGCCTTCCTTTGAAGAAATGATAGTGTTGCACTATTTCAGAATAGAAAACACTATTTCTTAGACACAATCGAAACTATTTGCTGAAAGACATTTTGAAGAAAAAATAAAAAAAATTGAAATGTGCCTGACTTGCACAGCTCATCAGAATTCCTGCTTATCAAAGCTGCTTCTCTGTGGTCTGAAGCAACAGGGAGTTAAAACCACACTGTTGTTTTGAGCCATGCTGCAGATGATGGAGCGGTTTTACTTGCATATCAATTTCAAGTACAGAAGATTTTTTGTTATCACTTAGAAAATTTTAAAAAGTGAATGAAGAAAAAATTACCTTTGTTTCTCATTTAAATGTATAGAATTTGAGTAGTATTGCTCATTAAAAACACAATATGAATAGTTGATGGAATTTTCTAAGTCAGGTGTTGTGCAACATTATTTTAGCCTGCCAAAGTGGTTTTCCTGTAAAAAGTGTAGCCGGGGACTTAGTTTTATTCTAATGTCTGCATAATCTCTTAGCTGTCTTTTCACATGTGAATTTACATTGGGTAGCTGATACTGAGAAACTAGAAAACAATTATTTTTAAATGCCAAAAGCAATGCTTCCTCATATAACCTCATCTATCTGAAATTAAATGTGCTGAGGGAAGGGGGAGAATGTGTGCGAGAAATTTATTTTGTCTTAGTTTCTTTTTTTTTTTAAATTAAATTCTTGCGGTCTCAAATAGTTTGGGTTGGGAGGGACCTTAAAGATAATTTAGTTCCAAGCCCCTTGCCATGGGCAGAGACACCTTCCACTAGACCAGGCTGGTCAGAGCCCCATCCAACCTGGCCTTGGATACTTTCAGGAATGTGGCATCCACAGCTTCTCTGGGCAATCTGTTCCGGTGTCTCACCACCTTCACAATAAAGAATTTATTCCTGATACATAATCTAAACCTTCCCTCCCTCGGTTTAAAGCCATTACCCCTTGTCCTACTACTACATAAAATCATAAGACAAATACTAGGGCGGTGTTGCTGTGCTTCTTAGTATGAGTAACTTGGTTGGTAATTCATTGTTTTAAAGACTTGGAGTACTCTGGAGTGCACTGCAGATCCATGAGTAGATTGCTCAATTTTATATCTAGATCTCCAAGTATGCTGGAGGATATGTAAAATAGCTCTTGGGCAGACCAGAGTCAATTCATTAGTGACATGATGAGCACCATTCGCTGAGTTATAGAGTGAGGCAGAAATGCATCACTTCTTGTCTCTCCAAATGGCGGTACAGGTAGCAATAGCCATATCCCTGACCTGAGTGGAGGTTAGGAAGGTGAATCTTCTATGGTGCATGGCAAGGTATGTGTGCATGCACAGTGATGTGATGTGCCTGAGGGGAGGAGGGAAAGGATCTGCTCTCCCTGTAGCCAGTCAAATATATCCATGGTCTCTGTGTGTACTGAAGGTCTGGATGAAATGCCACCATTTGAAGGAGGGAAATTAGGTGCTATGGCATTTGATGTAACTACTGTTCCAGTCTTAGGGAAAAAAAGCACTTAAATGTGAACCTTGCCCCATTGTAAATGTGATAAGAGTCAAGGGTAAATATTAAAGACAGCATGAGAAATGTTTTGGTTTTATATCAAGATGAAAAGGTCTAAAAGGACAGTGATCAAAAGAAATTACCAAGGTCCTTTTTTGATTATAAGTGCAGTTTTAAACTAGTCAAAATATATATTTTTTTAATTGTAGCAGCATATGATACATCACTGGAAATAAATTTGAGTGTGAAATCTGAATCACAAAATGAGAGTCATGAGAGCTACGTATTTCCCACAAAGGCTTGTATTTCCTGATGGTGAAAGGCTTAAAATTGTTATGTTGTTGTTCTTGTTTTCTTCAAAATCATACTTGGTTTCCAAAATGGCCTGTTCAAACTTCTATGCAGGAATGGGCAGCCTGCATAGAAGTTTGGTCATGATGTGATCTCACAAGCAGTCTGGAGGTGCTACATCCTGCAAGTTGCAGTAGGGCTGCCCAGCCTTTGTGGCTGTGGCTAGTAAAAACCATTACAGATATCATCACTGGGTTTTGCAGGCACGCAGCTGTACAGGAAACCTACCCATGTGCCACTATGAGGTTGATATCAATATCAGCTGTAGCTGTGAACCAACCCACATCTCCTTGCCAGCAAGCTCTTTGGAGTATGCTGACGTGTCTTGTAGCCCTTGGATTGTAGAAAGCAGGGCCAGGAATGATGGCTGTAGCTAGTTTAGGTCTGAAATATTTCCCAATGTTTATTTCAATTTTCTTCTGAGTCAGGTTGTGCCTGAAAGTACATGTGTGAGCTAAGGGGAACATAAACATATGTGGATGGGCCAGTTGAGATAAAACTTCATGAGATACCATTGGAAGGTGCTAATAAAAATGCTATTCTATGACTTTTGAACTACATTATCCCAAAATTTTTGAGCAAGTTCTTTACAACTAAGATGTGTACATCTGTATACTCTTTTTCTATTGCTGTTTTCATTTTTTCTGAATATTTTTCATTTAGAGCTTTTAAAAAAATCCTTGGAGCATAGCGCAAACTATTTTTATTGTACAATATAGCTTCACAGGCTATTTAACACAGTGGGCCATGTTTCACAGCTGGTTGGATCTCAGGAAGTTAACCAAATTCTGCTTTCATTTAGATGAACAATAAAATTTACAAAGATTAAAGTAGGACTTGGAGTTTGTAGATGGTAAATTTGGTTGTCTCAGTACTTACTGATAACTGTATATTCTGACTATATCTACTCTCTGCCTGTAATAAAGGGAGCTAGTCACTCACAATCATCAATAATTAAATTTGGAATTCAGCTTCAGCTTGTACTTATTTGCACAAAGCTACATTTTCATGTAATGTTTGCAGGAAATAAACTTTGAGGAATGAACTTATTTATAAAATACAGATGTGTTGACATACTCTAGTAAAAATACCAGTAGAGATGAAATACTGAATAGTTCTGTAGATCCTTCTCTCTATTTTTTTTGGAGGGTTCAAACTCTCCAGGCTGAGCAGAGGGATCTTCCCATTTTTGATTTATGCGCTGTCTGTTGTATAAACTTGCAAAAGATAGCAAAATTTTCTGTTCAGGAAACACTGCAGTCTTTTTTATTTCTCCTCTCCTATATTTTGGATCCTGATACATTTCAAATGGTAATCATGAATGTACTATTGCAATAGGGTAATCTCTGAACTCCATGTAATTTAACATGGGTTGAACTATGTTTTATGTCACTTTAATAATACTCTGTAGAGCTATACATATAGAACTTCTGGATACCCAAAGCTATGGAAGATTACGTAATGATTTTAGAATTGTCTTACATAATGCATAATAGGGTCAATATTAGGTGTTCAAATAGCTATATAAATATTTTAAGAACAGTAAGAGAGAAACCTTGTTTTATTTCATTGACCAAAACAGACTCCAGCACATTTTGAATGGCAAATCTAGGATTTTTTTTCCACAGTATCTCCAGGTAGTCAGTCCTCTTAGGATTGCTGATTGCACATGGATTGTTGAGGAAGGGTTTTATACAAGTTTGCTTTGCAAATTTGTAAACTGAGTCAAGAATTGAGATTTTGACTTTTTTCCCACATTAAATGAATCTTTCAAAAGACTGTATTTAGTCCAAGAGAAAACATGTGTCCTAGGAAGAAAGAGGATTGCATACATCAGTTAGAAAATAAATTCTATTTATAGAATTTTCTACCTGCATGGTGGCTTCCCTGTGGCTGCTATGTATATAATTGCCTTTTTTTCCTTTTTAGAGGGGCATACCTTTAAATTTTGATCTTCTCACAGTTTCATAGATAATGTTGGCTATTTGGTGGATATCATTGATTTGTGCTTCTTGAGTACAAACTGGTATTGATTCTTAAGTGCAGAAAACAGTAAATATCCTGAGGCAGCTTTTCATTAATCCCATACTTCATTTTACTGAGTGGTAAAAGGCAACATAATTATGGAATGAGTTACTTTAAGGACAAATCTGTACGGAATGATTTCAAGTTCAGTAAGAAGAAAGAAAGAAAGAAAGAAAGAAAGAAAGAAAGAAAGAAAGAAAGAAAGAAAGAAAATAAAAAGAAAGAAAAAGAAAGAAAGAAAGAAAGAAAAGAAAAAGAAAGAAAAAGAAAGAAAGAAAGAGAAAGAAAGAAAGAAAGAAAGAAAGGAAAGGATATTTTTGTTAAATAGGAACAGAAACTCCGGTGTTTGCCTGAAGTTACAAGAATCCAAGTCACGTCAGGAGACATGTTATAGACTGATTTGAAGGAAAGTACACATGGTATATATATAGGAAAGTTTTATATATATAGGAAGCTACTTACCCAGGAAAGAAATTAATAACAACCTTTACATTTCATTTCATTAAAACTTTCATGGTAGTTGGCAGAACTGGGAGATGTAGGCTAAATAAAGATCTCAGCTTTCAGAGTAATGATGTCTTAAAATCTGCCTCTGGTGACATGTAATTTGAGAAAAATATTGATCAAATTTTTTTATCCAATTTTTTTTGTGTACGTACATTTTGCACACTGAAAATAAAGTACATTATTTCAGAGTGCACACAGATATACTGTACTGGTCTGCTTTGATTGAAATACAATCAAATTCTGCTATCAAAGCATCCCCCATTGTTTTCCTAAGGAATACATAAAGTTTACTTAGTACACAAAGAAAAATAATTGCACTTTTACTGGAGATCAACCAGAATATTCTGTATATGTAAGTGCTGTAAAACTGTTTACTAGAATTGCAGGAAGCCCCTTTCTTGTTAAAACTGTGGACAGGGTTTGCATATCTCTTGAGGAATCCAGCCACTTGCATCTTTTTTTAAATGCTAGTTCATTATTTGATTTTTGTAGCTACAACTCAGAGAACACGAAGAAAGAAGAGAACAGTATGACCAACCGAAAGAAAAAGATGAGCTTTCGTATGAAGAAAAGCTAAGTCATACATTTCAATGAGATTTAAAATGCAATGGTTAATTGAAGTTCTTTAATCTATTTTTGTCACTGTATTTGAGAATTAGTTCACTCTTCAGGCTGAAGAATTAATCTTTCTGGATTTATAGCAGAAATAAACCTTTTGGACTGAGTTAACACAGCTGTTATTAATTTTTGAAGGATTAGCTTAGTATAATTTGCATAAGAATTCACACCTGATTGGGGTACTTCATACCTCATTTAGTGTTTTTTAGCCCCCATTGGTCTATTTGGCCCTGTTTGGTTTGGGATAAGATCTTGGACTGGTTAAGTCTCAGCTGAACATATCTCTCTGAGTTACATGCAAGGATATTTGTAGGGATATTCAGTTTTTTTTGGTTAAGAACAAGCAAAACCACAGTGATTAATGGGAATGAAAACAGAGAATAGCATTCCTTTCCTGTGAAATTGGCTGTGTTAGGGGAGACAAGAAAATTCAACTTCTGCCTTCTGGATGGCTGTGTTTTGGGGATAGTACACATGGGACTTTCAAAGTAGTGTGTGTAGCTGTTTGTGTCTGGCAGTTGAGCTGAGTAGAGGAGAAGGTGATGAAGCATCGCGATCTTAATCTAACGTCTGTAACTGGCATCCTCTTTCCAGGAGTGAATATGGAAATTCACAAACTGTTCCTCTACTATGCTCAGCAGTGGTGTACTCTCTTTACCCAATACCTTAACATCTTTTTTTTGTCCACATGGTTTGTTGTTGTTTCTCATTCCTTTTTAAACTTCTGGAGATACAATTATTGTAAATGCAGGCATGAGAAAAAAGGCTGTAGCAGAGAAACAGATAGAAAATATTACAATACCATACCTTTAATACAAAATATGATTGTATCTCATGTGTATAAATGGCAGATGCTTTGTAAGGGACTAGGTCAAGTCTAGCGGTAATGAATTGTTTTCAGCTGGAAAAGATATTAAATGTGTAGAAAAATTGCTAATGAGTGATCAGTCCCCAAAGTTTGTAGTGTCTGAGAGTATGACTCAACACAGGGATTCAATTAATGATATTTCTTAATGAATACAGATTAATTTTATTTCTGACTAACAAATAAAGAAAGGAAGATAAATACATGCTTTAAAAAATGCCACTGACTCATCTAAGTCTGCAGTAAACTCTGGGTTTATAAGCTGGCCAGGACTCATGTTAATACTTAATGTACAAGGTTGGGATTTAAAAACAAAGGAAAACAAAAAAAACCCCATTCTGAAATCTCATCTATGTAATTTATAATTCCTGCCTTTTCTCCTTAACTTTTATGCAACAGCACTGTGGGTATATAATTTACCTTTCCCAATAGTGCTTTTTTACAGGTTTCATGGCAGTGCAATGAAGTCCTGGACCTAAAGTAGCTGTTTTGGATCCCTGAGTTTGTTAATGCAGTGTGATCTTGGGAGCCCCCACAGGAGTACTTTGCTGAAATGCTTTAAATTCCCTTGGAGAAGCCTGGGAGGCTGAGTTGTTGCCTCTATTATAACACCAAGTGGAAGTTAGATGGCAAATGACAAAACTAACAGTGTGTTTATAATGTTTGCAAAATAAATTTAACACAGAAGAGTTTAGTGCTTCATCTGTTCAATCAATCAGTTCTCTGTAAATCCTGGCCTGAATACAGGAGTAATGGAGACCTTTGGGTGAGAATCATGTTGGCTCTAGGACTAGAAAGCTGACATAGTGACCCGTGTGTTCCAATCCACTTGGAGAAACTGATCTCTGCATGGGGCCCCTTTTCGAAGATACTTTGTGTGTGGAGGACCTGCGTGTTTGATGCTGTCACTTGGACAGCGTTGCATAGTCATACCTGATCCTTTGTAAAAAAGAGCTCTTATTTATTCTCCTTTGCTCTATGCCTTTTTATTGTGCAAACAAATTAAGTTGAAGACTTTTTTCAGTAAATGTAATATAAAGATTTGCAGTGAGCCCTGCCATTGGAATGAGCTGATCATGAGTCAAGCCAAGAGCAAATGATGAGTGCCAGAGATGACATTAATCATGAGTTGCAAATAAGGCAATGGTATCTGATCATATGATTTACTTTGTGCTCTAGTCTTTTTAGAGATTAGGGTGCTCTTCTGCTTGATCAATGTTGTAAAAATGCTATGGCCTAAAGGGCTTGCAGAGGAAAGAAGAAGAGAGAGAAAAATACAGAAGTCAGCTGCATGAGTTTGCATTGTAAGTAATGGTATATCTGGGGAAATCTGTCTGCTGACCTTCTGCTCTGGGTCTCTCTGCTAGAGCAGTACTGCCCAACCTATAAGGCACTTGTACCCACCAGGCTGTACAAGCAATAAAAGAGGTGGGAAAATGCCAAGAAAAATTCCAAATTGCTAGAATTGAGTTATGGGCTAAGAAGGTTGTGAAGCACTGTCTAGACCATGGAGGTTATATTTATATTCCAGGTTTGTCTTGACCAGTTCCTGTGAGACAGAAATAATAAATCAGCTGTGCTTTCTAAAAAGCCGAACAGTAAAAAGAATGAAATGAAAACGGCACCACACTGCAGTATTCAGTAACATTTCATATTCTCTCTCTACAGGAAAATACTTTCTCCCTCACAATCACATATCTTTACTTTTTTTTTTTTTTTCCTACACTCATTTCATTAGGCCATGAGGTATCAAGTCAGAAAAAATTAGAAACATTCTAATGAGAAAAAATAGGTGGGAAAATAGACTATTGACATTTTTAATGATCCTGTTCTTGTTTATGTCTTTGACTTAACTACATTTGAATAATAATGGCACATTCTTGGAAGAGTATTTTTAGCTTTTTAATCACTATATCAAAGAGCATTCAGAAAAATAAAAAAGATTGAAATGCACTTTGCAGTCAAAAACCCTTTCAAAGTCCAAAGGGAATAAATATGCCTAAAACATATTAGGAGTCTAAATGCAAATGTAATAGAATTCCAGACTACAGACCTTTGGCTATAAAAGTTACTGTCTAGCTTGTGTTATTGCCACTAGGGATGAGGTAAACCAAGAAAACTGTAACCTCAGTTTAAATTTTAATAAGAAGTGTCTGCATTGTTTTCTTGCTTTATTAATTAGCATTAATTAGTTAACGTGAGTGTGCAGACTTAAAAATCTAAAGTTCTACACATACATTTGATGGCATTCTTATTCCCATTACCCAAAAGAAGCAATCTGAACATGTGAAGACACACTTATATTAACATATTTGCATGCATATAGATATCTCACTTAACTGCAAATATATTGCAAAATAAGACTGTAATTGTTTGTTTAAAAAAAAAGCAAACAAAACCCAAGAAAAATCAAAATTAAAACAAACAAACAAACAAACCGGAAACAACAAAAAAATACCCCCATAAACAAAACACCCTCCACAAAACCCCAACACCACAGGAGCCAGTAACAGACTTCTACAGAGATGGGAATGGTTGATACTCTGGTTATAATAAAATAAACAAACACACCCTAGACCCCAGAGAAGACTAGAGTACATAATAAAAAGGCACAGAAAGGCATAATTAATGTTTATTTTGTACTTGGGAACCATATGTGGCTTTGAAATAAAAATGCCAAACTGAAAAGTTTCCAGCAGGGATTGTAGCTGTTAACTTTCCTGGTTCAAAATGCTACAAAATAAAACTCCTGTCTTTGGGAATTTAACAGTGTTGTCCATGTGACATTAAGGCTTATCTACTTTTATGGCTAGACACATTTATCTTTGAAGATATGTCTGTGAACAGGGAGTATGGAATATAAGAAAATTATTTGCCTTGGATAAATATTGATTTTAAATATAAGCAATATTTTCTGCAAAGGTACTTTTGCATTGTAGAAAGATGATAGTTGATGATTATTCCCAGTGCTGGAAATTGCAGAGAACCATGCTGGAGCTAAACAAGATCATAGACTGTTTATTCCATACACAACCTGCCCCCAAACAACTCCAAAAATACTATAAAAACACATTTAACACCTGAAAGCATTAAAAAACAGTGTCATGAAGACAGATCAACAGCTTCGCTATTCTCCCAGCTACCACATGTAGGAAAATTCCTTAGATAACACCACTTCACATTAAAAGAAAAGGAAAAAAAAAAAAAGAAAAAAAAGGTACCAAAGAAAGAAAGTAAGACAAAAGAAAGAAAGAAAGCAAAAAACAATGCCTTTACTTAGTGCATACAAAACACAGTTTTGGTTTTTTCAAAGACTATAAAAGTCAGGAAATGTTGTCTTGGAACTCAGTGTTTAAACATGATGCTCTTTTCTGAAAATGATTATTGGTCACATGCATTAGATGATATTGATTCAGCATTTTCCATGATGGGTATCTTTAAGATGAAGAATTACCAGTAATAAATAGTGGATCTTCAGTAGAAGATAATCCAGTTGCAATGCAAACTTCCAGATGAATCATCATTCATGCAACAATCTATTGAACTCTTGGGATTCACAAATATCTCCATGAATGCCTACCAGTCACCTGAATGCTCATAAATAGTGAATAATGTGGGCCCTAAAAAGCAAGGTAAATGAGCTGCTCTTCAATTTTTTTTTCTCATTCTTTAAAGACCAGATTCTGAAGAGAGCAAAATAACAAACCAAATAATATGTATTTTCAACATCTTGAATTAGAGTTAAGGAAAGAGTTAAGGGAAAACAACCTGAAGAGCTGTACATTCGTGTAACTGGTAATTACAAAAAATTGCTTAGTTAGATATTACACCCAGTTTTAAACACCAGTTTTAAACAGCAAAATTTCATTTGCTGCTGCTAACAGGTAGGGCAAAAGGAGATGTCATGTTATCTCTCAAGGGATTTCATTTGAAGAACAGTACTATTTTTAAAGTTAGAAATCTAGAGAAGAGAAAAATAGAGGACCACATTTGGGAGGTAAAGGCTGAACTCTCTGAAAATATAATGAAAAGGGGAAAATGTGACAATGCAGTTATTTGGTTTAGAAAGTCTGAGTAGATACATGTGAGCGAATACTGCTAAAGTATTTGTAGCTATAAATGTTTATTTTGCTGTAGCACTTAGAAAAATGAAATGAGGCAATGGTAGAGACGGCATATCATACAATAGAATATTATTCATAAGCATATCCAGATACATGAAAGGTATTACAGATTGGATAGTATAGACAGTAATTGTGGCTCAGGGGAACACGGGAACTGCTAAAGCAGAACTCAGTAGTCTGTCTTGTCTGCTATCTTGCCTTTGACTATATGACCACATTTGTATGACCTACCACAGTGAGAGCTATATGTCCATACAAATCTATTTCTCTAGGAAAAAATATGAGCTAAATGAAAAAGTCAGTAGGTCCTTATAGCCTGAATTAGAGCTCAAGGCAATCTAACATGTTAAAAGACTGAATGTAAATAAGTAGTTTACCAACAGTGAAAGGTGTAAAAAGAATCTGAGTACAGACTCTATGGAGTATGAGGAAAAAATATAATAATGTTTTTCTCTTTTAAATTGATTAAGATTGGGAAGATGTTTATTGTTTTGCTGAGATGAAGGCAAAGGCAGTCCACCTCTGAATGTAGCAGAGTACTTCAGTTCCTTTGTGCTGATTCTCTATCACCTTTCAGAGAAAGACATTCTGCAGTGATCATTTCATCTCAGTACCCAGTTCTCATGGGATTTGTCCTTTTGTCCTTTTTTTTTTAGCCCCTTAAAATACTAGCTCTGTTGCAGCCAATTTATCCTAGTAGTTTGAGTATTTTATTGACTTCTACGGGCAGCCAAACACGTATGGTGTATCAATAACTACAGATTTCTCTTATTAAAAAATTATCTCTGTTGAATATTTAAGGAATTTGTAAATAGTAGACAAAGGAGAATTTTGTAAAGGTGGAAGACAGATGAAACTTCTTTCTCTACTTTTCTCTCACAGAACGGCTCATCTCAGCTGTAAATCAGAATACAGAAATCTTAAATCTTGCCTGAGGTAGGTGTAGTTCTGTTAATGAAATCAGATTCAGCAAGCTTGAATTGAGCCAGTTTTGTGAGGACTCTTTATGCCTAAAACAAAGGTCAGTGTTAAACTTGCCGTGAAGAATACATAAAATCACTGAGAACTAGCAGGTTCTCATTGGGCATCCTTGTTTCTGAACTTCCAATTCAAGATATATCTACTCAGTGGCTGTCAGTAAAATCAATCTAGGTCAACCTCTTCAGCCACCAGATGATGATAGTTTGAAAATCTGTCGGTTGCCTTTTGCTTCCAGCATCTGGTTTTGAGGGAGAAGATGTTCCAAACATTTTGGCCAAGAGTGCTGCTTAGTGCCCTTCTAAAAAATGCCTTCCAGAAAATTAAGTTAATATATTGGAGACTAACACCTTTCTCAGTAAGCAAAAAAAGTAGTATAAGGTAGATTGGATAGCTGATACCAATGTCCTTGTATTGCAGATAATAGCAGAGTATAATTACATTCATTAACAAGCTAAACTTCATTATGAAACAATTGGGTTAGTTGGGATTTTTTTTTATTTTGCTGATGCTCTTGGGCAGCTCTTCCTAAGACTTCAAGGATTTTTAGAAATCCTTCTCTAATATCCAGCTTTATTTCCTTAATGGGTCGTTTATACCCATTTGTCCTTTATGTTTAAGAGCATGTTGAGTTTTTTTTCTCAGGCTCCCAGATCTGTTTATAGATAATGCACTGATTGTTTCCTAGTATTATTTTACTAATTAACAGAGAGACAAGTAGTCCTTCTGGATACTTATGATATAAAATTGCGTTTTATTGCAATATCTGCATGATACTAAATGTTGAAGAGGGATTTGCTGCAGCTTGCATGTGCACATAAAGTTCTCTGATTTGTTTAATAATCAAGTCTGTGTATCCCAAAACTTTGGCTGATGTTCCAACCCAGAGGTACCCACAGTACTGTGTGCAATTGTGAGAGACCATCTCTTCATTGCACCTTACTCACTGGATGGTTAGTCAAAAAGGAAATGACAGGTCTTTTTTACCTGAAATGAGCTAATTTGTTTGTAGGCACTGCACAACATGCACAAGGAACATGAACAGTTAAAACAAAATTTCCTTTGTTGTTTCTCCTCCTTTCCAGCCTAGCGTGCTCTCTTCTGTTTCTTAAAAAAGTGCCTGTAAATATATAATTTCTTAATGTTGCTGTCATTTGAAGATTTATTTGTGACATTGTTGCAAAGTGGGATAGGTTTTTGGCTTTTTTGTTTGATAGGCTGTTTTCAAACATTCTTTATAGAACATGTATTGTAAAAACATTGTCACTACCATTTTACTGGTAAGATAGAATAACAACTTATTGTGAAATCAAAATATCTTTTACTTCTAGAAGGGTTTTAACACATCCCACAGTCTAAACCTCAGAGACGAATTTGTAGTGTCTGATTTTTTTTGTACATATATATGGATTTTGGACTTGCTCACTTACAGATCAAGAGTGGCTATGGTGGTTCAGATGAGAAGTTTGTGTAGCTCAGAAAATACTCTGCAGCAGCATCTCAAGTAGAGATGAAGGCATATGTGCAAGGACAGCTAAGGTGACACTTCACCTGATCACACTCTAAACATTTGTATTTGCAGAAAAATTGGCATGGACCTGTTTTCCATGTGTTAAGACATAATGGACTTTTCTATAAGGATTTAAAGGCACACCCATATATGTAAGAGTCTATATTTAAAATACTTTTAATAGTCTAGTGCCTTGCCTCCCTTTTGCTTTATCTGACAGTAGTAGTAGTGTAGGGGAAGGATGAGGGGCAAGAAAATGGGTAAAATTAGTGAGAAATTATGTGTGGCCCGTGGAGTATTGACTGGTGATCTGCAGAGAACTGGCTGGTTGATTGTGAGAAGTCATGTGTGGAAAATGCTACTTGCAAAGTTCCTGAAAGAAGATGGAAGCATATGGAGCTGCAGATCCACTGGCTTGGCTGAACAGGTTAGCCCCATGTTCTTGCCCTCTGAGCCAGACCTTTCACAGAAACTATTATGCCCATTTGATTTTAACAATTGTTCAGTGCTGGTTTCTGTCCAGCTGGGAGTGAGAATAGTTTGACAAATCTTTTAGTCCATACCATCTGATCTCTGCAGTTCTACTTGATGGCAGCTTCTCTGCTCCATCCTCCTCCTTTGTCTTTGTTTTATTTTAGCTTATTTTTCTGGGACAGTAAGAAACTATGAAGTGCAAACAAAGTGTCCTGATAGACTAGGTTGCTTGATTGCCTGCTGAAGATCCTAACTGCATTCTTTAAGATGGCTTCTGAATTGTACAACCATACAATTTACCTGGTCTCTCTTAATATTATGATCTCAACACCTGTTCTGTTTTGATTCCCCTCTGCAGGCTGCAGGAGAACTGAGAATAGTGATATTCGAGACATTTAAGCCTTTTAACTATCCCTCATTTGTGGTTTTTTATATGTTTAAAAACCATAAATTAAAAAAAAAACCAAAAAACAAAACAAAACAGCTGAGGTAGATTTTAACAGGGGAAAAGAACATAACAAAACAGTTAAGAAAGTAGGTAGGGATCCACATCTAAATAAAAAGGTGAGTTAATAGACTAGTCCCACTTTATGAAGGAAGACTATTGGCATGCATTAAAGATATCTGGTGGTGGATTTGATCTTTCTGTTAAGTGTGTGTACTAGTTTGAAAACAAACCAGTGGGAGACACCAAGTCAGAATAAGAATTTAACAGGGAAATAAAAGGAGGGGGGAAGGAAAAAAATAAAAGCGGATAACACTGGGTTAAACTGACAGAGTTAGGATATAACCTGGCACCCTGTTAGTCAGGGTGGTGGTAGCAGTCTGGTAGAATGGTGGCTGCCGTCCTCCTGAAGTGGCGATCCTGTAGAAAAAGGGTCTGCTCCTCCTCAGAAGGTCCAGTGGTGGCTATGTAGCTCCTGTCCTCTGGAAATCCAGTGGAAAGCATTGTCTCTGGTGTTCAGTCTCAGATTATATCCACGATGGGATGCTTGGTTCCTCCCTCTGGGTGGAGCATCTCACAATGGGGTAATGAGTCATGAGGCCAAGTGTTGATTAGGCTCATTAACAGAAGATAGTCCAGAGGGAGTGTTGCAGTGGGGATCCTGCAACACGCATATATCAAACCAGGAGTCCCGTGGAAAGGAAATATATATGGACAGACAGATTCTTGATAGCTGTTTCAGAGATGTTTATTTCTCCAGCCGCATGGCCGGAGCTCTGCCCAGGAACTGTTCCAGTCACGGGACCAAGGGTCCTTCTCCCCGCGCAGGGAACACAAACCAACCAATGGGAACGAGGCTGAGCAGGGGCAGGGAAGCCCCGTGTCTGTGCCCTCAGGGCCCCTCTCCCAGGGCTACACGGCAGGGGAGGGACCCCAACACCTCACCCGTTTTATTTTAATAAAAGGAGAATGAAAACAACTGGATAAACATAACAAGAACAGTTTCAAAACAAAACAAGCCACCCTCCTGAGTCTTTAAATGTCCAAACAGATTCTGTGGAACATCTTAGGGCTGACAGAAGGGAGACAGAATTCTCTGAGCATGCTTTGTGGGGAAACTGAGGCAGGAGAGGGTTTAACTTCTTCCCTCCCCCTTTTCATCCCCCACTCGGCATTGGAAAGGGATTTTTGGGGAAACAATTGGCAAAAGCATGGTTTTGTGAGGGAAACCATGGGTGAAAAAACGGATTGGGAATACACTGGGGGTAATAGGACATAGGGTAAAAGGGAAAGGTGGGATTAGGAAAGGGACACTGTAGGGGGGGCTTACAATGGAGATACTGTCCAACATGACTACGATTTTTTGCATATATACTGCCTTTTACAGGAACACCATCAGGCCCAGTGACCTGCGATGCTTGTAACCCTTTTCTCCCTAGTACAATATTAAATTCCACCACCTCTCCATCTCCCAAGCTTGGGATGCATTTTTCAGGGTTATTCTTTTTAATAGCAGTTCTATGCACGAATATGTCTTGCTGGTTGTCACACCTTGTTATAAAACCATAATTTTGCTTAACATTATACCATTTTACTATCCCTAAGGTCTTAGTTACTATGATCTTTTCGTTTTTTCGAGTGGCTGCTGTTTTCTGTCTCGCTGCGTCTTTGCTCTCTCCTTCGGTCGCTCCCGTGTTGGAATTGTTGGGGCTGCTGGTGCCTGCGCGCTCTTCCCGGGGTCGCGTTCGGGGCTGCGCGGGCCGGGCCGGGCCACGCCGCTCAGTTCTCCGTGCGTCGCCTCCTCTGGTCGCAGCTTCGCTGCCGCTGCCGGGCGCTGCACCCACGTCTCGGCCGGGCCCCCGAGCGAGGACTCCCCCGCGCCCCGCTCCAGCGCGCGTCTCGGCTGGGCGCGGCTCCGTTCCACCGCCATCGCCGCCAGCCGCCGCCCGCGCGCCGCCCCTCTCGGCCGGGCGTTCACGGGGCTCGCTCCACCACGCACTGCACAGGACCGGGCGGGCACTGCCGGGTCCCGCCGCGCCTCGCTCCGCCACCGACACTGCGGCTCGCGTGGCTCCGCCCGCGCGCGGGAGCTGCCTCGCTGCTGCTCTCAGAGCGCTCGGTGCACGTGGCCTGGGCCGCACGGTCCCTGCGCCACGCTTCCCTTCACCAGGACACAGCTGACATTGCTCAACAGTCTCGGTAACTAAATAATATTCACGAAAATATTCTTCCATCGGCATATATTTTGACTCCAGTATTAACTGTGTCCAAACGGTTTTCCAAAAGCCCTTGGTAAGAATTAAATCCCAAGAAACATAGAAAAAGTTCTTAAACAACCATGCCAGGAAGTGTTTCAGTTCTTTTTGAGCTTGAATCAAGCTAAAATTTACAAATCGTTGTTCAAGAATCATTTTAAGTTTAAGATAAATGTCCATATGCGGCTCTGAGAGCCAAGAGTCTTCCCACGGTTCCTCCATAGTTTAGATACGGAATAGCAAAGCAAAACCAAGAAGAGGAATCCAAAGTTTCCAGGGTTTACTCACACAAATCAGTCGCTTAGGGATCGGGGATCGTTCTGCTCACAAATCTCCACCATTTGTTGCAGTGGGGATCCTGCAACACGCATATATCAAACCAGGAGTCCCGTGGAAAGGAAATATATATGGACAGACAGATTCTTGATAGCTGTTTCAGAGAGATGTTTATTTCTCCAGCCGCATGGCCGGAGCTCTGCCCAGGAACTGTTCCAGTCACGGGACCAGGGGTCCTTCTGCCCGCGCAGGGAACACAAACCAACCAATGGGAACGAGGCTGAGCAGGGACAGGGAAGCCCCGTGTCTGTGCCCTCAGGGCCCCTCTCCCAGGGCTACACGGCAGAGGAGGGACCCCAACAAGGGAGTTATCTCTGAGTCAGGCGGTAGGACAATGATGGGCCATTAACAGCAAGATAGTCTGGGGGGAGGAGGCAAGGAAACACTGCCCCACCTGATTTCAACGGCTCATGAGGATGGTAATAGAATACACTGCAACCCAGGACATTATCCACCCCTTATTCTATTACCATCTACATTATCCCAAATCAATACCTTCTTTAAACTCTACACACACATACATATATATATACAATAAAACCCTACACACAGTTCTCACCTAAGATTAGGTCTCCTTGTGGTACACAACGGGTTTCCCCATCTTTCTGCATTACCCACCAAGTGCAACCAGGTCCTTGAGCAAAGACAATCCCACGGATGGGTTTGTCTTTGCCTGAGGTGGGATTAATCCAAACAGTCTTTCCTAAAATACCTCTCAGGTGTGCCACAGGGACTCTATCTCCATCCACTGTGTGCAAGGCTTCAGACTCAGCGGGACCAGCTCGATTGATGGACCCTCAGGTATTGACCATCCAGGTGGCCTTTGCTAAGTTCACTTCCCAATTTTTTAAGGTCCCCCCACCAAGTGCCTTTAGGGTGGTTTTAAGTAGTCCATTGCAGCGTTCAACTTTTCCGGCAGCTGGTGCATGATAAGGAATATGATATATCCATTCAATACCGTGTTCTCTGGCCCAGGTGTTGATGAGGCTGTTCTTAAAATGAGTCCTCTTGTCCGACTCGATCCTATCAGGGGTGCCATGTCTCCACAGGACTTGCTTTTCCAGGCCCAGAATGGTGTTCCAGGCTGTAGCATGAGGCACAGGGTAGGTCTCCAGCCATCCAGTGGTTGCTTCAACCATGGTCAACACGTAGTGCTTGCCTTGGCGGGTTTGGGGTAGGGTGATGTAATCAACTTGCCAGGCTTCACCATACCTGTACTTTGACCATCGTCCACCATACCACAGAGGCTTCACCCGCTTGGCCTGTTTGATTGCAGCACAGGTCTCACAACTGTGGATGACCTGTGAGATGCTGTCCATGGTAAGGTCCACCCTTCGGTCACGGGCCCATCGGTATGTTGCATCTCTCCCCTGATGACCAGAGGCATCATGGGCCCAACGAGCTAGGAATAATTCTCCCTTGTGCTGCCAGTCCAGATCCACCTGTGATACTTTCACCTTGGCAGCTCGGTCCACCTGCTCGTTGTTGCGATGTTCTTCATTAGCCCGACTCTTGGGTACGTGCGCATCCACGTGTCGAACCTTCACGGTCAGCTTCTCTACTCGGGCGGCGATGTCCTGCCAAATCTCAGCGGCCCAGATGGGTTTCCCTCTGCGCTGCCAGTTGGCTTTTCTCCAGCGATCCAGCCATCCCCACAGAGCATTAGCTACCATCTACGAGTCGGTGTAGAGATAGAGACTTGGCCACTTCTCTCATTCAGCAATATCCAAAGCCAGATGGATGGCTTTAAGCTCTGCAACCTGACTTGATCCATCTTGTCCCTCGGTAGCTTGTGCGACTCGTCATGTGGGGCTCCATACTGCAGCTGTCCACTTCCGGTTAGCGCCTACAATTCAGCAGGAACAGTCAGTGAAGAGGGCATAACGTCTTTTATATGGTGGGGCTTCCTCAGCATGAGTCACTTGCTCTTCCTCTTCTTCAGAAGATAATCCAAAAGTCTCACCTTCAGGCCAGTTTGTTATAATTTCTAGAATCCCAGGGCGATTCGGGTTTCCAATACGGGCACGCTGTGTGATGAGAGCAATCCATTTGCTCCATGTGGTGTCGGTGGCGTGATGCGTGGAAGGAACCTTTCCCTTGAACATCCAACCCAGCACCGGTAGTCAGGGTGCCAGAAGCAACTGTGCTTCAGTGCCGATTACCTCTGAGGCAGCTTGGACTCCTTCATAGGCGGCCAAGATTTCCTTCTCTGTGGGAGTGTAGTTGGCTTCAGATCCTCTGTAGCTCCGGCTCCAGAATCCCAGTGGTCGGCCACGAGTCTCACCAGGCACCTTCTGCCAGAGGCTCCAGGACAGACCATTGTTCCTGGCTGCAGAGTAGAGCACATTCTTCACCTCTGGTCCTGTCCTGACTGGGCCAAGGGCTACCACATGAGCGATTTCCTGTTTGATCTGGGCGAAGGCTTGCTGCTGTGCAGGGCCCCAGTGGAAATCATTCTTCTTGCGGGTAACCAGGTAAAGAGGACTCACAATCTGGCTGTACTTTGCATTCTCCAAAAACCTATGGCACCTAGGAAAGCTTGTGTTTCCTTCTTACTGGTTGGTGGAGACATCGCAGTGATCTTGTTGATGACCGCAGTGGGAATCTGGCATCGTCCATCTTGCCACTTTACTCCCAGGAACTGGATCTCTCGGGCAGGTCCCTTGACTTTTCTCCTTTTGATGGCAAAGCCAGCTTCCAGGAGAATCTGGATGATTTGCTCTCCTTTCTCAAATACTTCCTTTGCTGTGTTTCCCCACATGATGATGTCGTTGATGTATTGCAGATGTTCTGGGGCCTCACCCTTTTCCAGTGCAGTCTGGATCAGTCCATGGCAAATGGTGGGACTGTGCTTCCACCCCTGGGGCAGTCGGTTCCAGGTGTATTGCACACCCCTCCAGGTGAAAGCAAACTGGTGCCTGCATTCTGCTGCCAAAGGAATGGAGAAGAAGGCATTGGCAATGTCAATAGTGGAGTACCACCTCGCTGCTTTGGACTCTAGCTCGTACTGAAGTTCCAACATGTCCGGCACAGCGGCGCTCAATGGTGGCACGACCTCATTCAGGCCACAGTAATCCAGCGTCAGTCTCCATTCTCCGTTGGACTTATGCACTGGCCATATAGGGCTGTTGAAAGGTGAATGGGCCTTGCTGACCACCCCTTGGCTCTTCAGTTTACGAATCATCTCATGGACGGGAACCACAGAGTCTCTGTCGGTGCGGTATTGCCGGCGGTGCACTGTTGCTGCGGCGATTGGCACCTGTTGTTCTTCAACTCTTAGCAGTCCCACGGCAGAGGGGTCATCTGAGAGGCCAGGCAATGTACTCAGTTGTCTGATATCTTCTGTCTCCACAGCAGCTATCCCAAAAGCCCAACGATGTCCTTTTGGGTCCTTGAAATATCCATTTCTGAGATAGTCTATGCCGAGAATGCTCGGGGCCTCTGGGCCAGTGACGATGGCGTGTTTCTGCCACTCATTCCCAGTTAAACTCACTTCAGCTTCCAGTACAGTCAGCTGCTGGGATCCTCCTGTCACCCCAGAAATAGAAATTGGTTCTGCTCCCACATACCTTGATGGCATCAGAGTACATTGAGTGCCGGAGTCAACCAAAGCCATGTATTTTTGTGGGTCAGATGTGCCAGGCCATCAGATCCACACAGTCCAAAACACCCAATTATCCCTGGCTAGAGGCAGGGCCCCTCTATTCCTGATCATGTTGCATGTTGCTCCCTTCCGGTGAATATGCTCCTGAGGTCCCTTCAAGAGGATCGGTCATGTTATCATTCCTATACTGTCTGGAGTTCTGTGTGCGAGAGACCGGAGCAGCGTTGACTCTAGATGCGCTTCTTGTGGTAGTTGCCCCTCTTTTTAGTTCACGTACCCGGGCTGCTAAGGAGGAGGTGGGTTTTCCATGCCACTTACTCATGTCTTCTCCATGTTCCTGAAGGAAAAACCAGAGATTACCTCGTGGGGTGTATCCTGTCTCCCTGGTTGGGGGACGCCAGCTCCTAATGGCAGAGACTATTGTTGGTTCTGGCAGGATGTGGTAAATCTCTTCCTTAAGTTCCTTTTTCAGTTTCTGATGGCCTTCTTCAATCAAGCTCCGGACTTGCTCAGCCAGCCTTGTTTCCACAGATGAGACATGGGTGCGAAACAGGGCTGTGACGGTATCCTCGTAAATCCTCAGTTTGTTCACCAAGACGCCCACCCTGTCCTCGCCTTCCCTCCATTGCAGCGTTGCCAGGTAACAGGAGTATATCTCTGGTCCAAGACGTGCGAACCTCAACCACATCTGTGACGTGCACTGAACACCATCTGGGCTCTTAGGAAATCTCTCATCTTCTGAGAAAATGATCTCCAGCACAGCCAATTCCCTCAGGCACCGGATACCTTGTTCCATTGTGCTCCATTTTCCTTGGTGCACCTGGAGGTCTTCTTTACAAAGGTACCTGTCCCTTACACTTGTAAGCAGTCGCCGCCAGAGGCTGAGAGCTTCTTGGGTCCTCCCGATCCCCTGGTCAATGACCACATCCGGGGACAGAGATCCCAGCTGCCTGGCCTCACTTCCGTCCAGAATGGTGTCATTGGCTGCAGCGTCCCAGACGCGGAGCAGCCAGGTCAGGATAGACTCGTTTGTCTGGCGGGTGAATTCCCTCCGCAGGTCTCGCGCTCACCCAGGGATAGCGACCGAGTGATGATCTCTGGCTCTGCCTCTTCTGCTGGGTGCGAAGGTCCTGCTGCATCCTCGTCAGTCACTATGCGGACTGATTTGCTTTTTGATTTCTTCTTCTGAATGGGGGCAACTGCAATCGGTTTAGGCTGTTCTGGTTCAGTAACAGTTTGTGTGGAGATGCTTACAGCTCCTTTGGTTTTTTCCTCCTCTGTGTCAGTCTGCGTGGACATGGACGCTGTGGTCTTGCGTCTGGGTTCTTTCTCCTCTGTGACAGTCTGAGTAGAGATGGATGCTGTCACTATGCTTTTGGTTCCTTTCTTCTTTGCGACGATCTGTGTAGACGACGTGCTTGTTGCTCGGCTCTTTTTTTTCCTCTCATCCTGAGGATGCTCTGCCATAGCTCTGATCCTAAGCATGGTGTACCCAGTGCAGGTCATAGAGAAAAAAGAGAAAAGAACTGACAAGAAGATTATGCCATCCTTAACATCCACAGGGAACTCAATATTTTCAAAAACTGCTGTGTCCAGTCTGAAAGCCTGGAAAAAAGCATTCTTTAATCCTCCCCCCAGGGGCTGGGTATGATTGTTGAGGCCCCAGACGTAGCAGCCTAAAGTAGGACAAGCTGACAAAGTTGAGTATATATTCCAAATTATGTTCATTGTCTTGGAGGTTATCATGCAGCAGGCATAATAGACTAATAAAGCAAATTTTATACCATACCCTGGTCTACACAGGAGCATTACAATCTGCAGACAGTTCCCCATGTGCGGAAAAATATAGAGAGCTAAGTACAAGACCTATGTAAGCATGTTGAACATCATAGTGAGTAGGTGGCTTCTACAATACAAAATTGTAATTCTGACTTTTCTCAGCAGCCAGCCTCACGTTGGGCGCCAAATTATGAAAACAAACCAGTGGGAGGCACCAAGCCAGAATAACAATTTAACAGGGAAATAAAAGGAGGGGAGAAGGAAAAAAATAAAAGCGGATAACACTGGGTTAAACTGACAGAGTTAGGATATAACCTGGCACCCTGTTAGTCTGGTAGAATGGTGGCTGCCGTCCTCCTGAAGTGGCGATCCTGTAGAAAAAGGGTCTGCTCCTCCTCAGAAGGTCCAATGGTGGCTATGTAGCTCCTGTCCTCTGGAAATCCAGTGGAAAGCATTGTCTCTGGTGTTCAGTCTCAGATTATATCCACGATGGGATGCTTGGTTCCTCCCTCTGGGTGGAGCATCTCACAATGGGGTAACGAGTCATGAGGCCAAGTGTTGATTAGGCTCATTAACAGAAGATAGTCCAGAGGGAGTTATCTCTGAGTCATGCGGCAGGACAATGATGGGCCATTAACAGCAAGATAGTCTGGGGGGAGGAGGCAAGGAAACACTGCCCCACCTGATTTCAACGGCTCATGAGGATGGTAATAGAATACACTGCAACCCAGGACAGTATGATATTTTTTGCCAAGGAAAGAGATCAAAATGTACATAAAAATTGAATCTTTGTCAAACTCCTTAAAAAGACAGATTTCTGAAAAAAGATGGCTGTAATGGGTAAGGTTCTATGTAACCCCTTGTTGCAGAAAAACTTGTTTAGTGTGGTATACATATATAAAATAAAAGATGGTCCAGTATGCATACCAGGGGTAGGTTCACACCTCTCAAAGGGAGCCTGACTAACAGCATCCTCTTTTATTGTGGAATTTTGCATAGGATGCTATGAAAATAATGCTGGATTGGAGATGCATAAATTTTTACCAACCAAGCCACAGAACACTGGAAATGTGGAACTTGCTGTGGAAACCTTTCCTGGCTGGCATTGTTGTTGACTGGAGGAAGAGTAGTATACACAACACAGGGACAAAAGTCTTGCTCTGATGACTTTATGTAGCACAGTAAGCCTTCCAAAAAATTTGAGAATAAGTATTTACAAAAAGCATTTGGTAGAAGCAATAAACCAAAATGGACTCAGAATTGTGTCAGAATTAACACTCTTGAAAACACCTGGTCAAGAATGAACGATGTTCCAGGAAGGATCTTTCAGATGGTCAGAAAATGGCTAACTTGGTTTGGTTTTGTTCTCTTTTATTTTTGTGGGGTTCTTTGTTTGTTTGTTTGTTTTTTATGCTATTGGAGATTTCAAAAAAGATGTAATATCAAGACTAGAAATGCTTTCACAGCATTAAGCAAGTCAGGAGCTTATTGAAATCAAAGAGAGCTAATAGACTAAACTGAGAGTTTCTAATTGAATACTGACTTCTGTGGTCCTTTAAAAATGGATGGCCTGATTAATTATTAGTGAAGAAATTATATACCTTTTAAAATATGCAGCAAATTCTTAGCACAGGAATTTGAGGAAGAAAATTGATTTATTTGGGGCATATACACAGAGTCTTTGAGCCTTTCTATGAAAAGCAATACTTTGAGGAAAAATCTCAACCAAGACACACCAGGGTAGGTGAAGCAATAGAACTTCAGAATTGAATTATGTTGGGTTTTTTTTTATTTATTTATTTGGGTTTTTTTACATTATATAATGAACACAATCAAATGTTACAACAAGACATTTCAAAAATAGGGAAGTGTATGAGATTCTTTCCTTAGGGCTAGGCCTCTACTGCAGCCTAGGGCTTTGTCATCTCTTTCCCTAGGTCCTCTTTTGGTTGGCTTGACAGTAGTTCACCAAACTCAGATGCTAAAAAGGCATGAGTAGGAAGGTAAAATTTAATGAACTGTAGGCTCAAAGTGATATTCTGAAAAATAATTTTCTCTGAAGCATATGATGTGATTGTATTCTGCAACCTGGACTTTCAGAGATGTAATGTCAGCAAAAGGATGAAAATCAGACTTTCTTTTCACATGGCTGTGGGAAAAATACAAAGAGGAGTCTTCTTTCCTCTCCAAATCTGCTAATTTGGTTCTTAATGTGCAACAACTTCTCTACACACTCCAAGGCACTTTACAACATTAGGTAGTGTGATTAGAGAGGTAATTAGGCAACTCTGTAATAATGGGATGAGAGGGAACTGATGTTTTAAAGCCTGTACATTATAGTCAAAGCAATTCCATTCCATGAATAAATAAATCAGATCAATTTCTTCTTGTAGAGATACCTCATGCTGCAAGTGAGATTGGATGCTATGATTTAAAATCAGAGTGTAGGTATGGATCTTTACAGAACACAGAATTCATTCAGTCTCAAAAAACCACCCAAAAACTATGCAGAATGGTGTCTGGCAGTGGGTCAGTACCAGAGCTTGAAGAACCTAGTGAAAAGAATGAGAGACAGTTTTTTTTTTTTTTGTAATAACAGCAGCAGAGAGCTTGTGAACATACTCTGATATATATGAGAAAATGTATAAACAAAATCTATCAGAATGCATGCAAATCTTTAAATTTCTTCATGATGTGAGAAAACACGAGGTTCACAGGCTAAGAAGGGGCTTTGTTGACATAAAACCTGGAGGGTTTTTATCCAGAAATCTACATTCTTGCAGCTTGCCGCTGCAGTTGCTTTTGAATTCCTTCAAGCTCTCCTCTTTCTTATCTTCTGTAGGATGTTGACAGTGGGGTACATTGGGTGATCTAGGACTTTCTCTAGATGCATTAGTTTAAAGAATCCACTACACTTTCTGAAGGAGATGTGCTTCTCTAGACTATTCACAGCCTATTTCCTTTGCCAATTACTAGCCCTTTTTCCATCTAACTTGAGCCTTAATTTTAGTTTAGGCTTGTTCCTGTGTCCAGATTTAAAAAAGAAAAAATATTACTGATCATTGGGAAATACCATGATGTCATGGTTGCTTTCAATGGCAATCATACAAACGCAGTAAAAAGACATGATATTTTCAAAATTACATAAAATATACTTTTATAATGGCACAAAGTCACTGAATATATCATGTCCAGAATCAAAATATTAATGAGTAGCTCTTTGCACTTTGCATGTAATATAGAAAACATGGATAAGGGTTTTCTTGTTTGCATATATAAGATCTTGAGACATGTCAGCGGGAATCACGGTTTCAGTTGACTACTGTAGAGGATGTTACTTAGCATATGCTGTGCACACCCAAACAACCCAGATCTTAGTAACTATGGAAAATCATGTCGTTGCTGACACGAGAAATCTGACCTAGGGGCCTCGTGAAAACTGCATGTCTCTCTACAGCTTGCACTAAAGAGAGAAGTCTCTTTACATGGAAAAGTCATGAATCCATAACGTATAGACCTGAGAAATTACAGCACAGGTTGACATTTACATAGGTTAAAATACAACTGCCTTCCGAGAATTTATGAAAATTTATAGCTTTCTGAGAAATGTTTCTGAGAAGACATTCCTATTAATATCAGGAACAGAGTTCATTTAAAAATGTATGAAGTCTGATCTCAGGTCCGATCCTGTGAGTTTTCAGGTGCCACAAGCTGTTACTAGGCACCTTGAGCTGAAACTGATGTTCATCAGAATAGAAAGCTCTCATGTCTCACGGGGCAGGGCCTTTGTCATCTCATTTCCAGGATTGTAATGATCGGGGACACACCAATACGCACAGAGAGAGGCAATTGCAGATACTGTATTTCCATAAACAGTTAATGATGTCTCTGCTGTTAAGAGCAGGGAGTTTTTTATTCCGCAGAACATTGAGTCTTATGTTTAGTTGTACTAATATCTTTTGAAAAAAAAGAGAAAATGAAAATGAATAGCAGATCTAAATTACATTTAGAAGCACCTATGTTAAGCTGCATGTTGGAGTTTCCATGTAGAATTTACACTTGAAAGTTTTCAAATTACGAACATCAAAACTCCTTCTGTACTGTTTAGTTGTGGATAGTGCTAATTTAGTAGTTTGAATAAATGAAAACAGGGATTGTTTACAGGAAAACAGCACACCATTCTTGGAACATGAATTTAAATGATACTTTAACAAAACTATATTTTTTCTGCCATGGAGACACTATACATTTCTGCATTTCCCTAAAACACTTTGATATTGAGGGTATGCTTTTTGATACCCACTTTTCAAGAAAGAGATTAAGCATTCACAGATGGGAACACAGCATGCAGACTTGGGCCCTACTTATTTTACCCTTGGGATTAGACCCAACAAAATCAGTGTGAGAGATATAAGAGTGGAAAAATCTACTAATCTAAAAAAAGTATTTCCGATAATTGCTTGATGAATACTGTTAATATGTTTAGTGTGGCAAAAAAACTTGCTGTCCAACTGAGCTATCTTTCTACATGTGTTTAATTCCGGACTGCAGTGAAGGTCAGAAATATGAGGAGAGAGGTATTGTAAGAAAAACACAGTTGCCAAGCTATCTGAATGTATGTTCTTAATGTATGCATGGTTTTTCAGGCATTCTAGAGGGTGAATGATACTTGACATCCTTCCAAAAGAGGTTAAGTGTTTATGCAGGAAGGGAAGCTATGTATACCTTCACAGCATGCAGTGCTTTTTTTGTTTGTACGTTTGTTTGTTTTGGGTTTTTTTTATCACCACCATAAGTTGTGAATAATGAGTTCCTTTACTTTTTGTGGTTGTAGTTTTCATAAGTAGTTTTACCTGAAGGGTATTGTAGTTTAGCTGTAGTAGAGCATTGCAGCTCGTGTAGGTCTTGAAAAACATGGTGCAGCATAATGAATGACTAGTGTTTCCAAATCTTGATTTGATCATTTATGTAACTCCTAAATTGCACTCTCTTACTGCAGCATTATTTACTTATATTTTGTTAGTAACTGAGCTGAAAGTTGGACATGGATCACCGGAGACCTTTCCTAGTCTACTCTATCCACTCTACTGTGGTTTTCAACTAATAGGTCTTACTGGTGAGACCTAAGCATATTGCAGATGCATTTTTGGGGCCAGGCGGATAAGTTGTAGATGACATCTTCTGTGGGAGCAGCCATGAGGGAATGCAGAAGTTCTGGAAATCTGGTAGTCTCAATACAGAAATTGGACCCCTGCTAGGTGCAAAAAATAACTAGATATTCTGAAATGAAAGAAAAAAAAAAAAGGAGGCATTTCATGTGACGTTGCTCCTTGCTTTCTGGTTATGAACTTGCAGCAAGTGGAATTTTTTAGCAAAATACATATTTTTTTACTTTTTTTAACTGAACATGGATTTGTAGCTCACTTCGGCAAAATATTTTTGTTTATAACTCACAAGGCAATTATTTTTACTGGCCTTGGGGCTTTGTGTGGTTTAGGCAGTCCTCTGTCATTTTTTGAGTCGTTTTTACTACTCTTCAAGACATGTTGCCTAGAAAAAGCAGATTAGAGGAAGTTGTGAACACATTAAATTCTTTAGCTTATTTTACAGAGCTAAGGCTCTTTGTTGGGTCTTAAAGTAGACTTTATGTTGTGATGGTTTTGCTATATCAGATCTATAAGGTTCATTTCCGTATTGATCAAGTAAATGACCTGAACCAAATCCAGGAAAAAAAGAGAAATTTGCAAGCGTTAATGTTTTTATAAATAGCTAACATAATGGCATAATGATACAGGCAGAGAGATAGTTCTTATTTCACACTATCTTACATCAAAGTCACCCAATTGTGTTCCTGTTTTAGTTTGCTATTTCTGGAACAAATTTTTGTTTTGATATACCCTCTCTAAAATTTTCTCCCTCCTATTTAGTTATCTTTTTAAGCACCAGACGTTCAGAATTTTTTAAAAATGCCCTGCCCATAGATCCCAGACTCCATTAGTTGGGGTGACTTGTTAAACAGCAGACATCTCAAGAATAAATTGCATTTTTGACTTTGGAGCAATGCAGCAAGATCTCCAAAGATGTTTATACATCTTTAGAGAGTAAGATTGCTTTGATTTAAAATAGAAAAATTAAAAAGTCATTACAGCAGAGTTATATGTTCTCACTACTTCAATCAGTGCTGTAGATTTCACACCAATGCCTATTCTGACCTATATGAGATGAGCACCTGACCTTTTCATACTTCGTGAGATACTGTTTAACAAGATTATTTGTCATGGTAATATCTAAATTATTATGAGATATATAAGTCAAATCTGCATGCTAATAATTTAGAGTTTTAAAGCAGATTAGAATCTCATTTTACTTCACCTGGAAGCTTTGAACCATATTCTCTATTAACTTAATTATTGTTAAGAGCAAGAGGAACTCTTAGAGTAAAATGAAGTGTTATACACATTTGCAGTCATACTAAGAATTTGTTGCCTATAACTTTTATTTTTATGTTTTGAGCTAAAGCTGAAGTCATATTTTTGGCTTAGTCCATTTACAGCATTTCATACAGCACATTTCACAAGTCCTCAGTCTCACAAATACAGAAGAAGGGTGTGCTCTTAAAATGACAGACTGCTTCCATAAGCCATTTCTCTTACAGAAAAGAACAGACCATGTCATCTTGCAAAGTACAGCGTCAATGCCTGAAACGAGGGTAACGCATAGCAGCTGTTTTGGTACAGCTAGCTCTGTTTCTTTGTGCACAAGATGGCAGGTTTGGTTTTGCACTGCTAAACTTGTCAAAAAATGTGGAATGGTTCATTGCAGGAGCTTGATACTTAAAAGTCTTGTTGGTGCTATTTTTTCCTATATAGTTTTAAAGTCTGGATAGGTTAACTGCTCCTACATAGTCAATACTTCTCTGGTTGCCTGCTTTTCTCTATCTTCAAAAGACCAATATGGTAAACTGTTTTTTCTTTTTTCTTTTTTCTTTTTTTTTTTTTTTTTTAATGATTCCTCCAATTATTGGTTATCTACATTGCAATTTCTTTGGAATTTTCCCATGACAAATTATATTGAGAGAGCCAAATTATTCTGCCAGAGGGGCATGATCTGTGGCATTGTAGGCACCTATGTGCCTTCAGTGGGGGTTTGGTTTTCTACACTTTTGATCTATTTACTTTCAATTTGGAAAACTCCTTAATATCTCTGAAGAATTCTCTCACCAGAATCTGCCAGCTCTTGTAAGTTTTATAGTAGGGCAGCAATTAATTGATAGTCTTCAAAAAAAGGAGGAAAAGAAAAAAACACAAATCTGATTTTTTTAGTTTGCTGGTGAGGTGGGATGATTCTATTTTAAATTGTTCTTGATTTCATGTCTATGGAGATGTACATACATGAAAACACATAATTCTTTTGCTATAAGCCTATAGGGATTAAATTAAACAGAGACTTTTCTTGCAATAGCAACAGAGCATTTCTACTGTTTATTGTATAGTTATTGTCTCCATGAAAACAAGACATGTAGGAAGTTAGTGTCTTCAAAAATCCCAATGGATGGTATTTCTGCAGCCTTTCCAAAACAAAGGAAAAACGTTCACATTAAGTGACACACTTGACAGGCAGCAGTATTGAATTTTTTAGATCAATATCCAAGTTACAATAAACATCTTTACAGTTTAGGAACACAGCAAATTCTCTGGGTTTGTGTGAGCAGACTTTTAGTGTCAGTTGAAATTATCAGTGCAGAAGCACTGAGAACCAATGGTACCTTTTCTACTTTATTAGCAAAACAAACATGAAGTACTGTTGTGGCACCTTTTTGAACCAGGTACAATCCACTGAGAACCCAAAGCTTGGGTTTAGTACCACTGGGTTCAATGCAGCTATCAGTATTTACAGCAAACATAAGATTTCGTTTCCTCTGAATTCCCTATAAGAGCTTCACTCTCAAAAAGGATTACAATCTCTCTACAGGAAAGGAAATTTTTAGTCCTCTCATGCTTATTTTTCTTCAGATTGGTTTTCAAGTACCTGGAAGATTATGTACTTACACTGCACAAGGATCATTCTTAAAAAGAAGTAACATAATTATCTAGTTAATCAGACAGAGGGTTTTTTTCTTATTTTCATGCTAGCTGCTTTTTTTCTTCTGAGTCAAATTTCTGCTTTCATCTCTGCACAAAATGTCTTGTTTTATCCCCTAAAAGGGCACAGCAGCCATAGGCACACATTGCAAGGTAGATTTAAGGCCCCATTTCCTGGGAGGAAATGAGCAGGATTCGGTAAGTAAGTAATTCTTAGGAGTCATTCAAGAAAAATGTTTACTTTTTATATATGTGTGTTTTGAACACCATATGGACAGCTGTGCATCCCAACAGCAGCAGGCAAGAAGTGGGCAACACGGCTGACAACACAGTGTTTTCAGATTCTGAGAGGCAGAACATATCCATCCTTGGAAGCCTATGCAGCTGGCCAGCTCCCAAGACCAAACTGAGATCTTATTACATGACACTGCTTTGGACAGTAGAGATTTATTTAAAAATGCTGCCAATGGGAAGTACGTCAAAAGCACTTCCCTACTCCCTCAGAATGACAGTTGCAAATTGATATCTGGATCTTCCACCAGCTGTTTGGAGCTCTCTGGCCTTTCCAGGTGAGAGGGTCACACTGGGCACACATGTTCCTTTCTGACCTTAAAAGTAATGGACTCTAGAGGTGAAAAATGAAAGTTCAGTCTAAGGTAAGTAGGGTTTGGTCCAAGTCAGTTAATGCATGTTGCAAGTATATTTTAGAGAAAAACAACTCAGCTTGAGTGAGTTTGAAAATGGAGTATGATAGCTACTATTATTTTACCAGGTATGGCTTTCATCACTGTATAAGATAACATACTTGATAAACATATATGGGACAGTAAAAGAAGGTAGAAAGTGGTGATCTTGGTGTACTTCCCTATTTCTCTTGAAAATTTAGTTTTATTGTCTAGTAGTCCAGGTGTTCTTTTATTTAGGGCTTGAATATTTAATCTTCAGTATTAACCTTTCTTTCAGTGATTGGAGTGGAGTTTTTAATCTTTTTTAAAATTTTTTTTTTTTTTACATTTTATCAATTGTGGAACAGTGACCGACTTGCAAAGTACCTCACAAAATCCTGAGAGTTCCTTGAGTAATACATTTTTCAGTTTGGTAGTCAGATAACAGACAGTAATATATTAGGGCTCAGGAGACTCCTAAAGGGAATTTCTTAAAACTGAGATAGGAAAGGTGGGGTGGTTTTCCCTTAGACAAAGATCTTTTGATATTTAAAATTATACTTAGGTAAGCTTTTCTCTTTAATGTTAGCACTTCAATAAAATACTTTTTCTGTAGTGCTATTTGAAAGAAAATAATAATAATATATACTTTGTTTTTCTCAACTGTCAGAATGAAATGTTTCTCTATCTTCAAAACCTTAGTCTCTGTATTTTAAAGCTGAATTCACAAAAAGGCTTAGTCCTTCCAAAGCTGAACTTCTTGACTAATTTTCTACGTATTAAAAAGTTTTATCCATCTCTCCTGGGAGCCAAATGTACCGTTGTTCCATCATAATTTATTAGATAGTTATAGTTACCAGAAAGGCCATGGAGCCTGGCACAGAACTTTAGCATGTTGCCAATGTTTGTAAGAAACTCAATTTCACTATTTCATATGTGCTAAACTATGACAAAATTGGGTTTTTGACGAGGTTGAATTCTTTGGAATTTTCAGCACTTTTATTTAAGAAAAAGAAGAAAGAACAATAGAGACTGTGTGTATAAGTACAGGTTTTCTTTTATTTAGGGCTTGAATATTTCATCCTCAGTATTAACCTTTCTTTCAGTGATTGGAATTTTTGATCATATTCAGAGAGAGAAATTTAAACCAGCTTTTTTCCTCATGTGATGTTACTGACAAGAATCTTTCTGACTTATTAGAACCAGGTTTTAAACTCAAATTTTAAAATCAAAAAGGATTTAAAAATTTTTAATAGGGATTACACAATAGCTGGCGTTGATTACTTGTACCTTTAAATACTCCGTTTCTAAATACCAGCTTATATGTACTCCCATAAAAATAATCAGACTTACTAGTCAAGATTCCTGTGGGAGAGGGAGCTTGAAATATTCACTGGAAGTTTGGAATTTTCTCTGATTTCACTGTTGGCAACATCTGGACAGGGCCACTGTCTCCTTCCTGTAGTCTTCCAAACCTATTTTCCTCAATCTTCTTTTACCCCTTTACTTAGGCTTCATTAGATCAGTTGTCTCCAGTCAGGGTTCCATTCCTGTTGGAAATTTTGACACTGTTGGTCAACTGATACAACAGTTTGGATATAGTCCTTCCCCTCTGTCTCTTCATTCTTATGCTATTTAGAAAGGTATATATGTGAAGAATTTAAAACTTGTACCAGATCCTTTTGAGAAATTAAAACAAAAAATTATAAAATTATATAATAATGCATGATATTGAGACTAGAGTAAAAGTAATTTATGTTACTGTTAATTTTATTGTTGCAGCATTAAATTAATTATCTTAATATAAAAATAATAGAACTAATAGTATAAACCAACTAGCAGCTAACATCAAAAGGAAACATTTTGTCTTGTCTGAGACAAAATATTTTAAATTTTTCACTGAAAATGTAATCTAAAATCTCATTTTCCTGTAAGGTGTTTCTTCAGAGAAACTACTTTTTGGTAAAACTCTGTCCATCAGAAAATAAGGAGGCCAGATGTGCCCTGAAAGCTTTTTTAAGAATGTCTTCTTCATGTACATAGTGTAATTCAAGATGACCGTGTCATACTTGGTCAGCTCTCCCCAGATTTGGATTCCAGGCAGTTATTTCAAACCTGTTGATGTATATAAACAGACTCCTATTAATTTCAAAGATGAAGGGAAAGAGAAGAAACTGAATCTCGCACTTAATTTAGGAGCCCACTTCTCTTGATTGAATTAAGCTCTCTCACTTCTGCTAATTCTTGTGAACTCCTAAGTGATTCTTAAAGCATTTTTTCAGAAATGTAAAGTGTTTTATGTGGCTCCCTGCTGTGCTTCTACAACACAAAAAAGTCGAAACCCATTAGGAGTCAGAGGTTGCTAACTTTCAGTGATCAAAAGGAAGAGAAGAAAGGAGGTAACTTTTGAGCCAAGGGAATAATCAAATCTGAGAAAAAGGTATTGTAGATCTACCTGTGTATATGGCCCTCAGCAGTGATATGAACATGTTATTTCAGATGTAACACTATTAATTTAATTTTTGGTTTCTCAATTGTCAACAAGGTCCTTTCCATTCAGTCAAATAACGTGAATATGCTAAATTGTATCAGAGGCATTATGAAGGTTAGAAATGGGTCAGGTACTGAATTGTCTAGTGTGAAACTTTACACAAACTGGTCCTCTTTAGTAGCTGTGTTCCAGGTCTTGTTTCCTCTTTTCAAATACAAGAAAAGTTGAAATATTAGTTTAAGGATTGTTTTGTGATTTGCCAGTTGTTTGTGTTTATTTTTCATTGTTTATGACTATTTTGTAAGGGATGCAGGAAATCTTAATAGAAAAAAAATCTTTGTAAAATGTGTATATTTTATATAGGGTAGCTCCTCTGAAGTGTCTTCCTCTGTTTCTGCTAAATTTACCGTTTATGTGACATTGGATCAATTTTATACATAATCCCGATCAGGGAGGAAGATAATTTAAGAGGCGGCTATTATTTAATTTATTTTGCGTGAGTTTCTAGGATGTCATAAAAAAAGATTCAGATTCTTATACTAAATATCTAGTGCCATTTTATCTGCTTCAATAGCTGCTCAGATTTATATATATCCTCAGATTCTCAGAAGAATGTGGATATCCCAAGAATGTTCTTTGCTCAGATCTGTTGTGTTTTGGGTGCCCTGGGATTCTGGAAAGAAACACTGAATGTCTGTGGTTAGTCACTGTTTCACACTGTGTTAGTTCCTGAGGGGAGATAGATTGTTTGAAGAGACATTCTATTCATAAAATGACATGGCAAAAAAAATACTTTGGTGTTCAACACCTCAAAGATAGAGCCAAGAGACTGCACTTTTTTTCATGTTTCCTGAACTGTACTTCTCTGAGGGAATTAGTAATCAATTAAGCAATTTTCATAATTTTGCATGCAAGAGATAGTAGCACATTCTTACCAATGTGTGTCTACTTAGCAAGTGTTTTGTATTCAGTGAAGCTGCTGTCCACGAGCTGTGTAAGCCCTGGTTAGAAATGCTCAGCTACTTTAGGATTTTAAAGCTGCTTTTGCTCTGATCCCAACCATAACTGCCCCCTCTCCAGTCTCAGGAAGAAATTCACAGCAAAAATTGAGACTGAATGGATTCACACAATGTTCTTAAGGTCTGAGCCAAATGGTACATAGTTGTTAGGGTTTTTTCTTCTGTCCCCCTATCCCCAGGGCCTTATTCTTAGTGAGAATTATTGATGCATTTTCAAGTTGGCCTACAGTAAAAGTAGGTTCAGTTGATTAGAGTATCATAGACTAGGTATTTAACAGGTACAGGATTTATATATGCATTGCTGGAATGGATCTCCTTATAATAAGCATCAGGAATAAATGAATTCCAGGTGTGAAGACGTAGCATATATTTAAACCAGTATCTAGACCAAGCATTTGCTTATGTGTTTTCAGGGCATGCAACAGGGTTATTAGTTAGTGGAAATAAGTATGATGACAATAACACACAGAGGTATACATAGTATTTGATCAAAATCATCTAGGAAATCAGGGCCCTGAGTAACCATTTGACAAGTTCTACCTTGTTCTATTCAGCTCCCTTTCTTAATTAATTATTAATATTTGGAATCAGAAGTTCCCTGAGCTATGTCTCATAAAGACCTTGCTAGTGAATTGAAGTTGTACATATCTTCATGAATACTGGTGTAATTTAATTAGTTAGAACATAGCATCATGCTGCTGGTCACCTTTGTTAGCAATTACTTAACATCATAAAATATAATTGCAGACATTATGCCATTACTCATGGCAGATTACATAAAGCTAAGAAGGCAGATGGTCTGTGAGATATCTGACAAAGCACAGCCCTGAAGTTTGAGAAGTATCTCTTATTAGGATTTATTTCCTTTTTTTTTTATTTCAAGCATATGTGTTCTTACATAATTATGTTCAGTATTCACTAGTTTAAAAACATTTTTCCTGCCCTTAAACTTCTCCTTTTCTGCAGGCAACTTGCTTGGTTTCATAAATTAAAATTTTCAAAAAGGGGTTTTGATCCTGTATCTAATTAACACCTTCTGTTTGTTTCAAAGGGCAGCCATTCACTTTGGTTTGTCTAAGAAAATACTCAAGCAGAAGGAAAATTGTAGCTCACTAATTGTTTTATCATTACAGGTGATATCTCTGCCTCCAGGTACTGTGAGTGGTTAACTTATTTTCTTGTCCTTGCTTCCCTTAATTTACTTTTATTTACACATTAAATAGGTTTATGATGAGACAGCACTTATGACAATTAGAGACCCATCAAAAATGTGTTCTTGGGTTACTTTCAGTTAGAATTGATGGTCTGACTTTAAGCTACATCCTGACTATTTGAATCCACTTTCTGTAAATACATACTTGTGCCTCTGGGAAGTACATTTATTTACATGCAGATATTTCCAAATCTTTTACAGAAAAACATCTTCCCCCTTTTGCATTTTCTTTATTTTCTTTGCTTTTGATTAATTTATAAGTCTCCTATTTGTTCTGTTGTTTTGAACGTTGTCTAGAACACTTGGCTGTACATCAAAACTAAAGAAGTTGAAGAGGTATTTTGAAGAGCACATGGTTTTGAATAGTTTATTCCCAAGAGAGGGTTAAATATATTTAAGTTCAATAGGTCTTCATTGTACTTAGGTTCATGAAAATTTTCTGTCAGCATTCCATGTCTCTGAAAGCTTCGAGTTAGTTGAACAATTGGTTTTAGTAATACTTTGCTTTAACTTAGCTGAAATATTTTATTTTGGTTTCTCTGACTAAATAGATTTCACTTTCCTTTATGGATTATGCAGTTTTCCTTTCTGAACTTTTTATTTTTAAACTATGCTTACTATATATACATGGTTCGACTTGAGGGTCTTAAAGGTCTTTTCATACCTTAATGATTTTCTGTGATTCTATTTGTACTTCATTCAGATCATTATTTGCTGAAATTGCTGTTTCTTTTTAAGCAGTAAATTTAGGTGTTTATTTCTGTATCTGTACTTATACCAAAAAAGCAATAATAAATAGTTCCTAGTATGCAGAAGACTAGTTACTAGAGAGATAAACCTAGAAAATGCCTGTATTTTCCCTTGTTCGTTCTGAAGATCCTTTCTTTTACATTCATTCCTTTTTTCTGAGGTAATCCTTCCTGACTAGTGTTCATCCCTTATGCGTTCCTCCAGCCATCATCTTCTACATAGCTGTCCTTTTCTAATTTCTTTTTCTCAAGTTCCTCTTCATTGCCTCAATCTGCCTCCAGCACAATCCAGCAAAGGTCCACAGAGAAAGGAGAGTGATCTTCAAATCATCATCTTATTTTTCACCTAGCACAAGCACATTAGATGATCATATAGTCTACTTGGATTAAAGCCAGTTGACAGAAAAAAAGGTTACAGAACTTGACGGTAACATTGCAAAATATTGTAGCTTCAGAACAGCATCACTGGTGAACACTACTGTGCTTTTTATAGAGCGTTTTAGCCAGTAATAGTTTTAATGTAGCCTCAAAGAGCCTGCTAACCAGACCTTTCATTTAGTAGCATTACAATATCAGAACAGATTTTTAAAGATCTTGGCAGAACCAGTGAACAAAAACAGGAGGGACATTAATTTAGTCAGGAGACAATACAATATGATGCCATTACACCAACTTACAGTAAATCTGGGCAGTTAAAAGCAAACTTGTCTGAACCTGGAAAAAAACCCGCTGACTTAGAGCTTGGAACTCTGAAATGACACTGGGCTTGTTTTTCAGAGTGACTAGGACAATAAATCTCTTTCTGCAGAGCTAATAACAGCTGGGAAAATGAAGGTGCAGCTAGGTATGAATATGGGATGCCCAAGAAGTTGGGTTTAGATGGCCTTGGGATTTTATTAATGAAATTAATCATTAGTCACAGCTGAATTTGATGGAGTGTTTGCAAGAGGCATATGAGTTAGTTTTAGCAGCAGACTTTCTCTAACTTTGAACTATCATAGACACTTTTTCATGGATCTTGACGTACTTGATTGATTCAATTCCATGGATTTTAAATGACCACATGTGTGATGGCTCAGCAGTGCAGGCTTAAAACAGGAAGACTTTTACAAGTGTAAGAGCTGTGGAGGTTTTCATGCATTCAGAATATGACCACTTGTTGATTTTTTCTTTTCATCTTGAATACAGATTTCAGTGTGATTAATCATACCTCAGTTATTATACCTTTCTCCACATGGCAAATGGTAAATCTGTGTTCATTGGACATGGTGAGATCTCAGTGAGATGCCTTTGTTTTGCTTTCTTCCTGTGTCTTATAACTTTGCTCTTACAAGAGAGCACAGAGCTAATAATAAAGGGATGTTGATTTAAGTGTTCTTTCACTGAAATAGACATAGCTGGTTTTTGCTGGGAGAGAGCATTCATCAAAGTGAAATTTCCCAGAAAGCCAAGCTATCAAATTGGAAAAGACCATGTGAAAAACAGGGCTTGTGCTAAGATAATAAAAACTACTAAATGCTGAACTATTAAAATTATTTAACACCTTCACTCACTTATCAGGATCCATTTTTATCTCTGTTGCTCCTGCACTATCTCTGTTCTGAGGAACTGAATTTCCTGGTGGTTAGGCGCTCTTTTCTAACTCCTGATTTGTAGTCAGGGTATATAAATTTTTTCACATAGTAATACTGTCTCTAGATATAACTAACTCTGCTTTCTCCATTTCCTCATACTTACCTATTTGATATATCTCCAGCCAGTAATCATATCTCCTTTGAATCTTCTTTTCAGGTTCAAATAACTCAGCCAATTTCTAGTCACCAGTTTTTAGACATCACCTTTTTTCTTTGATTAACCCTTCTTTTGCCCTTCCTAATAACTAGTTCAGTTTGAAAAAATCAAACTGAGTATGTATGACTCAATATCTGTGAAAAAATATGTGTGACTTGACTTGCATCTAATATTTTAGATGAGGTCTAACCAATATTTTATTTGATGGTATCAATAGCTTCCCATATTTATTCATTACATAACTATATGTCTTTTTTTTCCCAGTTACATCACACTGATGACTTACAACCCACAGGTGATTAATTAATCCAAGTTGTGCTTCTAATGTGTACTATTCTTCTTTCTGTGTAGTGTGGTGATAAAACAAATTCTTGTTTTAAATCTGCTTTTTTTCTCAACTCTTTTAATTTAGTACAATTTTTAGTATTGCAATCTTCAAGGTGAATAATTTTTCTAAATTATATGTCTACCCCTCTGTGTCACTGATGCCTTCCATGTACATGTCACCAGAGTGTGTAATTCATTAATATTAATGTGTATTGCGTAGTAATTATTTTTTTTTTTTTGTCTGAGGATCTTCAACAGTAATTTTCAGAAGTCCAGAGTCACCTGGAAAGTCATCTGTTGACCAGAAACCAAAATATCTAATGACAGGAAAGAAGATTATGCTGAATTAAGTTGCATTTCAGAATCTGAAACAGATTTACATTATCTCAAACTTAGAAGATACAGAAGTGTAAGAAAGCTCACATACTGTGTAACAAAGGAAGTAAAATAAGCTTATGTTGTGAATATATATATATCATCAGTTGGACTTTGTTTCCAAAATGAGGAGTAGGATAGCCTTCATGCTATTCTTTTACTTTGTTAGTTATTATACATATTGTACACAATATATACATATTGCCTATTCCCGTGTAGATGTACTATAACTACAAAATATGTGTATTAACTAGAACTGTGGAAGGGCAGATAAGAGTCAAAGAACCATGTAGAAAGTCTTAATTTCAAGAAAGAAGTATTTTACTGTGAGACCCCAAGTGCCAACAAATGACAAGACATAGTGTCTGCCTGCACATGACAACTTACTCCCAGTCCTGCCCTTTCTTGAAGTACCATCCATCTTTTTGCCTCCTGTGATCCATTGATTCTTTGCCTACGGTCTTTTTCCTCCATCAGCCAGTGACTTTAATCTCTCTTTGCCTAAAACTCTGTTTGATGCAAGCATTATCACAAGGACTAGGCACTAAAGTGGAAGAATATAAATGTTTCACTAGTGGTAAATTGGCAAAGAATTTTACTTTTTTTCCAGTTTTATTTAAAAAGTCTCCATAAACGTTTCTTTTTCAGTTTCTAACACTACATAAATTAGGAAAATAATTTATGTTTTCTATCCTTCACAATTACCTTATTTCTGAAGGAAAGTCAAAATTCTTCCCTGTAGCATAGAAGAGATGATTTATATTTTTCTTTGCTCTTCCTTTATTCTGCGGTTTCCAAATTAGTCATGAGTTCTCCTTTGCTATCTCTTAACAGCATGGAACCTTGTTACTTATGGCTTGCTTCTTTTTCCAAATCCATTCTGGGAACTGTGATGAACAGGGGTAACTTTACCCTGTAGGACATGAAGAGATATTTTTAGGCTTGGGGTTTTTTTGTTTGTTTGTTTGTTGGGGGTTTTTGGGGTGGTTTTTGTTTGTTTGTTTGTTTTAACATATCTGCCTCTGTAAGAATTTTCTACTATCAAGAAAACCACAAGGCTAAGCTAGGAGTTATTCCTCATGGCAATTTTTCAAACTTATGCCTTTATGATTGTCATCTTGTCAATGGATGCTAGAGTGTTCCTGATGTTGTATCCTGAGCACTACATGCATTTGTCATTTGGATTTGTCATTTTTTCAAAGGAACCCTTTCCAGGCAAAAGAAGACGAGGGAAAGTCTCACTTTCCTTCTTTTCAGTAAAGAGCAGTTGTAATTCTAAATTATGCAAGGGGCACACCAGATGGACTGTAGAGAGTGCCTTAGGAGTGCATGCAATAATAATAACACAATTAATAATTAATAACTGCACTGGACTGGGCCTTCCAGCATTGCTTTGTTTGAAACTTACCAAATATTTCTGAATAACATAGGTTCACATTAACACCCAGCATGTCAGCTGTAAGCCTATTACAAAATTGGCTCAACTTCAAATGGGCCTGATAATAAATGTGATGTCAGTCACCCCACCAGTGCTATAGGGAAAAAGTCAATCCATTTTCTTTGAAAGTCTGGAACAGCTGCTGAAATTAGAACAAAGTGATGTGTGATATATGATCCCACACATATCCTTAAGAGTTTTCTTAGTTGTTACTGAATTAAGGAAAATCTTAGTGAGTGTCTGAGAAAGTTAATTGGCCATCTGGGAATCTGTGGAGTTTTTGACCATCTGAAACACTGACATAAGATATAGCTCAAAAACAATAAAATAAAACTCAAACGGCCATGAAACATGCCCAGGTTTTAAGTGCAAAGAGGGGGGGAAAAAAAGTATCCCTCCTAAGTCTTGTAAAATTCCAGCAAAATATATTCTAACTAGACAGTAATCCAATGCAGACTATGTTTCAGTTTTGATTGCCAGGATAAAAGGACTTGTTTTATCTCTAACTTTGGGTTGCTTGATCTTTTTTTCTTGTGGTTGATAAAGCTCTTACTTCGCTTTAGCTGAGTGGTTCAAATTTTACTACATGAGAATTTAAAATCTGACATTATAAATTTGATTTCTGAAGCTGCTGCAGAAGCCTGCCAGCATCCCTGGTGGATAGGTTGGAAGTGATGGAGGTGTATGGAGTTACTGCAGGTTTCAATATTGCTGTTTCTTGAGCTGTATTTTAACATTATGCCAGACAATTCAGTAAGCACTATGGGAGACTTCTGCAAATCTGACTTTTGTCTGAACAAAACTGGTTCCTAAGAAGATCTAAATGCCATTTGATATTTTCTCCACCTTTGTGGCATTTATAATGACTTTGCCCTTCCAGAGTCTCTGATACTTTGTACATTTCTGCTTATACCAAAAGATTTCTGTTGAGAGTGGAATACTCAGTGGAAGACTGAGAGAGGAAGGGTCAGTCTTTTTAACTTCTGGAATTTGAGTGATGTCATTTGTTTTTAGTCTCTGTTTTTGTTCAGTCTGTTCGGGCTTGGTAAGTAGTTATAAAACTATTAAGAGACAAACATGAAGCATAATCAGATAAAAAGTCCTCACAGCAATTCTGATTAAAAAACAGCAACAAAAAAGAGAACAACAGTTAGTATTGATTAGCTTCACGGAATCTATTTGGCATGGGGATTTTTGTGTGTGTGTCCTGTCCTCCCAGCTTCTTATTCTTAGTCTGCACTCTGTGAGTACTGCTGTCTTCACTATTTCCCTCCTTCTTAATGGCTGTAGAACCTGATTACCAATTTGACCTGCGGTGGAAATGGCCAGTATTTTTCATTTCCATTAATGTCATTACAATAGATGCTCAGGTAAATAGATTTTCCCACCGAGCAAAAAGATGTAGTCCTTATTATACATCAGAGAATCCACGTTGGACAAAAACTCAGAAATGTGCTTGTTTGCTACTGCTGCTCACAGAATAAGTTATTTTCCTACCAATGAAGGAATAAGAAACACTTTTTTTTTAAATTTAATATCTTTAGCATTTCCAATAAAAGCTAAGGGTCAGTTTTCTAAATGTGGAGGTGATGTGCTGTTTTAGCAAGAATGTATTTTGAATAAGGTCCTCCAAACTTTAGCTAAGCATTGAAATTCAGAGTGTTTCAGGTTCAGTACATATTCATAGTGTTCCCTGCAAAAATAAGCAATGACAGCTAGGAAGAGGAATTTCTTTTAAAATCTTTTTCAATTGTTTCACTAAAGTAGAATTTACAGTGGTTGTTGGAAGCATCACCATGCTCTGAAGGTTTTGTTTATAAAGATTCATTTGCATCTATATATGCACATGGTTGCTTAATATGAAAATAATATAATCAGGTGTCCAGGAATAGATAATAATTTTTCTGGTCGCTAAATTCAATACAGTTGTTCTATGCTGACAAAGACTTCTTCAGTGCTGCTTTCGCCTGTGGGATGCCTGTTGGCACATGCTGCTACACAGCTGCTGAATTACTGCAGTCTCAGGTGACTGCTGCGTGCTGCAGCACCATCCAAGTCAGGATATGGCTTTGCCAATCACTTGAGCCATGCCATTGATGGGGAGGAAATTGAGGTCTTTTCGTTCTTTCACTGGACAGCCTCTGCCTAGTTCGGCATCAGGACAGAAATCTGTATTGTGAGCTTTGGATTGAACCTTGTCTTCTCTGTGTACAATTTCTTTAATGTATTTCAGGAATGAAAAGAAAAACCTTCAATATGACTCTCATAATTTGGGGGTTTTTTGGCGTTCTTTTATATGGAATTTATTGGTGTTTTTAATACTGAAGAGATGTAGCAAAATGATATTTCCTCATGAATTAAGATGCTATTTGAAAGTACAGACGGGGGAAAGATATCCCACGCACCAGAAAAATTGTATTCTGCTGAAAAATATGGGTTATTTTCTCATATTGTCTCCACACCCAGAAAGTATCTTCCTTCTCTTAAAGAGCCTTTCATCTGGCAATTCTAAGTGACTGGCACATCATTTGTGAGATGGTACTAGCAGAAAAGTAGGGAGTCTGCATTATTTTGAGGGAGATAAAGTAAATTTTTCCTCCATATTGTAATCTGAAAAATATGTCAGAAGCTCCAGTCTGCTTTTAACTTTTATATAATTAATGTCACTTATGAATGTGGGGATGAACTATAATAAGCACACTAGGTATATTTGGTTTGTATTATTTTTCTAGTGAAATTTCAAAAGTGCCTAAGAGAATTAAGCATTTAGTTCTCAATGAGAGTAAAGGAAATTAAGATCCTCTTTAAAGGAGTTAAGGGAGCTTTTGAAAATGTGTCATAACATCTTTGCAGACTCTGAGAGTCTAATGTTTTAGATTGATTTTAATAAGAGAGGAAAAGCCCAGAAGACTGAATATTAAGATTTCTGATGAACTGTCCACAAGAATTGTTTTATCCTACTATGATATACCTATAGGCTGTTGTTACTTCAGCTTTGTTCTGTGCGTGGAGAAAAATTATGTTCTTTTCTACAAGACCTCTTTTGTTTTGGAATTGAAACCGACATCTCTATGAAAAGCAGAATTGATGATGGTTGATTTCCTACAACTCTCAAAGTCCCTGGTACCAAATTACCCAGCTGAGCTAATTCTGCAATATTTCTCTCCTCTGAAAGAATTATTGTCTTCTACCTAGATGCCTTTTCCATGTAAGTTTCAGCAACTGAATGATTTTGATACCTCTGTTCTTTTCATCGGTTTTGATTGAAAGCAGAGATTGGAGAGATAGACATATGAAGGTCCTAAGGCTCATTTCCTTGGGAGATCAGGTTAAGAAAACTAGCTAGAATTAATAGAAAGATTGGAAAGAATAAGAGTAAGGAATGAAATAGCATAGGTTTACAGCATGAAATGTTACTCTTCCAGAGCACCCATGACCTAATACATATTTGGTAGATGAACTGGGGGTTTTTCAGTAATATTATTCCCTTATGGATAGATATGCATAACTTTACATTTTTTCTTGATATCCTTATTTTCCCCTCTTCCATGAATTTAGGATTTAAAAAAACGTGGAATATTTCACCATTGGCTTTTATTTTATCTAAGGAATTTGCCTGAGTAATAGTGAAATGGCCTTGTGATTTTCCCATACGTTATCTAGATGAGGACTTGTTATATAAACAAAGATAAATAGTATGCAGTTTAAATTTATGATTTATATCTGATTCTTTGGGATGAGTTAGCTAATTTGACCTACCCTGGGAATTGATATTATTCTGCTACACTACCATCAAACTATGAAGCAGAAAAATGAAGTTATATTTTGTATCCAATAACTAATTCTTATATTTTCTTGATACTTCCTGCTTCTTTTACACTTCAATTTTATCTTGACAAGTAAATTCTGAATGGTAAGAAGGAGTTTTTTTGTTTCATCCCACCCCTCTCCTCTACCACCCAAAGGAAATCTCAAGGGGAGATTTATCATCCATTGGTTCCTTTAACCAGTGTCATTGAAATCACTGTTTTTGTAATAGTGACATGATAGCACAGGGTGTATGGCTGTTATTCTTGGCTTTAAAAATTACCTCATGATAAACTACAGACCTCAGAAAATGCTGAAAAACAGTTCAGATGGGCCCAGGGAAGAAAGGTCAGCACTAGAGAGTTCAAAGCATTTCAGAGAAAGCATGGATTTGATAAACGCACTGTGTGTAAAAAAACAGGTGGGAAAAAATTCAAGAATAATTAAGGACATTTCTTTCAGCCAGGAAAATGTCCAGAAGAGCTTCTCAAAACAGTCTTTCAGCTTCAAAAGTGAAACCTAGTGCTAACGGAAAGTACATCTGGCCAATAGTTTCTTCTTCAAAGTAAACAATGAGGGTGAAGACAACACAGAATATCAAGTTCTTTCCTAATTATTCTATGTGCAAGGAGGGGATGTGCTCCACTGAGTTTATGGTTTGACCTAGACTTCACACATGGATAGATCAGAGATGATCTCAGTGGAATATTTCCTGTTGTGCTACTTTCAGATTTGCTTTTGATATTGGTAAATATAGAGCAGAACCACTTGGCAACCCTCACTCAGAGTTGTCTAGTCATGCTAAAACTAATGACATGAATAACAGAAATATATAAATAAAGTCATCCATGGGAATGGTAACAAATATGAAATCTATCATCTGGTTATCAGACCACTTTCCCACTTCCTGGATTTTTTCCATTGAAATCATTACTCTGTCAATAGTAAATTACCTTTCTGGAGAACGTATGCAAAGTAAGTAGCTAGGGACTGTGTCTATGTAGCACATCAGCTGAGAGGTTTTATAAATTCACTCCATAGAGTGAGAACATGCTGTGAGGCCTGGGTGTGGAACATGGCATATTTTCATAGGCGTAAACAATTCCACACAGACTTAGGTATTCCAAATCTGTCACTGGTGGGAATATGTGGAAGTGCTGGAAGAAACTGGAAAGAATCTTTTTTCAGTGGTAGTTCTATATGGTCAAGCTGTACATCAATAGTCAGTCACACAGTTCCCTGGCCACTTGTAAGTTACACACAGTATTACAAGAACACAGCTTCAAGGTAGGAAAAGAAGCAATTTGAGGGAGAGAACCTTGCTGCTGAGGAATACAGTGGTGGTGATGTTACTTAGGGCAGATGTTATCTATGCTTAAATAGTTTTTAAGTTCTTGAACTACTTTCCAAACTAGGTTCTGAGTTAAATGTTAAGGGTGTTAAATCTTGACAGGAAGGACTGTACACTGACAGTTCCTGCTGAGGTGTAACTAATGATACGAAACCTCTCTTTATGTATCTCTGGTCTGACTGTGCATTCACTTCTCTAAAAATATTGCCTTTTAAAGATTTGCATGTCCGTAGAAGACATTTCTATTTATATAATACATTTTGGGAACATATGTTTACTCATCTAGGGCTTCTATGTGGATTCTGTTGAATGATTGCATTTATCTTGGTTTAAATTGGAGGTTAAAATCCACAATGGAATGCTCTGCTGTAGTCATAAGTAGGACATCTCAGATAAATGTTACATGCACACAACATTACATTATCATTTACTAAAATAATAAAAAGGCATGATTTTCTGGTTTGTGCCATGGATTAATCCTGAACTCTCGTCTTCCTGAGATGAGGGAAGCCTTTGATCTGTATCAGACTATTACTGAACACTTTTCTATGTTTTGTGCCTTGGTACCAGTATATTTATTTATTATAGATGTTATTACATTTAAATTGTCAGCAAATTCATCTGGAAATAAATTTTAAAATTTTGTTAGTGTTCTAGATGTAAATAAGTACTAATGAAATATTCATTTTATATAGGAGATACAGAAGGTGTAAATCATTACCATATAAACGGCCTCATTTTCAACATATTAAAATGAAATATATATTTGCTTAGATAAAGTACTTCATATAAATAATTGTTAGAGAAATAGAGAATTTCAAAACATGAGTTAGGAAAATAATAGAACACCTTTTGGCTTGTGGATTGAATCTACTGATTGGTGGAATATCAAGGCTTTTTCTCAAAAAAAAAAAAAAGCCTAGAACTGAAACTGACATGTAAAAACTGTTTATGGATTTTTTTTTTCCTGCACAAGTTTTTCAAAAAGATATAAATGTTAATATGTGAAAAACAATAGGCAGATGTAATCACAATGGTTTAAAAGGAAGAAGTTACCATTGATTTCAGAAAAAATCATGTTAGGTCCTGAAGAGAGATTTTAATTTGACAGAGTTCTCCATAGGTCAGTATCCACCACAAAAGCTGACTTGGGCTTACTGGCAGGAAATATGGAAATGTAGAATGGGTCTGAAGCTATACCTACTTTTTGAAATTCAGTATCTGTGTATATGCAGGATCCAAAAATGTTCCCATGGGTAGGGACTGAAACCCTTCATTTCAAAGTATTCACAACAATCACATTTCATAATGGAACTGTCTGGGAAACAGATATTTCCCGTGGTAGACATATAATTGGGGTGTTGATAAGACACCAGTGTTTTGGCTAGCACAGCATTTGCACAGCATCAACGCTTTTCCCCACTGGAGTTAGGCTCCAGATGAGCAAGAGGTTGGAAGGGGACACAGCCTAGACAGCTAACAAATTGACCAAAGGGATATTCCATACCATATGATGTCATGTTTATCAGTAAAAGCACGAGGAGGGGAGGAGGAAGAAGGGGATATTTGTGATTATGACACTGGTCTTACCAAGCAATGATTACCCGTGCTGGGGACCTCATTTCCCAGGAAGTGGCTGCACATCCACCTGCCAGTGGGGAGTGTTTTGCTTCTGCAAGCATCTTTTGCTTTCTTTATTACGCTGTCATTATTTTGACTTGAAGTTTTCCTGCCTTCCTTCTATTTTTGCCTCGTCTGATGAGACAAGTGAGTGAGAGGCTGGGCAGTTTAGCTGTAGGCAGGAGTCCACCCACCACACCTAGTTTCAAATCCATTGTGCCAGGATTGTTTGTTCATTTTGTGCAATGACTGTTTTAATATAAAATTTACAAATTATTCTGAGTAAAGACTGGAACCAGGATACCCTTAGCTGCCCTTTGTGGTATCAGGGATATCAATCAGACTATGGACTAATTCTCTGTCTTGAGAAAAGTCCTCAGTGCATTTCTGTACCGATTCTTCTTTAGGAGAGAAAGTAAGGAGTTTTACTGGTTGCTGCAAAATCAAGAAAAGAATCTGACTTAAACTGACACCGAGATGTGATTCTGGCAATGAGCCCCTTTGTGTGCCACTCAGGGGCTTGTGTAGCATCCAGCAAAGCTCAGGATTAATGAGTGATGCAGCCAGCTTCCTTAGCATTTCCTCTTGAGGCAGAGTGGCACTCCATGCTGATGCCAGAAGAGTATACTCTATCCCTTTTCATTTTCAGCTGGAAAGCAGCTTTTCTTGATAAAGGGCAAAAAATGAAATAAAGTTTTCATTATAGATAAATCACTCACAAAGTTTGGGCATTTAGGGAGCCACAAAGTTGCATTGCAATAAATAAGAATGTTTTTGCAAATTATTTTTGCCTTCAGATACTAAAAAGTATTATTCGAGATAAATCATATCTGCATTAGCAGCCCTATTATAGATGAGAAGTTTAAAGTACATAAATAACAGATTTTCTTGCTTTAATTTAACTTTAAAAAGAATAATTCTTGTCTCACTTGAATCTACAGTAAGAGGTATTTTCTTATAACTCTTCTATTTCTATTTAATTCTTCTGTTTCCAAACAATTCTGTTGATTTTAGATCTTACATTATTTTTTCATTTTAGTGACATTCCCATGAAAAGAAAATGCTAATAAAAAGAGGCAACTATTATTCTTAGTTATTTCCCTCAGTCAGGAGTACTTACTGAACATTAATAATAGATATTTGCATCTTGAATAAGGAATAACTGGCAAAAATAAATGTATCCAAGAGACACATATGCAATGCTAATTGACAACTGCGTACACAAAGAGCTGCCATTTATTTTATTACAGTCAAACATAACCTTTGTAAATGTCAGCTTTGTGTTCTGTTGACCAGCATTTTAATTTAGACATATGGTTCTTCCTTTTTAAGTGATTATTATTTCAATCCTTTCCAACACATGGTTCATTCTTATTAGTTGCCATTGCCTATTTCATTATTCTTTTGAAAGTAAATTATGGTTTTTTATGGGGAAAATTATGAAAAAAACCCAAGCAAACAAACAACGAAACAAAATGGAAAAATTATCTCTTTTAATTACTTCAGTAGAGGCTTTATGATGAATGCAGAGGATGCATTTTTAGTATTTATCTATAGAGTCCAAAATAAACCTTACCAATAAAGAGATAATTGTGATAATTCCAAATTGCCTTAACAACAAAGAGGTAGGGAACAAAGGCTTACAGAGTGGGCATTTCAAACTTTTATTGGTGTCTTCAAAGCCTGTCTCAGGAAAGGTAACAGATGTGAATGGGTCCGTGTTGTTCAGAACTGTCAAAGTCTCTGTGAACCTTAATGAATCCTTCGTTAGTACGGAAGGAAATCTCACCACAAATGAGATGATATGAGTAACAGCTGATAATCGTGGCTTCTTGATCCCAAAACTCTTGTCCCTTGAAAATTTAGCAGAGGGAATTAAAAAAAAATTAGTGTGACTTACACAACTCAAGGGCCATTTACAGCTCTTTATTGGCAAGATCCCCACTTGCTCCTAACAGTGGTGTTGAGGTTTGGAAACAACATTCCCCAGTTCAGCGCCTCACCCCACCAAGACTCTCCCAAAACAGACGCCACCTTCTTGCTTCTCTCCCCACCTCACTGGGAGACATAAACACCAGAGATTATGGGTTGAGATAAAAACAATTTACTGGAAACAGCAAAGACATAAGAAAATGAACAGTAACAGAAATAATACTAATAACAACTGTGTACAAAAGAGAGGGCAACTCCCATGCAAAATGCTCACCAAGCTGAGACAATGAACAATGAACAATGGATGGTGGACCCTACATCCACCATGCTTTCCCATGACCAGGGAAACCAGGCCCCTTCTTTGATGGTAATGATGTAAGATGGTGACAAATCACACAATATCTTGGTCATGTCCACATGGCTCCAGGCTCTGCCCTCTCACAGCTACTGTGAAAAATTAACCCTGTCCTTGGCCGAAACTAGGACAACAGGACATCATTTATTTTTCCCAGGGAGAGAGCAACTGGCAGAAAGTTTGGGATGTTTGCTGTCTCCCATTTTCACAGGGAAACTATTAAGAGCTCTTGTGAAATACAGTACAGGCTCAAAGGGAAGCAGACCTATCCTATGTTTTACAAAATATTCAGGCAAAATGCCATTTTTTGTCATGCAGAATGGCCATCGAATTTTATGAGAACTTGAAGGATATTAGCTACCCCACATTTATGGAGAAGAAGAAATGTGTTTTGTGTTCCTTCTTAACTTCTGTGGGTCAAAGTGCAGCAAAGAATCTCCCTTATTCATACTTTAAAAAGAATACATTGTATTCTATATCTTAGGGATTGAAAGATAAGGCATGTGGAAAGGAATTTTTTCAAGATTTAGATTTGGTTATTTTCTGGTCAGATGGTAATTTGAATTTCACCAAAGCCATCTTTTAGATTCAAGTAAGACTGAAGAAGGCATTGAGTCAACGGTGAAGATAATAGGCTCAAATTTCAAATGAAACACTTTTGTGATTAAAATATCTTATCCTTTTGTCATTTTTTGATACATTGAATATGGTTTGGATTTTTTTTAAAGCACACAGATAAAACAATTTCTGCTTTACTTCTGAGTATTTAATGAAGTCTGGTTGACATTTTAACTGGAAGATTGTAAGTATTGAACAAAATCCATAGACTAAAATTCAACATCATTGGAGGAGCCAGAAAACCTTTTGAAACACATTGGCATTTAATCTCATTGGAGAGCAAACTGTCAAGCTTACATGCTGTTCACTATTCAGCAGCATGTAGTCAACAGGGGAAGGTATGGAGAGTAACCCTTAAGTTCACTTAACTCACACATGAAGAATATCTTGAGGGTTCTAAAACTACAACTGTGTTCAAGATAACTCTTGCCAAAAGCTGAGAATAAGTAGTAAGTAAAGCATTACTTTTTTTACTTTTTTCCTAGGCATGATCTCTTAATTGTGCTTGGAGAAAGGACACAGGGTTAGAAGGACCATTGGGAAGGCTGTGCTGATGCTCTCAATTGCAGATTTTCTACTGGACAATTCAATTTTGCTATAGAGACTCCTAACAATTTAAAAAAATTAAATGGCAAGAAAAATATTAGAACAATAATGACTAATGATTTTTTCATACCATGATTGAGAATTTTTAATAAGTAGAAGTTGGAGTAAGAAGTGCTAGGCCTTCCAGTAAGGCAACAATATTTGTTTTATGAATTACATTATTTACAGCAGAATATACTAAATATTTCAACACATTGTTTCTAAAAGTCGGTAAATAACTTTATTGTGTGTGGCTTGCTTCTCAGTTATATAAAAAGCTAAATCATTTATGAGATAAGATTTTGAAAAACATTCTCATTTTTGAAAAACCTATTACTTGTCTGTTGATTAACACTGGGGGTCATACAGGTGCTGGAAATATTCTTTTCAGAAGCTTTAACAACAGAAGGTGATCACAAATTACATCATCATAAAAACTAAAACTAAAATAATTTTTTTCCTCTGTAGTTATTTCTCACACATGGAACACATCCACCCACACAGCACACCTACATTCCACCTCCATCTAATCAAGCTATTTCTCCTCAGTGTTCAGCAAGAAGAGAGATGATAACACATTTTTTCTATTTAAAAATGTTGGAATGTTGCTCAATTACAATGGAACTAAACTTCACTGAAGCATTTAAATAGGCAGGAGATGGTAGTGACAAGTCACGATGAAATATTTTGTTGCTTAATTTTGCAAACAGATTTTTATTTTGCATATTCAGTACCATTTTTTAAAAAGTGGCTAGTAAATGGAGACCTTAAAATCTGAAATCTGCACTGAAATTATTATGAATTACTCTAGATTGTAAACATTGAAGAAAACATAAGAATATGAAATGCATTTGAATTGTGTTCTAAAAGAAATATTGTTGTAGCTATGGAAGAATAAAAATGTAAGAAAGGAAGAGAGTATTCAGAGCAATAACATGATTCAGTAATTTAATATCTAATCTCCTTTGTCAGACCATATGATATCACTGAAGGTGGTGATAGGGAGTGAGATAAAGCCAGCATGCTCTGAGCTCTGTCTGTCTTCTGCCAGGTCCAAAGAGAAGTCAAAAAATCCCGCCTAAATAACACTTAGACACAATGTTTTCTTTAATTTTGTTAACTCACCTAATTTCTATTAATTTTTTCACCAAACCCTTTGCAAAACTTGTATGGGTGGTGTGAAACTGTGTCTTGTAATTCCTTAAGTGCTATAGCTTGCTTTAATTTAAGAGTGTATAATCAAGGTTATGTGGTTTCTTTATGATTGAGGGGTGTGGCAAGTAATTGACTGTATTTTCCATTAACCCTTCTGAAACCAAGGGATGAGACAGACTGTTCCTGATAAGACAGTAACTGTACAGGCCAAGACATGAATTCTTTAAAGATGGGTGTGCTTCACCTTACACAGGTCAATAACCACATTAAGCACTGTGATGAGGACTCCTAGGATGCCAGAGGCTGAAGCACGTGAGTGAAAACCTTGTCCTCGCAGGCTTTTAACTGCAAGCCTCTTGCTATTTTGGCCATGGCTTTTTCTAACTGTACATTGGGACTGTGAAGAGATCACAAAATTAATTTTCTGTTTGAACTTGCTTGAGTATAGGTTCCCAGAGGTGAACGACAACTGCAATTATTCACTGCAAAACTTAACCTCACACTTTCCTTCTCTTACCCATGAAAATTTCCCTGTTGCACCTTATATACTGAGTCTGATGCCATACTCTCTCTCACCTTTCTCTCCCAAAGCCAAACAAAACCATCAACCTCCTCCCCCCACCCCAAATAAATAAGATATTTTCTTCCTAGGAAAGCAGTTCTATTTTATATGGAACTAGAGATGTAATAAGTAGTGCTTTGAATGAACTGTGCTGAACACTGCTAAGAAAGATACCATTTAATATTTTTAAACTCTGTTCCCACACTTCTAGCAAATTTTCAGGTGAATAGTTCTTGAATTGAAACTAGTTTGTTTTGTACTGTGAATGATAACTGTTATTTCCTTACTTTATTAGTTAGTTATCAAAAGCATGTAATAATCCTATGGTTTATTTCTGGACTGTTTTTTTTGTAGAACACCTAATAGAGAGAGAAACATGCTAAATAGCAGAAGCAAAAGTCATGATAACTTACTGAGAAGGTTCTTCTTTTTAAAGAATATATGTTTTGCGTAAAAGATATCAGATACACAGCTAGATAAAGGAAAGTGATGCCTACCGTCTTCATCCACTGTTATCTTAAAATAGGTTTTTGATACTCTGCCTATTGCTAAATTACTTGGAAAACAATACTTAACCTTCTAGTTTAAATTATTTGCCTGGTGAAAGTCATGCCTTTTAAAATAAAATTAGACTAAGTATCATTCCAGTTTCTAGCAGTATGAAACCTCAACTATCATTACAATTATTTCTTTTTTATAAAAAGCCAGCTTTGCTGAAGGAAGGTGCTGTTTGGTTTTCTGTCTATTCTCCCATTAAACGTCGATGGTTTTACCTTTTCTGCAAGGTAGGGCCATGCTGCATTTAAATCTTTCCAGGACACAAATAACACTGCATTTACATGTCCATTGAATATTTTCCAACACCTGTTTATATTTCCATAAGAATGTTTTTATCTTATGTTCTCTGCCCAGATATTACAAGCCATGCTGACTTTAGGAACTCCACTGCACCGTTTTTTTAAAAGGATGGGTTTATAAGTACACACACACTCACATATCTAAAAAGATCCTTAAATCAAGAGCTCCTATAGCATCCTAAAAACTTCCACTGCGGTCTCTGTTAACACACTTAGAAAAGAAGGCACTCTCATAAAGCAGCAACCCACTGAACTCTAGTTACTGCTTTGTTTCTGAAAGTCTGAACATACCTCAATCTGTAACTTAGTTGGGGATGTTTTACAAACAAGAATGTGTTAAAGAAATACATTTTAAGAATAGATTCAGCACAACTGAAAAACAGGATTGGAGGCATGGAAAAAAACCTAACAATATGACATGGGGTATTTTGGTAATTTAGAATTGCTTTTAATTTTTATTTGGAGAAATTGCTAATCATCTTGTGTTTCTCAACAGAAGCTTGAAAAATGTTTAGTTATCATTAGAAGAATTATCTCATCTATGAAAGTGACATTTTTCTTTCACAAAATGTCTTAACTACATGTTGAAATCATATTAAATGTGACAATGTGACTTTCTATTAAAATACTGCCTTTAAATTACATTAAAATTTGTCTCTCTTGATTGGGAACCAAAGTTAATTGAAATCAGCAAGAGAAAATTCTGATTTCCATAAAACAGCCCGATGAAGAGCAGTGAGATTTGAAATTTTTAATTGATTGACTAATTTGCAAAGGTAGCATAAATTTTGTCACCTGAAGATAACATGTATTGTTCTACATTGCAAATACAGCAGAGACAGAGAGGAAAAAATCTACACAATTTCCTAATGTTAAAGGTATTTGGTGTCTACCAATATATTATTTCATTTTTATCTGCTCTTACATTTTGCTTCTCTCTTCTGTTTTACATTTTTTAAAAAAATGAGTAGTGCACGTTCTTTAGTTTAATTTAATACAACTTTGAATATTTTATCCAAAAAACGAGCAAACCCCAACCTTTCTGTATTCTCCACAGCAAAAGATGCCATGCTGAAAAAAAGCAAACAGTACAATTTTTTAAAGTAACTTACATATGCAGTGACTGACCTAATGATGCTACATCACAACTATGAGATAAGAGCTAATAACCTGTCCTATAAATTTAATAGACTTTAATCTTTAGTTACTTAAAATGGTTATGCCCAGGTAGTTGTGGGAGCATAGGAGAGTACAATTACTCAACTGCAGACAAGAGCAGATATTTTCACTTCAAGGATAAGATTTTTTTCCCTAGAATTTCACACTTAGGTGTTAGTGGAAGTCTATTTTTTTAGGAAAGTAGACAAAAAAAGTTAATTAGCTAACAAGATAATGAATGGGTTGATCCTTGTGATAAAAAAAAAACCAGTGTCATTTAGAATACTCTTTATCATTTTTCTTCCTTCCTTGGACTAAAAACCAGACCCTAATCGGACCAAGATTGACACATAAATACCCTAACCTTCTATAAAATATTTCAAGACATCCTATCACAGAAGATGAACAAAGACACAGAGATGATATATTTGTGTGATTTATAGGATTAAATTTTAACAGCAAGATTCTGACAGAAAGATCTGATTTCAGTTACTCTGAGTAAAAGAGGAATATCCAATCCAAGGATAAAATATGAAGAGAAACTTATAGTTTGACTGCAATTCAGTCATGGCCAAGATTTACCATTTACATTTTGACAGACAAGACAAAAAAACCCAGATGACCTTATGAAAGATGTCTTGGGGCAAAATATTACAGAAATACCAAAAATATCTTTTGCCTTTTGCTTTTCTTTTTCTTTCTTTTTTTTTTTTAATAGAACTTTCCTGCTTAATTTTTTTTATATCATTGGGATAAAAACTGCCAGGTAGCTACTATAAATATATATATATACGTAAAAAGTCATTCCTAGTGGATGTTAACAGAAGTGAACAGCATAATGAAATGTCCAGCTCCAGTAAAATTTACATTGATTGTTTCATCAGTAAATAATTCTGTTCCTGTAAGATATAGCAGCATTTCTGTGATAGCTTAATTCAATCAGAATTGAATATTGTGTGCAGCCAGAATAAAGCTGGGGAGAACTTTGAATTAATTACTTACCTGGTAGGCTCTTTGCAAGTTCTGACCTTTGTATTCTCATAGAATCACAGAATGGTTTGGGTTGGGAGGGACCTTGCAGATCATCTCGTTCAAACCCCACCACTGTGAGCAGGGACAACTTTCACCAGACAAGGTTTCTCAGAGGTCCATCCAGTCTGTCTTTGAACACTTCTGGGGTGCGGCATTCACCACTCCTCTGGGCAACTTTTTCCACTGTCTCACCACCCTCACAGTAAAGAATTTTTTCCTAATATGTCATCTAAACCTACTCTCAGTTTGAAACCAGTCCCCCTTGTCCTGTCACTACATGTTCCTGTAAAAAGTCCCTCTTCATCTTTCTTGTCGAGTCCTCCCTGTGCTGGGGCTCCCAGAGCTGGATGCAGCACTCCAGGTGGGGTCTCACCAGAGCAGAGCAGAGGGGCAGAATCCTCTCCCCGGCCCTGCTGCCCACACTGCTTTGGATGCAGCCCAGCACACTTTTGGCTTTCTGGGCTGTGAGTGCACATTGCTGGGTCATGTCCAGCCTCTCATTCCCCAGCAACCCCAATTCCTTCTCAGGTAGGGCTGAGCTCAATCTGTTCAACCCCCAGTCCATATTGATACCAGGGAACTGGAATGTCTTTTCATGACATTTTCACCTGACTGCCATGACTTTTCAAGTAACATGGAAAGTGGATTGACAACTACACCAGGCAATTCCCTCAGGACTGTGAGATGCATCTTACTGGGTCCCATAGACTTAGATACATTCAGGTTCCTTGGAGGGCATGAACCTGATATTTATTTCCATTCTCATGCCTAATTGTTTTTCCTTGCCTTCATTATCAATTGCCGCCTTTATATTTTCACTGAGCAGGTACACGCACATTTCAGAAAGAGAGGCAAGATTAACCTGATCAGTAATGAGCACTTACTGTGGTTAAAGTGGCCAAAAAATACTAGCAGGTTTGGGTCAGTCGTTTAGTTTTAATTTTGCAAAATAATTCCAAAGTCTTTCCCCTTAGATATTTTTGTTCATAGCCTGCTACTTCCCCAATCCGCTTGGGACTGAGTCAGAGCTTGGGCTGCTCCAATAGGAAGGGTTAGAGAAGGGGCATTTTTGGTCAAGGGGAAGTTTTCATTTACTCTATTTCGCTCAGTGAAAACGGAAGTGGTCTGCCATGTAAAGCCATAAAAATCTGGCTTTAGAGAGAATTGATGCAGTGGCGCAGTTCCTTCACCTTTAGAACTGGGAGGGAGAATTGATCTATGTCAAAAGGGGGCACTGCTAGCAATTGAAAAGGCTTATCTTTCCTAAACCTATTGAGTTGAAATGTCCTTTATGTTTATAGTTTTGTTGAGATAAAAGAAACAAACCTTGGACACAGGAGAAAGTTACAGCATTTTGCTTGAGAAATAGATCCTGTCTAGACTATTTCTAAAGGTAAAATAAAAGATGTGGTGTGTTTGTTTTTTAATTTTTCTTTTTAAGAGCAAGAGAAAAAGAAAATAAGATTACTTAATTAATTTTGGGATTTTGCCACTATGAAATCCGTAACTCTCATCACTGTGTTTTGAAAAAAATGTTAGCCAATGAAAATACATATAAACACACATATGTATACCTTAATTCCCTCTAGTTTAGAATCTTAGAGTGATTTAAGTTGGAAAAGACCTTTGAGATCATCAACTCCCACCATGAACTTTACACCACCAAGTCCACACCTAAACCATACCCTCAAGTGCCACATCTACATGTCTTTTAAATACCTCTAGGAATGGTGACTCAACCATTTCCCTGGGCAGCCTGTGCCAATGCTTGAATAACTCTTCCCAAAGAGAAATTATCCCTAATATCCAGTCTAAACTTCCACTGGCATAAGCTGACGTAATTTCTGTTTTCCTACTTCTTTTTACTTGGGAGAAGAGACTGACCCCCACCTCCCTACAACCTCCTTTCAGGTAGTTGTAGAGAGTGATAAGGTCTCCCCTGAACCTTCTTTTTTTCCTGGCTAAACAACCACAGCTCCCTCAGCCACTCCTCATAAGACTTATTCTGTAGACCCTTCACCAGTTTTGTTGCCCTTTTCTGGACATGCTCCAGTGCCCCACAGTCCTTCTTGTAGTGAGGAGCATTCACAAATAACAAAATGGAATAGTTCATTTTAAGACATGGACAGACTTCACAGCAAAAACAGTAGAGTAAGCAAAACAATTATCTTTACAGAAACAAAAATTCTGATAGACATTGTGGAGTAAGCAAAACAATTATCTTTACAGAAACAAAAATTCTGATAGACATTGTGGAGTAAGCTGGGAAATGGAAGTGCATAGCATAAAAAAGTCCATCATGGAGTACAAAAAAATATCCACAAATCACAAAACATGCATTGACCTTAGGACATTCTATTAGCTTGAAAAACAAAGTAATATCTACTACCTTCAAATACATAGAGAAGAATGAACTTTTGCTGCAAGGTTAGCAAAGTGCTCGTAATAACGTAAGCAAGATCCCATAAAATTAGGCTTTTTTTCCTCATCACAAGAACTAAAATGTAGAAATGAAGCAGAAAAACATCTACTGAATTCTTCCTAGAGGTTACCTTTGACTCCTCCTCAGTGGCTTGTTTATAACTGAAAAAATGCAAGAAAATGGTACACAATTCAAGAACAATTTACAAACTAAGTATAATTCTGTATATACAATTATAACTGTATATATTTATAGCTATACCACAGCATAATGAGGTCTTCAACTTTGAAATATCATTAATTTTAAAAAAGAGTTTAGAAATATCTATTTATTTAGGACTTACTCACAAATAGCTTCCTAGAAATCAGCATTTCTTTAGTCTGATATTCTTCATTCCACTAAATATTCTAAAAAAATCTTCAGCAAATGTACAAAGATTAATATATGTGTTTAGTGAAGCATTTAGTTGTATTACCAGAAAACAAAGAAAGAATTATGAGGCTTTGTCAGCCTTCTGTTTTCCCAGTTGATTCTGACAATCTGGAATACTTCTTTAATAGGTGCCAATTTTCATCTGGAAAGTCAAGTCCATCCCTTTGTTACTTCATATTTCACATCTCCTTTTTGTGCATAGCAGTGGACAGTGCAAATTTTTCTGACAGTGCTTTGTAATTCTGTGGCGTTTTCCTTGCAGTGGCATGTGGAATTCTCCAAGATGGTATTTTAGGAAGCCGTAAGTCCTGCTGGTAGCCTTAGTAAATAAGATTTTCAATAAGGTCAATAAAATTCAGTCCAGTGAGTGTAGTTTGCAATGGGGGAAATTTACATTTTCCCTTAGAACTTTAACTATCAGGGCTTTGATGATAACTGACACAAACCTAGGTCTCCCAGAACTGAACCCGTACTGCTGTTGCTACTGTCATGGTCCTCCTCTTATTGTTATTTTCCTCACATTTGCACAGTATTCCATTATTGATTTTCATTGTTCTGTAAGAGTTTACTTCAAAGACTAGTTTATTAATTCCATTTGTAGATAAGTCTTCTAAATTGCTAGGCATTTTCACATTTTACCCTCTGCCCTACCTCCTATTTTGCTAACCGGTGTTGATATGTAAGAATGGAAAAAAAAGCCAAAAACAACTTAATAAGGTTTTCTGGAGAAATTAAAGCTCTTGTATCTTTTGTATGACCATTGATGGATTTTTCTTAACAGGTTTACTGTTAAAAGTAGAAAGGGGATGTCCTTGAATTTTCCTCTAGTTACTTTTAGAGTGCATTTGTGGTTTTTTTTTTCAATATAATTGTTAAAATATTTTAGTGGATGTATTAGATAATTTAGTAACAAAAGCTGGAATTATTCATGCCTAGGGCTATAAAATCTAAAAGAGACAATCAAAACTAGTATTGATATTCATTATACTTCACTACATTTACCTACAATCTACTAATATATTAATAAGATTGCATTTAGATCTTTTCTGTTTGAGTGGAAACAATTTCACTCATTTTTCTGTTGCATAATAATGAAAGGATTTTCTAGTTCTTCCAGTCCAATCCATGTATGATGTGGATGCTGAAATGTCGCACTCTTACTACAGTGAGCAACCATGCTACACTCAAACCTTACTTCCTCTGAATTACTTTCTTTAAGTGGTCATTGGTTTGCAGCATCAGTGTCCTATTAATAGTTTCTATATAACATCATTGAGATTCCATTCCTTAGGTATCACACCAGAAGGCCTTGTAAATACACCAAAAGGTCTTTTCATTAAAGTTTTCTTCGAAATTGTTCTTATAAAATATATAGATCTTTTTCGAAAGAAGGGGAAACTAATTTTATCTTCAAGATCAGGAATCAAAACTCCTTACCAATGCGATTAGAATTGCAAATGAGATCATTTGCCTTCAAGCTAAAGAACACTGTTTGTGTTGTATTGTGCCAACAGTGGAGTATTGTGTAAGAGGAAGTATTTAAAAATCAGAATTAGCAGTCATTTCAATGATAGTTACTGGCTTAGAGTTTAGCCAGTGAAAGTAAGATCAAAATTCATTACCATACATTTTAAATTTTTTTTCTTCTTTCTGATACACTAACAGAACTCTGTGGTTTAGAAACTATTGTGCATTTTGTCTGCTGCACAGAGATCTTTATGTAAGACACTGCTGGAACTGAAGAATGAAATAGAAGCTCAGCAGCAGTAATCATTTTGCTTGTTGTGTCATGAGAAAGGCTCAATTAATATTAAGGAGACTATTCCAAGAACATTTTAATTACTAAAATTTGGAATACAAAGTAAAACTCTGTAGGCATTCAAATTAGTCAATATGAATCTAATATATGAAATGTTTCTACATCTGTCTGAAAATGAAGTCAGCCTTTGTTCATGGAGTTAATCACTTTTATTGCATATACTACTTCACAGTATCCAATTTGTCACATAGAAGCTTGTGTTTTACAGAGTATAGTAGATTCAAAATAGAAAAGAGCCTTTCTTGGAAGGAGAAATGTATTAATTTCTGGCAATTTAAATACCATATAATTATCTTCTAATACTCTCTGAAAGGTAAAAAATGACAAATGGCTGCAATAAAGAGACATCACACATGCAGAATGAAGGTTCAGAGGAGCTCATTCGACCTCCATTTCATCAGCAATTTGTTTCAGCCACTAAGCATTACTAATAGACTCTTAGTATAATCTAGATAAATGGTTAAAATAATAAGTTATGATTCAAAGAGACTGAAAGGAGACTTTGAAAAAAAAGACACCTGCCTTAAAACTGTAGTGAGATTTCTGGCTGTGGAACACTTAGCAAAATGAAAATAGTTATTAATAATTACATTTTATTTTCCATAGTTTACATACTTCCAGACTTGCTTTTTCTAAAAAGCCAAATGCCATCCAGACATTTTGTTTCAGCTCCTATCTTGTAAATGGAATGGATCATTGAAACCACAAATATGGTTTTCTCTAAAGAATTATACATGTGAGAATCAATTACTGTAACAGTGGTACAGGATTTTTTTCCTGACCTTCTTGACTCTTTCCATCACCTTGTGTAAGAAGCAGTAGAAAATATAATTACCTTCAGCTATTCTATAATTTACAAGACATTTCCATTCATCCAGGTTAAGTACTTGATTTGTAGTTGGGTAAGGAAGGGATATAGACAAAAATGAAAGAAAACTGTTAATTTAGAACAGCTGTTGACACTGTGCAATTCCTGAGTATACCACTACTGGTTAAAGAGTGTGCACATTATTTATTCTGAGTTTAGTGGCCCCTAAATCCTTCTCTGTAGGGAGGGTGACCACTTTACTGATATGATTAAATAGATGGGGTTTCAGGAGGCAGAGACTGTGTGGGAGGACTGCTGGAGCTTCATATCTCTCCTTAGCAATAAGATGATTTTGTCCAGCCTGGGCTCAGAGAAGAAGTCAGACTCAGGAATTTTCCCTCTCCCCGCCTTAGGTTGAAATTTAGCTCCTCAGTGGGCGTGGCCATGTAGCTATTGGTGTCATCACCATGAGCATCTGCTGCAAACAATAACCCCTGACAGTAGCATGTCCTCTTTCCTCTTTCAGCTGGGCAAAGAGTGAAGCCCACCTCGTCCTGCTGCAAGAGCTGGCTGCTTTCCATGGCATAGCTGGGCTTAAACAGGGATCACCAAGCAACTAGATTGTGTTTCAAACTGGTTTGCGGCTCTTGTTTCAAGGGAAAATGTCACTCTTGCCTGAACCTGTTTCAGTTTGGATTTGGCTATTATGACTGAGAAAGAAGGGTCAGTGGGAACAGCACAATTAACCTTTTCTGTACAGCTAAAAACCAAGCTATACTGCTCCCAGCTGCATGGAGGGAAAAGCAGACAACTTCTCCTGAGGTGCTCTTCCTTGTAGTGCCTTATGTGAAATCAATGTTGAAGTTATTTCTCTTTGCACGTGAAAAACCAGTATAAATTTTTCCCCCTCATAGTTCACATTTTTACTGTTGCCAAGATGCATCTTTTTCACTTCATTTAGTGTTGCTTTGGTCATTACATCACTGGTATGAACTGTGAGTGTCAAGTGCAACATGTGTCCTTGAAGCGTATTATCTTCTCATTGTCACGTCTGTTTACCTCTAATGGCCAAGAAAATTTTGTTCTTCCTTCGAGTCACTAAATGACCTTGTTTGAGGGGAAAAGGGTTGGAGTGTAAAGGTTATTTTTTACATGCCTCTTTTATAATTTAATCTATCTAGTAAGTATACATGGGCCCATCTTGGCTACTAAAACATGTTTGCTAATCCATGTTGTGTATTTTGGAGTTAAGATTCATTGGCATGTGTCTGATATGGTGACATTAACATATGGATGGTGAAGAAATGGTAGATGGTGGTGTCAGTGCTTTAAGGAATACTACAGTATTTTTATTTTTAGAAACTGTTCAGTTAAACATCTGGATGGGTGATCAGGGCCTACTTCTGAAATTCTGTCTCAAGGCTTATCCTTCACATACCTGGCTAGATTCAAAGAAATTATTCATAAAATTAAGGGTTTTCAGAATTTGCTTTACATTTATTTGAGTAGCAAATAACTAGAAAAAATGAATCTGTGTTTGGGCCATCAGAAAAGATCTGAAAAGACGGAAGACTTGTTCAAGAACCAGAGATAGCTGAATTTGGTTAATGGAGTCCTATGATAAAAAGACTTAAGAGCTTGTTATTTTTTATAGCGAAGCTACAAGGTATTGTGGAGGGTAAACTTTGTCCATATGCAATATGTTGAAAGTACTTAAGGAATTGTATCCGATTTTGGTGAAAATGGAATATTTTGTTTGTATGTGACCCCAAAGGTTAATTTAAACATTTTTTTTTGCTTGATTATCATGTGGTTTCTTTGATTAATTAAGTATTCAGCTTGATACAAGACAGTAGGAGTCTCACTTAATTTACTGGGCCATCTGATGACCCAACTTTACTGAATTTGGAACCACTGCATCAATGTCTTATAGGCTGTTAAAATTTATGTTCAGCTCAGCTTTAGGTGTGGGCAGCTGCCTAACAGGAAAATACAGGAGCAATTGCCTACTAAGAGGAAACCTTTCTAAAGTCAAATTGCTTGGCAAAACCACTCAAATAGTTCTTACAGAAAAGCCCTGAAGGATTTAACATGACTAAAGCCTATAATGTTCTACAGAAATTACTCTTACTAACCCATAGGACTGAATACATAGCACTATCCTGTCTGTTGCATTTTTTAACCATATGATTAATATTCTATAGAGAAGAAAATAGGATTTTATCTTAACTTACACAAGATTGTTGAAAAAACTTCAGAAAAGTAGTAATTTTCTTGTAAATATTAATTGTGTCTTTCTGTGAGTATCTCTTGTGTGGGGAAAAAAAGAAGAAAAAAGAAACTGAAGAAAGAAACTGCAGTTTATTTAAACTGCCAAGTTTTTAGGCAAATCTAATAAAAAGTTAATCTTTTGAGATTGTCTCTTGGTCCCATTGGAAAGCTCAATTTTTAATTGCTGATAATTTTATCAGAAGTTAGCTGTTTTGGTTGAAACGTTCATTGCATTCATTGCGTTCATTGCATTTGGTTGAAATGTTCATTCTCATGCAAGATATTTTCATGAGACTGTCTGAAAATAGGACAGTCAAAGTAGTTCACCAGTTTGAAAATGATAATGTTTTTCAATGGCACACAAGTTAATTTGGAGAAAAAAGAAAAAACAATCACAAACTTAAGAGCTAGTAAGTGTGGAAGATTTTGAGACAGTAGTAGTAAGAGAAGATTTTTGTGAGGATATAGAAGATGGAAGCAAGATATGAGGCATAAACTAGAACTAACTGGATAAAACCTGGTGTCAGAACAGGGCCTATAAACTTGGTCCTATATTCTGGACATGAGTTCTGTGACAATGATGTTTGTTTGTATGATGAAATGTGGCCTAGTAACAACAAACCAGAATCAATTTGGGCTCAGATTGTCTGTACATCATAACTTCAGTTCTTGATCACAAAAACATAGAAATTACCTTTCTATGGTGTTAGAGGGTTGATGCTGGCTGGATGCCAGGCACCCACCAAAGCCACTTTCTCACTCCCTCCTGTACCTGAACAGCAGAGAAAATATAAAGAAGGGTTCATGGGTTGAGATAAGAACCAGAAGAGATCACTCAGCAAATATCATGAAAGGCAAAACATTCACCTTGGGGATATTAATTGAATTTATTACCAACAAAGTCAAAGCAGGATAATGAGTAGTAAAAACAGACCTCCAGACACCTTCCCCCACCCCTCCCTCCTTCTCATCTCTACCTCCTCCCCCTCAGCGGTGCAGGGAGACAGGGAATGGGGGTTATGGTCAGTTCATCCAATGTTGTTCCAGACACTGCCTAGGGAGAGGAGTCCTTTCCCTGCTCCAGCATGGAGTCCCTCCCACAGGAGACAGTTCTCCATGAACTTCTCTAACAAGAGTACATTCCACAGGCAACAATTCTCCACAAACTGCTGTAATGTGAGTCACTCTTCCAATGGATGCGATCCTTCAAGAACAGCCTGCTCCAGCATGGCTCCCCCACAGAGTCACAAATCCTACCAGGAAACCTGTTCCAACAGGGGCTCTTCTCTCCACAGGTCTGGAGGTCCCTGCCTGGCATGGGCCTCCCACAGGGTCGCAGCCTCCTCTCAGACATCCACCTGCTCTGGTGTGGGGCTCCTCCACAGGCTGTGGGTGGATCTCTGCATCCCCAAGAATCTCCATGTGCTGCAGGGACACAGCTGCCTCACCATGCTCTGCATCATAGGCTGCAGAAGAATCTCAGCTCTGGTGCCTGAATCACCTCCTCCCCTTGCTTCTCAGACCTTGGCATCTTCAGGCCTGTTCCTCTCACATGTTCTCACCCCACTCTTTTCTGGCTGAAATTACAACTCTGCAATAACTTTTTTTTTCCTTCTTAAATATGTTATCACAGAGGTGTTACCGCCATTTCTAATTGGCCCAGCCTTGGCCTGCAGCACATCTATCTTTGGAACTGTCAGGGGCTGGCTTTGCTCAACACGGAGGAAGTTTCTAGCAGCTTCCCACAGAAGCTACCCCTGTAGCCCGCCTGCTATCAAAACTTGGCCACACAAACTCAACACATATGGTTTCTTTGGTTCTTGTGTGTGTATGTAATAAATATCTAAGACTGAAAATTATTGTGGTGGCAAAAGTCAAAATGATGTTTAAGTCCCCATGGAGCGTAAAATAAGTGCAAAATCTTGCTTCAATACAAAATGCTATTACTGGTTTTGTCTTATTTTTTGTGAGTCTCTGGGCATAAAATGTGAAGCACATAAAATATTCTGCAAATTACAAAAAGCTTCCCCTGAAGAACCTCATGATACTACTTTTAGGCAGTCATATTTCCCCTGTCTTTTAGGAAACAAAACAGGTCACAGTAAATAGAAACCTGATCATACAAGTAATATTGAAGATCTCTATAGTATCCATATTTTGAGATGACTGCCTATCTCTTCCCATGGGCTGAGAACTGTTTGTACAGGAACATGAAAATCAAACAAAACGTCAGTTTAAGTACATGTCATGCTAGTCCAATCTGAATGCCCAACTTTTAGATTGAATACTTTAATGTTTGAGAAACTATTCTTGTTATTTATGAAGAGCTTAGATGGGGTTATGTGACAGAGCACCAAGGGAAACCTAGCCCCATGTTGCTACCACAGACTCATCTTACAGTATGAATTACAACTGAATTGTAAGAATAATTTCAACTGTTATTATCCACTCAAAATGAACAGTCTCCCTTCATATAGTGTTTGGTTAAACAATGGATTTAAAGTTCATTGTCAATGTCTATGGGAAAGGTCTCTGCAATCATTTATTCAGCTCTTTTCAGAGAAAATATGAGAAAATCCATTTATGAAGGAGAAGTTTAACAAAGAGGCTGGTAATAATACCAGTTAATTTCAAAGGGAAAGAGTAGAAAAGCCATTTTTTTGGGGGGACAAGTATGTGGAAGAGGAAAGTTTGCATTATAATTATGGCAAAAAAGATGTTCTAGCTGCTGTACGTGCTTTGACATTGTTACTGTGCTATTTTCAGACAACTGAGTGTATTTTACATTTTCTGAGATTGCTTTTTGGTGACATTAAAAAACAGCAAAATCAAATAACAGTAAAATTTTGGACATAAACACAAGTGATACTCAATTATGGAATCCTTAGACTTCTTTATTACTATGAATTTAAGGTCTCTTTTAGACCTTGTTAGATCACTGTTCTGAAAAGGAGTCTAGTTGGTCAACTTTTCATACTGTGGCAATGGAAGTGAGTGTAATTTGTATACAAAACCACTTTTTGTATCTCATTTGTGGTTCATTTTTGTGCCAGGCCTCTGAAGACTGGTTTTTATGGCTATACGGCCTTGCAGAATAAAGGATTAAAAGCTCACTGATTTTCTCCAGTCAGTCTTTAAGGGAGCTATGTGAATGTTTGATTTGGTTTGTCACTGACTTGAGGGCCCATCTACACGTCAAAGTTCTATGTTTACTTCTGTTAATGAGATAACACATATATCTTGTTTTTACATGGTAGGAAAGGGAACAGAAGGTTTATGTTCCTTGACACGAGGACAATGAATAAAAACAGATTAGGAGTGAACAAGGGGAGAACATGAAACAAGATGATAGAATGTATCTACATTCTCACCCAGAAAGTAGTGATATGATTAACTAAGCGTAATAAACTGGAGGGGTAGGAAGAAAAAGAACAGGTCTGGAAACAGGCCTGAGAATTTCTTTGGAAACTGACCTTAAGTCCACATGTTGTGCCATGAGGTCCCTTTGGAATGGAAGGCTTCTGTTCTAGTAACACTGATTTTGCCCCCAAGGACTTAAAACAAAGCACCTGCCAGGAGAGAGAGAGATTATGTAGATATTTCACATACCAGTTAAAGAACACATCAGCAGGAACAGCAACAGAAAATGGAAGATAATCCCTTAATGTAACTAAGAATGAAATTGGTTCACTTTGCATGACCTTTGCTACAGTTAGTATTTGATTTGTCTTTAAGAAGGAAAAGGTAGGACAAGTACAAAAAATGTAGTCCCAGAGCTGTGTTTGAGCATGAGATCTTTGAACAAATAATATATATGTGACCAATGAAGATAACAGTTCCTCTCAAGAGGTAGAGATGTCACCAATTAAAAAAAAAAACAAACCTCCCAAACAACCCAAAAATAGATCAGAATTTAGGGTTCCATAAATGTACAAGCTGAAATGGGATGCCCTGAAAAAAGAGCTGAGCACTCCTTCATCAGGCATCCTGCCCTTGCCAGCTGGTCACTTCTATCCTTGCACTTTCTGCAAAAATTCTTGACCAAGTACAGAGTAGCAACCTATATAAATGATCACTTATTTCTCAATACAACCTGCTGATCTCAAAAATAAGCACTCATAAAGGTGAGTTGCAAGGAAAAGGATAAACTCTGTCAAATTACAACTCTGAATACTTTATTGAGGAAAAAACCAAAAGTCTCTCTCCTTCAGTTTCCCTGGACCTCCAGGCCACAGAACAAGTTACCTGTGCATGTTTCATGTTGATAGTGATTGAAGGGGAGACAATGGTTATGGCTGACCAGAAAGATGCTGTGGTTCATTAAGCAATAAGAAGGGTGCTTGTAGCTCTCCAGCTATTCTCTGATGACTGTCTCATGTTATTTTTAATTAGTAGGTAGCAATTACTTGTGCTAGTCAACCAATTTTTTCTGTAACAGAAGAAGAAAACATTCCTAATCCACTAATCAAATTTTTTTTTGTGGGACTGTGCATTAAGTCTGGCTGGGGTGGATTAAACTTTTCCCACAGCAGGCCTTATAGTGCTGTGTTTTGTATTTGGAACTAGAAAGGTGCTTTGGCTACTGTTGTGCAGTGCTTGCTGTCTCTCCCCAAGCCAAAGTTAGCCCATCACAGACTGAGAATAGCAATATGACAATACAAACACCTAGGATAGGTAGTTTTTCTGTTGAGAAATACAATTACTGATATTTTTCAGCCTTTGTGCTTGCTTGTTGAGAAATATTGAAGCAATTCTACCCCATATGAAGTGCTAATGAGGGATAGTACTGCTTAGCAGCATTTCAGTCCCAGAAGATGGGAATGATTTTTTGTGCATGAAACTGATTTTTTTTTCTTTTACTGTTCTTTTTAGTCCTTGCTCAATTATTGTTGGTTGTTCTCTAGTATATTACAGAGAGGAAAAGGACCACCAGTGTGCTCCAACATTGCCCAGGCTGTATTTCGGACATGTTTTCCTATCTACTGTTGATTTTTTTAGCTGCCTAACAGCTTGGTATCTGTGGTAACTCATCAATGAAACAATATTTCAGAAAGGTTTCTATGATGCAAAATCATATTCAGAATGAATCTGAATTAAAAAAAAAAAAACACATTCAGTTTTGAGTTTAAATGTATTTTTAAATTGGCCTAGAATTTTTTTTTTTAGGCCTAATAAACAGCATATTTCCATGGTTGAAAAATAAGAGTTACAAATCTACTGACATATTTCAAAATAACACTGGGATTGCTTCAGCTGTAATGTTTTGAGTAATAATCTTTGCAATCTAGAGAGAAATTGCTCTGACGACACTACAGGCACTCAACCCAAATAAATCTGAACTTATTTGATCAAACTATAATTTCACATGCAAATTTTTTCAGTTTACATAGTGCACAAAATGACCATGACCTCCAAAGAATGAATAAAAATGTGGTGTTAATTGATATACTCCTGACCTGAAAAATGGTGTGACAGCCAATCTCATTTAAGAAACATAAATGCTACAGGTTCCTGAAATTTAAAAACTGGGCTTTCAGATATAATACAGATATTTCAGACAGAGTGTGAGAGACTGAAATGTTATGGTTAATGACTTAAACATTGTTTTGAAGGACTTTTTTGCCAATTATGGCAAAACTGTATGAGGAAACTGCGACCACTGAAGACAACTCCTCCCTGAATAGGCCTCCTGAGGGGAACTTTGGACTGTGAGTTAAGCTACCTAAGGGAACTTGAGGTAAGAAAAAGGTGACACTATTTTCCAATTATCTCAGGTCTAGAGGAAGTAAACAAGGCTAAAGGGGAAGAATGTATTTATAAGAAAGCCAAACCCAGCAGCTGCCCTGAAAATCGGTTCTGGCTGGGTTTGAGGTGGGGGAGGCCATAATCCACGGACCCATTTGCTGAGGCCAGGTTTGGACAGACTGCCCCCCAACCAAGGGGGGAGGAGAGTTTTGTGTGTGTGGTGTAATCTTGAGGAAGTGAACATCCATCCTCTCTTATACAAATTGGTTCAGTTGTAAAACCCTGCACCCCTGGAAGGCTACATCCATGGGACATTCATATGAGAGGCAGCTGAGAAGGTGTCATAAACCATCAAAGACCCCAGAGTGCTTCCCAGACTCATTCCTGAGGCCTTGCACCAGAGGACTGAGGGTGACACAAACGGATGCAACTCATCCAGAGTCTGTTGCAAGACAAAGTGTCAAACTTGTCCCCTCCCAGGGGAGGTACCTGGGCATTCCCACGTGGTCCAAACATATATAACTCCATTGAACTCTATGTTGTGGGTGTCCCTCCCCACCAAGAAAACCAGAAGAAGAGGATCAATAGGATGCTATTGGGATCCTCAGAGTGGTGATATTTTCTAATTAATCTGTCTCTCCATCACTCTCTTTCACTCTCTTTCTCTCCTTGTTTTTTTTTTTTTTCTCTCTCTCTCCCTCTCTCTCTCTCGCTCACATTTAATGGTGAATAAAGTCCGTATTATTGGCTTTGGTATTGCTTGTACCTTAATTTGGGCAGAGGCATCTCTCTAACAATTTTAATAATCAGATAGTAACCTAGAGGGAAATGTAAAGCATAGCTGCTGTTCAAAACAAATCCATTTAAACCATAGTGAGTATCTATTCATCTATCTAGAGTTTTGGTTGAAGAGTAGACAAAGACTCAAAATCCTTCCTACAAATTTCCTAGGAGTTTCCTCCTATGAAATTTAACCAGTTGTCAAAATGATAAAATGCTCAAGTCTCACTCAAAATATAGGTTCCTTGTGTCCTTGTGGTAGAATGAAGTCTTGTTACTTGAGATAAAGGAGGAGGTCATTTCCTGATCTGTCCCTGGTGAAATGGAAAGTTCCTCCAAGATGTTTGTCTCCTGAGATCTCTGGGTGGTGCAAGATAGTCAGGGAAACTTTTCTGGTTGAAAGACTTGGTTCCTGTGCTCTTTCTGTGAGAAGGGTAACACTGAGTCAGAGATGAGAACTGGAGAATCCCATACCCTCTGCCTCTGTGTGTGGTTAGACAATGATATTTCTTCAGCCTGAAGCTGGCTTAAGAATGTCAACAGGTAGATTACTTCTTTCATACTTCATAGAAAGCCTCTCATCTCATTGGTACTACTGTGAACACAGAGTAACTCCACTGGAAATACACTGGTGTCTCAGAAGTTAAAATGTTTTTAATTAATCTGATCACTGTTGTTGCCTGTAACATATAAATTGCCAAATATCAGCTTACATCACTTCTGTGAGACTTCACTAATTTTTTCTAATGTGTTTGGCTACTTCCCTGTTAATCCAGTCACAAAATGTATCCAAGAAATCCCCAAGTGAGAAAACTAATGCCTCCAGTCCATTTCTATATCACCAATAAGAACTGACATGACATTCTCTGGAATGTGCTTGAAATGGTTATCTTCCAATTACAGGGATTTAACACCCAAAAAGCTAATCTGCTTGTTTAAATTATTAATCCATTTATAACCACCTGTCATATTTGAAACAATGAGCACTTTTCTTTGGAAAGACATAAATCAGAGTGAAGTCAATTGGCTATACAAATATGTAACAATATTGTGGACAGAACAAGTTACATGACTTCAGTATTATAAGGATGAATGTAGCAACATAAGGATGAATGTAGAAACGCTTAAATGAGGCATGTATCTCAAGTGGTAGTGGTCCTGAAGATAAATCAGCCCAAGGAATAGCCCTGAATGAAGATGAAGTAGCTCATGTTGGGTTTCTTGGAGGTTTGAAGTAGGGGTATGACTCACTGGCCTCCTAAGAGAGACTGTGGAGCGAGGCTGGAGTGCTTACAGTGCCAGGTGCTTAGGAAAAAGTAACAGTCATTATATGTGGCTGTCCTTGCAGAGAGGAGGGTCTAGTCTTTCTGCTTGACAGCAACTTTCCCCTTGCATGATTCAGGTGAGCCTCATGATTGTTCCAGAGAAAGGAAGAGGGGAGGAGAGAGAGAGGTTTCACAAAGGCTGCTAAGTTGGAGGCTTCTCCACATTCTACTATCAACACTGTAACCTATTTGGATAGTTTCTATATCATAATGCTGTTATTCTGATATATAATAATTTCCTTATTAAATAAGGTTATTTTATTCTCTTATATTATTTCACCTTAAATACAACAGCAAAATATTTTTATTAAGCATTTTGACATTTGAAATTATTTTCCAGTCACACAGTTAAACATTGTAGAGAAAACACATGTAAACTGAAATTTATAGAAGTTGATAATTTCCAAATGTAAAGGCATTAATAGAAAGCTCAATAGAGTTGGAGTAATGTCCTAACAAATGGAAAAACCTCTATAAACTGTTCTGACACTCACCTTCTTCATGTTACTTAGAACCATAAAAAGAATGAGCACTTGTCAAGACAGTCAGTCAATGAGCCTGAGCACTACACCTCCAGTGGCATCACTCTCATAATGTAGTTCAGTTTTCTTGGCTGCTAGATAGGAACATGAACAGAAAATCAAAAACATTCACCAGAGAAAACATTCCATAAGAAGTTGTGCTATACTTCTGCAGGGTAACAGTTTATTTCATGACTATCCAAGTTTTCTACAGATTAGTGGGGTGACAATGCACCTGTTACTATTAGTTGTTTGCATTTAGAAAAGGAAGACCTAGTTCTGCTCAACAATATTTAGTCCAGCATGGAGTGGGGGGGAGGTTGGGGGGCACTTTTGGGCATACCCCAAGATCCTGGTCACTCTTACTCTGGATATGGTTTTACATGGCTGCATAGTGCAGCTCCCTTCTGCATCCAGGCTTCCTTCCTGCACATGCCAGGGTACAGAGGAGATGGGGCAGTACATCTTAGTCTATGTCCATCATGTAGGCAATGTGAGCATCTGAACTTGCCATTGAAGAGTTCTGAGGCCTCATCTTTCGGATGTAACTTTAGTATTTTGCAGTCAAGCTTAAATTTTGCACTTGAATCCAAAACAACAACTTTATGTTCATCTAGAGCCCAAAGGCAGTACTTTCATATAAACTCACATTATTTCAAACTGAGCAAGCATGTCCTGTTCACCTCCTCTTCACTCTTTCACCTCCTGTGGCCCCAGAAATGAGTTTTCAACCCCCCGCTGATGTCTTCTGATAAGAGAGAAAGAGCAAAAGGAAAAAAGCATGAGTTCCATTTTAAATCAGTATCTCTGAGTTTTGCTAATCCCAAAGTGCAGGAACTATTTTATTTTAAATATAATGTGATTGCTACTTGTTTTTATGCACAATACAGGCTCATTTTAGAAGTTTTGAAGAGCAAGTGTAGTTAGCACTCAGTGAAGAGGAGGTCCAAATAAGAACTGGGCTGTCTGTTCCTGATACACTGGGATCACATCTATAGGGTCAGACTTCCTCATCCTTATATCAGTTTTACAGACACGATAACTCCACTGATTTTCATTGCTTACTTGCACATGAAAGGAACGAGATGCAGCTCAGTAGAGTATTTTGTAAGGCAAGGTCTTGGTTCTCCTCTAATTTGCATGTACACTGCTCAAATACAAGAAGTCTGAAGTCAGTATGAAAGTGGCAAAACACTCACTAAAATCCCAGGGAGGTGAGGCAAAAGCCAGAGGTGGCTCTTTACAATCCTTTAAAGGGATACAGCTTCCCTCAGTGTTTTATTTTGTTCACCTTTTTTGAAAAGTGAAATTGTCCTTTAAAGAATTTTAAGGTAAAGAAGAAACCTAGAACTCCTACTTTGCTGTGAGCAGATTTTGAACCTGAACAGAAGAAAAAAAACCCTAAATATTCACTTAATGTTTATAACTTTACTCTTTGTTTCCTTACTGCTGAAAAATGGTTGATGTCTTGTGTCCAGAAATTGATTCTTTTACAAAAACCAAAATTGATTTATATATTTCCCTGGTTGTTCTGAAATATCAGAAGTTGTAATTTCAAAGTTTAAAAAAAGCTGAGAATGAAAATGGGCAGTAGAGTATACCAGTGTGATTCAGAAAGAGTACTAAGAAAGTCAGGTGAATCAAACTCTCCTGAAATCAGTGCACTTGTCTTTGTCAACAGAGTCAACACAATCATACAATAGGAAACCAAGCATTTGATATCTTTGTCTGGAATAAAGCAACTCCAATTTTGTAAGCCTTAACCTTTGTGAGATTTCAGTTCAGATCTATTTTAACTCGAAAGGCTTGAACTGGAAAGGACAGATGGCTGTTTGATGGAGCGGTATCAGGGTGGAATCTGACATTTTCCCAACCCCATGGCATTCAAGTTGCAGCACCTTGTCATTCAAATCTCCCTTGTCAAATTCAAATCTCAGCCAACTCTTGCCTTATTATTTATTTCTCTGAGAGTTGATTAAAGTTTGAACAGTGAGGTGCAGGAGGATGCCTCATGACTTTTTACCTTACCTATTGGTGAATTCTGCTTCTGATCTCCAGTTGTTAAGAGACTGCAGCACCAACCACAGTCCAGATATAATGAGAGGTGATTTTCTAAATATTGCTCCAGCCCCAAATATTGGCACAAGAAAATGCTAACAAATTAAATATTTATAATGCAACCAGAATAAAGATGAAGTAAAGGAACAAGTACATTTTTTTAATGACTTTCTGCTCTGGGGGGATAGGGGAAAGCTACTGAAAACAGCACCCTTGTTAGCTGTACTCTTCCCTTTTAGAAAACCATTGTTGTCTAAGCAGTATAGTTTATGGTTTTGAGGCTGTGGGAAGGAACTAATGATACTTATTTAAATATGAACTATATAAAGATATTTTAAAAAATACTAAAGACAAAGCTGTAAAATCAAGGGAGCTGTAGTATTTTGAGAATCAACCCATAGCATTAAATCATGGTGTCACTTATGGTGAAGTTATTTCACAAATCACAGTTCTTCACTATGATTTAAATGTAAAACTTTCAGTTGAACCTACCACAGAAGTGTATCAGATATTGCAGGGTAGATGAGAAGGGTGTATTTAATTTTTCATAGCATTATCATCCTGCTGTGGTGCATATTTAGCGAAACTGCAGAAACAGAGTTACATCAAATTCCATGCAGCCTAAATACCATCTATACAATTCGAAGTACGTATGTGTTGTGCTTCAGTTGGTAACAAGATTCCTGTAAAATTTGTTCATCTCTTGCTTCTTAATTTTATGAGTAGTCTCAAGAGGTGCAGATGGGTGGTTTGGGTTGTACAAAAATAGATGGTCAGGTAACAACAAGTTTTAATTAATATTTCAGGCTGAGTCAATTCACCTTAAGTTTTTCCTCAGTGACCAACCAAAGCTTAGACTGTGCTTAACTGAAGGGTGATTAATTGACAAACAGGAGAGAAGTGAAGCTAGTGACACCAGGGAAGTATGTAAAGAAAGGTATTTTTGTCCCATTTTTTAAATGATTTTTTTGTCCTCAAAGCTAGGGAATACAATTTTCAATACGCCTCATATGGAGTTGGAGCTTAAAGTTGCAAAGTAAGCTGCTCTTTGGTTTGCTGAAATATATTTTTCTCATGAAATATCTAATAAAATGCATGTTTTTATCTTTTCAGGATGGTTTGACAATGAAACAGACTTTTTTGGTTTGGGATTTAGAATATTGCAGTGCACTTTGAAGAGGGCAACACAAAGAGAAATCAAAAACTGCATCTACAAAACACTCAGGCAGTGGCTGTTTGTCTGTCAGGTAGAAGGAGCAAGAAGGAATGCATTTCTAAATGCTCCAATATTTTCACTAACTTTCCCTTTTTTTCTGGGTACAATTTAAAGGATTGCATTTGATCTGGTCCTACAGAGGATTAAAAGAGGATTAAGAGGATGAACAAGCCAGTTGATGGAATTTTGCCATTGATTTCAACAAGGCCAGGGATTTCACCTCCAGTGATTGCCCTCTGTAATCAGAAAAATATTCTTCCCCTTGGGCCTGTCACAAAGGACAGGATCAAGAGGATTACATTTTTGCAGTTGAACAATCAAATGCCTAGAAGCATAGGCAAACTCAACAGCAGGTATGAAACCATTCCTCTCCTCCTTCTTGAATGTAAATAGCAGAGAAGCCTCTGACAATGTAACTGTGCTCAGGCTGGTTTGGTATACAGGAGGGAGAGGAAGAATGGGACCCACGAGCATGGGAAGAAGGGAGTGATGATCCTTGAAGAGAATGCCTTCATTCCAGAGAGGTAACACCAGGCTCCATTACTGACTAAATAGAAGTCCTTGGGCTATAACATGAGCAAGTGACAGTAGATGAAATAATCGACCTGATAAATTATAGGAAGGAGCTGTATAAGAGAAGTACAAGAGAGGTCAGAGTTATAACTAGAGATGCAAACAGCTAAAATCCTCCTTTGCTTGTAGGACGTGTCACTTCTCACATCTTGGGAGATGTTCAGCACAAGGGTTTATCATCCCAGAACTCATCCTGCAGAAGGATGGTATACCATTCTCTTCTGCTTTATTTCCTGTTTTTTTTAACAGCTGTGGTGAGATGTCTCTCTCAGGAGGCACCAAAAAACATAGCTTTGAATAGATCAGCCAGTGTTTTGTCCGAACTACCCTTTTCCTTTGAAACTGAATAGTATTTTACCCAATGTGTTGTATTACATTTGCACAATAGTACAGCCATGTCTTAGATTACAAATTTACCTTATGTCTTGATATTATAATGTAACTTTATCAGATGAAATTTGGGGGGTTTTAAGCTTATCAAAGAAATGGAACAAGATTAGTTAAAATACGGTGGGTTGAAATGGGATGACAGATCCTTCTGGTTAGTTGTTAAATTTAACTATTTTAGATTGGCAGTCTAAAGAGATTGCTTTTTCAGACTTACAGAGGCTTTTGTTTTTGATGTCTCCAAAACAAGGGCATGTACACATTACTGTTTATAGAGAGCTCATGAAATCCTGGTTGTACTGAAGTTTTTGACAAAACTTCAAAAGAGACAAGTTGTACCTTGATTTAATTAGATGGATTGACACTATTTATCTTGTAGAGTAGAGCCTTTTTTAATCTGATTGGAATGGCATTTTTATTAGCCCTTAATTTGGTTTTAGTTTCCCTGTGAAATTTTCGCTTTTCTCTTGATTTATTTGAGAGTAGTGTGAAGAAAAATTCCAAATGTCAGGGAGAACTACGATTGCTTTAAGGAGATGGAAGAGAGAAAACTTAGTCCATTTATGCTTTCTAAAGAAGCACTAGTCTAATTTTTTTCATTATAGAACAAAGAACGATACCTTAATTGAATATATTGATGGGTTAATTTTCTTTATTTGTGTAGTAATAAATTAGAACCTAATTTTATGTCCATTAATAGAAATGAAGGTAAATGTACTTTCAGATTCATAATGACATCTAAGTGCTTTTTCAGTTTTCTCTCCCTGATTATGTATGAATATTTCCTTTTAATGTAACACATTAATTAATTCATTAGTAAAGGATTATTATTCAATTGAAAACAAATATATTTGTCTTTAAAAGAACTTTGGCATCCTATTATTTAAGCTTGTCTGGATACATGATGTATGACATAAGTTCTCACATGTTTGTAACTCATCTTCTTTAATTCAGAATTTCAGTGTTGCTCCAATCCTGTGACTTTGTAATGTACTTGTATTTTTTGGGCAAATTTAAGATAAATCCCTTTGTCTAATCTAGCATTTTTTGCTAGATTCATCATGTTGTAAATTAGTAAAGATGATTACTGAGGCGAGTTATTGTTTCAGGCCTTGGAGCCTGGGCCTGGAGTGCCTGCTACAGAAAATTTTATTTGACACAGATATTTCAGGAATTACACTGATGGGTTTTATAAAGTTTTCAAGATCTGATCAAGGATTAATTTAAGTAAAAAGTCTAGCTAGTCACAGATAAAGAAGGATTTGAAAAAATATGGTTATGAAATAGGCACAGACCCTCCAAAACATTTTTAGGAATTACAACGGGAAGACCTATATAGCTATATGTATAGCTATCTGAATGTGTTTGAAAATCCAGCTGCTCATTAAGCCAGCAAGCTGTCACATCCACAAGTCTCTTTCTGAAAATGAGACTAGGCAGAGACCCATGAAAACTATTTCTCCTGAACTTAGCAGAAAACAAACCCACAGGTAATATACATGGTGAAGGATGCTTAAGATGCAATGGTTTTTCTAGGAGAACTGGGTGGAGCTTTTGGCAGTGAAGCATCTCAGTATTTTTGTGGGAAGGGACCTTATAGACTTTATGCACAATTGGTTCTGGGGACATTATGCTAAGAGTGGGAGGCACAAACATGCAGTTTCTGCAGTTTTCTCAGCCTCATGTAGGTAAATATGCTTTCATGAAATTCAATGTAGGCATCTACAGAACCCTGTGATTTTCACACCGTCTAGGATCACCTTGAAACTGCCATGCAATTTTTTTCAAATTAGCAGTGGAGAAATTTGACCTCACTTTTGTGAGATCTTTCTGTTCTTTAAGACCTTAAAGCTCAACAACTTTACTTTCTCTTCGAGTTTATTCTCTTAAAGAAAATAAACTTGTGTATGTAGAGAAGGGGAAAAGAACACACTGGATGAATTCAGAGATGAAATAAGTTATGTAAAGACAACATTTTTTCTTCTACTGGGAATCCATGGGCCAAGAAAAAGTGAGAGAATGAAGAAACAGCTGTATTTGTTTCATAAGGACTTTCGCTCTAAATACCATGGTAGCTGTGAGAATGGAGCCACATTACAAACAAGCCTTCAGCCCATAATTCATTGTCTTGGTCATTAAGGTCAGGAGAAAATAGACAACACAGTGCATGGCAAATATGTTAAAAACTCCAACAAAATCACATTAGATAAATGCATTACAGGGAGGGAAGTGATTTGAGTCATATATTATCAGGCAATACTGGGGGAAAAAATACCGTCCAGTCATATAATGCACTACTACTGAAAATGCCAACAAATAATGCTGGAGTCTTTACAAAAATCCTCCTCATGCCTCCTTGGATCTTGTTCACATCCATAATTAGTTGCATGTTGAGACAAGGCAGAGAGTTTTGCCATGCCTCTATGAAAATCTCAAAGTCAAAGCTCCATATATTATTTAAATAAATGAATGGGCTTCAGTAAAACATGAAAATACCTCCATCTGGATACTCTTATCATAATAAATCACATGAGCTCTGGGTTTTTTTGGGGAATATGATGTCATCACAACCCATCAAGAGAATTATTTTGCTGTATCTCATCTATTATTCTATATATTAACACAGAAATAGCTGTCATTCTGATGAGTGTTCTAGGATACTCAAAATAATGGCATGTGAAAGTATAGCCAAAAATACTTGGCGTCCACTGCAACTCATTAGTGAAGTTCAACATCATGATCAACGTTTAATGAATTATGATCAATTTAAAGTGACCATTTATCATCTCATATTGACTGGCATGCTAAATCTTTGACAGAGTAGCAAAACAGGCTGGTTGTTATCAAAGCCTGTTGTTGACTGAAGACTCTCCTACACCATGAACAAGCAAAATACAGCAAACTGGAACAGGCACTCTGACCCCCATTCAAAGAATTACTCTAACTCTTTTTGCTCTAAGTATAGGCAAGATACTGAAGTTCAAAATAGAAATGTTGAAATTTTTTTTTTTGCTAATATGCAGCATGTTCATTATATAGAAATAATTCAAATTTTAGTGGCAATGAGATTAGTTTTCCCACTAAAACCAGGTAATTTCTATCTAGGCAATATTCTGTTGACTTCATTGAGGCATTATCTTCTCAACTTGAATCTTTCTTCTCTCATTTCATTCATATTCATATCTTCTTTATTCATGTCTGCAACATCAAAACTCAGTTGGATTTTATAACCTTGGTGTGTTTTGTTTCACAACAGATCGGTGGATTCCATGACCTATTGCTGCCAATGAAATAGTTGGGTATTTAACAAAAATTGGTGGCTCACCTCTTTGCATAATTCTTTTGAAATACTCAAGTAAAGGAATTTGGACTTGAAAGAAATACTTGCACACCAGTTCAGCCTTTGTTTTCATCCAGGTGAATGCCTGTAGCCAATAATGCTGCATTAAGACTTGGCACATATATAAAAGCCTTCAAAGGCTCTCAGGCAAACTGTTGTTGACGTGGTGGTGATTTTTATTCATATAACATGTATATATGATAAACCTTTTTAATGAATAAGTTTAGAGTTTATATCTTTATTGGAAAAACCTAAGTGTGCCAAAGTCAGAGTGCAGTTAACTCGATATAACTGCAGAAAGTCACTCAAACTTGAAAATTGATGATGGGAGTGATTTCTACCACACGATATGCGTTATGAACAATCTAAGCCCAATCCAAATTCCAGTGTATTCACTCTGTGTACTGTCTCCTAAAAGACTCTTTCCCTAATGCAATAGCTGAAGCTTGTTTTTAATTGGTCTTGGCGGAGCTAATCCAAAAGGAGTTTAGTTTATATATTTTCTTAACAATATTGCCAACAAAACTATGACCTTCTTACAAGGAAGCCATTACAAAAACTCAAGATGTGCAAGAGAGCAGACTGATGTATATTGCAAGGAACTGAACTTACATGTGTATTTATTTGCACACTCTTGAGGGCAGGAAACACCATTAGGGGTGGGACAGTGTAGCCAAAGAAAGCCTATTAGCAAAAGTGAGGAAAGTGAGTGGCCAGCAAAAGAGAAGAAAACCAGTGATTTCCCACTGCCAGTAGTATGCACTTTGAGAACATTTTCATAAGAAACACCAATGATATCTTCTTTCCAGAAATTATCTTCCTGCTATTTAAATTCATCTAAGTGTTTGGAGTCCACAATACCTTTTGACAAGGAGTTTACATGAAACACTTAAGCACAGGAGGAAAAAATACTCCTCTTCTTCATTTGTAACCTGCTGCCTCATCCCTTCATGTAATGTCCCCTTCTTTCTGCATTGTGTGGACAGTGATTAATGCTTAACTTCTGTTCATCTTTATGCTGTTTGCAGCTTTATAGCCCTTTAATCTTCTTTTCTCTCAATCGTTCCTTTCCAGGCAGGCCAGTACAGGTGTATTTGCTATAGCAAAATCAGAGAGCATCTCCTTTAGCTCGAATGGTTTTGTTTGGACACAATAGAACAGCATGGAAACAGATCACTATGTGCAGGTTAATAATACAGGAGAGAATTTCATAGTGCTGGACTCTATTTTTGTGTCCTGTGAACCGTCAAAGATCAGCTGTGGCTCTGTAATGTACTATTGGATTTGATATTGTATAACTATTACTGCCATCTATTGCACTGTGAAGTCCTTTCTCATTAAGGGCATACATCACTGTGTCAACCTGAGGAGCCTGCCATAGATTTGTTAAAATATCCATTATGGATTACTTCATGGAAAAGCATGTGGGCCATAATGTTTCATTCAGCAAAATTATCTCATGGGTACCTGGGGTTTGAACGAGGTGCTTAAAGAGGAAGATTTGCTTGCTGACAAATATCTTCCCTTTCTTGTGTGTATTAAATTAATGGGAACCATATGGTGAAGTACAGAAAAAACCCTGTGTTAATATCCCTTGCTAGCTACAGCCACCTGTTATAATGGCCAGACTCATAGCAGGCCTGTTGGTGGTTGCTATTAACATATTCAGTGCCTTTCTCAGCTTTCTTTGGCAGTCATAGAGAACTCTATGTCATTCTCAAAACTGAAAATCCTGTGGTTAGCTTTTCTACAGATCCCGAAGGCCGATATGGGGCAGCCATACATAATCTTACTATTTAAAAATCTTCTTGTTTTAGTTTTTAATAACTTTATTATAAGATAGTTTTGTGTTTATATGGCACTCAGCTTAGGAGGCTCATTCTCACTAATTCTCAGGTTTTGACATCAATATGTTATTTGGTGTTTTTCTTTTTCCACTGCCATCATATTTCACTTTCTTTTTCTCTGTGCCGCATTCCCTGTGATTGTCCCTTAGCAAATTTGATTCTCTAATTTCAGTTTTTTGTCAACATGCCGAAAAGTTGTACAAGTAGATCAACTGGTAAATTAATAATTGGAACCTATTGAAAATGTGAACTCATCCCTTATAATCTCATCTGTTCCATCAGTCTTGTTCTTGTGATAAATAGGCTACAAAATAATGACGTGTAATGAGTTTCATGTACTAGTTAACCATTATTACTAAGGTAAGCAACACCCTCTGCAATACGTATTTGAAGCAGTAGTTGTGCTTCCCTGTCAGACTTAAAACTCACTGGAATGAATCTGTAAATAAAAAGGGTAAAACCAACTTATCACTCCTTTTTATTTGTTTGGTAGCCTCTGCTCCTTAAGGTCCACCAAAATGAAATAAAAGGAACAAGCTAAGAATTGTTAAAACTAGCAGGATCAAGAGTGTGTGATCAGGTTGGATTACAGCCCTACCAGTTGTTTAGTTGCTGCCCACACAGTGCACCCTGTGAGCAGCAGCAGTCAGTGACAGTATCGAGAAAGAAATATTTCAGTCGCTGTACAGGATGCAGCTGAAGAGTTGAGGAATAGATCAAAAAACATCCTAAATATCTTGAGGAAAAGATGTTTACTCCATAGATTGTATGATAAAATGCATTCTTAGGACTCAAGACAGGAAAATACTCCCTTTTGTGAAGAATAAAAAGAGGTTGAAACATTCTTATGCTTAAGAATCTGCCACTGGGCTTCTGGAGATGAAGAATATGGCACAGTTGAACTGATCCAGTGTGGCTGTTCTTGAATCCCACCTCATGCTTTGTTCTTCAAGAGCAGAAACCTAAACCTTTAGTGATTGGTGTTGATGTTAGACAATTAGCTTTTTAACAATTTATTTCAAGCTACTGCTCTCACAGATTATTAAACTCGCTGAAGAATGACAATTCTTCAGAAGATTTTAGGAAAAGGAGCATTCTTCCTATTCATTTTGCATTAGAGTATAGGTCTGCATCCAATGACCCATCAGTTCAACATCTGGACTTTAGGATAGGGTGCCCCTTAAAAATTCACTATGTTAAAAAAATATTAATAACTCTTTTTTTTTTTTTTTTTTTTGCTAATGCTGGCAGGGTAGAGAAGCATGAGCTGGAAGCGTGGGGCTGGAAATTCTGCACAGGTGTTGGTCAGCTATGTGAATTGGCCAGCTCAGGTTTGGAAGGCTCATACCTTCACTGAGCTCAAACTGCACCTCAGAAGGTAAATTTGTGTAAGAATAAGGGGAAGGAGTAGAATTTCTAGCGGCAGTCCCAGCTCTCTGACCTATATATTTTACATGGGCTATAACAAAGAGCAGAGAGATATTTAGGGACAAAGATGGGAATCTAGGTTTCCTATGTCCGATTGTCTCTTTTCACCTTGAAACTTGAGTGACTCTCTGCCTCAGAACTTCTGCTGGCTGGAGGGATCATATTTTCAGTGAGACCCATAGTGAAAGAGTTACAGACAGATATTTAACTGTGTTAGAGATAATTTTGTTCAAATTTTCAAAATTAATAATTGTCTGCCTTTGTTGGTTCCCTCTTCAGCATGCTGGAAGCTGTGGATATTTTTCTTGGCATGTCATTCTTGTCTTTTAACACACAGAGATGATTCATGCTTAACTCAGGCATGGAAATTTCCCTCAGTAATGAATATCCCTGGGCTATGAGCTGTCCCTTTGTATGTCCTCTTTGAGCTGTCCCTTTGTATGTACTAGTATTATTTTCCTATCTTAGAGAGTTATTATGAGTATAAATACATTCAAGATTGCGATTTGCTCCGATAGTAATAAAAGCAACACAATAAAACAGGTATCTAGAGGAGAACGGGATGAAATAATTTGTCTGCCATTTCTGCATGTTATAAAAATAAGTAAACACATCTTTGGTGATGCTGAAATAATTTCTGAATCAATTTCCAGTCACTAAAGTGTTTTCATTTTGGAAAAATGCCATGTAGGTAAAATCAAACCCTTCATTTTGACATTTCTAATTGGAATGTCTAGTTTACTATAAAGTTGAGAAGTAGTCTTTTATCTTCCAAAAGTTTCAGTCCTGTTTGAACCAAAACCAAGGGTTAACAAACCATCTTATTCAACTGAAAGAAGGCTGCTTTTCTCCTCAGCTTCTCAAAGTTACATATTTTTCAAGAAAGGTAATTATTTCAGACTATCTACCAAAAAAAAAATCCCATTTGATTTTTTCAGAACTACTAGGGAAACAAAATATATAATGTATAGTGAATCCTGTTCAGTGGCTGACATTGGCTGACACTTCTGCTGTCTAACTTGCTGTTTCCTCTAGAGGTCTACTATTTTCTCTGTTTTCAAGCATATGTATTTATGACAATGGCATACAACTGTTAAGGACAGATAATTAAGACAATTAAGAAATGAAGAGTAAAGTGTTTCCCCTTTTCATGAGAGTTAGCAATATTATACTTCTTCTCCAAGCCAAATTCTCTAAGGAGCATTCAATTTAAGACAATTATAAGATAAATTATCTGTAAGTGTAACTGAATTCCAAAAGCAGTTTATCAAGTTACCAAAATACAAATATGGCAGATAGCAATAATATAAATTTTTCTTCAATGACATTTTATATAATTTTCATGATTGTTATAAATCTTTCTCTGCTTTTTATGTATAAACAGAACATTTTATCATATAATATTTTCTCCAGATATTGCAATGTTTTTACATGAGTTAGTTTTAATGTGTATTTCTACCTTCATTTTATCATCAACCTTGTGTATGCAGGCAGAGACTATTATTACTGCTTTCAATGTCTTTGCTATTTGCTTAATAGCAGGTTTCAGTTGATGTGACCTTTTCCTTGAAAAGAAAATACAGCATCAATGGATTGCTATCATCAATAAGATACAATTAACCAGGCAATGATTTAATGAAAGAATAATGTCAGAAGAACTGTGTTGGAAAAGCTATTTTAAGACTTGGAGAAAATTTTATGCAAAAAGCATATGCAGAAGGTAGTGATTTCATTAGCATAGTGCTTAGGAGTTGACAGCAACCTTGATTTTCTTCTCTTTTCTCCAATTTTATGCTTAAGTGATCATTGAGGTAAGTGATGAGGAAAAGAGAAGCACCTCTCCTTTGTCTTAAAGAGATGAAGCAAAACATTTAAAGACTAAAAGGAGGTTTCAGTCATCTGCTTTCCCAGATACTGTAGTTGCCAAATGAAAGCTGTGACCTCCATTAACTGCGGCATGACCTTTGGCTTGCTATCTAGGTAGTACTTGATCCAAGGAGTTCTAAGCAGGTAAAAAGATGCCCTTAGCATTGGTTTTAAGGGCATTGTTTAGTAAACTTTATGACCTTTATTTTGAATAAAACAGCTCAAAGAAAGTAACCAAGGGTGTCTTGACACCAGTAAGAAAAGACTTTTATGGAAGTATAGTGTCCTGAAACACTACATATAAATACTACACATAAAGCTTTCACTTTCACTTTTTAATTCCTTTTGTATCTCATCTTTAATATTACTTTGTCATTCATATTGAAAACATCTCTCTTTTCATATTCATCTAGAAAGACTTAACGTCTCATCCCACAAAAATAAAATACAACTGGACCAACAACCATCAATTAATTAATTCATTCATCAGGTTTCCAAAATAGGAAATACCTGCCTGAAATCAACTGTGCATTTATTAAAATCTTCTTCATCATTGCCTGTATATTATGGCCAGACAATATTCTAAGGGCCTTTTGCTGTAATAAGAATTACACATAAGCTTAATAAGTATCGTTTCAGAGTCCAAAAGCTTGTACATGAAGAGGTTAAATGAGAGAAACATAGCAGTGATACAGGAAGACAAAAGTATATCCTTCTGTGACTCTGGAGAATAATCATTTATGCCAAAGCTAGTTTGTGCTGGCAAAGGGGCAGTGTCATTGGTCTGAAAGGGACAGGTTGTTTCTCCTGTGAAGCACAATGGAGACATGGAGAAGAGAAAGTGCATGAACTGACCAATAGAACTGGTTTTGGTAATTATGCCAAAAGCCAGGCTGCAGGAAATCACACTCCAATTAAGTATTAAAATGATCCTATTTTTAAATAAGAGTAATGTCAGGAAATAAAACAGGAATTATGGTGCTAGAATAACATCCAGCCAACAACATTTCGTTCCCCTCTAAACATGTGGGATACATTCTGGGCATTTAGAGCATGATGGCTTTGAATTCCAAATTTCAGACTTCAAAATCTGTACAGAAACATATGGAAAATAGGTAGGCCCAAAGAAATACAAGTCAGCCATGTCCAGATGAAAGTCTTATGTGCATTATTCTGCCCTTCATATTTCAAGATAATTGCTTTGGTTGAATTAAAATTAAGTGCTCTGTTAGGATTTGAGGAAGGTATCTTAACAGGACATCTATAATATACTGAGGTTAAAGTTCAAGAAAAGTTGTTGCAATGAAATTTCTGTTCATATAGAGAGCAAAACAGCATCCTACACAGGCATGCAGAATTTATACTAACTTTCTTAAAAAAAAAAGGGAAAAAAAAAAGTCTAAATATTCCTTGCAACTTACTCATCCTTTTCACACATTGCATCCTGAGGAGTGGTCCTCCCCAAGTTACTTTGGCATGCTCATGATATCACTTCTGTGAATGGGTAGCATTGCTTTCGCCCAGCAATTAAAGTTCTCTCTCTTGAGAATTCTAGTGTAATATCAAAAGCAATTGAGACTCTTTGAGCTTTTTATTGAGAAAATTATTTTGAATCATGTTCTGACAAATCTTTTACTGTGGTTTTTTTGTTTGATTTTAGTTTTCTCTTGCTAGTCCCCGTTCTACTTGTTTCTACAGCACTCATAATCTTATGTAATTGCCGAAGAGTTATCTAGAGTCTAGTGTGCTAATTTGTTTAAATTATAGAATATACTTTTTTTGTTGTTCTCTTTTCCTCTCTGCTACTCTATATGAAATAAAAACTATTGATATGTGGTTGATAATTCAGGCCTGAGAAACGTTCTCATAGTTCTGCTTTCCAGAAAAAGCTGCAGATGAAAGAATCAGATAAATTATTAAAACAGCCAGAAAATGTCATCTGGTTGCACTTATTCTACTTTTTTTGTTACTAACCATGTTTCCATGATAGATTGATACCGTTCAGCTGGAGTTTTATATTGGACACTACATGAGATATCACTCTTACAGGAACACAGATTTTGACATTACATAAATATTTGCAACATATCAATAACCAGCACAATGGGCACAGGGAATCATTAAAAGTAAGTATTCAGCACATTACTAGAGAAAGAAGGAAAATTTCTTTTTATTGTTTTATACTACCATTACATTGTTGTGATTCTTGGTGTCAGGTAAATAATTATTTATTTATGCCTAAAAAAGAAGAAATATATTTATAGTGCAGGGTAAACTTGTACTTCTCAAATGCAAGGATGTAATTCAAGATGCCTAAATTAAGACACTGATCTCTCTGGGGACCTGCATAATCAAGCAGAGAGAGAAATGCTGCAATAGTGGGTGGTTGAGAGCAGGACATTTAATAGGTGTCTCAGGAATGCACCATTTTATATTTATTTTTCTGTTCTAATTAATAAGTATATGAAGGGAATCCATTTTAATGATGGTGCTCCTTTCTGTTTCATTCCAGTACTGCAACTTAAATATGATAACATTCTTTCTATTTGCTTGTAGTCCAGTGGGAGAAGTAGACGGCTAATCCTACATAAATTTTACCACATTTAGAGCCAGGGGCATTCTATTAAAGCTGTATATTCTGAAACTCTACTTGACCTGGAAGAACAGCTTGTTATTGAAGTAAAAAAAATGTTAATGCAAAATTAAAAAAAAAAAGAAGAAGAAAAGCGAGGGGACATTTAATTATCAAATTTGCTTTTGGCAAAATGAGCTTCCAATTTTCTTCTTTTTTTTCATTCTCTGGAAACCCTGCAGAAATGAGATAACCCTTAATCCAAAACTCATTGTCTTTATTTACTCCCACTGTATTTACCTTCCCTGTCTTGCATTTCTCTATTTAACCAAGTATTGTACATAAAGGATGGAAGAGGCTTCAACCCCAGTTCTTTCAAACAGGAGGTGGTAATGACTTTAACAGCTGTGGCATGAGAGCACAGTGTGCCAGGGAAAAGTAAGCAGTAGCTTATGCCACCCTCAGTAACACCTTTAAGGAAACACTATGTGCTCATGGGTTCGCAGTTTAATTTATGTCAGAAAAGAATTTTTAACATCAAGTCCAACCATGAACTCAACACTGCCAAGTCCACCACTAAACCATGTCCCTCAGTGCTGAATCTACGTATCTTTTAAACACCTTCAGGGGTGCTGACTCAGCCAGTTCCCTGGGCAGCCCATGGCAATGCTTGATAATCCCATTCATGAAGAAATCCAATCTAAACCTCCACTGGTGCAACTTGAGGCCATTTCTTCTCATCCTGTCACTTGTTACCTGGGAGGAGAGACTAACCCCACCTGGCTACAGCCTCCTTTCAGGCAGTTGTAGAGAGTGATAAGGTCCCCCCTGAGCCTCCTTTTCTTCAGGCTAAACAACCCCAGCTCCATCAGCTGCTCCTCACAGGACTTGTGTTATAAACCCTTCACCAGCTTTGTTACTTCATTCCCTTCTCTAGACCTGGCCATCCATCCAGTTATCTACCCAGTGAAGAGTGCACACGTCCAATTCATGACAATTTCCCCACATAAATGCTGAGGAAAAAGTGTCACAGGCTTTACTGAAATCCAGTCAGACTACATCCAGAGCAGATCAACTTTTTATAGAAGGAGATCAGGTTAGTCAAGCAGGATCTGCCTTTCATAAACCCACACTGGCTGGATCTGATCTACTGGTTGTCCTGTTCATGTCATAGACCTTTAATATTTAAACTAATTAAGACATTTTATTGATATTTGTCTTGACATGTCCTTTTTCTGAATAGACTTAATAAAATGCTGGCATGCAAATTCCCATTTAAATTACATATATGGGGAATTTTAAGAGAGAATTGGGTTGTGGGCTGTAAAACCTGCCTGCAGAGGCACATGGCAGCACAAAGGAGCACATGGCGGCACACAGAGACTTGTCTCCACTGGATCCTGGGGGAAGGAGGTGTCATGTCACAGATCCCCAAAGAGAGGAACCTGCCGGGAGCTGAGGGATGGGTGAACAGTGAGTGACCACCCCATAAAAGGACATTGAGAAAGCGTGTTGCTGATGTGGCAACACGGGATAGGTCACGCCATATAAAGAAATACTGCGCCTTGGAAAAGTGTATAAAACCAGCTCATTCCTTTGAATAAATGATTCAGATTCCCTGCTGGTCTGGGCCTGAGATTCAATCGTCAACAACATACTGTATTCGAGTTTGGCAAAGTAATAGAAATTATCCAGCAAGAAGAGCAAACTGCTATTTTTTACCCTGCTTTGAAAGATATCTGCATTTGCTATTACAAGCAAAAACTCGCTCCAAATTCTTTTCAATTGCTGCAGTCAGAATATCATATAGGTACATGATTCATGCAGTTCATTTAGCACCTACTGCTTAATCCTGATGGACATGGAAATATAGGGGAGTTCTTGCGAAATGAACTGAATAGCTTGATTTAAAAGCTAATGATGAGATTGTCCAAAAGTATCCATACTTGAAAAAAAACCCCAGAAGCTTGTCATTCATGTTGACTTCAGTACTGCAAAACTGAATTTATGATACTTGGTAAGTAAAACAACTTTACTTTTCTGAAGAAATTGCTTTTTTAAAAGCATATGTCTGGAAGCAATAATAACATTGAAAGCTATATTTGATGCAGATAAATTTATGTGTTTTACCTTCACTAGTGTGTCTCACATAGCTTATTTCTATCCTCTGAAAAGGTTCACTGCAGCTCTTATAATGGAATACACATGCTATCTGTAATGTATTTCAAAATTACTTCTTAATTTTAGTTAACAAACAGCTCCTTGTGAAATTCCTGTTTAGGGTTGCATTTCAGACAGCTCACACTGAAAGTTGGGCAATTCTGAGCATATATTTGAGGAAGATGAAGGATGTTCAGTGAATGAATCAAGAGTAGTTTGCTAAGAACTGCCTTCTTCCTTTGATATAATTATGGAATAAAGTTCATGTACTTCTTTTAAAACATTATTTTAAAAGGTAAGGTTTCTATAATTCTTTCTCATTACTTCTTACGTACCTGTTAAATGTATACCTCTTCTTACGGAATTCTGTCTCCCTCGTTCATGGTATTTATGGGAGAGAACTGTTTTTGAAACAAGAAGATAATTCATTGTCTAATTACAAAGATGCCAGTAAAATACATTTGGAAATCTGATTATAAGAAAGACACAGTTTGCATCTCTGGAGTTTCTTAAATCTCACTGAAGGTAAAAAGAGCCCAAAAATTCATTTAAAATGTCATGACTGCATTGTGCCACTTGTCTGCATCACTAGAAATAGCATTGAGGATAATTTTATATCTGCCTGCAACATTTTTAGCAATTAATAACTGTAAAATGTAACTTCTCTTAATGACTATATATGATTATATTACATGATTATAATTTTGTAGTTCAATTATAGCTAGTATAATTGTAATGTTAAACTTTCATACCTAGAACTATGGGACTTCCTTGCTAGAGGTACTAGCAAGTAATGGTTCTTGAGCACTGTAAATATTTTTCCCCCATGCCTCAATTCAGTAGAGCACTTTCCAAGACATTTTCCAGAAGTCCTCCATTTTCCAGTTCTGACAAGAACTCTTACAAACTCATGAAAGAAATACACGTTCATATGGCCCCAGATTTAAATTTCTGGCTGTCATTTGCGGGGAAAAAAAGAAAAAGAGTGGAAACAAAAAGCCCAAAGCAGGCATGGAAATTATCATAAAAAAAAGTTTTAATTTTGGCTGTATTATCCAGCTAGTATAAGCAAATCATTTACAACCAGTATATGTACTATATAGATTCCATGTAAATAGCATTCCACTACAGCAGATACCCAAACAGGGAAGAGACAAGTCTGTTTTTAGGTTAACAACAACTATGCATTGCTCCTTTAAAGAAGTTAAGCAGACAAAAATTAACAGCCTAAAAATAATAAGGGATTATTTAAAGGATTCCTTGTTTATTAACAGGGATAACAGAAAATCTGAAATTGAAACATTTTGCAGGAAAGTCTGGATTTTAGTTATTGTTTAAACTATATGGGTCTTTTTAAAGACACCAGCATGCCTTATTTGAGTAATTGATTTGTTCACTTCTAACAGTGAATGTACAGGATAATAGTATGTGAGTCCAGCTGAAAATGTCACCTGCTTAAAATGAAACAAGAAATATTAAATTTATTTAAATGACATAACATTATCTTTTTGGCATTTTTGCCATCTAATTAGAATTTGATATAACAGGAGATATATTGGTGAACTGGAGGCAGGAAAACAGGTTTAAAATGTAGTTTCAGGAACAACAGGACTGTATTTAAAAATAAAAAGATAATAATCAGAAAGCATTCTGTGTTAAAATATAAATAAACAGTACAATCTGATCTATGTGTGTCTATCAAATCAAGCCTTTTTTCTGTTGTTTTCTCAACCCTTTAGTTGCTTGAGGGGGAAAAAATTTCCCAAAACCAAGAGCAAATTTAAAGTCAAAGTGTCTGCAAAAGCAGAGCCTCGATATAGGGATATTTCCTTTATCAGATTCCAGTCTAATGCCTTCAACTTTTAGCCTAGGTAGTGCACAGCTACACTAGTTTCTTAAAATCAACTAGTGTTTCTATTCCTGAAGAAAATGTTATTCTCTGAGGTACAGGCAAACTGACACAGAGCGAAATGAGGAACAATGGTATCTCTACAACATGACCACACTGCTGAATGTACAGCAAATGCTTCATAGATTAGATGAAGGTAGAAAAATTTTTAAGCAACACAAAGTGGAAATGGAGAAAAATAACCTGAAGTGTTTTGTGACTAATAACAGTTGTACAACTTGCAGGTTCCACTTCTCAAAATACCTCTAAAAACTTCAGTCTGAAAAATTTTCCGAATCCAGGACCAAAGGCCAGTAATTATTTAATGCAAAAATAAATACCAAGACACAGGAGTTTTCTAGTTCTCTCAAACAGGAACTGGATGTGTTATTTTATGGATTTGATTATGAAAACAACATTGAGATGTGCTTTCTGTAGGCCATAAAACCTGATAAAATGATCTTCATCTGCCACTTCCCTGCAATGTTCCAAATGACCCTGCAAAAATTGATACCAGTCAACTAGGAAAGGGAATGGAAAGGTAACAAGGCCTTCACAGGCAGAGAGAGAGGAGAGTTGGTGGATGGCTCTTAACTTCCCTTATACACAGTGGTAGTTTAGGGAAAGTTATATGGATTTCTGTGCCCAGCTTTATATCCTTTTACTGTCTTAACCTGTGCAAGTTTGACTGAAAGGTCTTTGAGGACGTCCAGTTGATGCTGTTTGAAGAATTTGTGCAATACCTAGAACTATGGGACTCCCTGATTTTCTGTAATAAAAAATAGTATAGAGTTGGGGTGAAAGCTCTAACCCTTCTCTCAGTGAACATAACCTCAAAATTTTGTTTTTCTCCTCTTTTATGCTGACTGCTGGTTTGTTCATGAGGAGAGTGTGGCTATACAATTCTGCTGTGTGGCTGGCATCTTGCACATCCTGATGAAAGGAAATGTCTGATTTCTTGCTCAGGTGAAGTTATTGCTGTGGACTGACCTAAGGTAAAACATTAGCTTTAAAATAATTCTGCACTTCATAGGCATAAATTCCAAAGGGTTTCACTGGAAAATACAAGAAAATATTTCCCATGGTGGCTTTCCCCAGTTAGAGTATAGGGGAATTTGACAGGAACCCAAGGAACTGAATCACATCTTCAGCCAAGGTGAATGCTCCACCTTAAACTATGGTGGATTGTTGAACACCTGAACCAGCACTTCCAGGTCTCCTCCAAAGCACATTGAAGACAATGGTTACATTGTCAATAATGCAACGGGCGTTGAACTAGTCTCTAAATTTCCTTTTCTTGGTTCACATATTGACAGCTGAGTGGAACGGAAAGACCTGGACTTTTAACTCACCACTACAGCTATACAAAAGAGAGTTTTATTCTGAGAAAGGTAAAAGTGTCATTGGGTCCTCCTCTCCCTCACTAGTATGGCATTTTTGATTCATGCCATTTGTTCACAAATCACACATAAAAAAGCAGGTCATGTGGAGTGGAGAGACACAACCTTAGAAAGCAGAACAAAGGATCATTGTTGATGGTGGGCAAATTATTTTAAATCTGAAGTCTAACAAGGAGGCATCTTTTAAAATAATGGTCTGTGGACTAGCTTGATGGAGCTTTTAACTCAAGTTTGCTTTCCTAAATTTCGTGTCTAGCATAGAAAGCAAAGGTGTGAGAAGCAGTTAGATGTAAATCCAGATTTATTGGATCTGGCAAGCTTTTTTGACTGTGAAACAGTAAGCTTGAAAGCAAATCCTTTCTTCAGCATTACTGTCAATCAGTCCAGAGGGGAAGCTACCCGAGCTGTTGTTCACCTTGAATGAACATCTTTTAGCAGTGCATTGAAAAACAATTCTGTTTCAAGAATTTCTGTCAGTAAAACAACAGTCCTGAAACAACATTTAAAATCTGTTAAGAAAAACAGTGAGAAAATAATGAATATATAGAAGATGTCAAACAATGCAGTACTTGATGAACAGAAGAAATCTTTAGGAAAAAAAGCTGTTTAACAAAGCATTTTTAACTTATATTGTATCTTTCCCAAGATGAAAAGGAACAGTGACTTCCCTAAATAACACTGCGTTAGGTCAAGTGCTGCACATTTAGAAATGCTTGGTGTGCAAATTTCACTTAAAAAATGACTTTGTCTGCCATGGGTAAAACAAATATTCTATTAATTCTTTTCATTAAACTGCAAGTTCATTCCAAAGTTAAAAACCACATTTTCTTACTGAACCCTCCTCTGCTAATCCAGACATTTGAGTACAAGCTGGTGGAAACAAACAACTTCAAATACTGCAGTGAACACAGTATTTTTTGTATGCAGGGTCCTTCATCAGTGATGTTTACTAAGAGCTCTGTAGAAAAACGTAATGATTAGTGTCACAGGCCAGGGTACTGCTCCTAGATTTTGATATTTAGAAGAGTCCTGTGAACTGTAGCAGTAGCTAGTGTAGTGTATGTCATGTGCTCTTACTCTGTATCCATGTTATGGTGCTGCAACCATAATTCTTCATATCATAGGCCTGTTAACCCCTAATCCTCCGTGCTTCCCACCTGCCACTCAGTTCACCATCTTGACCTTATGAAGTGTCATGTGCACATCCCATGCAGGAAGACTTTTACAGCAGCCAGCTTTAGTTCCTGAAGACTGCATTTGGACTACTCTGAAATGAGCCCAGAGTATAAAACACAAATTATGATCAGGCCTGTCAAAAATTGCTGTAACAGTTTTTTGTGTGGGGATTGGTTTGACTCTTCAAAAGGGCTTTGACTGAAGGAGGAAAACTTTGGATGCGACAGTTTGGCAGGTTTAGTAGTTTTATTTGAAAAAGTCAGGTTTTCTTCTTCATTATCTGCAGCTAAGGCCTTCCAGAAAGGGGTTGTATGTCAATAGTCTATGTTAAGAATATATTGAAGTATTTTAAGTTTTTAAATGAAATGGCGCAGACTGCTTTTCATGTATAAACCCTGTTATTAGTTGTTGAGAGGCAGTAATACTAGGTCCTTACTATTATGCCTTTGCTATTCTTCCTGATTGAACAGCAACACAACAGGAACATTTCTATATGTACTGCTGTTCAGTAGTTTGCAACCTTGTGATTTAGGGGGGGAAAAAAAAACCCAACAAACTAAAACCAACCACATTTTATAACCATAAACATTCTCTGTGGATTTTCTGGACCTGTTAAAAAGTTCCTGTATTGCCCCTGTTAGATGTCTTAGTAGCTCCTCTCCTCAGAAGATACACAGACTTAAAATCAGTGGCCTGAATGTTTTGTGAAAGAATGGTTAGGAAACTTGAAGCTTTGAAAGGTCTTTTGTAAATAAGTAGTTGACTCTGAAATATTAACTACAACAGAAGGATTAACACATACTTTCAAAAGGAAACGGACAGCTCAATTCCAAACTACTTTGGTAATTCTGTGAAGGACATTGATATCTCTTATTTATCCAGCTATAACCTGAACACAAATGCTAATCATAAATGGCTCAATGATGCATAGGAACAGATGGAAGAAACCCATTGTGTCTGCCAATGCTGATTCATCACGTATGTAAGCAACTATTAAATCCATACATTACAAATTTGAAATGTCAGTGAGTACCATGTCATATCATCATCTTCTTCATAGACAAGACCCACGCATTGATTTATGCTCTTCAAAATTACTCTGGCTACATTTGATCATTTACTGTGACCTCATACTGTTTTAGATCCAGTTACAAAGCTGGGAAAATGTAAGTAAGGAGAAACTTTCTGAGGCAAACTCTAACCACGTGAAAATTATTCATTTTACTCCAAGGCTAAAGATTAACATGCTTCAAGTAATACAAAAGTTTATTTATTGAAATTTTTTGTTTTCTGGGGAGATGGAATCTACAAGGACCTTGTTGCCACATTTTATTGTAATTATTTCTTTTCCACTTCTTATGAATTCCTGCTTTTTCCTGTCTCCTCACCCTTCCCTTTTCCCCACTGTGCTCCTTTCAGACCAGTTGTCTCTTTATACTTCTGTAGTGAGTGAAAGTCAGTCAGAAAGGGAGGGAAGAAATAAAAAAATTACAGAAAAGAAAAAAAACCCTGTTATTGAAACTATTGACTAGGTGAAACTATTCACCTGAAGCCATTCAAGAGCAACTGCTTTGAATCCCTTTGAAATGTCATTCAAACTTTTAGTTGAACTCACCTCAGTAAATAAAGCCCTTTGAAAGCCAGGCTCAGGGCACAGATGAACAATGAAAGGAGATGATACCAGGGAAGAAGAAAAAAACTGTCAGAAGCAGATAAAGGCAGAGCTGGAAGGGACCATCTAGGCCACATACTAAAATTTATTTTCACTGCATGCAAGCAGTTCTTATATATATGTATAATTATTTTTTATATACCATTGAAAAATTTATTTTAAAATCTACTACTTATTTTCTTGTCCCTGTCATCTATATTAGACAATTACTCTAGAGTTTCATTTGTTCAAAAAAAAAAAAAGGTAACTTCCATTGTAATCCATATTCATCCCCACAGGACAGATGGGCATAGGATTGCACCTTATTTGGCCCCATCCAAGGGGGTCCCCATTTGCCCCTCTCCCCTCTGCCAAGACTTCCATGTCCTCACATGTCTACACACAGTGCCTGTGCCAGGCACATGAAATGAAGAATGAACATCAGACTGTGAGTAATACCCTGAAGGGCTAAAAAAAAGTCCTCTTTTTATTATGGCATTCCTCAAGTAATAATTCAGTTTCAGGACCACGGAAGTACCACACAGAGTCAGGAAAAGACCAGGCAGTATGGACAGGGCCAGCCTACTCCAGTGGTCTGGGTCCCAGAGGTGCTTCTCCTTCCTATACGTTCACCTGGGGATTTAGAGGTGACTAAATGGGGCACTGACCTTGTTACATATTTAAGGAAATTTTTTTCCGTATTTGGCTTATTTTAGTTGATCTAAATATCTTTAATTTGGGATTGTCACTCTCTTCACTGTTCCTTACTATGATCTTGGCAATGTTACTGACTTATAAATAAACAAATTTATAATTTATTTCTAAGCATATCGAAAAGGAATAGCCTCTGTATTATTTTTATTTAGGTCTGATTTATGAATAATTAATTTTGATGACTAAATTTGCAGTTTCATTCTGCTCATTTGCTGTTGGTGTAGTCCATGGAACAATCATATTTGGAGGCTTTTGTGAAAAGCCAGTATGAGCTGCACTGTTGTGATGGGTAAGTTGAGAGGACAGGCCTCTGAAAAGATAAGATATCATACGTGTACTAGCCAGACATCAAAAGATTTTGGAATCTTTTTTAAATCAGAAAAATTCCACATTTTATACCCCAGAACTTTTTTAGCTCAACACTGCTCTTCTTTGCAATTTGGAATTTCTTTTTTATTCCTTCTAAATTTCTGCAGAAAATACTGAATGATTTTGCAGAAGTGCAGAGCAGCGCTCACTGTTCATAGTGAACATTGTTGGTATGGACAACTACAGAAAATAAAATTCCCGCTGATTCTGATATGTTTCATGTGAGATGATATTTTATTGTAAGGATCAGTTTTTGCTTTCTTCTTTTCTTTTTGTAGACATGACTCCATATCTATTATTTTTTTCACTTCATCCACAGAAGTTAGATTACTACATCTAGTAAAGTGGTGAGGAAAACCAAAAATATTGACCCTGTTCCGCCTTTCAAATTTCAGTCAAAATTTTTTAGCAAAATTTGACTTATGCATTTGTATAGGTATGTGAGTGTAAAATACTCCCTGCTAAATGTACATAAATATAATAGGACTCATTATTTAACAGAGCAGTTCTCCAAACTGATTTTTACAACACTGTTATTTCTTTAAAGCTGAATAGGGATCTTATTTGACATAGCAGAATGTCAGTATGGGAAAAAATGAGCATTCACATATTCTGCAAAGTATGAGGCACATACATGGATGTTATGCTGTATCCTAGTCTGTTTCAAACACATCAATAAAACAAACAAAAAATCCTAAGTACAAGCATTGTCATTCAAAGTTCACTAAAAATAACTGAAACTCCTCTTACACAATCTAGTAACAAAGAAGCTAATGACTACTCTAAGAAGGTATAGGATAGATAGATGGAGGAGTTCTATCTACCTCTGCTATTTGTGGGAAAATAAAATGTTCCTCACAAAGAAGACTTGCCTTTTCTTAGATCAATAGTGGATTGCTTCCCTTGAAAACTACTGATGTGTGACACTGTAGAGGGATAATACTTCCATTTTTCCTTCAACCTATCATATAACTAAATCAGAGTTCTTCTGAAATGTTAATAACTGATGTGATGGGATTGAAATAATAAGCATCTGTCAGTCTGGAGAAGATATCAAGGAATCCCCACCCTACAGATGCTGCTACTGAAATATTCACAGGCAGTATCAGCCTACTACATGAAATGCATGGAATGGACTGAAAACTTGCCTCCTTGTATTTTACTAGAAAAATGGTTAAAATAAATTCTCAGAAAATTAGTTTATACTTTGTTGCTGCATAGACATTTTAATGAAAAGGAGTTCATTGAAATTTGATAAAATTGTTGTAGCATCCACAAGTCACATCTGTTTCAGCAGAAGTAAATTTTTTTTATTCCTCGAGGATCTGTTCTTCAGTTTATAAACTAGCAGGTCCTTGCAATAGATGTTTCATGGGTTCTGTACTACATTCAATAAGATGAGCTCTAATCAAGGCCTGAAGTGGTGTACTGCTGCTACCATCAAAGGAAGAATTTTTTTTGATGTTATATCTGTAAATGAATCTGAATTGCTCTGTTACAAATTTCCCATTATAATGAAGAAAACTTAGGATAATTTGCATATTTAGTGTTTATGCATACATCACAATCCTCTCTTAATTAGTGGTTAAGAGAGCTGAGTACAACGAGTTAAAGATTTGCATGTCTTTAACAACTATCCTCCAAAAAAGGACTACATTGATGAGAACAACAGTAAAATACTGCATTTGTTATAGCAAATGTATTTGAAAAAAGAAAATCTCTGATTTAGGTGGTTTGGTGTCTTATACCACCATCAAGCCTAAAAACTTCATGTCCTAGTGCATGTGGCCATCAGTCCATGGCTGCACTAACCATAGATATTTTTTGTATTATATGCTTTTTGATTCATTCCATATTTTATGTACAATTTGTTTGTAAATAAAAAAGTGGATCCTAACTTTCAAGTTCAGGCAATTATATTGTTGTCAGTATGAAATCCTGTGCTGGTTGATCTCCCCTAGATAAATAGCTTGACAAATTGTTGAAGGTGTTCCACAGACAAGGCTCTGTGTGACTAATATATGTCATAAGGTATGTACTTTTGCTTGCTGGAAGTTGTTCCAAATTTATTAAAAATTATGTTGTAAGCTGTGTGGTAGAGCCAAGCTGCAGGCCATATTTTGCTGAAACTAATGATTAGGACAGGGAAACAAACAGGAACCTACAGTCTTTTGCAGGTATTTTCTGAAAGTAGCTGGGAAGGACTACATAAAATAATATCTGCAGGAATAAATGTGAGAAACTATGGAAATATAGTGGAGAGGGGGAAGGGAAAAAATTGAGAAGGAGAATGACCAACATAAAGGAATAGAAAAGCATTTATCCTTATTTTGTTCTAAGGGGAAGGGCAAACAACTTTAAAATGTTTTCACATGGCTGCTATTATTTTTTTTCTAAGATACCCTGAAGGCCTTTTAGCTCTCACTGAAGGTAACTGGAGAAGAAAGTCTCCAAAACAGTGCCCAACATTTTCAGAAAACTCAGAATAAAAATGAACAAAATTATCTTGCCCTTTGCAAAGTGCTGTAAAATATATCAGAGCAATGTTGTAGGCTTTCTGATACATACACAGTTCCTGTAGATAAATCAGTACAACTTAATTCTCTGGATATACATCAAGACCTCTGTAAAAACAGTAGAAGCAAAATCAGCTATGCCAAACTGGTAGTAGTAATGCAATGGTAACAGTAGGAGTCCACACCGAACTTAAGTATGAGTTTGCATAATTTACCAGAAAAAGTACTTTCTTCTTTATTATCAAGTCAGAGAAAGATATCTAAATAAACTAAATAAACTAAATAAACTAAGAGGGTCTCACTGTGTCTGCTACTGTTCACATGACTGGCTCTACCCCTGCTTACCTGGTGGTGTAGTTACTCTAAGATAAAAATATAAATATTAGGTAGAGATGACCAAACTGGCTACTTCAGTGATCTACATCACTTTTTCAAGATTCTATTCATAAGAGAAGAAATATAAGAATAAATAATCCTTTTTTTTTTACAAGAAGGCTGAAGCTCAGAGACTTTTAAAAATGAAGTCTTTATCAGGTATCTATTATGTCTTCAAATATATGGTCAACTTTTTTATTCTTCTGCATCTAATCTGCACATACCCCTCTTTATTGTTTGCTGAGACTGAATAAGGGAAGAAGAGGTTTCTGGGGATCCAGCTCAATTTGTATTGATGCCAGTGGGAGTCTCTTCACTGCTTCAGTGGGAATATGATAACACTTTATTAGAATATAATTTTTTCCTTGTTGGAATCATATCCATGGCTTGTTTGTCATGTTTTGAATATAAACGGATCAGGTGTGTGCGAAACAGAGATATGGGGAGACTGAGAGAGGCAGGGTGCAGTTTGTCTCCCAACTGTGTAATAAACCTTGAAGTATCTTTGCTTCCAGTGAACCTTTTTCCTCCAAAAAGGATGATAAGCCACCACAACTTTCAAAATAATTTCCTAAAAATGGCATATTCATCAAAGAGTGGAGGTGCACTGGGTGTGAAGGCCTGTTGTTCAAACATCCGCTGATAATACAAGAATAAAATGCACAACAAACACTCTAGCAAATGTAACTAGAAGCATCATCTGTTAATTACTGATAAATATTTTTTGGTATCCAACAGTTAGTTTGGCAACCAGAAAAAAAAATATTCTGAATATGCTGTATCATGTTATATTGGACTGTTTTCAATGATAAGGTTTTGGCCATAAGTCAAGAGTCATGACTGCAGAGTGTCTCAGTACAACGTGCAACATATTTGGTGTTCTTTGTTTTTGGGTTTGGTTTTTTTCAGCTTTTTTTATTTGTTTTGGTGCCAAATATATCAGATCTTAGTTTAGATAGGCACTATCCCACCCCTTTTGGATTAAAAAAAATAAAGATAGTATTAAAGGAAAGTATTAAAAAAAAGAAACCAAAACTATTTTCTTCAATTTACAGGGAACAGAATATTCCAAGATTGCTTTCCTGTAATTTTGCCTTTCCCTTCTTCTGTTCTTTTGTTAAATGTAGCAAATAAGTATGTATACTGTTCTAGCTGTTCCCTGGATGCTCTGGTGCACCTTGAAGATTTGTCTGCATTTCTGCCTTGAACTTCATTACCAGAAAAAATAGTAAAGAAGTAACCCTCAAAAAATGAATGCACATTCCACAGAGCCTCACTGCTTTACAGGGTGAAATTGAGAGAAATACTGTAGATGGTTAATCTTGAGGCTGAAGGGCAATAGTTTAAAGCTCTTTATTTTCTTTTGTTATGCAAAACATCAGTCATGACAGACTTGAATTCAGAGATGTTTGAATTCTGAATACCTACTTCATTCAGCAATATTAATATGAGACCAACAGATCTGACCTGCTTAGATGAATGACTTGTTTAATCCATTACAGCAGTTCCTAAGTTTTAGGCAATAATTCTAAGACACCGAGGCAGCTATTTGCCAGGAACAGTCATATGCAGAGGACATAAGGCCCTTGAACCAAAAGCCAAACAATAATGTAGGAATGAAATATAGACAGATATCAAAAAGCCAAAATAAACTTCCCTCTAAGCAGGTCATAAAAATGGAGAGAAAAATACCACAGGCAAGCTCCCACCAAGGCCCCTTTGTTAAAGGACAACAGTTTAATGGCTCCCACTCATTGCATCAGAGAATGATTCTTCAGTAAATAATTTTTCAAATGGAGTGTCAAAAATAGTAACTTGAACTGGATGAAAAATGGAAAATATTTCTAAATACTAACTTGAATTTTTAAATACTTTTGTTTAAACAACATTTATTCCCCTATGATGTTTGCCTTCAAGAATTATTTCATGGATATATTTTAACTGTACAGGTGTATCTTTGTCAGGCAAAAAAGGATTTCAAGGCAAAGTTTTGGATTATATTCATCAGGAAGCCAAAAGCAGTATCACCTGACTTACCTCAAATGCAATAATCTACTTTTAATTTACCTGGAACAAACCCATTCTGGAAGTTACTTCTGGAATGGATTCACTAAGTCAATACATTACTGGAAATCAAGAGCTACCCATGAGCCTGAAGAAGCAGGGTCTGATAAAGCTGTTGTGCACTGTACTTAGAATACTGGAAAGGTTGCAACCAAAGTCACTTTCCTACAGAAACTAATTCCAGCACACCAGCTTTCCGTATAAAAGGCTTTCCCATAAGAACAAAACCGTGTTTGTATCCACATTTTAGTTCAGATCTGCAGGTAATGTAAAGCTTTCTAAATGTTTTGAATTTCTCTTTTGGAAAGTTGAAGTAGAAGGGCAATCAACTTGTTATAGAAAACATGTTAATAGTATTTATGTGGTATAAAATAATCTTTCCTTTTTCCAGGAAAATGTCATGGATAGCATGCATGCTCCAAAAGCCTTGGTTTCTCATTGTGTGGACATACACAGATTCAGTTTGCAAGCAGATGAGTGAATGCCACAGTAAAGCAGTAACAAGCCATACTGGGTTATGTGGAAGTTAGAAAATGTCTTGGGTACCAGTATATCTTATATAATTTATTGCATGACATGCTGAGAAATTGTAATGAAGTGTTTATTTTTTTTCTTTTTCTTACATAGTTCTTTATAGTATTTTCCACAAAGACAGTGCTTAAATCTCTAGAGAGAAACCACTGACTTTTGATGAGAAATCTGTCTTTCTACTGAGGTTCAAGTGTGCTATTTTGTATCACCTAAATTCAGGTTGTTATTTCTGTATTTCACAGAATATGGTGGGGTTTGGAAGGTGGGAATACTCTGTAACTCATTCAGTTCAACTCCCCTGCTAAAGTAGGTTCCAGAACAGATTGCACAGGACTGTGTCCAGGCAGGTTTTGAATACCTCCAGATAAAGAGACTATACAGCCTCTCTGGACAGCCTGTTCCAGTTCTTAACCACTCTCAATGTAAAAAAGTTCTTCCTCATATTGATATTCAGTGTTTCAGTTTGTACCCAGTTGCCCCTTGTCTTGTTTCTGGGCACCACCAAGGAGAGCCTGGCTCCATTCTCTTGACACCCTCCAGATATTTAAAGATATTGGTGAGGTTCCCTCTCAGATGTCTCTTCTTGAGGCTCAACAGGCCCAACTCTCTCAGCCTTTCCTTATAAGAGAGATGTTCCAATCTCTTAATCATCTTTATAAAACTTTGCTGGACACTCTTCACTAGTTCCTTTCTTTTCTCTTGAACGGGGGACCCCAAAACTGGACACAACACTCCAGATGCAGCCTCAGCAGGGCTGAGTGGAGGGAGAGGATTGATAACCTTCCTCAAGGTTCTGGCTACACTCTTCCTAATGAAACCCAGGATCCCATTTGCCTTGTTGGCATGAGGGCACACTGCTGGCTCATGGACAGCTTGTTGTCCACCAGGACCCCCAGGTGCTTCTCCACAGGGCTGCTTTCCAGAGGTACTGGTACCTGTGGTTATTCTTCCCTGGGTGCAGGAACCTATGCTTCCAAATTTTCAACTTCTTTTTCCTAAGACATAATGTCATCAGGCATTTGCATGCTACAACTGTCTGGATTTTATAAGTGCCTCTCCTTATTTTTCAAGTCCTGTTCTGTCTCTTGCAGGGTGTAAAAGAGTATGTGTAAAATCAGCGTAAATCCAATACAGAAAAATAAGGGTTTGCTGTTTCTCCACCAGTGAGATAGATGTGGAATAGGGTAAAGGAATAACAGAAGAATAAAAGTCATCTTCTATCTCTGTTCTTACCATCCAATAATCAATCCACTACATATTTGTAATCTAGCTAGTGTGAATCCTTGAGTGATTCAGAAAAACTATGCTGTTTTATACAGTGTTTGGATCTTTTCCCTGACTAGTCACTTCATATTCTCTATGGATAGTGGAGGTTAATTAATGAATATATTTCTTGAATTTTCTGAGAAATTTACATGAATGATGTTGAAAGATATTAAAATAGGCTTATAAAATTATTTTTCTGATATCACTCTCTCTAAAAACTAGTCTTGACGTATTCTGTTAGTTTTGTTCTAGGAAGAGGCTCTCATTCTCCAGCAAAAGTCAACAGTAGAATAACAATAATGTATTTAACTACTACAAGATAAACCTCTGGAAAGACCAAGCAAAGATTTAAACATTGAGCATAGCCATCAAAAAAAAAAAAAAAAATTGAAAGATAAGGGGCTGTCCAACTTCAGCAGCATGGTCAGCTTTTTCATTGATAAATTCTGATTCCCTGTAATTGCATTGCATACAGATCCTAAATACGTAATAAGAGACTAGAAATTTTTACTTGGCGTTAAAGTCACACAAATCTTTAATGCCACTGAGAAGAATTCTTGCATAGTTGTCTGTAGGAACCCATGCACTAGTAAATTTTGTTTTATAATGTGTTACTGTTTCATCTGTAAGGCTAAGATTCAAGTTCTACCAGGTGCTTTCCTTTCACCTTCCAGCAAAGTGACTAAGTACTTTCATTGTAAACTATATCGGACAGCCAATCAAAAATAACTGGCCAAACAGTTTTCTAAATCAAGGTTAATACCAGGTCATATTATAACTGGAATGCCAGAGGAATAGCACTGTAACTGTAGTTATTAACAGAAAAGACATCTGTGCTCATAGGGTTGGGTTGTCACACAGTGATTTCTACTCCTGCACATTATAGTGCTGGAGAAAAAAAGGACGATACATGTCTCCAGTAACCTCAGTAGATAAAATCTAAAAGGAAATAGAAGTGCTTGACAAGAATGATATTTCTCCTAGTTTTCTGTATTTATTGGAATAGGACTATGTAAATTACTGAATGTTTAAGAAATACATGGTCTAGAATACTTCTTAGAATAAGCTGGTTTAATGCTTAACCACAAATAAGCCATGGGTTATTCTCTTTCCTTTTTGAAACTGGTACAACTGGGAGTTTTCATTTCCATCAATAATCTTAGCATTTTAATCCATAAAATGCTAATATTCTATTGCCAGCAGCTGGTCGACTAAAGTGGATCATTATGAACAGGCAGGAGAGCAAGTATTTATCAGCCAAGAACGGTATGATGGAACATTACCTAATAAACAATAATAGACAGTTAATAAGAAATAAAAATCAATATGCTGTCAAATGGGAAGCCAGTGCAATGCAGCTAGGTTGAAAAGATATGAGTCTTTTTCTTCTTAATCTGGGTGAATACCTAAGCAGTTGGATTCCAAATGAGCTAGAATTTATTGACAGCATTCTGAGAGACACCTATAAATAGAGAATTGTAAAAATCCCATCTGGACGGTAAAATCCAGAGATCATGAGTGTGCTGCTTTTGTGAGCATTTAAAAGCAGGCTCTCGGAGGAATTAATTTTGAGAAAAAAGCATTTTTTCAGCAACTAGAATAATGCTGGTAGGACAATGTTCAAATCTCATGTGCCCATCCTTCTAAATGGAAAGTTTAGTCAGAGAGTCATATAACAGCACTGGGTAAGGAAAACTCACACATTACTGTCATCCTGCTGTAACTTGCAAGAAACCAGTCACCTCGTAAAATCTAGATGGACTCTATTATGTGATTTCATCCCTGTGCAAAATGATAGTTTCACAAAGTATGTCACTTCTTCTAGATTTCAAGATTTTTTAAGCAAACTTTAAATGGATGGAGAGTGTGTCATGAAAGCATGTTTTTTTTCCTAAAACATTCTTTCATTTGCAGAAATATAATAAAATAAATCCTCCAGAATAGGTCCTATGGAAATAGTACATTTTCTGTTTTTAACTTTTTTGCCCCCTTACATTAAAGAAAATGACATATAATTGTTTGACTGTAGATGAAAACTTCCCATAAAATACAGAAAACCATTTTTAATAGTTTTGCAGTTGGACTGGTGGAAAAAAATATGTACCAAAAATGGCTAAGGAGGCAAAAATTTTTCTCCTTCACTGTGTCTTTCCTAGTATTTCACACTTTCTTAGTGGGAAAAAACTCACTGGAACCAATATTTCCCAAAGGGAGTATACCACATGAACTTTCTTCTACATATTCCCATGGGAGAAATTTTTATGACTGGTCTCACTGGATCTGTGAATCCAGAATTCAACAGCTAGTTTTCTTTGAAGAAGTATTGCAAGGAAAACTTTATGTATATGCTCATTAAGATTTAAACCTTTCTTCAGTGCAATATCAAGACTGAAAGAATCTTTCTCTGGTATTATTAGATTACAAAATACCTTGAGGTTTCTCTGTGCTTTTTACTGGAGAGTATAGAAATCCAGACTCGGCAGAATATTGTTGTTTTTGTCCTGACATGATGTTTAAAAGTCCATTTTCCTTAATGGATTTTCAAATTATTTTCTCAGGGACTGAGGCACTTAGAGTCCCTAAATAGGTACGATATTTAAGGATTTCATTAAATATATCCATAGAGATAAACAGGAACATCAGGTTATATTTAACTAGAGGTTGATTTAAGGTGTGGAAATTGGAAATGGAAGAAAACTTCAACAAAATCAGGATCTTTGGACTTTTTTTTTTAAATTTATTTCTCTCTCTGTCTCCCTGCTCCTCTTTCTCTCTTCCTTGCTTTTTCTCTTTTCAGGTGCTGTGACTTTGAGTTGGGTTCTAAAAAACCTCTTGGAGGTCTCGAGCTGTTCTGGTGATTTATCCTGTAAGCTACACTAATAAAGTCAGGGAAGACAAGCACGGGCAAAGGGGGAACATAGTCTAAGGTTTATATGCATGCTTTATGCATATGTTTGTTACCAAGAAGGCAATATAAATCAAGGAAAGAGGTAGACATTAGTTCATTGTAAAGGGATTTGAGATAGCATTTGCAGCATCATTTACATTTACTTTTTCTTGGAAGCTGTCATCTTATGTCTGTAAACCTCAATTTCTGCACTCTGTATGCATAATGACACTTGAGACTTCCCTTTCCCACAAAGCACTTTGAATTCTGTTTTGATGAATAACAGCTAAGTGTTATTTTCTCTATATTATGCCTAGTGCATTTTTTGAGTTCCATTTGCCAAAATAGTGATGCTTTCTTAAAAAAAGAAATCTATTTACAGGTCTGGTATTCTTTAGCTAATTAATATTTTTTATCTTTTCTTGAGGAAGAAAGTCTTAATATTCTTAAAATATCACACACAGGAAGGCAGCATGCTGAAAGAGCATGGTACTATTCACTACTCAATCCCCTATTTCTAAAATCTAACTTTATATGTTCAGTTCCAAAGTTCATATTGAGGGATGTTCAGTTGTTCAGTTGTGTACTTAAGCTCAGTAGAATATGACAGCACAATTTATTTTCAAAAACAAAATGACTTTTCTGAAATAGATATCTTTCCAGTAAAAAAAGGATAGTACAGCAACATTGTGATGCATAGGTGAAATATATCTAGGTCCAGGTTGCTCAGAAAAAAAAAAAAACAACAAATGAATTAGAACTAGCAAATTAAATTAACTAAGAAGTTAACAAAATGAGGAAAGATAATTCTGCAGAAGCTTATGCCTGAATTGTAGTAGGTCCTTCTTCATAATATGCCAAACAAGCAGAGAGATTGTGAGCAGCAACTTAATGTGGGGCTGCTTCATGTATGCTGTCCATGTGCTTACTCCTTTTCAATACCTTCAGAGGGAGTCTAAGCAATTAGGTGGCTAATACAGATAGCAAGTTTGAATGCAGTGAATACTTTCTTAGGTTTGCACTCCAAATGATGCCTGAAGGACTTATCTGTCTGCGCTGTCTACACTGGGAGCGGAGACTAGCCTCCTAAATCAGGCGTGTGTGACAGTGCTGTTAATGCCTTTCACAGTCTCAAGGCAAACTTACTTCTGAGTACATTTTCGAGTAGCAGGGGATAACATACATATGTTCAAAATGGCACCTTAGCCTCTTATTAGAAGTTGGGACTCTCTGACACCTCAATTTTTGCAAAATATTTGCTCTTAACTAAGTAAAAAAAAAAAAACCAACCCTAGTGGCAGTTTTACTAGTTGACTTGGAGAACAGGCAGTCCACCTGAAGAGATTTGACAATGAAAATGTATTCTGTGGCTTTTACATTTGCATAGATAAAATGTTTTCATTAGAGTTGGAAAACTGCTATAATTTAAAAATAGGTGTAAAGCATCATTCTGTTGATCATATTGAAAAGTTCCTTTTTGACCTTTACTGAAAGAACTGTCATGAAATTAGAATCAACATCACTGCTCAGACTTTTTTTTCTGTAAACCAGAAAGAGTGCACAGATAATGCCGAACTTCAGTCTGACATGTGTGGCAGCTGAACTCTTTAATAAAAACACATCTGGATTTTAAAACTTGATATTACAAAAAAAGCCAAATAAAGCATTTCAGTATGATCTTCCTCTACCAGCCTTCTTTCTGAAAGTTACTTTTCTAGAACTGATTATTTTGAGATGACATCCTCAATTTCTGATTAAATTGGCTGATATCAATCAACAAATCTCTCTGTAGAGTATAATACTAATCACAGGGAAGTGAAGGTGGCAATCCAATCATACATTTTAGCTTGATTGTGTGAGATATTCAACATCTTCAAATGATACTGATACTGTTTTCAATGACACTGTTTAAGGTGAATAGAAGAGATAAGACAGAATCAAAATATGGAGTACCAGAACAAATTTGGATCTAGAATGAAAGTTAAGGTAGCAGGGCTCTTTCTCCCTTCCCTTCCCTTCCCTTCTTTCCTTTCTGTCTTTCTTTTCTTCATTTATTCTCTTTCTCCTCTTTCTCTCTCTGTCCCCTTCTCTCTTTTCCTTCCTTCCTCCCTTCCTTCCTCCCTTCCTTCCTTCCTTCCTTCCTTCCTTCCTTCCTTCCTTCTCTTTTCTTATCTACATCTACATCCCTCTCTATATTTATTTAGCTATATATATTTATGGTACTAGGGGCCCAAAATGTTACAAATCAGACCCCAGAGTATAAATTAATACATTAATAAATTTTTAATTTTGCATTTAACTAGAGTGGAATGAGAGAGGAAACACTAAAGGTAGACCTTATGTAGAAATGTAAAGCATCTTGTACCAGCATTCCTTCCTCACTAGAACCTCTTAAAATTTTTTAAAACAAGTCAATTCCATTATTCTTCTCATAACTACCTTTATCTATGTATGAGATGCAAAATATGATAATAAATCTTAGAACAGGCTATTACAGCTAAGTTGGTATTGATCGCAAGGAGTGAAATTGCTATATTACATGTTGTAAAACTTATTCATATCCCACAAAAATATTACATTAAAAGTATAATAAATTGCAACATTTTAATCACTTGGCAAATGATTTGACTCTTTCTGTTCAATTTATAATATCATTTCAGTAGCACCTGCTTCATAAAATGTGCATATTACTGATACTACTCTGATGGCTTTTATAGGAACACTATTGGAATAATTTATGCAATTGCTCTTTTTAACTAATAATTCTTTTCTTCCACTTTCCCAGATAGCTTCATTTTTACTTTTTCAAAAATTCTTCTATTATCTTATATTATTTCTCCTCATGTTCACCATTGTCACTTTTTGAGCTAATGAAGTAATTTTTCTCCATGTAACTTAATCTTTCATTAGAAAAAAAAAAAAGTTTTAATATTTCTACTACTTGCCTTAATTATAAATCACACAAATAAAAGTTTATAAAATATGAGTGTCTCTGAAATTGCACTTTTTTTTCAGCTTTATGATACTAAATCTATTCTTTTTAATTAAGTTTTTATTGAATTTTCCATTGAAGACTAAAACATAAAAAGAGTGAAACAAACCATAAGATGTGAATTATACATAAGCTGAAGCATTCTGCATTAGTCAAAGGGAGAAAGAGTTCATACTTATTCAATGCAAATTTTTCTCATAAAGATTATAGATAGAATCCTACCTTAAAAGGGATATGATCTATTCCACAATGTGCATTTAAAACCTTTATATCTCATCCACATTCTGTGGCATAGAAGTGAGTGATTTATAGAAAGCTGCATTCAGATTTGATCATGGCCTTCTGGAATAACTTCAGCAACATGAATATCATAAGTGCTCTGGAGAGCAGTTGAAATGAGATTATGCCAAAATCCATAGACCAAATACCAGACTCAAAAAGAAATCAAATCTGGCAGGAGAGTACAAGATACTTTCCTGGACATGGATCCCTTAGAAAAGCAATAGAGAGTATATTATTTGGGGTGAAAATGTTTTTAGTTGTGTGCAAAATTAATATGAATATTAATGAAATATGTATTTTTCAAATAAATAACATCCATAATTTTAAGTAATGCGAGCTATTTAGACTAAAATAATATCTGAATTTTCTTGGATGTGAGGTACAGGACAGAGAGAAAGGAGAAAACATTATCAGGTAACCACATTTTCACTATAATTCTCCTTATCTCAAAACACCTTCTCTTTAGAAGTTATTATCCGAAAATCTGAAGTGCATTCAATGTACCAAACAAGGATCATAAACATGCCATGTTCAGATCCCAAAAAGTTCAAAAAGAAGGAAATAAGTTCTTTTGTCCTACCAGTGAGGCTTGATTTACTCTGACCCCAGAACAGCCAAAAAACATTCAGTAATACGTATTTTTTACTAAGCTAATAGTCCTGGTTCTGGCCAGTACAGGGTTAAATTTTGCAGTAGCCAGGAGGGGCACATGGGAGGTTATTCTATACCACCTCACAGCGATGCCAGGGGCAGGGTAAGGGAATCTCTTCTGGGGTGGTGTGGCCATGGGTTGCATATTGTGGGTTCCTGCGTGGTGATCTTTTTTTGGATGTCATTCATCTTTCTTGTACACTCTTTTATTAGTATTGTTGCTGTTACTGTCACTCTTCATTTCTTATCTCACTGCTGTTTCCAGTAAATTGTTCTTATGTCAACCCATGATCTTTACCTTATGTGCCTTCAGTTCTCCTCTCCATCCCACTGCAGACGGATGGGTAGGGGGAGGGAGGAGAGAACAACTAGAGCACGGTTTCTAGTTTTTCAGTGGGAGCACTAAACTGGGGAGCACCATTCCTAAACCATGACACCAATGCAGAACCTACAGAGAGAAATTCTTCCTTCTTAGGCCGCTAAGAAAGAAGTATTGGTACTGCGAACATAGATTTTCAAACAAACTGAAACCCAAAACTGTTCTCATTGCTATGAAAGGTAGGTATTTCTTGAAAATGAGGACGTGATTACACTCCTTACCAAGGAATTAGAATTGTAATTTTGAGAAAGTGTCAATTTTGATAAAATTACCCCTATAATCATCAGTTGCTGTTATTTAATGTGAAGAAATTATACAGAGACAAAAGAAAGATATTTTGGCCTACCTAATGTTTCTCACTGACACCATCTAATTATATTTTTCACTCTAACTATATGACTACCTCAGGTGTGGTAATGCTCTTTCTCTTGACACACAGTCAGCTCTGTCACTGCATTTAATAACATAAAAGGAGAGAAGAAAACATACCAAGTAATTAATTCACACAAAATAGGCAGCCAAACTTGAGTAATTGAGTATTTCAATTAATCACAGGAAAATTGCAGAATGTACCCCTGATACTTTGTCTAGTTGTGGGGGAGACATGAAGGAGAACTTGAGGCTTACTAAAGGATAAGGTTTTTACTATTTAATCATTTAAAATAATAACTATTCAAGTGATTAATTTAGCATAATTAAGAGATACATGTATAGGAAAAAAAACCCAAAAACTGTGGTAGTATTTTAGATATAAAAGTCCATCTAGTACTAAAACCAGGAAAAAGTTCTCATTTTAAACAGTGTGAAATAAGCAGTTCCACTGCAGTACTAGCTCTGTTCTTGTGTTTGAGAATGTTTGCATAGATAAACACACATCAAAAGGAGGCAGAGGAGTGTAAACTATGCTACACTACACTGCAGTGATATGCTGCACGGCAGTGTTATAGGTACACTTTACTAAAAACTGTAGTTATATAATGCAGGTGCTTCCCTCAAGATGAATACATATGTATCATTCTGTTATCTACAAGTTAATAGGGGAAATTAAAGAAATAGATAAAATTAAATCAAACTATCAGGAAAGTATTTGTCGGGGAGCTGTGTGCTAGCCAAAAGGCGCCTGGAGGTCTAGCCACGGTCCCGACCACCCACGGCAGTTAAACGCACACAGAAGCAAGCTGGCAGTCAGAGTCGATCACCTCACCCTAAGAGGCTTCCCTCTAAGCAGATTGAAAAGGCACACACCAGCAGAGACGAAGAAGTAAACTCTCCATTCGGGTTCCACGTACGCTTATTCCGTGAAGGGACAGGGACGAAGAGCCAGATTTTTTGGCGGGTCCAGGGATTTTATACAGGACACGGAATAGGCAGGGAAAGGGATCTTAACCAATGATATGGGGGTAAGTAAGTGGGGTTGACAATGAAGAACCAATAGGGACACTGCATAGGAGGGACTTAAGGAAGGAACAAATGGGATGTTGAGGAAAAAAGAACTTTCTAGAACTTATACATATCAATGAAGGGAAATGCATAAACATGGCCTCACACATAAAATTGGGAGGGGAGAATATTAACCAATTGGGAGAAAACATGCAAATGACAGAACGAGGGGATTATGGGTTCTCACCATCACTTAGAAGTGGGGTGCTTAAAGTTGGGATTCTGACCACAACTGTTTACTGTCTCTGCTCTCCTCAGTGATCAGGGTGGCTGGGGCAACCTGCACCGCCACAAATATTGTTCAAAAATGTACTGATGACTAACATCTTGGCTTTACATGGGAAAGAAAATTGTGATAAAAAATGTGCTAAAGCCTCAGCCATTCTGTTACTTTGAAACAGAGCTGAGACAGAAAAAGATGGCAGGAAAAGACCATAAATAGTCTTTCAAAATAGCAACAGCCAAAAATCTAGTAAAAAATTCTAAGGACATTAAGTCCCTGAACTGTGTTTTTTTAAAAGAGACCGTTAACAACAAAGCAGCTTCAGTAGAGTCTGAAGATTCTGCCTCAAGAATAAGATTTCACCAGAGAGCAGCTAATGAAAAATGTTACTAGCAAAAATAATACATGAAGCTGGTGGTAGAAAACCAGAAAGTAAAGGAATATCAGAAAGTGAAAGAGACTTGTACAGAAACAAGGAACTATTCCAAGCAGGGAGAACCAGTGTGAAAAAAAAAAGAGAAAAAGACAAGAATCTTCTAAATGTAGAGAAGATGACAAAGTGAGGGTTCAGAGCAAGCAAGAGCTCTGAACAAGCTGTTCCCATCCTGAGTTGTGAAAGAATGGAAAATGAACCAGATTCTAGTTTTAAAGTGTTCTGACACGAGTGAATTTATCTGCATTTATTCTGATGTAAATGGGCTCAACAACTGTTCAATCAGAAAAAGAAATACTGGTTTGTTTTTTGGGGTTTTTTTGGTTTTTTTTGGTGTGGGGGGGGTTGGTTTGGGTTTTGTTTTGTTTTGTTTTGGTTTTGTTTTTTGGGGTTTTTATGTGCAGTAAAAAGGCCACAATTTAACACATTTGGGAAGTTATCTAGAAAATATATCCTGCTGTTTGTAACCTTCTTTCCCTAATTAGCACTATATATCACTCTAAATGCTTTCCAGTCTGTGTTGAGGGATGACATAACATTGGCTCTTTTTTAACACTGGACTGTATGTGCTAATACCCAGATAAAAAAAATAGAGCTATCCACAGGGTCTAGTTTTTCTCTCAGCTTCTTTCCCTAACATAGTACTACTAACATTAGCAAATTTAATGTGTTTTTGATTAACTAACATGCAATAAGAACATAATGGAGAATATAGTTCCTTAAAATGAATTCTCAAGAAGATAGCCTATATTTCTTCATGTGAGGAATTCAGGTGACAAAATCTGAAACAGAAGTCTAAGTCCAAAATGTGAGTCTTCTGAGCATCTTGCCTAGAACAAGATAATCTGGATGGTAACAGACTGTAGAAAATGCAGGAATATGCATTTCAGTTCAGATACTTTAAAGAGACAAAATGCAAAGAATGGATGTCAATAATCATTCCTTTTCAGAATTGTTTAAACCCTTTCTGATGCTACAGGGACTCTCAAGCAAAGCTAAATATTAAGACTATGCCAGCTTTGATATTTTTAAAGGTGAATAGATAGACCTTTATACTACAGAAAGCTCCATCTCAGACTTTCACCTCTCTTGCTGCAGATTACAGTGTCAGTTCTGACCACAGTTTTGATGATGGGTGAGTGATGACAACAGATGATAAGGGGCTATAGCTGGGATGGAAATTCAGCTGAGTCCTGTAACACCAGCATGTGATTTAAGTAACTCAATTGTCTTCATCTTATGTACTATGACTAAGACGTTTGTGAATTACGTGCTAGATGGGAGCCTGTTATTTTAAATTCCTTTTTCCCAGGTAAGTATCAAACTTATATACTGTTTCCAATATTAAGAAAACTAACACAGTAAACACAACACTCCTCAAAATGTTGTCCTGTTCTTTATGCTAAATTACATTGTAAAGTGTCTTTCTGCTCCTTTACATTTTTCTGTCTATTGATTCAAAACAGAACATCATAGAAGCTTTGGGCCTGACTCTGCCTCAGTATAAATCAGCAGAGTCCCATTGTCTCCATTGCCACTATGCTGATTTATGGAGCTGATGATTAGACTCTTCCTCCTCAAAGAATAGAGAACTAGCAGAGTGTTGTAGATTGTTACAGGGAGACTTTAAAGCAGGCGATCACTTTGAATTTACTTTGAGTTACGGTTTTCTTCTATCTCCAATAACAGATAATTCTCTAAAGGAGTTTTCTATATGTGTTTCAGCAACATACTGGAAGTCCTCTACTTGGAAATTATTCTCATAAAGACCTGATGTTCCTGATCAGACAATGCAAAGAAAATTAGCAGAAATATCACAAAAGAGGTAAGAATTCAGCTAGATTTTGTTCTGAAGCATTTAGAAGTCTCTATGAAAAAGACTTAGAAGGATTTTTCTAGTAATTTATTATGAATTGTAATGAGTAAGTGAGATTGATAAATAGGAAAAAATAGGGTGGCTGTTTTGGGGATTTATTTGTAGGGGGTTTTTGTTTGTTTGAGGGGTTTTTTTGTTGTTTTGGGGTTGGGTGTTTTTGTTCTTGTTTTTATGAGTCCTGTTTTCTAGATGCTAGTTTACTTTTTATAGAAGCATTTTTTCCCAATGTGCCTTTCTGGTGGTTCATTATTTTATTGGATAGCAACCAAAATACATAACTTAAGTATGGTTGTTTTGTGCCTGGCTAATGTAGCTTGCTCCTTGCCACTGGTGGGTGTAATACTTTCAAGATTTAATCCTTTCATTTACTTTGTTCCTATTGATCAGGAGAGTTTATAGCATCATCGTTACCATTTGAATTCTATTTCTAGAATATTCACTGATAGATAAATAAAAATTGCTTAACCAGAGCTTTAAACTGTGCTAAAGTATGGATTCCAACTATATTCATTATTGAATAAGAAATGAACATTACAGTGTTATGTTTTCTTCCACTCTAAATACCTAAAATTTAAAGTGTTTTATGTAACTGAAGGTCACTGAGTTACTTATCAGTCAATATCACATGATTCTGTCTCAAACGTTGATCTCCAGAAATATCCAGATATGATCAGGAAAAAAAATTGCTTTCCATCGTAAGAGCAGCTTTTTCATATTAGCATGGTGATGCCTTTTCTTGGTCTTAAAATCGAGAGGCATACACGGTTAGAAGGGGAAAAGGGATTTTACCTTGGTATTTATTCTTAAGGATCCTTAGGTGTACACGTCCAGGTCATATGCATCGAGATGTACCCCACCGAGTCTTTCCCTGTGTCTCTGTGTCTCTCCTCCCGTGTGTGTCCCCCCCAACATTGGGTATAACATTATAGGCCTTACTAATTAGCATATCTATCAAAGATTCCCCAATGAGAGGTTCAAGTGAGCCCCCCCTCCCCAAGGAACCTTCCCCTGGATGGTTCTATCTTGGTTTACAGAATATGTTCTGGAGAGGACCTTGGGGTCTGGGGCACACTGATCCCTAGCTACGAAGCTTCTAAAATGTTTAGTCTCTTAGCTTAACAAACAAGTCCAAGAATGTAGGCAAAAAGCACTAGGAATACAGAAGCTGTAAAAAGGTATAACAGGGGTATAAAAGAAAAGGCAAAAATCTTCATGGCATCAATGGTTTGTTTCTTAGTCTAGAAGTCACTGCAAATAAATTAACCTGTTGGAGTAGTTAGGCATTGACAGTAACTGATCCAATATTTCTAGTAGTGTGATTTGATTTCAATCTACTCTTTGGTGCAGAAAACTTAGAGCAAGATACTGTGATAATGGGAAAGGATGGGGAAAGAGGACGGGTAGAATCCAAATAAAAAAAAAGTTAAAATCAAGTCTCTTCACTATTGGGAAGATATCATAGACGCTGCCTGGAGCTGATGTCTATTCAACTCAAGGCCCAAGTCAAGACTTTAGTCTAAGTGGAACTGAAATACTGGGAAGTTCTGCTTAATGTCTGGGTTCCAGTGCTAAGCTCAAAGCCCTTTCTCAGTTCAAATCACGCAAGATAAACTTACAGGTTTTACTTTGGGATTCAGGCATGGTTCATCACTTTTGCCTACATTTCATATTACCATACATAGTCTGTGCAGAGACAAGACAGTTTTCTAAAAAATAAGGAAGATGGAGCTTCCCTAATTTTTCTGATGTTAAAGTCATACTTTTCTCTTATATGCAAAATTATAAATAGCAATAATCCCACAGAAAGAAAAACACCACTTTTTTTACAGCGCCTGTTGATTATTCTTGCAAATTTCAGCTGAAAAAAGCTCATCTAATGAGAAAAAAAACTGATGAGCCTTAAAACTAAATTAAGCAGAAATCATTTGTTCCTTAATCATAGCTGTTTGTTTTGTATAAAATGTGATATCTCCAGAAAGACACTAGGGGAATTTTTATTAAAGCAAAACACAAAATATATTCTTGTTTAATGTTTTCTGGCGATAATCCAGTTTGTGGTGGCATATATTATCTATATATGTCACTCTGTTTACCATATGAAAAAGAAAAAGCAGGTAAATTAATCACACTGGATTTGACCTGTATGAAGTCTAAGCTATTTTCTTACAGTGCAGCACTCAAATGTGCTTAGGTGAGACATTTGATTCACTGCTGGATAGAAATAGGGTTGTGTGACTTTTAGGTTTCTTTACTGCTCTCCAAAACATACAAGACAATTCTTCTGTTCAAGATGATTTACTATGTAGTTCAGCTCTACATTTTGCTGAGTACAGCACCTGTGAATACTTCCATCTCCTGTTGATAGCAGAAAGGTTACACTTTGTACTGATGAAAAGGTTGGGGTGCTCCACCGGCCTGTTGCTCACCAGGGGCGTTCTCAGATCTGCTTATGCTGCAAAACAGAGAGTGACTATGTAGAAATAACTCAGCAAGTAACCACGGGAGCTCACAAGTCCATGCAGCAGTGCAGGGTAGTGTTATGGTTCTTACATCAGTGCATCTGCCTGGATCTCTGCTCCAGTGTAAGTTTCCTGCTGAGGTGTAAGCTGTGCTGAAATAGCTATAGTGCTTCTGGTTCTGGAGCAGGCACAGCCTCAGCTTTCTTTAAAATTTCCGCGCTGGTCTCTGTTGCTTGATGTAAAAGTGTTAAGGACTGTATTCAGTGCAGGTAGCTCAGCATGCAGGTGTAGTGTGAGCTGCAGACTGAGCTCTGGGTGGTGTGAGCACCAGGCAAGAGGCCATGAACTGCCCTTTGGATAAAGGGCACGGGGACCTGTAGTCAGCCAGGGGACTGGACACTCGGAGACACGGCAGCAGCTGATGGTCCCAGACATTTCTGCACTTCGACTGTGAGGGTAAAAAAGCCCAGGGTTTTTTAAAAGCCAGCTCAGGCTGTTATTTTGTTATTCCACAATGATTGAATTATTTTAAGGATTGAGTTGACTGAGACTCTGCTATGGGAAATCTGGGGCTGAGCCAGTGAGGAAACCTAGTCTGGCTGTGAGTGTAAGGTGTGCAGCTGAAATGGGACCTCAGTCCCAGCTCAGGTGGTATGGATGTGACAGCCAGAGTGACTCCTGGGTGGCCAGACAGGGAAGTGTCCCTGACAAAAGTTCCCAAATACCAGTTCTTATTTTATTAAAATGCAGATAATGTCATGAGTACTCTATGCATTAGTAAACAAATATGTAGGTATGCCTTACACATGGAAGGTAATAAGCGATATAGAAATAGATTTTCAAATACCTAAAATATGTCCTTTTTAATATAATGTAAATGTTTACATTCAAAATTAATTTTATTCTTAAATACTTACAAATTTACATTTTAAGAGAGGATTAGAAATGAATGTGTTTTTATTTTATCCCATGTGTTATCACATATAGTAGATATGTATAGGAGAAAGTTTCATGAAGAATATCTGGACTTCAGGCGGCTCTCTTGAAAGCTGTTTATTGCATAGGCGAAGTTACAGCAGTTCAGGGAGCGGGTATCCAGAGCCAGCCCTACAGCTGCCAGCTCCAGCTGTAGGCATACCTGAAGCCACTTTCTGTTCAAGTTACAAAGCATTATATACTTTTCTTTGCAGAGTATCTTAATACATAACAGCCAATAAGCACCATACACAATACCTTTACATTTGCCTATAGCCTATCATAGCTACTACCATCACCATATTATAGTCATTACTATCCAATCACAAGAGTAAGTAAGTTACAATTTAAGCTTACAATGGAAAATTCTCAGACCTCTTTTTTTCTTCCTACATCGACACTTCTTGTTTGCCTGCCATATCTCTCTTTTTGGTAAAGACATGTTTTCTATTTACTTATGCTCTTCTTGAGACTTATTTACTTGGTGAAAAACACGTCTTTGTTTGTAGTCACATACCTTTGTCCTATTCATAAAAATCTCCTTCCAACTCATCTCCAACCTTTGCCTTTTCAGTTACTCAGTGATCAGTGTTTCAGCAAAACATCTTTTACTCTATATCAAAACTTGCTTCCATTTCTACCTCATCCTCAGTTTCTACATTCAGAGATCTTTCTGCCAAGCCTACATATCTGTGAAACTTTCTTACCAAACTTTCATCCTCCCCAACAGATATGTGAAATCAGGGTTGCTGTTTTTTTCTTTTTCCAGCTTCCTCATCATTAAAGATCACATTTCAAAAAGCCTGAAACCTGTTATAGTCTTCATAGTTGCAGAGGGAAGTGGCCTTGGCATAAGGTAAAATAAGCAATACTGATAACAGTAATAAATGTAACTAAAAGAAGATTCAGGTTGAAGTTTTTGGAAGATAGTGAGGGAATATGCTTTGTGGAGCCCATTTTCCCTGTTATTGAAGTTATTTATTGTAGAGGGTGGCATCGTGGTGCTTGTTCTCTCTGAGGACTGATATTTGTAATAACATCCTGTGTGGGAATGGCACTGGCTGGCAGGCAAGCATGAAGGCAGGATGGAGGAGAGAACAGGAAGATCAAGAGTGAGAAAACTCATGGGTTGCAATAAAGGCAGGGAAATCACTTGGCAAGTATTGCTATGGACAAAACAGATTCAATCTGGGGAATTTAACTTAATTTCTTGCCAATTAACATAAATATTTAATTACTGTGTAGGGTGTTGGGGGGAACAAAAAAACCTCAAACCTAAAAACATTTAAAACACCTCTGACTCACTCTGAGAACCTCTCCTCCCTTTTTATTATTCCCACAGCTTGGAAAAGGCTGTGTGTGGCACAGGGCATGTCCTGACCTTTACCTCTGCCGACCCCCCCCAGCCTGCCCTCTGCTCCTAAAAACCTGCTCCCTATGCTCGATATGCACACTGAGATCTACCTGCTGTCCTTGAGACAGGATTATTTTCAAATTGAGTATTATTGTCAAAAGTGATTTGCACTTATTTCTTAGTAATCTTGGCTTGGTTTGTTTGGTTTGTTTTTTTTTTTCAGTTTTGCCATGCATTTTTATGCTTTCATTAGGCTGGATCATTACTTATAAAATGAAATTTTATAGCCTGATCTAAGTAAATACAGAGTCCATATGACAGTTAAAAGAAGAAGAAGCTTTGTAATTTGTAGGATTATATTGCTTCACCTTTTTTCCCCAGCCTATCACTCTTCTCTCAACTGATTTTCAGGTTTCTTGCCTTCAAAAGGGAACAGAGTCTTTGAACCTTGACACAAGGCTAGCAGTTGTCCCCTCTTGTACCTTAAATCGTTTCTAGCCAGCTCATGAACTCTAGCTTACACTATTCTGAAGGTACAGCATTATACTGCAGTATATTTGGACCACGTGGAAAATTATCTTACTTTGGATCAGTGCTACTTATACTGCATTTAAAGAACTGCTACTGGCAACTCAGTGGATTTAAAACACTGCATTTAGTTCAGCCTCCATGTTTAAATTGTTTTCTCTCAGTGAGTCTTTTCCCCCAAAATGACCCAAGACACACACAATTTCAGAAGAAGAATCTAGACCTCAGTGTTTCAGCCACGCTCTAATGTAACTCAGTTTTCTATATTAGTATGTGTTGTATTCATGTGTGCATGTATAACTTTTATATTTTTATATCTGTGTGGAATGGGAATTGAACTGTAAACAACATTATATTTTCAGTATTGCATTTGATATATGCTGAAGTGTTAAACTATCTTTGTGTTTTCCAGAGATTAATATTTCTTGAGTGTTTGAACCTATAATAAGACATCCAGGGCAAGAAATGAATATGCAAGTGGAAAGCTAATTGTATGTACTTATTTTCTAATTTAGCCTTTTCAGTAACAGCTAGTTGATGAAAAAATCCACTAATAGAATTTAAATATAAATGTGGTAAATTAATTCCTATACCTAATATTCCTATGTATATACCAATCACTAATCCTTAAACAGTTTCAGCTTAATCAGATTGCTTTTAGATTGAATTGGGATTATTCCTTTCACCCCAAGCATGTTCTTTGGTTTTTTTTCTAAATCATGTTACTGAATCCAAACTTTTGACATCATTTGATTTAAATGTTGTTGAACTATAAATAAATCCAATACTCTTTCCCTACTAACTAAACTGAAAGTTGCTTTCAAAACTGAAAGAGTAGAAGGCAGGTATTTAAAATAAATTTTTGAATGGACTTGAATCTCCATTCACACAACAAACTTGTGAATGGTAAGTGTAAAAAGGATTGCAACAGTAATTCCCGGAAACTGAACTGAGAGTGCTTTCTAGTCATCACTTTGGCTGACACTCCTGCTTGTAGGAGTTCTAGTTCTCAGTTCTTCATGTTTATGACTGCCAGACTTGAGATAATTGGGTTCTGTAGTGGGTGTCTGCCACATGATGATATTTTTGGTAAATTTTGTCTAATTACTCATATAATTCTGAGAATGGAATCAGGAAAAAATATCTTACTTGGGCTGTGGTAAGAACAACTTATACAAGCTTTCACTACAAACTCTCTTTGAAGGAGGAAATAAAAATTTCCAGTGCAATAGGGTTCTGAATTTTATTGCTCCTGTTAAAACATTAAATCTTAAAAAAAATGTTATATGCTTGTTAAATTTTTTTCAGATGAAAAAAACAACCCATCTTCTCTAAGAATTGTCCAGTCTAACATGACTCGGACACATAACCGTTCTGTACAGCCATATATCCATGAATTAACTGGGTATGAACCAAGGCAGAAAGAGCTGGGCAGAAGTTCCTAAGTAAGTTGCTATTTATATTTGCTCTGGACTGCTCTAGACAATATACAAACAGACTGAAGAAAAAATCATCTGTCTTTTTTAAGAGAAGCCATGCTATGCTTGGATAGCTTGAGAGAAAACCAGTTTGACATGGCCATGGAAAGCACAAGTAAGATGAAACTAATAAGTAGACTGGCACAGAAGTTCAGTTTGATAAGGACTGGGATTGGCATAGAGGTATCAGGAGCAAAGCTCATGGGGAATCTGAATAGCAAAAATTGGTGGGCTAAGTTGGATATAACAAGAAGCCAGGATGAGAAGCTGGCAGTCAAGTACCAGAAGGTGCCTGACACTACTCTGTGGCAACTAAGTGCCCAAGTTTTGCTCCTGAGGTGTAACTCCAAAAATACCAACAGCATAGATTGAAGTGAAAATCGTGACCCTGGTCTGTAGCCAGAATCACAGAATCACCAGGTTGGAAGAGACATCCAAGATCACCAAGTCCAACCCATGCCCTAACACCACCTCAACTAAACCATGGCACCAAGTGCCACAGCCAATCTTTTTTTAAACACATCCAGGGATGGTGACTCCACCACCTCCCCGGGCAGATGATGCCAGTACTTTATCACTCTTTCAGTAAAAAACTTATTCTTAACATCCGACCTAAATTTCCCTTGGTGCAGCTTGAGACTGTGTCCTCTTGTTCTGTCAGTTGCTTCTGGGAGAAAGAGACCAACCCCCACCTGACTACAGCCACCTTTCAGGAAGTTTCAGAGAGTGATAAGGTCACCTCTGAGTCTCCTTTTCTCTAGGCTAAACAACCCCAGCTCCCTCAGTCGTTCCTCACAGGGCTTGTGTTCCAAGCCCCTCACCAGCCTTGTCGCCCTCCTTTGGATGCGTTCAAACGTCTCAATGTCCTTCCTGAACTGAGGGGCCCAGAACTGGACACAGCACTCAAGGTGTGGCCTCACTCAAGGTGAGGTGAGGTAAGGTAAGGTAAGGTAAGGTAAGGTGAGGTAAGGTAAGGTAAGGTAAGGTGAGGTAAGTTAAGGTAAGGTAAGGTGAGGTAAGGTGAGGTGAGGTGAGGTAAGGTAAGGTGAGGTAAGGTAAGGTAAGGTAAGGTGAGGTAAGTTAAGGTAAGGTAAGGTGAGGTAAGGTGAGGTGAGGTGAGGTAAGGTAAGGTAAGGTAAGGTGAGGTAAGGTAAGGTAAGGTAAGGTGAGGTAAGGTGAGGTGAGGTGAGGTGAGGTAAGGTGAGGTAAGGTGAAGTAAGGTGAGGTAAGATACGATGTGCATACTTTGTAGTGTCATTCATTAAGGAGATAATAACATTTCCTGGAGGCATAAGCAAGACCCCAAGACTGCAGTTTGAGCAAACAGAGCAAATCAAATTTTAAGGCGTTTAGGATCTTTTCTGTGACTCTCAGGGTGATTGGCTGCTGGCCAGGCTCAGCTTGACACATCTTAATGCTGTAAAATGTACCCCTCTGCACTGTGTTCTTTGGCTAAATTGATGAAATGAGACCATTGTGTTCACTTCTGCTTCAGGCCATGTTTGCTCAGCTCTTGTAATGGATAGATCTGGCACAAGTAATCATGGGACTTTGGACCAGTGCAGAATCTGCTAATATTATGGAGTAATATTTGTTCTTTCAACCAGATAAACTGAGATTGGGTTAACTTTGATCAGACATAGTTAGGAGAGCAAACTGGAAGCTGCATGAGCACAGAGAAAGCAGAAAAGTTAAATAGGAACTTAGGCTAAAGTTACTATTTTGCAGAGATTAGTATATGTTGTGTTGGGGAAAAAGTGATTAGAAGTCTGTGTGAAGCCTGTGCAGGGGCTATAGCTGTACCTGCCCATGTTAAACTGGGTGAAATGTCTGTAAAAGATGTTCGTGGTGGTCTTGGAAAGGGAGGCATAGCAAAAGGTGTATAATAAATCACTCTTGGTAACCTATGCCATCATAACATGAAGGAAATGTATTTTTATGCACAGAAAATGTGTCGCAGTGCTGAATCTGAATGAGGTTGAAGGAAGATGAGGTACATGAAAGATGCATTGGAGAGGAATCTAACATAGCCTTGGGACACTTATGTGAACAGAGGCTGTAATGTGTCTTGTTCTTGTAAAGGATCTTTCAGTCAGTAACCCAGCAGGAAGCCCATTGAGTTCCCACCTTTCCCTAAGTTACCTTGATGGGGAGATAATAGATACTCATACACTGTGGGCTAGAGAATTCAGTGGTGTATTATATTTATGATGGTTGTAGGTTGTTTACTATTTATTTGTAAACTCTGTTCACAGTACAAAGGGGTTGATAATTTCAAAAAACAGGAAAAGTTATATTTACTATAAATTTTTGGACCTATTTGGTTCAGGTGGATCATGGTTTAGATAAATCTCCTATAAAATTCAGATTTCTTTCCATGTGTTCAAATGAAACTCATAATGCTGGGGGGAGAAATATCTTCCCAACCTTTGAAAACATCAAAGACATTATTTTCTCCCTGATCTTTGAAGATGACAGCCCCAGTGAGAACTGAAAATGAAAAAAATGTCAGCAAACACAGGGACTAGCATTGGAAATTCTAGATTTGGACCATGAAACAGAATAACAGCAACAGATGGTTATTGATAAATTTGAAACCTACCATGTAAGAGAATCAAGATCATAGGACTCTTAACAGACCTCAAAGGAAATAAAGCCAGCCAAGGAAAAAGGAATGACAACATTTGATTTTGTTCCCTTAGAAGTCCATGGATTTAAAACACACTGAGCAATTTATAACAGCTAAAGGGCACTGTAGCAAGAAGCTTACTCCTGAATCCTGATTGCTGGATTTACTTTTTATTTTCCACAAAACAGAGCTTATTACTTCCTTCGTGCCTCATAAGAAGGGAGCTAAAACAACTTCCTGTCATATTAGACTTGAATGGTGATTACACGGACATTTATGTAATCCCTTATTGTTTTGAATTGAAAAGCCTCTATCATTTTTCTTAAAAGGTCCTGGAAATAGAGTGTCCTGTCTTTGTATGCTGTCACCTGAAATACTCTGAAAATAGATAGGTATCTTTTGATTAGATGCAGGAGGATTATTTGCAGCAAACAAATCTATTCATAAATACAGGGGTTTCTACTGTTCATTAATTGTAAGCAAATGATTACTTCTTCCTCTAATATTTTAATTCCTTGGAATTATTCAACAGCTATTTTATGTGAATATATTTCAACCTATATTTTACTGAGAAATTGTTTGCTAAGAGTATTCTGAATTTACAATTTAAACTCCAAGCTGTTTATATTAGATGCATACATCAGTGTTAAAATTCCCTTTAATCATTTTATAAGAGTAGACCTCAGAATCAAGTTCCTGTGTAACTTTAAAAATAACTCTCTCTTTAGGTATGGTATAACAAAGAACACTGAAAAAAAGAAAGACTTTCATATTGTGTTTTGTATACATTAGTGGCAGAACAAATTCCACAAAATGGCTCCTGATAGTGAAGTGAGGGTCCATGATACACTACCAAAATACACTGTTACCTGGAGAATAACAGTGAAATGTATTTATAAATGACTAATTTTCCTGCTAGATGGAGTTTATTTGACTGTGAATTTCAATAAGTGAAAAAAGCTAAAATTATGTTCAGAGGTAACCAATTAACTGTAGGTGTTTAAATTTTTTTCTGAGGAAAAGAGAAAGCCAATTTTGCTTATTTAACCACCTTGAATAATTAGCCTCTAATTGTCAAAATGTAAGTTTTGTACAATAATGTGTACAAAAGCAATCTTTCTAGTTCTTAGGATATGGATTCAATTTGCATTAGTTTACCCATGGTGAGTTCAGCTACACGAATAGCCATTATTAGTACACAGAAAATGAACTATTAATAGTTTTGAAAAGTGAAAGTCTATGAAAATGCACATTTATTATTTTCATTTGGGAAAAGGAAAGACACTGAAATCACTTCCATGAGCTACTGATGGCTGAATGTCTTGACTAGTTTGCCCACGATTTCTGTTTCTGGAAATAGATGTAGACAAGCTCCAAAAAGGACTCGTGTGCCTCAGAACAGAGTGGAGCAGCATCTAATTTTTTTCTCCCTGGTCTCAGAGCACAGTTCCAAAGTCATCAGGTAAGTTGTCCAAATGTTGCTGAAACCTGGTCGGGTGAGACTCCTGATCTGGCTGTCCCTGAGGATCTCCTGGGCCGGTGTCCTGATGAGTCCTGGGCTAACCTCAGCTGACTAAGCTCCCCGCTGGTGGTGGTGCGGAAGCTGCTGGGGTATTGTTAAACTGAGAAATGGAGGGAAAGATGGGGAAAGGGAGAAAGCTATTCCTTCTGCCTCTTCCTCCTGCTCCCCCTCATGCCTGCATGCAGTGCGATCTTGACATGAATGACAAACAGCTTGGAGGCAGCTTCCTAACTGTCCAAATTTGTTTGTTCTTGGCTCTGAAGGCATTAATACAGTTCCCTTGGGGTCCATGGTGTTCTTTTCAGCTCACGTTGGGACAGACTCCAGCCCTGACCTTTGTTGTCATTGTCTGGGGTACATCCCTGCCTCCTGTAGGGACCATCACCTGCCCCAGCTCAGCACACTTCGCTCAGGCTCTGGTGGATAGCATCCCGTGTGTGAGGACACAGTCCATGCCTGGACCACCATGGCTCCTGACAGACCCTCCCCTGTGGAGCTGCCCTGCTTTTCCTTCACCCTGATGTAGACTGTCAAAAAAGTGACTAATTCTGTCTTGCTGAGTTTGGGCTCCTGTGACCCCTGAAGGATTCCTGACTGAGAATATTAAAAATCTGTGAGTCAAGTTAGAGCTGAATCCCCAGCTCTGGCTTGGGCCTACCACATAACATGAACTCACCTGATGGCAAAGAACCTAAACAAGCCAGCACATCCCCCAGCAGGAATTGCTCTGTGTGGATTCAGGGGGTCGGGTGATGACAAGGGTATGCCTGACTCTTTGGGGATCTCCCAGATCCAGATGACTGCTTGAACCACCACCCTCCTTTAATGAAGCTGTAGCACCTCCAACCCATGGAAATGGTGGCTGAAGCTGCAGTCTGTGGAAAGCCTCAGCATTCCCCAAACCCCCTGCAGAGGCACATGTCCTCAAGGGGGTATATCATGAAGAATGCTGTATTTGTAGAATAAAACTGGATTTCAATGATGAGCTCAATTCCTTGCCCCAGCAGGAATGGACATGCAAGACACTTGTTAGTCACCTGCATTATAAGATCAAAAAGTAAAGCCTGTATATAATTTAGAAAGCAGCTTGTCAGAGGATTTTGTGGTCATGTTCTTAATCACTACCACCCTAGATAGCCCTTGGCACATCTCCAAAACATGATCATTCACGTTCTTCATAAGCAAAGTGTATTATATTAAAAAAAATTAGTATGAAACTGATCACTTGGCATAACACATCTAGTCACTGTTGTTTTCCTATCAGCATATTCATCCAGGTAGTGGGAGTAATCTGTCTGCTTAATAAGCAGCTGAACATCAACTTTTGGGGTTTTTTTATATTTAGATGAATTCAGGAAAATGTCCTCATATGGTCATTTATAGTGAGTACTGAAGACAACAAGAAAGTCATTCTTATCCATGGCTGTTCTGTCAGCAAGAGACATCTGTTCCAAGGGTGATGCTTTTAAAAAACAAAATAATTCTTCCTTGGTGGTCTCTGTTATTTTAAAAGATGAAAGGCATGGAGTGTGTTCTGTATCTTGAGGTAAGACACCAGGCATGATATCTCATGGGTATATTGTCAGGAAATAATAAAGGTTGAGTTGTGAAGAGGAGGTCTTTGCAGATCCTGTGGGCTCAGGCTTCCATGTTGACTAAACAAATAGTGACATTAAAACTGCAAAAAGTGAAGGAACAGCATTTTTCCACTTTTACATAACATGTAAAGACGTGTGGGTGAGGTAGAGAAGAGCACAACAGAGCCTCTACCCTCCTAATGCACTTCAAGAGGGAAAAAAAAGGTGGCTGCAAACAGAGGCAGTAGGCTAGGGGTGAGATTAAAATACCATAGAAAAAAGTACCTCTAGGGAAAAAAAAAAGTAAATTTGGAGAACAGAGCAAAATATATGTCATGGGCTGGAGGAATTGGATTGGAAAAGAGGGAGCTAGAGGAACATTTAGGCAGATAATTTTGTAAACTAGTACCTGGTCTGACAGAACCATCAAGTGAGCACAGGTAAGAGATACATTATAGCCTAAATTATTTTCTGGGGAAGACTTTTGAGCAACAGAACTGAAGAGCAGTGTTATGACATACTCAGAAATTCACAATTGCTTTCTTGCGGTAGGGTCTTGGTGCTAATTTGCTATGACTGCACTGACAATGGCTGCACTAGGCAGGACCAGGACCACACGCTTTTGGCTTCTGTTCTCTTTCCGATTATGCCTAGGATAAGGCAAACACAATTTTAAGGGCAAACACTTTGAACAACCCTTTCAAAATCCTTCATGTAGTGTTGTAGCTGCTAGATTTTGCTTAGCAGGCTGTAGCTCCCTGAGAGCTCAGTGGAGATGCTTAGGGCAATGAGACCCGGTCGCATCCCGGAGTCCATTTCAGACAGCCCCGTGATCTTGCTCTGGTCAGCGATCAGTGGTACTACCAGTGATGACAAAGGAGGCCAGAAGGGTCTCTCATGAGGGTTGAGATGGCTTTAATCACGTCTTAGCTTGGCAACCCCCAGAGGCAGAGAGACCTTGTGGTCTGCGTGCGTAGGGGTTTTGTCAGGGGCCCAGGGGCGGTCCCTGGACGGGGTTAGGGTACAGGAGCCAATAGGGAGAGCCTGAGGGAGTGGCCAAGGCTAAGGCAGGGAACAGGGGTGGGGAACAAACTGGGATAGGAAAAAGCATGGGTAAACAGGTAGCCACAATGTAGTACTTTCCAATGCTCTTTATGAGAACTGATCACATCTAGATAGGTAAAAAATCCCAAATCAATGGAAGTTCAGATATGGTCTATGACACAAAGAAAAAAACAACTTACCTTCCTTGAATCATTCCATTCAATCAAAGTATGTCTGTTTAAAGGCATTTAGTACTTTTTAATTGATTTTTCAAAACAATACTTCAGTATAACTGTTGATCTATAACTATATTGCTAAGTGTACTGTCTAGCTCCTAAAATAAAAAGGAAAAGTAAAAAAGAGTGTGTTAATAACCTAAAAAGAAACAAAGATATCCAATAGGTTTCTAGAGATATGGTTAATTGTTCTATGTACAGATTTTGTAGAGGCTAGCATATATTTTTGTCAAGGCGCTCCTTCATAATTAGAAGTGACAACCAGCCCAGGGACTCTCACCACAGAATTCAGGAGCTGGAGAAAAGCAGAGAACATTGTCATAATTCCTTGAACAGGCAGTGCCTGCAGTTTTGTGCAGACCTATTTTTGCTATTTTTCATCAGGGTTTTAGAACAACATATGTAGAGTAATTTGATCAGTGAAGACCTTTTGTTAGTACTGGTAGTATTTGATATGCTGGCTCTACTCCATCTGCAACAGAAATATCACAGGAACTGTGTACACACCACATAGCTTTTTGAATTTGAGGAAAAAAGTGCTAAGCCTTTTCACAGTTACTTTCCGTAATTGCATGCAATAAACATTGCTCTTTTCTAATCCACTAAATACAGAGCAATATTTTCAAACTGGGGTTCCAGTACCTGTTTGCCAATTTCTGATACTGCATCACAAAGGTCTGGTTCACCACTGGGTTAAACTTGCATTGGTATGACTAATCAGATCTCAGCTGCTGCTGCTGCTGCTGCTGCTGCTGCTGCTTTGGACTTTTCCATGAGGGGGATGTCATCTTCCCAGCAAATATTTCCCATCATATTGAGATAGAAATGTCTAGATTACACAAAACTCATCTGTCTTGTCTCCCCAGTCTTGGATGCACTTCTCCACCATGTGTGGCTGGTGACCAAGAAATCATACTGACACTGCTAGGCAAGCAATTTATTTTCATTTGGTATGCCATAGTAAAGAAAAATACACAAGTGTATGCAGTGTATAGCAAGGGAAGAGAGGAAAAAAACAGACTTTTTTTCTGTGGGGGTGGCCATTCCCAGTTTCAGTATTTGTTCCTCTATCAACAGTCTTAAATAATTATTAAATAAAGCTGAAGGCATGTGGTTTTTCCCGAGGAGATGGAAGAAAAGCTGTGTACATTTTCACTCGTGCGAATAGGTCAGCAATTGTTGGAGGAACAAAAGGGGGACCTTCACTACTGACTTCAACATTCACAAATACAGGAATTTCTTCCTGGAATGGCAGTAGACAAATGGAGAAATATATATAGATTATTTAAAAAAAAAAAAAGTATCTTTCCTGCAGAATTATGTGCTATACTTTTACACAGAAAAGTTTACATACACTGGAATACTACGTATTACAATAAAATCCACAATGAAATTACTTAGTGTTTTGTTAGCCAGTTTTTAACTGATGTTAAACTGATGTTTTTAACAACATGAGCAAATAGAAATTTTCTCTCCTCTGACCAATTTTCACAGAATTTAAGTATTGGATAACTTTGGGTTTGTTCATATAAAACATCACTGTAGCTTAAGTCTGAAGAACCGTCACAGATGTGCTAAGCCAATATCCAATACTTGCATAAAGAGAGTGCATTAGTAAACTGTGCATAAAACTGGTTTATGAGTTTCCTGTAGCATTTTTGCCACCTACGTATAAAACTACACAAAAGTATTCCTAACCTATTAAAAGAACTGTTACGTAAAGTTCCTCTTTTAAATTTGTTAATTACTGATTTTTACAATGCTTTTCTCTTAAAACTAATTCTACCTTCTGGACTAATTACCTATGTTTCTGATGTTTTCTCTGGATTTAAAAATAAATGAAGAGAAGCTACCAGTGTTTATGTCATAGGAATTAAAAAAAAAAAAAATCTGGTACCTTGTTTAGGAGAAAAATAGATTTAATAACTTACCTGATATCTTCCAATATATTTCTGTCCCTAAATGCCTGATAAGTCAAATATATTTTTGTTTGTTTGTATTAGGAGCTATGGAAAATAGAGCTGTGAGAGACTTGTGCATTGGGAGTATATTACTTTTTCTAATTTATGTAATTTTAAAACTGATTTCACTCGTAATTCCTAATCCATTGTTAGTAGTCAATTAGCTCTTACACTAAGTGGGACATTCTGGCTCATCCAGGGAGATGAATTTGCCTAAAATACGGTATTGATTTATTTTAACTACAATTTTCATTGTAAAATGAACACAGTGGGAAGATATGCAGCTTTATGAATACTGGATGACAATAGCACAGGAAGACAACATGTGAATGTTGTATTAAAAAATTGCTGTAAGATGCAAGGACAAGAAAAACAAAAGCCTTTTTATGAGAAGAGGCTAAACAACTTTCTCTTTGCCAATTTGTCTCTTAGCGACCTTTCTGGGATTTGTCTGTGTGTCCTGTACACATAGGAATCAAAGGGATTACAGCCAGAAGAACCAGCGCTGATTGAACAAGTCCAAACTCTAAACATAAAATTCAGTCCAGACTTGAAACAAAACATTTTAGATAACTGAGAGAAAAACATTTTTTATTACTCTGCCCTGGATACTCTGATTTCAATTGGAGTCAGAAGCAAAAATACTATTATTGTGCAAGTCTGTCAGTTGTTACTTTTCTGAATGGAACCAACAAGTTTCCCAGTGAAGCCCAAATGTCCATCTTTTAAGACAATGTGCTACACAGAGTTGTTTGCACAAAGTGCCCTGTAGAAATGTGATCTCTGTTTAGCCCTTGGATGGGTAAGAAAGCTAGAAAAGGATAGTAACTCTTTCTGCAGAAAAACAGAAAAATCCATTTTCTTATGCAATGGCAAACATTTTGCCTTAAAGAAGTTGCAGTCTAGGGCTCCAGAAGGAGACCAGAACAATTTCTGGAGTAACAATCTTTCTCACTCTGTCAATTAATACTTAATCTTCATTCTATGATCTGTATTCTGCTTTATTTTTCCTCCCTTGTGAACTTTATTCCATTATTAAAATGCTGTATGGTGTCAGTTTAGTTTATGTGGTTTGTTTTGTTTTGTTTTTTTTTTTCTAAAGGAAGGGGTGACCAGGAGGAGAAATAAAGAATCTTGTCTTTAACTAGTGGTGGAACTATAGGTTCTAGACAAAGAGTGATTTTTTTAATCCGCAAAATAATTCAGCAGCAATTCACTATTTATGAAGAAAGTACTTAAAAGGGGGCAGCATTGGTACAAAAAGGAATCATCAAGAGATGATGAGCTCATATAAACCACCAAGATTACATTGACTTTGAGTGAAGCTGTTATGTTTTTTTCGTTCCAGTTTCATAGTATGGCCATTGAGTGTGACTGCTGCTCAAAGTGGGGATCTGCACTAGACATGGAAAGCTCAGGTTCATTCTTGACGATCTGAGCAAGGGACAGTGAAATCCCTGTTAGACCAGCTAAGTAGTGTGAAGCAGTAAAGCATCAGCTCAGTTCCCGCAGTAGCTGCCTCAGCCCTTTCTGACTTTGGGCAGACTGTGTAAAGATAGGACTCCATTATTCAGGCCTGTGAAGATCACTGTATTTAACTCCAGGAACAAGGCTATGCAGCTCACCCTGAGCTCTTTATTGATGTGAGTAACCTTTCCTCCAGTATCTGATCTAGCCCAGGCACCTCTGTTGTGTGCTAGAGGCTTTCATTTTTATGTTAAAAGTAATACTTCAATTATACCAATAAATTTTGAATAGAAAAGGAGAAATGCATTCTTAATGTAATTTTAAAACTTCTTGTGTTTCAGCTTTTATAGACACATAATCACAATGAGGAAAAAAAAAATGTATCTTCACCAGGTACTAATACTGTAGTCAATGAAAAGAAATTGGAAGTGTCTGAGTCATTACTTACGCATTTAAGCACAGCCTTTCTCTTTCTTTTTCCTTTAAGGCACAGGTTATTTTTTAAATAAAATGTCAGATACAAAGTCCTAGTGCTCTTCCTGTTGACTTTAAGACAGTATAATGTTATTCAAAACTCCCAGAATATTTGTTCTCAAAAACATATCTCCATTTGTTATTTCAGAAACGGCAGTACGAGTGCTTACTCTCCTTAGTTTTACAATTATTATTTGAAACACTGAATGTGTAACAATGGTCTAAAGAAAACTGCTTGTCAGAGTATATATTTCTAAATTTGGCCAAACCGGAACACTGCTGAAACACGTTTGGCACTCTGAAGCAATTAAAATTTGTTATCATCAACATATTTGGAGAGCCAGCAGTTCCCTGTTATAGTTTTGCAGTGATTCTTCAGCACGGTTTGTGTTACCAAATTAACCTCTGTACTTGAACACAGAGGAAAAAGAAATAAGAATGTCAGGAAACAAATACACAAACTTGCAATGAATTCACAATGGCACAAATTACAGAGGTTAGGGATTCTGTCCTTATACCAATAATTTTTTTGAGAGTGGGTAGCAGAAAGTGCACTTTGGGGCAGACCATTACATGGGAGTCCCATAGCAGCACAAACAAGCCTGGCGGCTGGTTCAATGGTTCCTGGTTTGATGAATCTGGGGGCCTCCCTCCACACTTTGAGCTGAATCAGTGTTCTAATCCATCAAACTAACCAGAAAAAATAATTTTTGAGACAGTTTTCGATGCTGGCAAAGTCTGCCTTGAAAAGAAAACTAATTTCAGAGCTGGTGCAAAGGACAGGATGTGTTTGTCCTGCAAAAGAGGGGTCTGACAGCCAGTGGTTGACTGGTGTAGAGTGCTGTGCAGTCAGCCTGGCTGGGTTGGAGAGGGGAGATGGAGAAGGAACGGCCTAAAACACCCAGATATGAATTCGTACTTATTATTTACTATTTAGTCTCTAGCTGTAGCCAACTGCTGCAGAAAATTATTCTTTTTTTTCCCCCATCTTTAAATACTGTGCATTTGAGTAACATGTTCACACCATGTGTAAAAGTAACATGTGCATCCTGTGCATTACAGCCTTTTATCTCTGGAGAAGAGAAGGCTTGGGGGGGACTTCACCATAGTATTGCTGTAATTAAAGGGTTGCTACAAGGAGGATGGAGGCTCTTTCTTCACAAGGAGCCACACAGAGAAGAGAAGTGGCAACAGGCACAAGATTCACTGGGAGGTTTCATCTCAGTATGAGATTTTTGGAGCCCCCAGCACTGGAGGTATTCACAATGTGATTGGACAGAGTGCCAGGTAACTTCATCTAGGTTCTCTTTCCCATTAAAGGAACTAGGTGATCTCTGGACCAGATGATGTCTGGAGGACCCTTTCAACCTGAGCTGTCCTCTCATTCTGTGATTCTCTGATTATTTTTGCTTCTTGGTAGAATATAAAGAAAAACAAAAGTGAAGAAATTAAAGAATACTTACGTATTTCTGCAGCTATATTGAGAATTTTTACAGGCAGACATATATTGTTTGAAAAAGAATTCAACTGGACAATTTGCCTATGATAGAAGAACATTTGGAGTTGCTCAGTTTTAATGAAACTTGACATGCTTCTGATGGTTTCTGTGTTTATCTTTTTCAGATTAATGTTTGCAACATTTAAGACTTTTTTTCTCAAAGCCCCAGCTTGAAGATACTTTGACTTGCAGAAGAAACATGGTTTTCACTTCAAAACTGTGACAGACAAAGCTTGTGGCTTCTGCCAAGCAGTCCAAAGTTTACCAGGAGAAGGGAAATAATGCCCTGGATTGCCCTTGCCTTGCTGAAGGGCTAACTTCATTGACTGTCTCATGTATCATGGGCTTGCAGTTACACTGCATGAAAGCTTTTCCATTGCTATAGCACTTTTTACCCTTCTCTTAGTTCAAAAGCCTTAGGATATGCCTAGTGTTTTTCTTTCATGGACAAAGAAGTTTTACCTAAAGCTCTTCCATCAATCATAAATTTTAGAAAAGTGTAAAGTGTTCTCCAAATCTTTAATAAAACTTAGACTTTTTTTTCTCCTTGCTCTTTATATTCTATTAATAACATTATCATCACATTTTCTGCAGGGTTACAGTTATCTTAGTTGTTTATCTGTAATTCTTTTCATTTTAGCCAGCAACGCTAGAGCCTCAATAGGCTGTGTTTCATGGAGGCTTCAAAAGTTAGGCAACTGCTGTTAAAATGATTCTAAAGTTCCAGACTTATCTTTTCATCCTGATCATTTTCCCCCACAGGCCCATTAAAAAAAAAAAAAAAAAAAAGTCAAATTTAAAATGCAGGATACCCACAGAGACTAAATGTCCTGTTTCCATAGTAAAAAGCTGTTAAAGTTTATTTATTTTTCTTGAAACTTATAGTAATGGAACTATAAAGCTACAAATATAATTTTACCCCCTCCCCCCTTCCACACATTTCAATAGCTTTGGGGTAAATGCCACAATGAGTTTTAAAATTAAATTACCTTTCATTTTCAGAAAATAATAACTTCTAGCCATATCAGCCATCCAACATTATTTTTCTCTTTTTTTATTGAAAATTGAATATGATAAGGAAAGACAACAGTGCCTGAAGAATAATACTGAAGACAAACAAATCATTGTGTCATTGAAGGAAATGACATATAATCTCTGTTTTTTAAGGTGAGATGAGCACTTTCAAAGCTAAAGTACCTGAGATCTACTGAAAATTTTTACATTAATGGTCCTCATAATGGATGGTGACCATGCACTGAAGTTGTGTGGTATTTTCCCCTACAACAGACTTCTTTGATTTCTAAGTTCCTCCACCTTTTCCAGTGATGGCCACAACCCTTTGGGTTGTTTTGACATGTCACATGAAATTCCTTTCCATCCAAGCTATGTAGCTGTCCCCTCTGTCTTATGCATTAGTGAGAAAAAAACCACAATGCAAACGGCAGGCACAGGTGTGCAGAATGGTCTGGCTCCACATCAGACAGCCATGACCTTTTACAGAACAGCCTTCAGGGCTCATAAATTTTGCTGTTCTGACAGGGCAGACAGAGTGGGCATCCGAGTTCTGCAGGCTGACCTACCTCTTCTTTGTGGTGAAGAATCACACGTGGAGCTGAGGTTGGAGAAAGGAGGTAGGAGAAAGCAGAGCCTGAGGGCTGCCCTCACTAGAGCCCTGCACATGGCACTTCCCCAGCACTGCCTGCTATTTTGTCTGGATAAGAAAATCTGGGACATATCCTCTCTAAGCCTGCAGACCCAAGAGTCCTGTGCTGCATTTCTTCTGAATCCAGTGCACAGTGTGAACATATTCTCCCCTCTAAAGTAACAGTCCTTCTGCTGCTAGTTAAAATAGTGTGGCACATATGTCACAGCTGCTGTACAGAATAGCTGTGCATTTTTATTACTGTGAAAATAGAAACAAGAAAATGGCACAACTCTTCTTCTCCCCTGCAGAAAACTAAAATAATCCCAGAGCAATAACTGTGAAGAAGGGCATTAAAAGGAAATTCTGATAGGTCAAGTTCATATTCAAGCTGCTGCTTTCAGTTAGTTACCATGCATCAACTGGGCCACAGTAACTGCATTCTTAGCTCAGGGGAAATTGAGGGTAATGGCACTTGTTGTGCCCTGTGACAAAAGGCAGTCGAGCTAAGTCTTACCAGGCTTTGCCCTAGTGGCAGAACAAAAAACTCTCTGGCTCAGCTGACATAGTAACATTTAAGTGGTGGAAGTTTCAAGCTATACTTCAATCATTAGTTTTCATTAATATGAACTTGAAGGAGAACACCAAGGGTTTGCTTCCCATGTGCCTCTGTTTTATCATTTATATAAAACACTTCATATAAGACAGAGTAAAGGTTCCTGCTTCACAACTCAGTATCTCTGCTGGCTTGGGAAGGTGCAAAATACACACTGGTTGCTCTTCCTAGCAGCTTCAGGGTAATTTGCACTCTTGGAAGATTGCAAAGAATGTTACTTCTGTGTGGTCCACTGTCTATGGACTAAGCCTTAGTGGTGATGCAGTGACAAAATGCAAAAAGTTGCTTTTACTTGTCAACATGCTAGATGGAGATAGAGAAGAGTTGCAAGCAAACATTGTAGCCTCAAAATAAATTCTTCCTTTCCCACTGCAATATAACTACTATTAAGTATTCATTTCTTAGACTCTGCATCCCAGTTTGTTACTACATTAGAGGTTTTTTATTTGTCTTATTTCCAACACAAATCCTATCACTAACTAATTACCAGTACTGGTGTGTCAATAATGCATTAGGGGGAAAGTGTTTCTAAACTTACTGGGCATATTTCAAAACATAAATGTTCCAATAGAAGGAAAGATAATGACTATTCTGATGCAATACATAAAGTATATGTGTATATATCATAGGCCGAGTTTTAGTATGATCTGGTTTTTTTGCTTCACTTTACATTGTATTGAGAAATTATAGTATTGAGAAACATAGTTTTTCTTGAGAGGCCAATTTTCATGTAGAGATGAAGAAAAAGATTTTTTTGGTTGTGGTATTGACTTCCAGTCTACAGTAAATTATCAAACTCTTTTTAAATATAAAAGCTTTTGACAGAGTACTATAGTCACTCTGTTTAATTAACATCGGTTGCTATGGACAGTTATTTTCTATCTTTTTTTTCTTTTCCATGAACACCATTAGTTAAAAATAGGACACTTCAGATACTGAAACTCTTGAGTCAACATTATCTGCAGGTTCTTAAAGTCACTATTTTATCTTTTTTCCATCTTTTATTCTCAGCAACATAGAAGACAGAAAATCAGGATTTAGGCCTAAACACAATTTGAAAAAGAAATGCTCCAGATTTTTCAAAGGAGACTTTAGGTTATAGGAAACGGTATCTTATTCTGTTTTAATTTCATCCAGCTCTTTTAAAGTAGCTTTAGGTGACAATCCTTTTAGCAATTACATGAGTCTTATCGTTTTTCTGATTCAGTGAAAGATTTCACATTTAATAGTTTTCTAAAGTAAGAGAAAGTATTCATGAAGGGATTTTTTTCTTATCCCACAGATGTATTGGCAATGCTCACCTTAAAATAAAGCATCATTAAAGCCACTAGTTATTCGCAGAAGTTTTCTTAGCCAGATTAATTTAAGCTGCTTTAACTCCATCCAGTTGGAGTTCTTGCATGACCCGTGGTAGAGGTGTGTGTGTATGTGTGTGAACATAGATTCAGAAACAGCCTTGAGCAATGCTCTTTCTGAAAGTATGAGCAATGCTTAAAAACATATTTTGCTCCCATTTGGATAGGTTGTTACTTTGATTTTGTGCTTGTCTGAGAATTTGAAAGGCACTCGAAGCTACAGCATAAAATATTTACTAGCTTAATTTTCAGATAGCTTCCTTATGTACAACCAGCAAACTTTTTTCAGTGATAGATGTCACTGTTCAAATTCAAGAAAGAAGCAAACAGGATATTTTTACAATTATCTCAATTAATGAAAGGACTCTGGACATTTCTATCACTGGAGTATCACAACAAATACACAGCAGTTTCAGTAGATCAGGAGGTTATCTCAGAGTGCTTGTTTTATTTTCTCCTGCTTTTCAGACATTAAAGAATCAGAACATAGGCAAATGCACAGCAAGAGCTTAGCACATATCCATTTCCTTTAGTAAATGTCTTATATTGACCTTAAGGGGGTATGTTATTATGTCACAAGAGTTTGTAAATACCCTACCTACCCAGACAATTATTTTAAAATGTGTATTTATAACTCATTGCTATGTTTTGAATGAAAAATAATTTTTAAAAGAATTTTAAAAAAGGGCATGCAAATAATCAGAGGGAAATAGAAATAAAAAGGATCTAAAAAGAAACGGGAATAGGAATTTTTTGACAGCCAATGAGCTACTGCTACTGTATTTTTTTTTTTCTGAGGTAAAGAGAGAAAATGAAACAAAAATATGATGAGAAGACATAAGGATTGGGTCTCATCTTATGCCTGACCTGAAGGTTTAAGGTAAGCACTTAAAGAGAATTTAACTGTGACCAGGTGAAATATGCCATTAATGCATTTTCAAACGAGACAAGCCATGTGATTAGAATTAACACATACTTAAATAATGTATTGAATTAAGCTTTAAGTCTTAAATACACAGCAATTTAATTTAATAGTCATATTCAAAAGCAGAAAGCTTTGTTGGAAGACTACTTGGAGGAAAAACTAGAAGACACATTTCCTACTGGAAACCAGGCAAAATTTTATGGATGCCAGAAGCATAGTTCCACTTTCTAATTAAGGCCCCTAATTACTCAAACTGTTCTGCACAGTTGTTTCCTTTTTTTTCCTATAGTTCTGGGAAGTCACAGGGGGATCTGCTCACATCCATCAGCTTGCTACATTTGAGTCTAAAATATGGCATGGCCTACAAAGAAAGACAATTCTTTCTGTTTTCTAATTAGCATCACAACTGGAGACACTAGATTTCTGCTCTTTTCCGACCCCACTTCTGGCTTCAGATTATATTGCTAAAGTCAGCAGTTCCTGCCAGGAAGCAGTGCCAGGAGGTGTAAAAATAAGTATTCGGTAGCTGCTGCAGGAATGGAATAGCTAGTTTTTCCAGGAAGATTAAGATTGCAGCCATGCTACAGCACTAAATAGAAAAGGTTTCCTTTTGATAAAGAGGTTAACAGAAATTAAAGGAGGAACTGCTCACTCAGGAAGGTGAGGTGACAGAAAGGACCTGGAACCCGTGGGTCACCTGTAGCAGACCCATCTAATCACAAGGGCTGCAGTACTGGGTAATCTTCAGCCCTCTTCTGTTTTACTCAGAGTTTGTAGGCAAGCATATGGTTCTGGTAGTTGAAAGTTATAACTTAGAAACCTCTTTTGCAGGTGACTGGTTCCAGAAGAGTGTCATAAAATAACAGTTTTACTTGTTCTGTCTGATTTGCACTCAAGCCTTTTCAGGAAGGAAGTTAAACGTAGGTGGTGACCCTGTGTCTGTAATTTCCCCTCTGGCTTTCTGTGGCTGTGGAGATCTGTTCTGCTCTGTCTTTGGTACTGTTTTGACTCCATTGAGGAATTAGGAAGTGAAGAGACTTTTAAAAAAAATTTTATTTAAAGTTGTATTTAAATGTAAGTCCACTTAAATGTGGACTTAAATGAGCCTGGATCTGCTTATCAATAGGCATGCAGCAGTCAAACTTGGGTGTATTCAGAGACGCAACCACAAGTAATGAGGGAGACAGAGGGAGACAACAAAGCAGCTGTTGTGTAAGTACCCTCAGAGCAAGAGAGTAGTAGTGTGAGCACTCATCAGTTTGCCTTGGATGAACTGCTAGCAGTAGTTGAACTCCTAGATTATATGCTGACGGCTTTCTGTCATTTCTAGAATATTCTCTTGTTGATTTTTTCATACGAGTTTTGGTAGGTAGTTCTTACTTATATGTAGAAGAGGAGCTGTGCCCTGAGAATCTTTCAGAACAAAAAAAATATTCAAAACATGGTGCGGCCTTATTATTTTGTCATCATTTATGAACTAAGCAGAAGCCCTTTGATAACAACCATCTGGAGTTTGTGGTACTGAGCAACAATATCTTTGCTTTATGTGTCCCAGTCAAGAGAACTATAATTGCATATGCTTTGGAGGGGTAGTAGAACTCACGTATATAGCATATAAATGCTGACCTGATGATGGCTACATGCATAAACAGTGTTGTATCTCTGTCTGCAAAACAGCTGGTTTGGTTTCCACTTGTGGGAGTATCTCCAGAAGTGAGAGTCTTATTCCTGGAAGGAGCGATGGTGAACACAGATTTGTATACAGACAGGATCCAACATTCTTTTTTGATGAAAATGCTAATTAATGCAAGTTCCACTCTAACCTGACTAGAAGTTTCTGTAAATGAACAGTTTGCATTACACTGTTGTCTTCCTTTATTAGTGATAATTCGAACATTAAAGTGAAGATCTTTTGGAATATCACCTCTAATTAAAGTTGTAAATACACGGAAGGATTCAGCCCCAGCTGTTTTATTTGGTTCTCCAATTATGCACAGCATCTCATGTACATTCAATGAAAAGAACCCAAATTTCCATTCCACTTATTGTTTCTGAAATGGGCCCTCACCAGAATTAACCCTGGCATGCTACAATAACAGATGAACATATTTCACTGAAGTAATGGGCTTTGGTGGTTTTGAAGTCATGAAACAGAATTATTCTCACCTAGGTTTTGTTGGTGTTTCTCTTTGGAAGGTCAGAGACAAACTGGAGACTTACCTGAAGGGTCCCATCTTTGCTAGTCAGCTATTTTAGCAAGCATTTAGAGTCTTCACATAGGATTACAGTGTGGCAAGGTAATGCATTTTAAGGAAAGATGACAAAAGAAATGGAACGAAGTACAGAATAATTCAACCAAGCATAGAAGGTAGATGAACATTTTAAATAACATGGTCCAAAAAATCCAGAGATTTGGTCAATTTCCCTGAAAGATTTAATAAGCAATCTCACACTTGCCTCATTAAATTTTCAGAATCAACAATCAGTTGTTAACACACATTGTATACCTTTTTATTTCTTACTCCTCAAATACTTTGAGTAAGTTTTATAAAAGCATTGGCATCTTATCTTTCCCTGTAGTGCTAGAAAAGCAATCCAAAGTTGACAGTAGCAGAGCAGTTGGAGAAATCAAGGAGGCAGATAGCTCATATTAATGAGGATCAGGTTTACCCTGGATGTGAAGATTACGAGAGAAAAACTACAAACTGTATATAATGCTAACCTCGAGTATGGTATTACTGTTATTGTATTGTATTATATTATTATTATTATTATGGTATTGTAAATATGGTATTGTAAATATGTATTGTAAATATGCAAACTATATATCATGCTAATATATAAATACATTAACATCATCAGAAAATATACAGTAGTATAGTTTAGGAGCAGGCTTTGTACAGTGACACTTTACTGCTCTAGCAGCAGTCATTAGCTGTCAGTAATGGGCAGCTCATTACAAATGGATATGGTGAGTATATAGACAACCCAAACCACATCTGATAGACAGTAGAATGCAAACAGATTATAGATATACTGTTTTATTTTGCAGTGTTCTCTCCAAGTTGCTTATGTGAACCATCATTTTTCTGCCCAAGACTATTTTTGACACCTAAATTAAGATTTTATAACTTTCTGCCCTTTAAATTCCAGTGGTTAATGAAGCATTGGGAGGAAAATAGCTTATTAGATTTCACCACTGAAACAAAATTTAAAATACTGCAGTTTTCTTTGGATTTGAAAACTAATATATAAAGAAACAGAGAAGGTAAGTAGAAGCGTTCAAAGTTTCTTTCTATTTTTTCAAGCACTGATTCTAAGTCCAGACTAGAAAACTGTGTCTTCTGTCCCCTTCAAAAACAATGAAATACCAATTTTATGTGCTATCAACCTCTGAATTTGCACGTCACATACTTGATGGAAAAGGTACTGTGCAATTATCTAGTAAATCAATTTTATTAAAAAAAATACATTCAACTGTCATAGTAAGTGGCTGAAGATGACATAATTGTGAATTGATACCTGTACCACACCTTCACCACTAATGAATACTTTGTAGACAAATGTAGCAAGAACAATTAGGAATGTTTACAATAATAGCTATTTAATTCGGTTTTGAAGGCCTAACTAATACTACAATTTCTCAAAGAATAAACCTGTTGAGACATTGTAGAATTCTGTGTGAAGGTGGGATAGTCGGTAAGCCTTGTTTTGAACTCTGTTTGGAGCTACAGCATCCCAGCTGTCCCTAGCTTGCCTGGAGGTGCCCCCTGTCTGCGCTGCCTGGAGTTGAGGCAATCAAGAATCTGCTCCCAGGGTATATAATTGTACTGAAGTGTGGGAACGTGCTGTGCACATTAATCTTTCATGATGGTTGCTGAAGCACAGGACAAAGTCCTTGCTTCATTGATTTGACACAGGACATACTCTTCTCATCACCGTATGACATGTTCTATAAAATAAAGGATGGATGATTGGTCCTGGCAGGAGAGATATTCACAAAGTGCTTTTCTTCCAGTCCCCTGCCTCTTCCCTGCTTTTGAACTGAGACTTCTCAGTGGCAACTGCATCACAGCAGCTCCTACTAATGCAAGATTAAAGACAGAAGGCCTCCTTTCTGCAGCACACGTGTCCTGTTTCTATTTGTACACCATCAGTCAGTATATCCAGAATGGTGGCTCAAGTTCAAGTTAAATTTGGGAAAGTATATTCACCAAAGAGCACAAAATGCTACTTTTGCCAATTCTATTTCTTAAAATTTGCTCTTTCCAAGAAGTCCATTGTAACAACATGTGGGTTTTATTTGCACCCTATATAATAATTTTCACCAGCGTAAAACTTCTGATGTTGATACAATCGGTAAATAATAGGGGACAAAAAATATTCTTCTCAGATAAAATTTAGCCAAAAAGGCATTTTTTCTAAGGCAACTGAAAACAGTCAAGGAGGTATCTGCACCTTTTGAAAATCTACATCTGTGCTATTTTTATATTTGTTCATTATAAGTCAATTTTTGAAAATTATTCCTGAAAATTTCACATGGTTTTGTATATAAGGAACTTCAAAATACGACATTTAAGAAATACAAAAAACTGCAAAGTAGTCACAGAGGCTAGTTTTAGCTTAATAAACTAATCTTGTGTTTATTCAATAGGAAAGGAGTTACAAAGGGAAGATCAATGTTGAGGGTGGTAGGGAAAAATTTATATTTGTGTTTGGCTTTGGTTTGTTGGTTTTTTAGGTGCATCTAGACTCAAACAAAGAGAAAAAAAAAGGCCAAAAAAACCCCCCAAACCAACAAAAAACAAAAGTAAACCCCAACCAACCTTCTCTGTGGACTATACGGGAGCCAGAATATCTCTGAGAATTGTCATATTGCTTTACTGAAGGACAAAATGAGTATGAAAGTATTTGTGATACTGCTAATAAATTCGCTTTCATAAGCATGATTGACCTTAGGAGTTTGACTTCAATGATCCTTGTGCATCCCTTCCAATTCAGGGCATTTTATGATCGAATATATATTAGTGTGAAGTGTGTTTCTAGGGAAGTTTGGTCTGTTCAACAGTGCCCACTTATTAACCTTGAGTTGTTAAAAAAATTGAATTATTGAATACTGTTCTATGGACAGATGTTTAAAATGGGTTTTTTAATTGTCTTGCTCAGATCTTTTACTGTACATGACTGGTTTGAGATTTAATATTTGCAATAGCATGGCCAACAAGGAATTAAAAAATGGTTTTGCACATAAACTGAAAAATTGTTTTGTTGCTTCAAAGTGCTAAGAGTCTCTGTAGTTGTATCAAAAAGAAATACTGCTGCAGCTACAATAAAATTGTGCAATGAAGCACAACTGATTATGCTATAGTTGTCCTAATATTAACATTATTATTCAAATGTAAATGCTTATGTATCTTGTGGGGTATGTAGTAATGGAAATAGTTTATATTTTCTTCTGAGTGCTGTGTCTTTTAATTCAACTTTTGGTATTACATCATAGTTTCAGACACAGAAGTGCCAGATTTGGAGAGTAATAGATTTCTTTTTCTTCTTTTTTTTTTTTTCTAGTTTTCCATCTCCAGAATGTGTGTCTCCATTCACCTAGACAGAGTTGTAACCTGAATGATTCTCACTCGTGATGTTAGTCTCGTCTTTCTTCTATTCTTACCTAATAGCTGCCCAATGCTAGTATCTGGAAGTCAAGGAAGGCTTTGATGGAATATGTTTGTCAGTATTTGAAAAGCTAAGACATGATAGAAACCTAGCCATCTAAACAGCCAAGTATGTAAAAATGCCTGCCTTAATATTAAGACCAGAAAAACGTGTCCATTCTGAGCCATTTTTATGCGGCGGCTCAAAGACTTGGATAACCAGTAAGTGTCACACAAGCAAGCAAGATGGCTGGATTCCAGAGCAGAGCTATAAGAACTATCAGGCCACCGGTGTCTCTTTTGCAGAGGCAGGGATGGTGGTGGGGAAGACCTCAGTGTTTTGGGGCAAATGGATGAATTGTGTGCTGACAGTGACTCAGAATCCATGTGTGGGTGTGAAGGGCCTCAAAGAAGCCATCTGAGAAACAGCATGGCCAAGCCTGAGGCAACCTGGGGGCAGGGTTAAATACAACTTCTCAAAATGGAACCAAATGAGGTCTGCTCTTTGCTTGGCAACTTTTTCAAATGAAAAGGCTTGGGAGGTTTTAGATTTTTTTTTCCTTTTTTTTTTTTTTTTTTAATGCTAGGGTTGGTGGGAAGCAAGAAATAAAAATAATTATTGTGCTAATATAAATATTTACATTTCTTCCTACTCACTGTTGTACATCTTTTCTTCCACTTCTACTTTCACATGCTGGCTCCCTTATCTGAAATCTCATCAACATGATGACAATGGTTTTATTGCTGAACTACTGGACTGTAGAATTGAAAAAGTCCATGTTGACCATTTCTTTCTTGCTGATGGGAAAAAAGGCTGGGACAATGTGGGCAAAACTTAAAGGAAGAATCAATTATGTACAACAACTTCTTAATGGAAAAGGTAGCTGCGTGAGGAACCTTCACAGAAGAAGACAGAAGGTGAGCTTCTTAGAACCATAAAATATTTTGGGTTGGAGGACACCTAAAAATGTCATCTAATCCAACCGCTCTGCAATGAGCAGGGACATCTTCAACTAGGTCAGGTAGCTCAGAGCCCCCTCCAGTCTGACCTTGAATGTTTCCAGGATGTGACATCTGTCACCTCACTAGGAAACCTGGTCCAGTATTTTAGCTCCCTCATTGTAAAAAAGTTTGTAAGTCTAGAAATGCAATTTCACAGCCAACATTGTGGATCCTGTGCCAGGTGTCTGGATTTGCAGAGATTTTGCTAAGATTTTAATAATCATGGCCATGTGTAAATATGGAAGGAGAATCATGGAGCAGAATAGCTCAATGTGGGCCCTCACTGAAATGAAACTCGACTATGTTTCTCTCTGGTAGTGTTTGGTATTGCCACAGAACGAGAAATGAGGAAATATGCTTGTAGTACCAGCAGTGGAAGGGCAGTCAGAATATCTGAAGTATCGAATCTCTGCTGATTACGCCCATTATAGGAAATAAACTAAACTGCAGAGGGGAGAGGATGAAAGAAGAGAACGGGATGCTTCTGTATTTTTTTGCATGTTGCTACCCTCTGCAGATCTCAAAAAGTAATGATGCAATGATTAGGTAAGGTGTCCAAAGTATTTGCTAAATGCAACAGTATTTTAAAGTCCAAGTATTTCTTAAAATAACAAAAGAGAGATTTAAAATTAGTAATATAAAATCAGTGCTAATGCAGAGTTTTGAGATGAATATTTATCAGTATAACAGACAAGAAACAGATAAGAACATATAGGAAGGAACACTTGCCAATGGGGAAAGTTTGAGGAACAGCCAAAGAACAGTTAATTTCCCCTGGGGCTGAAAGCAAGTACTGGAAGTATTAGGGCCACAGATCCCCAAGCGTATACTGAATTTCAGTAAGTGAACTAGTGACACTTAACATCATCTACAGTAGTCAACTGGGAATCAGTGGATATAAAAAGAAGAGAGTATTCAAGAGAATTTCTGGCATAAAGCATTATCAATTATTTTGGTTTATCCAATGGTTGGATTACCCCAATTGAATGGGTAAGCTAAAGAAAATTAGTAAATTCCAGCAAAAATTGCAGCAAGATGCAAGCACACTTTTCCATTGTGTAGGCTTTAAAAAGGTAAAGATGACAACTGGGTGGGAAATCTTTGCCTGTAATATAATGTCTCTAAAGTAATTAGAAATATAAAATGGTAACTTTGGTAACCAAGAAGCTTTATATTTTATGAATTTTTTAATATATATTTTAAGTTATGTAATATGGCACTGCTCTGTCACAGTTATGATGTAAATAAAGTTCTTACTGACAGCTTTCATATCCAGGAAGTTTGATTTATGAAACACTAGTACATGAAATGTCTGTGGTAGTATAGTACAGCTTGTTGGAGAGATTAAATACTCTGAATGATTGGCTGATTGCCTTCATTCTTGAAATAGCTAATGAGCTACTAAAAATCAGCTTGTGAGTAAAAATCAGCTTGTGTTGAGAAAAAGGATGGAGTCCATAGGAAAGAGTGAGTAGCAGTTCCCTGATGCAATGAAAAAAAGCACTGAAAGATGCCCCACTCCAACTTCCTCTCCTGAATTCTGCACATAATGCTGTCATCACAAAGAAGGCATTCTTCAAAGTTAAGGGACAATAAAAGAAAAATCCATGGTGTTTTCAGATATGTTTATGGTCCCAGAAAGTCCAAAGGTACTTTTTTTACCATGGCTGATCTTAACAGTTCTGCAGAAGTAAATTTTAACACAAAATTGAGACACAATTGGTAACTCACCCAGCTAATAAATACCTAACTTTAACTATTTCTAGCTGAACTTATATCTTTCCAATGAGGAGTGGCTTACTTCAGTAGGCTGCTTCAGTAGGAAACATGATGCAATTTTGCATATTTGGGGTTGTTTTGTTTTTTTAAACTTTTAATAAAAGCGGTGCCCATGGCATATACATGAAATGAAAAGAGACCAAGGACACATTTCTTCTGTAGGAAATGCAACATTGTATTTTAATGAAAGAAAAGGTGTGAGTAAACTCTACTCACATCTCACTTCCACTAGAATTACAGTAGAGGAGGGGGAAGGAAATCCATCACAGGGAACAATTTTTTTTTTTCTTTTTTTTCTTGCAGAAGAGTTTACTGAGTAGCCTCTTAAAGCTCTGCGGAGAATTTGCTCTAAAGGCTGTCAGTGTAGGATAGGTATTTAAAATTTGTCACTTTCACCCTTTTTCAGTTTAAATGGAAGGCAACTATAGGTCTGGTATGGAATATCTATGACTATTATGGTGGAGAGTGGACGAGCAGATTTAATTTATATAGGAAAGGCAGAATCTTTTGCAGGTTTGTAGACTGTGATAGTCCCATTAATGCAGGAATGCCTTCTGGGGATCTGACTCCAAAGAAGTATGTGCAGGACAAGTTGGTTTAGTGAACAAAACAATAAAAGTGTCGATAATTGAACAGAAGATGTGATAATCTCTTACAATAGCTGCAGAACAATACTGAACTCGAGCTTATTGGGTATTAGAAACCTAAGAATAAAAGAAACATTTTTGCTGGGACCTTGTAACTATATACAATGTTCATGCAGCTTATTTGTATTTATCTTTAAGAAGTGCAACTATAATCACTTTAATCATAAACAATAAGCAACAGCATGAACTAATTTATTAGTGAATCTCCATCTGATTAACTAGTAGCACCCTTGTCCAATATGTTATAACGTATGTGGATCCTGTGTTCCAGGATCATCACCAGCAGTTGAGTCTTCACTACTAATAACATTCTCAAAAAGACAATATGTTAAAATGAGTCAATGTGTTTCCGGCTTTTTCTTGAATGTGCGTGTGTTGACTCTCCTTTGAATTTGTGTAGTGCATCTACTGAAAGTAAGATAAAATCTTATTTTGCAAATTGTCACGTGTCACATATGTATGTGGTTCTATAATTCTGTTCTTTTGACTTATGCAGTGGGGAAGATATTAAATGTAAATGTCTTGAGTCATTGGAAATTTTGTTAGTGTGCCATACAGAAATGTATTCATTCTTTTCTTCACTTTTACTTCACAGGATCATAGAATGATTTGGGTTGGAAGGTGCCTCAAGGATTACCTAGCTTCAAGCCCCCAGCCGTGGTCAGGGACACTTTCCACTGGAGCAGGTTGCTCAAGCCCCCATCTAACCTGTCGTTGAATGCTACCAGGGATGGTGCATCCACAGCTTCTCTGAGAAACTTGTTACTGTGTCCCACCCCCCTCACATGAAAGAATTTCTTCCTAATATGTAATCCAAACCTATCCTCTTACTGTCTAAAGCCATTCCAACTTGTCCTATTGCTAGATGTCCTTCTGAAAAGTCCCTCTCCAGCTTTCTTTTAGGCCGTCTTTAGGTATTGGAATGTTGCTATAAGGTTTCCCTTGAGCCTTCTCTTCTTCAGGCTGAACAACCCCAAAGCTAAGGTGAAATTGCTTTGGAAAAATTGCTGTATTTTATAGAACCATATATTTGATAGTTTGTTTTAAAAATCAAACCTGACATGACTCATCTCTGAATCCAAGTCTTAGTAAACTTGAGGAATCTTTTTAAGAGCTCAGACATCTTCATTTATGGATCCAAAGTAATCTTGCTTTTCTCCTTTTTTAGTTGACTTTTTTTTTTTTTGACAAATCAAGATAGATTTTTAGTGTGTGTTTTTGTTTGTTTTGAATTCAGCTGAAACCAGAGAATAGTTCTTTCCCTCTTGGCATTGGAAAAGTTTGCTCATAGTCTGGGCCTGATATTTTGGATTATTCAAAACCACGTGTAAGGGACATAAAATTAAAGGCACATGGAAGCAGGGGAAAATAAGAAGTTCAAAAAACATGATGCAGCATGGCTTAGGGTTGTAGAGTGTAGAGTCCCCCATTCTTCTTCTTTAAAAATGTTATTTTTCTGTTGTGGTTTTCTTTTTAAGAACTCTTGACACTTCTTCCCCAAAGAGACAAGTTTTGATATCATTTTAAACACCTTGGAGACAATACATATTTATTGAAGAATTCGTTAAACAATTTGATTTCTGAAAATGCAAAGTTGTATATAGATACTATTTTACAGTTGATTCAATCTTATGCAGTGTACGGTACTTCCATCCCTTTTGGAGAAGTGACATATACTGTGTAAAAGTGTGCTTTGTTATATGCTGTAGCCTTCACTTGTGTAAGTAGTGAAATGGTCTGTTCTGGAAACCAGCTCAGGAAGCTTTTTCGGCACATATGCTTTTCTTTGAACAATGAAAGAGTGATTTCATAAACATCACATTGACTATATATCAGCTGCTCCAGGTATTTCATCCCATGTCCCTATTTGCGTAATCCTGCAAACTTTCTTCACTGATTGAAGTTACTCATGCTTTCAAATGCAATACCAACCTTGGACCTTGTTTGAGGGTCATTTCTATAACTTCTGCTCCAAGATACGTCTCTCTCAGCTTCTGTTGACGTCCAGTATGGTGCAGACTGTCTTGGGTTTTTCAGGATGAGCCTTTAATAAGCAAGGCAGCACTAGCACTGTCAATATAGCCATACAATAGTCCTCACTAGAATTGGAGAAGGACTCTTCAGTCAGCCATTTTCAACAAGGATTGAGACATATTTATCAAGCAAAATGAGAGGAAGAATTCTGGCACAGGATCTCTGAGCTCTCACCTGACATTGGTATAAGGAGTAAGTCATAGCTTCTAATTGAAAAGTAATTTAGCATCTTTCCCTAGAGTAAAAGGATGTTAACTAACACTTACCAGTAAGCCTGCAAAAGGCACTGCTTAATAATAAGAAATTGATTTTGGACAAATGAAAAATCTCTTTTACAGTGACTCTAAAATACTTATTGACACAACAGTAAGAAGTCAGCTTGATATGCAGAAGACAAGCACAATGCTGTGATCAGTTACTTGTTAATAAAACACTTGTTTGGAACCAGAGTCAAGTTCTTAAAGGCTTTGTTCTGGCTCAACAAAGTGAATTTCACTTCTAGCTGCTGATATGTATGCCTCATTCACACTCTGGTGTTTCAATTTATAAATGGAACATCAGATCTGGGCTAGTGGATGGGAGTCACTCCACCCAACACAAAAACAGATGAATGTGTTGTCTTGGCTCTCCCAAGTTGGAAGTGAAAATCAGCTTGTCCAGGGTACCCAAGCTGGATTATTTCTGCAATAATGAGAGAATTAATCTTGGAAGACTATGTGGGTATTTTGATTAAGTTAGGAACCTCACATAAAATATTAGATGATGTGAATAATCTTGTTAATAGTTCATCATTAGGATAATAAACATATGACATTCCTGGCACTGTAGGAATTTTTGCAGTATGATAAAAGTGAGCTAGCTGCTGGGTTTGAGCACAGTGGTAATTGATACCTGTGATTCATAACTAAATTTTATAGCTAATTTCTTTGGTCAGGACAGTGTTCATTCAGCATAACATCTAGACTGCAAGGAGATGAGAAAAAAGTATTCTGAAAAATGAATATGACAAAGAACTAGATACAACTTCATTAAACTGTCTCAAAAATTCAACATTTAATTTGCCCTAATATAGAAATAGCATTTAAATTCATTGCTTCTAAATATTTCATATGCTTCTAATAACCTAATCTACAAATACATACTGTGCAGTGCCACCTCTTTCACCCAAATACATTCACAGAAACATGTGCCTCTTCTTTTTATTTTCTGCCTTCCTATTTTTTGTTCTTTCCTATTTTTACAGCATATGCTGGTACCTTCTTTTCCTGAAGTAAAACTGCTTAGAGCTGTTCTAGGAAGATTGCTCCAAACTTTCATTTAGGTTAAAACTTTTTTTTTTTTTTTAACTGTTGTATATTCATCATTTACACTCACATAATGTCCTCTGTGTCCAGTTAGCTTTGTGTTGTGGTGGTCTCCATAGATGATGTTAGAAAAAGAAGGATTTAGCCTCATTCAGATCTGTTCCAAAGATCCCCAAAATCATAAGGGAAAGCTGCCAGTGACATGAATTGACTTTGGACCTTAAGGCAGAAGATTATGTTTTTATTATGTCAGATTTTTTTTCAGATCAGTAAAATACTCTGATCTCTACTTCCTCTACTGTTTGAGATTTCAGAACCTGAAAATAATTTAAATATTTGAAGACTTTCTTCTTCTGCATTGGCAATGTTTATTGCAGAATTCTTTTTGGTGTCATTAATTGAAACCTCTAGTAATGTTGATTTCAAAGTTCTTGAGCTTTTAAGTGGTCCTTAATGGTTAAATTTGAAAGCAAATGTTTATTGATTAGCATTAAATGTGACATTCTGTCAAGATTCACCTGCCAAATCCCATGTGAAGCTTCTAGTTTTGGAATTTGGCAGCTACCTTCATACTGTACTAATGAGGAAATACATAGTCATTGGGGTAGCTATTGTTATTAATATTTAACCTTTATCTTGAAGAGATTATTGTTGCAATATTATTCCTTCTTACAGAACTCACTGCTAAGCTGGTTAATTTCTTTCTCACTTTAATTTTTATTGCTACAAATTGCTTTAAATATTCTAACGAGATTGGTGGTATTAATGCTGTTTAAGTCTGCATGTAATGCAGACACTACATTATTTAAAATTTTATGTTTGACTTTCTATTTGCAGACTTGTGTCCTAAGTGGTTTACCAAAACAATGGAAACTAATGGGGAATTTTAGAAAATACAGGCAATTTACAGAAAAAACCCTCTACCTTGGAGGAACCATTTATGATTTAGTTCCTTTCAGCAGGCATGCACATATATTATCTAAAACTGGATTAAAAAAAAGCTGAAACTTTCTGATTTGCTGAATAGCTCCCCAGGTGAAGAACTGTTTCTTATTCAACAATATACATGCCATATGTCCAATGAAAAATATATTTGATTTATTTAAATAATACTGTAACTTAATGTACTATAACTATAACATACCTTATTACCTTTGTAATAATATTTTGCTGGGATATCACTAGTACTTCAAATCTAACTTTTTTAAAAGATACTCTTCTAAGATAAACATCTGATATTTGTTTTAATTCCCATTCCAAAACAAGACAAAGATACGATTATCTTCTGGAAAGATAAATGAAGAGTAAAGTGCATGTAGAAAACACAGTATCCTCTGGGGGGTTTTTTTCTTGTTAAGAAAATAGGAACTTGACTGTCTTCCCAGAAGTCTACAGCAGTGAAGGAAAGCCCTACACAGCCCCTCAGCAGGCTTGACAAGATTAAGATTAAAGTCTCATTCTTGAGACATTCCATGGACCTAGATTTGTTTAACAGATGTTATTGTTTGTCTCCTCTGGAAATGGACTGGTACTACTCTGCTGATGCAGTTACAGTCTTAAAGGTGTGTGGGCAATTCCATCTGGAAGCATTTCTATCATCATATCAGATTAGCTCAGTTTAAGATCTGCTGAATTGAGAGTAAGAATGTTGATATAGATACAGAAATTTGCACTGATATATTTCGGCTGGAGAGTTGGGCAGAGAGAAACCTAACGGAGTTCAACAAAGGCAAGTGCAGGGTACTGCACATGGGGAGGAATAACCCCAAATATCGGCACAGGCTGGGTACTGACCTACTGGAGAGCAGTTCTGCAGAGAAGGACCATTGATATGATATGATAATATACTATCTGAGCCACAAGAAAACTCCTTTAGACAGGGGTCTGATTTCTGTTTAAAATCACAATTAGATCCCAAGGAGTCCTGTGGTCACCCTGGGACCAAAGAAAACGACATGGCGCAGAAGCTCCCTCCTCCCAGCATGGCAGCAGCCATAGCAGACTGCGTGGACCAGAAGACAAACACAATATGGCAGAGAAGCCCCTTCTCTGGACCATGTGGTAGAGAGAGAGAAAGGAAAAACAACACAGCAGCTGAGCCTTTCGGGTTACATGACCCTCTCCTCCTGCAAGCAACAACCAGTGGGGGATAGGGACAAAACAAAACCGGGGAAAAACTCCAAAAGGCTCCAATGCTGCTGATATTGCTGGAAGAGACTTCCCAGCAAGTTGCAGGTCCAAGCTTTCCTTGGCAAGAATGGCAGGCAGCTGGAACTGTGGCAGCAGCTGGAACTCGTGGACAGAGGGTCCGACTTTTCTGGCATGGCTCTGTGGCTGCAGGCAGCAGCTGGAAAAACTTGTGGAGTCGGTTCCCCCAGCAGGCAGTGAAGGTATTGTGAAATCCGCCCCAAAGTAATTTGGAATGCGAAATGCAGCTTTCTGGGTTGTGACTCAGAAAGTGGACAGAGCCTCATGTCCATTCCCTTTTTAAAGGGACACAGTGCACCTCCCCTCAATAAATCCCAGGTAGTGCACAAAAGTTCATTTCCCACGTTGTTGGGTTTTGAAGAGACAAGACAGTGATAATCTGGGGCAATTTGGCATAGGGAAGATACAGAATACACAGATGTTTTAGGTCACCTAAGACATCATGTTTCTGGGCAAATATCAAAACAAGTCCAGGATTTTTATTTTCAACTGACAAATATCATGTGGTGGCTTACGGATTTTTTTTCTTTTCATGTTGTATATCCTGTAATAGATGTAAGGTTTTCTACAAGCCTTCACAGTTCCTCCCTCCTCTTTTTGTATTAACGAAAGTGCACATGGCTGTCTCTACTCAGTACTGATCTCCAGCAGCGTAAAATTTGTATTCAGCCTTTGTCTCTTCAAGCTAAACTGAATTCTAGTCCCTAGAATACAGTGGCTTTGGCTTCCAGACAGCAATTGTTTCCAGGCAGGCATTTATAGCATTGCAATGTAGTTGGTTTATCTTCAGGGTAGAATCAACGTAGGGCAGTTTTAACTCTGTTGTGCTTGTTACTCATTGAATATGGGGATGCATTTATTACAGCAGGATTCCTTTAATCCTGAACATTAGCAATCTGTAGTGTCTCCCACTTTCACTGATTTTATTTTTTGCATTTTACTGCCACACAATAATATTGCAAGGGACACAATTATTTAGGACTATCAGACATCTAAAATAGGATAATGCCTTCAGGTCTATTTGTTTTTAGTCATATATTCTTATTTTGCAGAAGAAACAAAATTATTTTATTAATATTATTAGAGTTTTAAATCTGGGCTTAGCAATAACGTGTATATGCCCCTACACTCAGTAGCCCCAAGTGTTTGGTGTTTCTTAATTGATTTGTAACAAGGGTTTTCAGTTTACCCAAGAACTTTATTATGTGAAGCATATTTTCATTCACCCAGGGAATGGTCTCATTTAACTTTGTGTTGAGCAGAAATAGTTCCAGATTTCAGTAGCACTGACAGACCTATCCTCAGATTGAAGGATTCAAAAGGAGATAGGGAACAATGAGGTCAATGGGGCTTGCCTACTGAGGAAACGATATACTTTAGTATATTATCCTCATAGCTGTGTGACTTCAGAATTTGTGCTTACAGAATATAGAAATATTCCAGAATGGTTTTAAGGATGTTATAGAGGAAGATTTAGAGCTTGCATGTAAAGGAGCTCACAAAAAGTCTTGGTGATCCTTATCTGCCCACAGGAAGATAAGGTGCAAGGTCAAAGTCAGATGTAGGTGGGAGTTGGTAATGATAATGTTGATGATGGTTTTAGGGTTTGTTTCTCTTCCTCCTCAAATTCTTGTTCAGTTTAAAGGGATGGAAAAATGATTTGCTATATCAGGTTACCTCAGTGGATTACCTAAGGAGAAAATCATTATTATTAGTTAACATGAGAGTACATGAGAAAGATGTAGAAGTATATGCCTCAATGCTGATAAAGGACATGGACAACACCAAAGAACACCACACTGGGACATCATCCAGGTTTTAAATTTACCCACTTGGTTTGAATCCATCAATATAGTTAGATCACCAAAAGATATGTTTGATAAATACTGACACAAAACTAAAGGCAATTGTTATGCTAGAGCAGGAGCAATACATTACTTATTCAAATATTGTAACTGAAGTAGTTATGGGGGAAAAAACACAGCCCCTACCATACCACATGCTTCTTAAAGTGGATTAAATTAAGGGAGGCATCTGTTTATTTGCTCTGGTTCGACATGAACACACACTTGATGTAAGATGTGTGAATCTCCTTAGCTTTCTTTTATAGATACAGAATGTATCCCAAACGGCTTCTAAAATAGTTGGAGTCATTTTTTTTGCAATCAGCCTAGTCCTGAACCATTATTCTGATCCTGTAAGAAGTTGTAGCTCAAATCTTTAGAAAATGTCTTCTATGAAATATTAAGTTGTATTTTTGTTAGTATCATGCCACAAATGTTGAAAATATTTTGGTGCATACAATATTTTACACTTTATTTCACTGGCCAGTATTAAAAGGCACAACATCTGTTGTAAGGATTTTTCCCTTCAACTGAGAAAGGAAACTTGTTTTCCAGGTGTCCCTCAGCCTTTCATTCAGTTGCCTGTTTTGTAAATATTGTGGCCACAAAAGATTTGATTCATAGTCTATAGCAACGATAGTGTCAATAGAATTAAGTAAGGTTTAGAATTTCATAGTTTAAGGTTTTGACACTCCTTTTTAGAGTTTAGTATTACTTGTTGGTTAGATTTATGCATATTGGACCTGTTCACAGGATGTTCCCTGAAGCCTGAATCTCATGGAACCAAAGCAATGTTTTATTTAGGTAACAGCCAAAGGTTACCAGACTGTGGTGTAACATACCAGCTACAAATTACATAATTGCATCTGGTCTTGCTTTTATTGACTAATATAAGACTTTTGGCTTTGGTGTCATTGTGAAAAGGTCTGGCTTCCTGGAAATCTTGGTCGTTTCTATTAAAAAAGGGATGGATTAGAAATGTCTTTATTTAATATGCTTTATTTTCTTTCAATGAACAATATTCTTTAGGTTTTCAGCATGTAACTTAAGTATGTCCTTATGATACCTCTCATGCTATGGATCTAGTTAATCACATATTTGCTTCACTGCCTTTTTCTGCAATAAACAAGCTTTAGAATGGTCTACCAGCTAGAGCTTAGGGTGAAAGATGGCATAGGTGGGGACCTAATCACTTCCTGTGTATGTACGAACCTGATACAGAAGAGTTTGTCTTCTGTCTAAAGGCAACTGGACATTGTTATGCTTATTTATTTAACTGCAAAAACAAACTCACCTAATCCACTCATAATGCCATGTTTACGCTGGAATGACTGGGGGGGGGGGGGGAAATGCTCAGAATAACTCCCCAAAGAATCCCTTTTAACTTAACTGTACTTCTAGGACTGATTTTTAAAGTCAAGAATTTTTTTTGACCCATTCATAAAATATTTCACTGTAAGCATTGTAGTCCAATTTTCTCTGGAAGTAATATTTTTCAAAAGGGAGTTTCAGTACTCTCTTCACAAAGGAACAGTTATTGTTTCCAAAGTAGATCAATCTACTCAAAGCTACACTGTAAAATGATTCCATGGCGTTGCTAGTTTCCTGTTTACCTAGGTGGTAAAAGTCTCCCTTCCCCCTAGCTGTCCTCATTTTCAATGAAGATCACCCATTTCACAGATTACTGGGATGGCTACATGAGTTACTGATAATTCAACAAAATCAGATAAATTGTATTTCAAGAAATGGCCAGTATCTGTATGTGAATTAAAGGAGAGATAAATAGTTCCAAAGTGAATTAAGAAAAAAAAGCAACACCAAAAAAGACCTTTCTTCTAGGAGAAACCAGCCATCTATTAGAATGAAACAAAGTAAAATAACTGCCATAGGTGAGAAACTGATGTTCATGCACTATAGTGCCTGAGGAATTTAAGTAAATTCTTCTTAAATAAGCCATTGCATGAAGTACTTGTTTCTTATTGAAGTGTTTAGAGCAATTAACATTTCAGGCTGTCTGGATGTAAATTACCATGTAGTGATGACAAAGGCTTTTCTTTCAATAGAGAAAACACTACTTTTCAAGATTTAGCAAAAGAGCTTTTCACTGATTCATGGGCCCTAATTTCAGTTTTATCTAAGACCTGTGGTCTAACATGAGCTACTCATGAGCTAATTCCAGGGAGAAAAAATAAAACCTTTTTTTAATCTTTTCACTTGTAGTGATACTAGCAGCAGTGGCATTCTGAACAAGTAGGTTTATGGCATTGCCTGTAACTCAGCTTAGTTCAGGTCAAATTTGATCTAAGTTTCAAGTTAGAAAATCACACAGTTTTAGAAGCTCTCATAAATGTCTATTTCTGTTATGAACTGGTTGTTTAGTAAGTGTTTATTTCTCCTACTTTTTTCCAAGTGAGTAAATTGAAAGTCAGAAAGGTGAAAGTAGCATCCCTAAGTCGCAGTTGCAAAGATGATATACATGACTTTTTTGTTCTGTTCTTCAGTGGTCTTACATGTTTGGGAAGAAAGATAGCAAGGCTGTGGGATTGCAGAATAGAAAATAATGTGGCTGCTGACTGCATTTTTAGTGTTAAACTTGGCCTTTGCTTCTGCAGTAGAGCAACTGTCTCCATTTGTAGAGATTTATCACTCGGCTGCTTTGTCTCTTGAGATATCAGGTAACCCCTGATGCTATTTCCTAAAGCATACAGCTGGCTCCCAGAGACATCTACAGGAAATAATATCTGACTCTAAAGGAAATTGACTTAAGTCAGGAGGAGAATTCACTGACTATATATATTTAGTGGATTATATATATTATATATATATGTAATATATATATATTTTAATATATATTATATATATATATATATATATATATATATATATAAACTGACTATATATAAAAAGTGGATTAGTTTTTAGTTTAGAAACAAACAACTAAAAGACCTTCGAGGCCCTGGCAGTACAAATTGTGAAATGAGCATCAAAAATCTGTATTGCTTCCTATAACTATTTTGAAATCTTATATGCAGAAAGAATGTTTTTCCAGTTCAGAGGCTCATCTACTTGGTATTCAACACAGAATATTGTTTTAAACTTGAATTTTCCTGAAGTGAGAGGGATGCAAGGGTGTCGCTTTGCGCCCATGCTTTTTTCTTCCCTACACCAAACATTGCACTGAAATACATATTCTTACATTACCATACACAGTGCTCCCTCAGTATCTTACTAGTCACTTCTTCCATAAAACATTACAACTAATGCATTATTCTTCTGACTGTTGGTTATGGGTGATGTTATGACATGTCCCTTTGGGTTATGCATAGCATGTTAATTTTTACATGAGTTGGCTTTGTACAGAACATCTACATTTCTAGGCAATCTGTCAGTCTGTGAGGATAAATGCTAGCTTGTGAAGAGAGAGAGTTCAAGTTTCAGTTTTTATTCTGAAATACTCCTAGCTATCTTGGAGAATAATCTTGGGGAACAGAGTAAGAGATAACAACTGTAGATACTCTGTGTGAAGGAAATCTGGACTATGATTTGAAGTGGCACGAGCAACGCCAGGACAAATCTGATTTTGGCCTTTCTGCTTCTTTTGCTCTTCAATCAGTATCTCTTGGTTCTTCATTCTCTGTTTTTGTTGCTTTTTGCTCATACTCCCCAGGAAAAACATTTTTTTTGCAGCCATTTTATTTTGCCTACTTGATACCAGGGGAGTAGAAGCTGAGCACTAAAAGCTGTGACTTGTTGGTGATGTCAGCTGAAGTGATGTCTGAATGGGCTATTCAGTGGGAGCCATACTGTGAGTTCATCTTAGCGGTGACACCAGTACCTTTGTCAAAGAAATGCTTTCTCTTCCTTGGAGGAAGCTAGCTGTGCCAGTCATGCAAGGCAGTGATGAGTGACTGGGTTTGGAAGACAAGCTTGTGCAAGGTAATCCTGGTCTATAAAGTCTCCATCTACACAGAGGATATGAAAATGAAGATCAGTGTCCTCATTTGCAAGGACAGTGTCAGATTTCTGCCTTGATGCAAGAAACTTGCTAGGCAATGAGGAATAAACCAATCTTGGATTGTGGATGGATGGATGGATGGATGGATGGAGGCAAGCAAGAACTGTGGAACATCTGTGAGGCTTGTAATGGAGAGTATGGATTTTTACACTTGAGACCCAGGGAAGGAGCTGAAGCTTGATATAAAAACACTTCAATGGCAATTCAGAAATTGGATGCATATATAGAAAATCAGAAGGCAGGTTAAGTCAAAGGGAAGGCTATGTCATTAGAAAAATGGTGTTGGGACAGTGATTTAAAATGGTTTAGTATGCTGGATATGTGACATGCTGTACATTTAAATGTAAATGTGTTCTGACTGTATTGGAGTCTGTGTAGAGGAAGGGATGTGGAAGTATCTCTTCTTTCTTCCACATCTTAATATCTACTTTTTTTATCCTTAACAACCACATTAGTCTTCCACAGCCTTTTAGAGTTTTGCAAGTATATTGTTTTCATGTTTGACAACTCAGATGAAAACAACCTATAAATCACTTTTTCTACATAAAGAATTCAGAGTAACTGTGATTTTTTGGAAATATGACTTGATGGGGTGAGGAGGTATCTTTTCAGCTTTTTACCAGCTAGCATTTGTATTTCAATGCCTTAGAAAGCCTCAAGCAACCCAGAGAGGTAGCACGGGCAATCCAGCATTTCAGTAGCTCTAAAATCAGTAACTGTATCAGCTGCAAAGCAAATACCACCAGCAGAAGCAAAGAGGGAGAAATACAGCTCTCTGCTCGCTCAATTTCCCGCAGTTAGAAGCTTTCAAAATAAACAGACAACAGGAGATGTTGGCAGAAAGGGTAGCAGAGCCAAAAGAGGGCAGGGCCTCCCTTGATCTTCTCTTTTATTTGGAGAAGGGGAAAGGGGCGGACTGGGGGCAGACCCGGGGTGACTGGCCAATCAGACACTGTTAAAGAGTTTGAGTTACATTTGGTTTTGCCCGCGCTTGGAACAAAGGGGTTCAGAGCACATGGCAGAGGCAAGTGTCTTGGGGAGGGGGAGGGGAAGCTCGGAACAGGCAGCAACGGGGTGCTCCAGTTGCTTTCTGAAGACTATTTCATTGTCTGACTGGTGGAAAATATGTTATTTTCTAATTTGTGTCAGGCAATTTTGACCTTTATGGTGAGACAAAATTAGCTCTGTGCTCCTTTAGGTAGGGTTTTATAAGTTGATATCTATGCAGATTGCTAGCTTGGTTTCTGTAAAAAGTGAATACTTGAGAATAACGGTGTAGCACTTAAAATAGTTTAAATAGTCCCTCTTTGTAATAGACTGCTGTGAAATAGTCTTTATTTAGACCATGTTGTTTCAGCTAATCTGGAGTAAATATTGCAAATATTTTGTTTCAGCAGACCAAAAACAAATTGCACAAAGAATAAAACTTTATTGCTTTATCTTGAGAAACACTTAGAGCCCTGAGAAAAAAGATGGGAGGAATACAGACCTCGTAAATTTTTGTACTTAATGATACTTTATCTGAAAGGCAAAAGAACAACCTGTTCATATCCTCTAAGATTTACGTTTGGAGCAAGAGGGTTTTGTGTCTCTAAAGAGTCAAAGTATTGTAGACCAAAATGAGGTAAAAATGGTCTATGTGTATTTTCAGACTTCCATGTCTACGAGCTGATTTTTCTCCTGGCATGAAGTTCAGTGGCAGTGAGAGACAGAGGTAACAGACAACAGAGTTGAGCAGAACATGCAACTGTTTAAACATCTAAAGGGCAGGGAGGGGAAAAGGAGGAGGAGGAATGAAAGCACTAACTGAAAAGCTAAAGTTGTTTTCTTTGTTCTTCTATTATCTTGCAGTTTTACTTTGAGAGGAGCACTAGGGATAAAGGGGAATAGAGAAAAAGCAGGAAATAGAGGAGGAAGATTTATGTCATGTTTTGCGTCAGGACTATAAGGTGGTCCCCTGTGCCTTGTCTTAGGAAATGAAAGGGTGTCAGAGGAGCTTTCACGCCAAAAGTGAGGGAGACTGACTTCTGTAGATGCTGAGAACTTTTAACAGCAGAGGCTCAAGTACTGGTGAAGGGGGTAGAGCAAAATGCTCAAATTGCAGGTTTCTGTCTGGAGCAATTCTAGTCAAACAGATGTAGAAGGAGGTCCACAAATCTGTGGTTTCCACCAATTTCCTGCTTTCTAAAATGGATTTCTCATCTTTTGAATGAGTGACAAAGGTTTCTGGGCCGAGCATTACAGTTCTCAGCACCTTCCAAATTTCTAAACAAAAAATACTGATGATAGTTGGAAAAGTTTTTGTTTGGTGGACTATGTTTCTGGAATATAAAAAAAATATTGGGTAAGGTGGGTAGCCAAGTGTCTGGGACTGGTTTTGGTGAGTTTACTTTTTTCCCACTCCTATGATGTATCTGAAAGAGGCAACAACATGTGGATGTTGAAAGACCCATTTGAACTTCTTACTTTTCTTGTGATTCTCTCAGCATACAGCCTCTTGCCTTACCATGAATTCCCATGTATATTGTAATTGAAAAATTGAATGTATTTCCAGCAGTTTAAAAGAGAAAATAAATTTCCAAGTGAAGCTACCACTGTATGTACCAAGGCTTCTAGTTTTTGTGGTACTGAAACTGAGTTTTCAATGTCATTGTTCAAACCATGAAGTGCTATTGACACCAGCATATTTAAGCTCGCATTAGGCAGCTTCACAGATGGGTAGGTACAAATCACAACTACAACTCATTTATTCTTACTCTTCCTATTCGCATTCCTTAAAAAGCAGTTCTGCACTGTTAAAGAATACAAAGTAGAAATTTTCAGCTGATACAATAGGTAACCAATTAATTATTACATAATAGGAATTTATGAGATACTGGTAAATTATTAATATGCAAGCCACCCTCCACTAAGTCCTGTCATGAGTTGGGTTAGCCTAGCAGTCATCAGCCAGAAGGGAAGATTGGTCCCCTTGATCCCATCCTATGATTGGTGCGATAGGCTGAACAGCACTGTTGATAAGGTGCAGTTTTCCAATTACCTGCTTTTTTCCTTAGAGTTTTGCACATTTGTATTAATTTTACCTCTGGAATCCTCTCTTTCTTCTGTCTTTAATTTTGCTTTTCTTACCTAATGGGGATTTACTGTATTTGTTTTCTCACCACACTTGCTTGCAGCTTAGAAGCTCTTCACCTGAGTCGTAACCCAGGTTACGCTGCTGTGCAACACTGAAAACCAGGAAATAACCAGTTTGTTAGGTTAGAAAGCAGATGTCTTATTTTATCTAATTTTTATCTGCAGTTCGATAGCATGTTAGAACTTTGTCCTTCTAGATGTGAGACTCTTTCGATCTGAAGGGTCTCTATGCATTGTAGAATGAAATTACATGAACAGAAATTTTGCCGGCAAAGATCCTCAGTCGTACCTAGCCTTCCTCGCCTCATCCACAGTAATTGCACTTTACGGTGTAGGCCTGTTGATGGCAATGACAAATCATGGAATTGTTCTCTTCATCTTATTTCTTCAGAAGTATTTGCATTTCATTTTCTAATCACAGTTGCTAGCTTGAACCTCGAACAGGAAAAAAAGGACACACATAGTTTGATACTAGAAATAATTTTGCTCTCAAATACAAACAAAACCTTTTGAGAAAGTGCATGATAACACATCTGTATGATAATCAGCATCAGGTTGACCGGACTGGCCTTGTCCTACTTTCTTGATGAGTTCCTTGATTAAAAGTTACTAATGTAATGATTAATAATGTAGAATTTTTTAAGACCTCACTCTACATACACTCAAATATCCGTAATATCTGGGACTTGAAAATAGTTGGTGGGCTAACCTAGAGGCAGGCTTTAGTGGGATGTGTTGCACAGTGAGTGGAATGTAAAATAGAGAATTACTTGTACTTTAGGGATTCATAGCTCTGTTTGTGATTCACTGTGTGATAGAGTTAAGGTGTCACTTATGAGTCCCCTTCAAGAAAAGAATTCATTCTTTTATGATTTTCCTAGATAAGGATAAAAAGTCTGTAAAAAATTTAATATCAATAAATTTGGGAGACTACTTGAGACTGGTTTAGCAGTGCTCTGATAGAAATGCTACAGAGCTTGGGCATTTTTGCTTTTCTCATTTGCTTCCCCCAGCCTCTCTTTTACATAATTCTGACTGTTATACACTGTAAATGAACAAGAAGTCTAAAACTTGTGCAGCTGTTTTATGGAGAAGAATGTATCAAAGAGAAGATTTCATTAATTACACTACAAAAGGGGAAGAACCCTGTATAGGTTCATATAGGACTAGCATTGAATTCTACTTTACTGCTTCTTTTCACTTCAGAATGAGATAGAGATGGTTTCTAGAGTACTTTATAGGATTCAAAAAAATTTAATTTTGTCCTTCTATTCCACCTGCTTTATCTTTCCCATCTCTGAAATGCATCTTTTTTCAGCAGCTAAGTGACAAGGGAAAGAAGGGTTAGGGAAGCAAAGAAAGTGCTATAAAAACAGAAGAGGTCTTTCAGAAAAATCCTAGTGTGAAAATATTTCAAACTGTTCTCAGTTGTTTTTATCAGCTCTGGTGAATGTCAGAATCCATGGTTTGACTTTGAACTTTCAATTTGTGGGTCTACAAGGTATGTTTGGTTTAGGCATCAAAGGACATGCTTAGCCAAGAGTCTACACTCAGCTAAAAGAACTAAGTAGTGAAAAGTAAATTGAGACTGCAAGACCTAGTTCCAGATTTATTAATACTAATCTGTTGATTTAATGGTTATGAAAGTAATATTAAAGGTAAGGTAAAAATGGTATTTGGTGATTTTTTTTCCCAATAGAACTGTCATATAAAGCCAATGACAGTGCCTCAGAGGACATAGGAAAAGTCCATCTTTCAGAAGCAGTAAGGGAAAGAGTTTTCTGTTGCTCTTCTTTTTCTTCATATGTCACCTTCAATGCATATTTTGCATCACTCGTACATGTACAACAAAATGGTTATTCTTTGTTACTGAAGGATTTCTACCATAAAAGTATACAGCCCTAATGCTTCACGAGCTAGACTTGATGTAGAACTAACTGATGGAGATTTTTGACCTTGTTGAAAAAGAAGTGCTGCCAGTGTGAGTTTTCTGTCATGCAAATGATTGTTGTTGGGATTTCAGATGTCAGTTGAATAATTTATTAATGAATTCTAATAAAAGAATATCACTTCTATGAAAGCCTTTGCCAGATCAGATAAATAGGAAAGGAATAGAACAACATCCAAGGGCATGTTCTTTTTAATGCTTGAGACAGATTATTCTTCTTGTGCATTCATAGAGTAACATTAGTTTCAGTTCAGATATGAAAACAAAGTGTACACAGACATATTCTGATAGAGAATATCAATTGCATTGTCATACAATTGGTTGCTGCTTTCAGAGACACAAACCCAAAAAATATTTAGTACTTATGTTCAGTGACGTGAAGACATTAGCTCACTTTCTAACACCACCTTGTCAGGAGCTTTATGCTCTACTTGCTCTTAGAAATTACATTACTGGACATACCTAGATAAGAGTCTAGAGAAATCATATGGGAACCCCTTCAAAAATTCTGTGACAAGGAGAGAATTTCTGTCAGCAGGAGCAGAGATTGATAGCTTAGTTTACCTGTGCTTGTGGCATTTCTGATTTGTAAGTGCTGGTTTGGAAGGATTTAAACTTTTTCACTCCTGGTTTTCCATGGCTCACTCACCACAAAATACAGTGCTTCTGTAACTTTTCTTGACAGACATTAGTTATGGTGGGAATTAAGAAAAGGAGCTACTTCTGTGTGTGTGTTTTTCATAATTGGTTTCTACTTTGGGGGTTTTTTGTTTGCTAGTTTTCATTTTTTGTTGTTCAGTTGGTTTGGGTTTTTTTAAGAAGGGAGAGTTCTAAAGATTTGTTCTACAACACTTTCTAAAATGTCTCCTTGTTTGTTTGAATTATTGTTCATCTGAAATGCAAACAATAGAATGAGACTTCAGTGAGTTGTGTGTTCAGTGCTTACAAGTGATTAGCAGAACACTTCGGAAGCACAGTTTTTGACGAAGATGGATATTTCTGCTCAGTTGCTGTGCTGAATTCAGTTATTAGTAGGAATGCTTTCAAATGTTTATTACTTGATACTGTGGGTTATTTTATGTCAACACATAAAGCTACTTTTCATCATCAGCCAAGTGTAAATTTGAATTAAAGGAGGTTTTTGACCTTGTCAAAAATAGACAGATGAAAATACTCCAACAAACAAAAACTTGCCATCTTTCCAGTCACAGTTTGTATAATGCACTCCTGGTCTGTCTGAAAGTCATATTACCAGTGTCAGTAAGAAAACATGTTCTATGTAGAGGAAGATTAAAAAAAAAAAAAGTGCTTTAAAAGTTCTATTATACACTTGCCATTCTGAGAATTGCTGTTGAAGTATGTTTTGTCAGCATTTTATTTTTGTGTCTAATCGTATGCCTTTGATGACAAATGATCTGTGCTATCAGTTATCCTGTAAATACTTTGAGGAAAGACTAGATTTTAACAATGATGGAGGACTATCTAGATTTTGACTAAAGCATTTGGAAAACTAATTAAACATGAACAACAAACTAGTAACACTTCCCTCAATGGTTGTAAAAACTGTTTTCTTAGTTTTTTAGTCTTTGTTGTGAACCCATTTCCCTTTCCTGGGGCTCTGAAGTATAAGAGGTCCATATTGGTGTGTAATTGTTTACAGAATTCACCACCTCCAGGAAATTCCATAAATATGTCTCATAAGAAGATTTTCTGATCTTTTAATATTTTTATAGTAAGTGATATTTACGAGTGGTCATTAAAAATAAAAATTACTATTCTTTTTGTTAACGGTAGAGAAACCTGTCTAGTAGAAGCTAATAAGCTTATGGAGGTGGAGGGAGTTTGTTCTGCTTCTAATTTTTTAACCAATTAAGAACTCTTAAATCACTAAATTTCTAATTTACAACTCACTTTAGTCTCTAGAAGACTCCTAGATTTATTGTAAAATGTTTTTTATAGATACATGGTATCATATTTAAGATCGCAGACTATAAAGATAAAGATTATCAGAATTTTTTTTTAATTAGATATTTAATTGTATCAAAAATTCTAAATACTTATTAACCTTCAGACTTTATTATTTTATGAGGTGAACTCTCAGTTTTCTCTCCTTGGACTGAACCTTAGATTGACTTTAAAGAGGTGCATGGTTTTTAAGAGTCTAGTTTAAAATCATGGGTACCTATTTTCTTTTTGTGGGAAATGAAACATTTTGATGACCCATAGCTTACTTTTAAATTTCACTCCATAGGAATTGTTTTTTAACTGTTCTTGTATTTTGGAAAAGAGGAATCATATTTATGGTTCAGATGATTTCAGGCCATCTCATTGTACAGTTATCTAACCTATGCTTCAGCACATGGTCCATGAATATGTTATGGGACAGAGTCAAAAGCCTTACTAAAGCCTTCCTTTTCCTTCAGAAAATATCAAGAGGGATGTTGTGGAGGGTTCACGATTTAAGCTGTATTATGACAGTATAAACTCACTAGAAATTGATAGGACCTTTTCTTGAGCTAATCATCTTAATTTTATCCATACTGATCCATATAATGGGTGTTTTGCTTATTTTGAGTTTTCTGCTGCTCAAATAGTTTCTTTGAGATTAAAATACAGATTTTAGTAGTATAAGTCTGACACTTGGGAACAGGCTGCAGCAATTTCTTCTGAGAACAACAAACCTTTCTTATTGTTTCTCTTGGTTACATGTTTTTGTACTGCTGAAGCCAACCATAATGAATACACCAATCACATCAGAAATCCAGTGGTTTATTTAACCTGTTTGTCCACTCATCTCTGCAACACCTCTATAGAACTGAAGGTGCGTTTTGATCTTTGCCTACCTGTGGGTTTCAAATTATCCTTGACTGCAGCAGTCTCATGCTCTTGTGATACTCCATGATTACAGCATGCATAGTTCTCTATGAAAAAAAGTCATCTGATTTGATTTTGCACAGAGTTAAATCCTTTCTGTATCAAGATTTTTCACTGTGCATTTCAGAATGTTCTCATCTTTTAGGGTTGAAGGGAAAAGAGAAGCTAAATTAATCAAGTTGCTAGCACTTTAAGTTCCTAAAGAAACACACACACTGAGTGGATTTTCACGTTATGCTCCCAGTAGGGACTTTACATCTTGTAAATGCTTCAGTTTAACAGATATGAAAGAGAGAACACCATTCTTCTTTGCCGAACAAAACTGTTGCTCAGGTGTTCTAAAAGTTGGTTTGATCTCTTTATTCCACACATAAAATGAAAGATTAAGGAGTACTCACTGTTCCCAGATGCAGCTGCTTCTCTGACCTGGCTCTGGGTGAGAGAACGTCCTTGCATAGCAGTCTTTTTAAAACTATGGATTCTGGATTTTTTTTCCCCCTGCTAAGTTAGAATTCACCACTTCTCTTTTGAAATTAATCCGAATCTCTTACCTAAAAGCATAAATCTTAATAAGGCTCACAAGTATTATCTTGTGGTATGAATTGGAGTTTGGGAGGTTGGGGAGTTCTATTGAACATTGATAACTTGGTTAAGCACATGGGTGCTCTATTTGCCTACCCTTCAGCAAAGGCTTGTAAGTCTTCTGACAGCATCTCTTGCCTTTTGGCCTCTCTCTAAGGCAGATCCATTCCAAAACCATCAATCACAAAATGAAGAATCTAACAAGTGAGTGGAATGGCTGCAGAGCTTCAGATCCAGTGCAGAAGTGATGAAGGCCAGATAGTTCCCCAGAGTAGCACAACACTCGTAAGAATCTGTATAGCACATCATGTAACAGAGCTGAGTCTTGTCCTAAAAATCTTTTTTACTTCTTCAACTTAAAATGGCTGTTAGGGATATATCATGTGCACTTCTAACATGAGTAAAGTTGGAATATGAGAGATGACATATATAATATAAAAATAGAAAGGGGCAGTAGAGCAGAGGGAGGGGATATGCTTTAGAAATAGTCTAGAATCTCTTAGACCTTTTTATTCATTGTAAATGAATGAAGAAGCAAGAAGAAAATAATTTAAAATCATTTCCAGGTCACCTTTAACAGTAGCAGTAATATCATTACAATATATGAGCTGAAACATAAGAGAAAAAGAGCTGTTCATTTTAAAAGCTGAAATAGAGCAATTAGCTGGAAAGGATGTGTCATGCCTTACAATAAAAGTTAAATTACAGTAAAATACTTCCTTGTGAAAATGCTCACCATGTGCCAAAGCCCACACATCAAACCGACTTTCTCCATTCTGCAACACAGTAGTTCCCCCACCTGCCCAACTGTAAGAATGCGAGGGACATTTCTCCACTGTGCTGTGGCAGCTTGGTGCTTATTATGAGTCTTTGACTTCACTGAAGTTGCTCTGTAAAACTGGACTACTGTAGTATGAGGACTTTTGACTTCAAATAAATCCCTGGTCATCTAATGATTCCGTTAAGGTCTGGATGCTGCAGCCCATCTTTGGTTGACAGTCATGACAGAAGCTCTACATCACTAATGAAAACAATAGAGGGACTTTGTCCATTCCTAGCTTGGTTACAATTTTCTTTTCATTTTTCCTATACTTTAATATGTTCCATGCTTTCCTCCAACAGTCCATCTGGTTCTTTTCATAGTCAGGTCTCTCAGAAAACACCTCAGAAACTCTCCTATCGAACCAAACGTGGAGACCTATGTATGGTCTACTTTGCTTTACGTTCTTTAGATGTTCTCGCAATTTTATCTTGTGCTTTAACTCCTTTTCAGCACCCGAAAAAGAGTACTGTGTTCTATGTATTACAGATGTCACTGTATCAGGGCAGGAGCCATCACCCAGCTCTTGAGTCAATTCCTAGTTCTTGATCTGCTGCCAACTGTACTGACCTCCACCTTGAAATCCAATCTACAGTAGCATTAATGGACATGCAAATACTGTCTTGGGAAGGCCAGGAGATAATATACAATTATTTTCATTTTTTACTGGATATCCTTATGTAATAGACAACAATTTAAAAAAGAAAGATCCCACTGAAATGCTCAACACCATTAACTCAAACTTCCCAGGTTCATACTTTTGTTAAATTATTAGTAAAATTTGCACTTAATCAACAAATGCATTGAGCTGATTTTTAAAAGAAGTGTATACTGCAACATATAGATGTATATTTGAAAATCGAAAGGATTTAGTAGGAAGTTTCTTTTTGTTGCAGCTATCACTCATTATTTCTTACTTCTCAAAAGATGACTTTCCTAAACTAACGTAATGAAAAAGCAACTTGCAAGGTGCTTTTTATCTGTGTGATGAGTATTAAAAAAACCAATGGATTGATACAGCAATCAAAATGTTGTTTTGGAATGAGAGATTTTCAGGCATTTAGGAAGCGGGATCATTTTCTATGGTGAGCATTACTCACTTTGCAATATGCTCTAGTGGACATGGTGGTATTTGGTTGAAAGATGGACTTGATGATCTTGGAGGTATTTTACAACCCTAATGATTCTAATATTCTATGACCATGAACCAGCCTGAGCCCGAAGCAGAGATTAATTGGGGGATTGGGAATTCAACATGCACCTGTGCTTCAAGGGGGCAAAAAGTCTTGAAGATGAAAGTCAAGACAGGTTATTCTGCAAGGTCTTAAAAGAAAAAAAGTCTCAAACTCTGGATGCCAGTAATAGCAATATATGGGAATCTACAAGCCTTTTGTCTTATGGACACTGAAAAATGGACACTTTATGCTTAATTTGCTGTTCATATGATATGCCTTTTTAAATTAAAAATTAAAATTAAAGATGTCAGTGCCTATGGAAGGAAGGTGGGATTTCTCCTATGGAAACAATTAGTAAGGAAGAGAGAGATCTTCAGAGGCTGTGGAGAACAGCCTCCTCAGAAAGGTCTGGAAGCCTGTGGACTGAGAAATTTCTCAGACTGAGGAAAAGGGACTGCTGAGAATTAGGAAGCCAGTTATCACAATCAAGGAAAATAACCTTTCTAAGGACAAGAGAGGACTGTGGTGCATTTGCTGCAACTTGAAGTTGTTGATTCATCTAAAATCAAGCCAGGAAGTAAGGACCCACTGTCAAGGACCTAGTGTGCCAGAGCAGGGACAGTTATCCCCCATGTAGTTCTAGGCTGTCTGAACAAGTCACTTGAGATTTCTCAGTTTAAAAAACTCATTGTTATTTTACATTAGTCTTTAAATAAAGCTTTGTTCTTTTGGAATTTAAAGCTTTTTGGTTGTATTTACAGATGTTAATTGTAGTGCTCTTTTAAGTGATGGAGGGGAATTATACTTAACTGTACTTCAAACCTTTGGCTGATATGGTTCCTATAATTAAAAAAAACTGTTAATTTTCCATATTCTGTGTGGACATATCAAGTCTGCAAAAATTGTGAGCGGTTAGAGGTAGTGGATACATTTATGTGTCTCTTTTCATAATAATAGTAATAACAATAATAACAATAATAATAAAATAACTTCTCTGAACTGCTTTCAGAGGTCAGGCTGTGATGAGATTTGGTGCAACAGAAACAGAGAGACATGTAACTTCTAAACATGTGACATCTAAAACCAATCCAGCTTTAAAGTAAGAGAGAATTCATGAGGTTTCTCTGTTTCTGAAATACTGAAAAATATTGCCAATAGTAACTATGTAGCTCTGTTATGAAAACTCAATGCTAATAATATACTAAAAAGAATTAATTTAGATTTGGGACTTAATAATGAAAAATGAGTGAGAGTGGTTGATATGACCAGAGCTCTTACATCAGACATGCAGACAAGGGTTTTCCCTGCTGTCTTTGGTGACAGGGCTACTGGTAAGCACAAGGGCAGCAGGGCAAGTATTTGTATATTGCCTGTGGCTGGAAAGGACCTTGAAATTACACCAATTTTTCCTATTTTGTAAGCAGGTTAGACCACAAATCTCTTTTAAAGATGGTGCTGTCAACAATACTATCTGCACTTCTCTAGGGATGAGCCCTTCTCAGAGCATGGCAGTGCAGGAAGAAGAGGAAATGAAATCTCTGAATCTTCTTTTAGTGTCTTGCAAACATTCCAATTACTAGGGTTGGAAACTTTATTTCTTAACTGAATATCATAGGAGAGCTGTAATGAAAGAAGTGCAATTCATCATCCCTCTATATTCCATGGGCAGCATTTAACACTGATTTCACTCACTTTATTTTTCAATATACCTTTCTCCCTTGGCAATTTTTTAATATCACGCAGCTTATTCTATAGTTCACCTGTCTCCTGCAATGCTTATGTAACACATTAATCTACTGCTTTATGATGGAATGGGAAAAATACACTTTTTATCTCGTTACAATTTGTGTGGAATTTTTCTCATGTCTAATATTGGAAGATGATACATGGTTAAGTTCACGTAAGTAATTTTGAGATGGCAATGGGAGACTACATTTGAGTTTTTATTTCTATTCTTACAACAAACAAACTCATGCCTTTCTGCAGACTGTGGCAAGGAGCAGAGAGATTCTATTTGTTCTCTTGGGCAAATTGCCAACCTATTTTCTGTAACCCATGACTTGGGAGTACCAAACCATTTCCTCCCCAGAACTTTTGTGGTGTCCCTTGGATACACTGACATGGAAGGCACAGGTGTCTGTACCCACAACTTTCAAATTGTAGTGTTTCATAGCACAGCTGGCATTGAAGCTCTGGGACTGAGTGAATGGAAAAGCTTTCTGGAAGAGTTTAAAAAAAAAAAGATTTAAAAAACCACCTAAAATTGGAGGGAGGATGGTATTCAGTTTTAACCTTTGTAGGCAGCACTGCCGAAATTCAGCAGCACTGTGTTTACAAAGAGGCCGAGCCCTGTCTGGGAAAGCTCCCCTCCTGCATTCTGCTGCTTCTTCTAAAAGGAAATGAAGGCCAGGAGATAACATATCCTCCTGTAAACAAGATCTAGTTTTTCTGCTCCTACTTCAGCTGCTGAAATTTTAACTGTGTGATTAGTTCTTCTCATTTGCAAAGAGAAATGAAAGCCAGTGTGAGTGGTCAGAGCTGAAAATTATGAAACAAACAGGCAGCACCTGGAATGTTTGAAACCAAGTTGCATTTTTTTCCAGGGTACTTATACGAGCAGCTAGCTGTTTAACTTTAGATGTTTGTTCGCATTGGAGGGCTGTGAAGTCACTTTTTGAAAAAAGTATGCTTTTGTTTTCTTTCTTCAGAGCATCTTGTTGGCTGTTTTTCCCTATGATTTTGAGGGTGTTTCCTGTAATTACTGGATCTAGACACAGGTTATTTGAAAAAAAGCAAATAAATCCTGATCTCTACAAGCACCAGAGGATTTTTGAAACCTGTTCAACTTTACCAGTTCTTCAGCTCATTTGCCAATTTAGTCAATTCAGTAGAATGAGGAAGATTATTTTCTTCTGACTGTTTTACTAATAATTGAGCCAATTCAATTACTCCTACAGACTTGATAATTCCTTTTTGTTTAATAATTTGAAGTTAAATCTACTTCACAACCATTTTTAAAATATGCATATGAAGGTACATTAGGCAGTTAAATCTTCTGTATTTACCTTTTGATTCTTAATTATTTTTTGCCACAGGTACTTTTATGTATTTCCTTGAGCAAACATTTGAAAGAAAACATGTTTATGAACTCTCAAAGAATTAAGTCATTACATAAGTTAAACTCAGAATCACTAGTAAGCTCAAGACTGAATTCCTTGGCAGCTGCAACAGCAACTGGTTTTTAACTTTGATATTAGCTCAGAATCTGACCCCATGGGTATCTAGATGGTGACAGTGAAAATCACGAAAGATGATCTGCACGCCCTCGTGAAGCAGGGTGTACTGACTGTTGTGGTAATTCCTCATGCAGACAGCTTACTGAATTAATCTGTGTCCCCAAGTGCTTAAATGTGATTTATAGAGAAAATTCCTGTTACACTTGTTAGGATAGAAACAAGAAAAAAAAATTCAAGGCTTTTGTTCTCAGTTGGGTCAGCACTGATGAGTTGATCCCTGGGCCAAACTGTCTGGTGGTTCCAAGTGTTAGTTGCTGTATATGGAAAACTCAGTTGGAGTTATTCATGTAAATGCTTTGTCAGGTCCTTAATAAATTCATTAAGAAGTATGCATGATAGTACCAGTAGTTCATCAAAACAACAAACAACAAAAACGCCACTACCACCAAAATCTTCACCTTAATTTTAATTAGTGAAAACACGGAACTTTTAACATCCACAATTTTTCCACATGGCAAATTTGGCCAACGAATTAACCTCAGCAGACACCTTAGCCAAACCATTAGCCAAACATGACCAAATCCACACTTGGCAATGGGTCCTTACTCTGGTGGCTGCTGTTCCTTCCAGCAGAAGGAGGGCCTGAGCTGGGTCAGTTCAAGGGGATCCAGTGCCAGCTGCGATATTTTAGGCTAAGAGTTTAGGAGGGTGGGGAAAAGCAGAGTTTATTATGTCTTTAGTAACTTGTATCAGAACTGGACTAGAAAGGTCATGTCTCCAGATGAGAAAATACAATCAACTCCTTCATTGTATCTGTCTGCAGCAAACAGACTATAGAAAAAAAGGTGTTTTGAGTGTGCTGTATTGCTATTTTTAGTCATTAACTGGACTTTTCTTGGTTTATGGCTTAAGGCAATGAAGGTAACTTTTTCTTTTGCAGAAGCACTGTGAAACAAAGCTGTCATCGCAAATAATGGTGAGTATATATCATCAAAGTCTTTTGATACACTTCAAATCGCCAACTGCAACAATAACTACATTAATTATTAAAAGGTCATCTTTCTTTTTTGTTTTCTTTTGCAATTACCTAGGAAAAAAGCAGACTGCATAATCTCAGATATTTAGAGTCACAGAATGGTTTGAGTTGGAAGGGATCATCTACTTAAAGATCATCTACTTCTAACCCCCCTACCATGGGCAGGGACACCTTCCACTACACCAGGTTGCTCAGAGCTCCATCCAAACTGGCCTTGAACACTTCCAGAGATGCAGCATCCACACCTTTCCTGGGCAAACTGTTACAGTGCCTCATCACCCCCACAGTGAATAATTTCTTTCTAATATCTAATATAAATCGGCCCTCTTTCTATTTAAAGTCATTTGCCACTGTTATATCACTACATTCCCTTGTGAAAAGTCTGTCTCCAGCTTTCCTGTAGACCTCCCCTTAGTTACTGGGTGCTCTAAAGTCTCCCTGGGGTTTCTCTTCCCCAGGCTGAACAACCCCAGCTCTCTCAGCCTGACTTCATAGAAGTGCTCCATACCTCTGATCATCTTACTGGCCCTCTGGACTCGCTCTGACAGGTCCGTGTCCTTTCTATCTTGGGGACCCCAGAGATGGACACAGCACACTCTGTGAGTTCCATTGTTACATTGGCCATTGGACTCAGTGTGAAGGAATGAGGTACCTCAAAAGAATTGTTTTCCCTGTGGTTTCTTTCTCACTGTGTTGCAGAAATTCCATATACTTTAAATACACTTGGCTGGAGACAAATTGCTGCTCTTCACTGCTCAGCCAAATAAGTGAGTTAATCTGTACACTTATTGCATGTGTTCTTCTAACAAGGAGAGTGTTATCTATCACTTGTTTTCTTCTTTATCTTAAAAAAAAGGAAGAAAAAAAGAAGCAATCACATAGACTAATTTTTGATAAATAAAGTTATCTCATTTTAATGCATAAATTATGCTTGCAACTAAAGGCTCTAAATATGAATTAATTTTAATTAAATTTTATTAATTTTTAATTAAATTTTATTAATTTTTGCTGTGTATTAGCCAATACCCCAAATAGTCCCCTGAAAGTCACACAGGAAGCCTGTTATCTTCCTCTCCTTCCCAAAGAGGAGAAAATCAGCAGCTTAATAATTCTCTTCTTGATGCAGCACTGTGTGTTCCTAGCTGACAAACACAACATTTCCTATTCTGTTGCCAGTATCAGTATGAATATTCCTGTTTTGAGTCTCAGAACAGACAGCCTAGTGGCTCCCTCCTTTTCCCTGCCTTTTTGTCGCAGCTGAGTAGTCTAATGGCACTTTCCAGTTACCTGTTGTGACTGTCATCTGTTAATGCTGGTTGTTTTGTTGTGATACTGCAGCTCCTGTCCCTATGTAGTGAAAAAGTGTAAGGTTTTGTGAAATACTGGTTGGAGTGCTGAAAGGAATTCAGCACCACGATAGAGTTAATTCATCATTATCTATCTTCATTTGTTCATCCACTTGACTGAACAATGCAGTATGAGACTTGTTCTTTCTTGATTCTAGCAATTATGCTGTTCCCATTACCTTCCTCCATTACAAGCTATTGAAGGTGTAAGTACAGCTATGAAAAAAAGATTTCTTGAAAGCTTCTTTTAACGGTAAAAAATTATGAAAAGTGGGAAAAGAGATTTATGGATCACTTTGATCACTCTACTATCATTTGCATTGGAAAGCTGCTATTTTGGACATCTGACTACCCTGAGTAGTCAGTACATTGTGAATCTAACTGCTGAGCTTTTTGGGGTGTTCTTTGAAATAACAATTAAAAATATGAGACTGATCATGCAGGAATAATGGTGCATTACAACATAAAGTCTGAGAAATGCAAAATTAAGAAAGTAAACTATTTGGAGGGGGGGAGGCGAGGGGGAGAGAGAGAATTTTAAAGCCTTTATTTCTAAGAATAAGTGATTTAATAATTTTTTCCACAGTAAAAAATTAATTGTGGCAGGGAAACCTCATAAAGGTCAGAGATTTAATGTGAAAACACATACAGTGCTCTCAAGAAATTTTACCGTGTCTGAGAAACCTTATAAATGTAGAGATTAGGGACTCAAATTTTCTGTTAGCTCATAATTTTTTTTTTTTTTTTTGAACAGAGAAAAAGTCAAAAAAAGGGTATATGGTGATACAGTTCAAAGCTGCTTCTCCTGTCATTTTAACAAAAACTGAAGATCCAGATATAAATGTTGTTATTACAACAACATTCATGGTAATCAGGACTACTTTCCTTGTAGATGAAAAACCACCCAGAAATAAAATGCAGTAAAAGTGTTTTCAGAATTAGGGTCAAGAAATGGCAACCATCTCCTAAACTGATGTGACTGTTTTTTTAGCAAAAGAAGTGCACATTGTCTTAAATGATAGTAGGTACTTGAGGATGTTGAATAAGTCTGTGGGATACTCTCCACTAACTGATTCACAGAAGTTAAGCCAAAGTAATATGTAATATTCTTCCTCACCTCTTGTAGCTCAATGCTGATTGTCCATTGTTGATATTTTGCGGTGCTACATAGACATTCCATGCATCTCTCAAATGGAGAGTTTTAACATTCAGATACTCAGCTTTGAAATACTTGAACTAGGAGAGAAGACTGCTAAAATGGATGGAAATTAGAACCTGAATTGAAAAATAAGTAAATGAATATTAGTGAGGCTATGTTTCTTCACTGAAATATGAAAGACCAGAAGTAACTTTGTGAATTCTTATTCCAGAATAATTTTTTACATACTTTAATTTCATTAAAAATAGATAATTTGAGGTATAACGTTAAATAGTAAGGATGTATGTAGAAAGAATCAATGAAATGCAAAGGCCATTAAACTTTTATGTTGTTGTTTTCAAACAACTCTCAAAATATATATAGTTTAAAACAGAGTGGTTTTTTATAGCTAGAATATGATATACTCTTGGGGAGGCACAGAGAAGGTTCCCGGTGGATTACCACCTACACTTTATAGTCAGTGCAGTGTTTTGAGTAGCTAAAACATTGCCAGCAAGAGAGTCTCAGAAGCAAATATCTTCCCTTTTAAGACAATGAAGTTTTTATGAGAACTTTTATCAGAACTGTTGTAATAAGAGTTTCACTGATTTTTAAGAATTTCCTGCTCAACAAATAATTAGGGACAGAACACAGCATTTGTAACAGCATAGATACTGTAGATTCTCTTGGAAATGGAGAGAAAGTCATTTATAGAAAACAAAAAATATTTATAATGATATAGTACAAGATAAGAAAGTTTTTCTTCCCCCTTTACCCCCAGTTCCAGTGGTGAAAAACAAACAAAAAAACAAAATTTGAAATTATGGGTGCTTGGTGGGGTAAGAAGAAGGCCGCACTCAGTAATGTTAATGCCAGAATTTAGCATGAATTTTTGAGCTTAGGTCAGTTCTCTGAGATTGAAAATAGGGAGTGGTGTGTCTGTTAGAAACCACAAGTAAGAGAAACACAAGCAGAAACACATGTGAATCAAAGGCTGTAGCAAGCCACCAACATTTGCTTTGGAGAGTCAAGCCAGACCATCAGTCATGAAAACTAGGAGCCAAAGAAGCATTTTAGATGCACCTTTGTTTCAAATGTGAAGTGATTTTTCTTATTGTACTTGCTCATGGAGCAACACTTGTTCTGAAGTATTATTAGAGTCTAGTCTTGTAGTGTGTAATTATCGATTCTCATATTTAAAATACGATGATTTCTGTTATCTCAGAGGAGATATAAATATTTTTCTGGGTCTTTGGCATCGCATGTTATGCCTGGTCCACTATTCCATTACTATTTTTTAAAATATATTTCTGAACACTTAGAAATCAAACACTGAATCTATGAAATACTGAAAAATTAGTCTTAAAGCACACATCGAAGATCAATATCACACTCAGTATTTCAAGAAGCTTTTGAAAATTTAATCTTCTTACTGAGCAAGTATAAAACTGGGTTTTCAGAGGATGCAGAGAGGCTATAATCAGACTAATATTAATAATTTTATTCTTCCTTTATAGGCATCTCGTTTTGCTTCTGAAGTTAAACCCTAATTTGATAACATGTGCATATATTTTTTCTTTTTATCAATATGTATATCCAAAACATCATCCAGAACAAAAGCACAGATCCTTAGAAAGTTGGTACCTGAGGATTTTTGAACTTTTAATTTCCCAGTATGAATTTTCTTTCTGCAATGGTAGTGCATCGCATACAGGGACTCTGAGGGAGAGGCTGACCACAAAGACCTAGGTCAGGCCCATGTCTTCATGTCTGTGTCACGTTGCAGAATAACAAACTCAAGAAACAGACCATGAATGTAGTGATGATGTCTATACAGGAAATTGGACTCATCATATACATTTTGTTTTCTATTATTCATCTGCCAAATAATCTATTCCTATTTGTGAACACAGGAATATTCTATGATCATATCCTTGAACAATTAATTTAATTCCTTTTTGCCCTTTCTTCAAAATGCAATGTTTGACTTTCACCACTCACCAGCAAACACGTCTTGTGTTCTACAGTGAAGTAGAATAATCTGAAGGCAAGCTTTAATGTCCATGATATCATGACCCCAAATAGTTATAAATTTGGAAAGTATGGAGAATGCAAAGGAGAAGCAACCTTATTTTAATGGGCCATGCAATGTCTTCATGTCTTGGTATTCTGGAGAGATTAAGTACTTCTCAGCAGTGCTTTGTGCAGAAGACTCCTCATCAGTTATTTTTAGAGAATGAAAAGGATGATGATGTTGTTATTTTTTTTTTGTTTTTTTTTTTTTTATTATTTCTGGTTCATCTTTCATGATAGTTAAATGCACCTAGATCTACCTATGCAGAAAAGGGGAGGAAAAGTGAATCCATTATACAAAAAAGTAATGCTTAAAACTAGAGTAATGCTTCAAATGCTAAATTCCAAAATAAATGCTGTTGTATATGAAGATTTTATTGGCATTCACTTAGAATGACCTGAATAATTTATTGGTGCCTTTCTGCTTGTCAGCAATGCATTCTGATACACCCGGAATAAAACCTTAATGTCCTTGTTGGAAATAGTAGTAGGAGTAAAAGCATTTCTCTCATATTAAATATATAGTATGTTATAAAAAACTAAGTTTCACAGAGGTGCTTATAAATTATGAGTTATGAAAAGCAGACACTGGATGGCAAATGAAAATCAATGGTAAACTCTACAGGAAATAGGGATAAGGACAAGTATAAACATTTTGGTATCTCTAGGCAAAAAAGGGCTTGGCTTTGATTTAGATAGGTAGCTAAGAGAGAGCAATGTTTCAGAAAGCAGATTTGTTTGAATAAATACTAATTTAGTGCTTACATACACAATCTCAATCTTGTTTTCACATCTCTAAGATGAGTGTACCTTCTAGTTCAAGAGTGTCGAGAGTAGGTATCAAAGAACACAGACTTGAGACATGCATTCAAAGCAGTTAGTGCTGCTAGAATTTCAGTTTTACAATACTGATGATGTTTCAGATAATGAGAAAAAAAGCCTCTGCAAGCTGAAGAGATGGTATTCTGGGATGTCTCTCTCACACTTTCTGCTTGTTGCTGAAGTCTGCTGGCACAACAGAATGAGTATAGGAACAGGAAAGTTGCAACATAATATCACAGCTTGTCTGTGGCGTTTTTTTTCTTTTTCCTGAGAGCCCAGCTTCATCAAAACGCACAATATTAATATTTGTGTTTTCTTAAAGAGAGATGGTCTTTGAAAAAAACTAGATAGATATTAACAGATTAGAAAAAACAGCAAGAGATATTTCACAACCTTCATCTCTCTCTGGCAAGCAGAACTGTAAGATCAAGCGGCTTTTCAAGATACGGTGGAAAGACTAAATAAAATTAAAATTATAGCCATTATGCAGTGTCTTTTGCTTACATATGCCTCAAAATATTAAAAGAAAACAAAATCAGTAACAACAAAATCCACTAAACTTTTAAAACATGTTAGAAGATGGCTTCAGTTGTGAGCACTTCCAACATTCACTTTCATTTTGTTCTAATACAGTCTGTACAGTTGCTAAGATCTGACTTGACATGCACTTGTGGAAAAAATAAATTTTCAAGAGTATTCAACTACAAAAAAAATCTTATAGCATTTTTGTCAAATGTCACAGGTAGCTGATAAGAAAATACTTTTGCTATCATAACATCTTATAGCATGAAGTCAATGCTCAACTTTAAATTACCATTCTCTCTTCAACTGTGGAAAAAAACCTTGATAAATGTGTTTGAAGCATCTTCTAAATAAAAAATATATGATAAAGGAGTAATAAAAGAATTAAATCCTGCAAAACAAAGTTAATTAAAGAGCAATTAACCATTTATAATATTTCGATTTAGGAAAAAAAAAAAGAAATCCCCAAAAACTCCCACAGCTGAGTATATAGAATTTATTAGAGAATTACAAAGCTGCAATTTGCACAGGTTTGATGGGGGGTTTTTATTGCGTCAGTGTCAGAATATATTGGAAAACAAGTAGATCTCCACTTCAGAGAACAGAGGGAGTTTTAAATTCATGGACTTGTGTAGAGCTATAATATTTTTGTTCTGAATTACTGTGCACATGAAATGAAAAGGGCAATCATATTAGAGAGCTATAGTGGAGCCCACAGATGAAAAACTTAAAAGCAAATTTTGACTTTTTGAGGGCAAACAAAATTAATAGAAATTTCATAACCGTGATTTTCTGTGAAATTTAGGAAAAGGACAGTGGTGTTGTTCTTTATATCTATCACAGCCGTGAGGAAGGGTAACAGTATAATTTCATGGAAAAATGAAAAAAACACATTTTCAGGAACAAGGTTTAGCTGAGAATGTTGCACTCTGTGATTGAAACCATCCCTGCTATACAAGGAATGATTCAGGATCTGGCAGACAGTAAAGAGAAAAGTTGCTGGTTTTTTTTTTTTTCATTACTAAAAGCATTTTATATTTAATCTTCTTTCCCCAAAAGCAGCTACAAAACACAGATCAATGCTGTAAGAAGCCATTTTACCTCTCTGGAGAGCAAGATGTGCATTGACAGTGAGAGTAAGTTCCATGTCAAGCAACAAATAAGGAAAGCATTACACTTTTTGAGTTTGAAAAAGTTTAGATAGGAGTGCTGTGGTTAGCACTGACATACACAGTGTCTGCACTTGGCATCCTGTCCTCCTTTCTGACAAAGCTGCCCCTCCTTGGGAAACAGTGAATTAATTCTTTGATTTGCCTTGCTTGGGTGTGCAGCTTTTGCTTTCCCTGTTAAACTGACTTTATCTCAACCCATGCATTTTCCAGTTTTTGCCTTTCCAATTCTCACCCGGATCCTACTGGTGGGGGAATGAGCAAGTCAGTGCTTGTGCTCGATTGCTGGCTGGGGTTAAACCATGACAATCTGACATGATAGGAAAATAATTTTACAAAAATTGCTAATCATAGTTATTTCAAGTTAAAAATCTTCAGTCAAACAACAGTTATTTTGCCACTCACTTTGAATTTCAAATAACTATTTTTGGACCACCATCCCATTACTTCAATATAAGTGTCAACATAGTGTTGGAATAGTGAGGGGGAATATGCGTTAGTGTTTTTGTCCAGCAAGGGATTCAGGGGATTTTCTCAGTGTAGTTGCAATCCATCCAGCCTGTGTAGTGCCTTCTGTTTACTTAAGATAATTCTTTCCTTTCCATTATTTGGAAACTAATCTGAAATCACTCAGTTTCCAGCTGGTTGTTTTTATACCTGTTTTGGCTTAAGAACTTGACTACTTTCAGTTGCCTTCCTCTGATCTGTGCTGTGTTATACTCCTAACGCAGAAACATCTGAACTGTCTTTGTCCCTGTAATTTTAGCTTAGCATATTAATGTAAACTGGACTTTTTATACAGTTGAAATAAATACCCTGGTCTATGAACTGCAGCATCTATGTCTGATTGGAATTCTACTCTGACACTATAAGTTATTCAGAATGTGGTGGATGATTTTTAAAATATCTGGATGACCAAGTGAGAATGCTGCTGATTGATTGCATACTGTAGACACAATATTATGGATATTGGAAACCCCTAAGTGTTCAGATATAAAATAGAAATATCAGGTATTCTGTGAATCTTATTATTTTACTTTCAATTACCTGCTGCACATAATAGTCTGCTTGAAGAGCTGAAAAATAGATCTGTTTGGAATGGAAATATTTTCTAGTAATGTTTCCTCAATGCCCTTTACATGCAACAATTAATCATCTCTCTGAATTGATCTTTTGGTAGATAAAAGAAATTTATCTGTGCACACCCTGATTTAATCTCTATGCTTTAAGTAGCTTTTGTTTTTCTTTTCTGAATGTTGCTTAAAAAATACTGAAAAACTATGTGATCACTGTATTTGTCACATGGGTGCAAGCTGAATTCTCAGGAGCATTTGCTGTCTAGGGTTATAGAAGAAGCTATTGGCAAAAAATCATATGTTTAATAAAACCCAAGATGTGAATCTTGCTGCCTGTGAAAATCTCTCATTCTGTGTGGCATGGATTCTCTTTGGGTTTAATTGATAAATCATCAGTGAGAAGTCTATTTCTATGGGAAGAGACCTAGTACTCCTAGTCAAGACACTTTTCCAACTAGTGACTTAGTTTAAATACTGCCCTCCTGCTAGTCTTTAACTGTGCCCTGGCCTCACTGTATGAGGGGACAGAAATGAAAAAAAATCTCTGTTCAATGCATAGGAGTCAATCAAAACATCATTTTAAAATGAATGTATAAACCCTAAAAAACGGGAAGAGTACCCTAGTTTGTTTAATGTGACATCGCATCAATGTTAGAGAGTTACTGTTTTATAAACTACCAGGCTATGGAGTTTGTACTTTAAATTTGTGAAGTAGGAGCCTAAAGGTACCAAATTTAAGAAAAGAAGAAATCCTCTCTGAAATAAAAGATATGTTCCTTTATATAGAATAAATTCACTGTCCTTTCTTAAGACCCATTTCAGTCCTGGGATGCGTGGGTTTTCAGTGAAGTGCTGGCTGTGCAATCTTTACTTGTATAAATAATTCTATTCAGCACTTTTATTCTTAAATTCTAACACTTTACATTAAAATTCATTGTACTTTTGGAGATATGGGGGAAGACTAATGTGCTGAATGCTTCTTGCTTCCATGCTTTATGATGGAATATATATTTCTATTATTTCTGGTAACTCCTATTACTTCTAAATGTTTTTAGGAATTAGATAATTTTTCTACTATAGACACATTTTTTAAGGCATAAAAAATAGTATATGTTCAATATTTATATTTATATCAACACTGGTCTTAGTTGTTGAACTACAAGTTAGTATTAGCAGACAAGTTAGGTGCTTTCCTCTTCCAGCCCAGACGATTCCTGCAGACACCCACGTTAAGTGCACTCTAAATAGAAGGGGAAATAGAAGATAAATTACTTGCAATTTCTTTTTCTCCCACTTTTTGTTCTTCTTTCCAGTTGGTTTGAATTGCAGACCAAAAAAAAAGATGGAAATATACATACTTAAATTTTAATTGCCACTTATTTTCAACTATTGCAGATGCTATTGGGATTTAAAAAAGAATATGTAAATAAATTTCATACAAGTTGCAAGAAGGCATAGGGTTGGTAATACTTATTTTAGGTTGAAGGAGAAACTGAACTTTAACTAAGATAAAAGGAACTATATTCTTGCTACTGAGAAAAAAGAAAATCTTAGTTCTCACAGGGTGCCGAATTCCCAGATTAACTACATTCTTTTGTCACTAGATACCTTCTCTCATAAATGTGGATTTGACCACCATGTACCAGACTTCATTCATTCATTCATTACAGGTGAACTGCATCCTTAGGGTGCAGCAGTTGTGATTATTCAGTGCTAAGAAGGAATAAAAATGTGCCTGACTCACCACCCCCTCTTTCCTTGCAAGGATGTACAGATGCATTAAGAGGTTTTTCTGATTCAGTGCAGTGCTCCACCACTTTTTCTCTCTCTCTCTCTCTCAGTCTGATGGAGTCAGTACTAGCTGTACTACCCCTGAATGAGTCTGCACACCCTTTTATAACATACTGCCAACTGGATTGTTGGTTTGTTTGGGGTTTTTTTTAGCAGAAACCAGACAAGGTTTGTACCAAACCGGTACCAAGCCTGAAGTATTTTTACGTGCATAACTTCCTTTATGCCAATGTTTTTTTCCTCTTTGTGTGATACTAATCTGTCTAGACTCTGTTTGCAGTAAACACTCCCCCTAACTGCATCTCAGGCAGTTGTCAGATGGGCTGTGCTTTTTTTGTGTGTATTAAAGTGGGGATCATTCTTCTGGAAACAATAGAATACAGCATGCAAACATGTGAGAAGTATATCCTCTTACATACAGACTGAAAATTTAGCTTTTTCTATAGGTTGTCATATACTAATACTGGGGATGATACAAATATTTCATGTTCTCATTTGGTTAGTAAATTAAGATTCCTCTGTTAGAACATATTCCAGCTGTTTTCAAAAAAAGGTGTTTTTTTTCTCTTGCATCTTTCATAGCAATAATGATGGAGTATTTCTATCTAGGTTTACTATGTCCTATTTACTGAATGTTGGTTTTCCTGGAAAAATGGAGAAGATGACGTGAATTTAAAGTTTAAACTGCACTGGTATCCAACTCAGTCAGTACAAATTTGTTCAAATGCAATCATCTTTGCCTATTCATGGTGACAAACAGTGGCTGATCCCTGTGCTCAAAACTATTTGTGGAGATCTAAGGAGAAAAGAGTTCCTGAGGTTGGTCACACACAGTCCAGCCACTTGTGTATACCTGGCAGTGAAGCATTCCTGCACTCGTCTGTGGTGTTGATGCAGACTTTCAGAATGACCACAGTGGGCCTCCCGTTCAAGATATTTGTAGAGATAATTTATGTGACCAGCCAAGGAGATGTAACTGTTGGTTATCAGAGCAAGGGAAAAAAACCTCAGGCCCTCGCTGTGAAGCTTATTAGGAAGAGCTTTTATTGGCCTCTAGATGACACTGTGCACCTAACACTGTACTTATTCTCTAAGCCTGAAATACTGGTCCATCTACCCCTTTCCTTCTCATTGCAATTAAGGGCAGTTACTGTCTGTTTTTAACAAGCATTCACAACCCTGAAAGAAGTAAATGGAAGTCTTCTTTTTATATTCAAAACAATTACAAAAAAATTAATCTGAAAGGTAAAAGCCAGTAGTGCTATCATCATGGCTATTTGAATGCTTATTTTGCTTTATCACCAAATTTTGGATTAATGCAGTAATTCCTGCTTCAATTGACATTTCCTCACAATGCCTAGGATGCTGTGAGGCTGGAAAGAAGGTTCTCCAGCATTTCTCTTCTTGAATGTGTATTTACAGTCTGGCTTTAAAAAATTATCTTTGAGCCAAAAGCTGGCATTTAGGAGCAAAGCATATGTGTAAATATTCAAAACTTGTATTGAAAACAGATGAGTTGTAGAGGATTTTGCTTTTGGGTTTAGTTCATTTGTTTTTCCTAAGCTACTGGCTGAGTAAAAAGGAAAAAAAAAGGAACTCAAACAACTGACCAACCAAAAGAACTCAATGTGAATTTTTTTGCAGAATTTGTTTGTCTAGTTCACAATAATTGCTTTTTTTTCCTACTGCACTGAAGAGGCAGTCCAAGGCATCACTAGGACTGCTACTCTGTACTTATCTTGTCAGTTATGTCTGGCAGAGATGAATTGCAGAGGGCAGCATTTAGGACAATCATTAAAGTGTTGCACAAATGGGATAAATCCTTACATCATCACATTTCAACGATATTGCAAGCAGAGATGCAAGTGGTAATCCTCACTGACACCTTCTATGAAGAGCAAAACAGCAGCAAATGGAAGAGTGATAACTCAAAACCTGAAAAAAACCCCTAGTAGAATAGTATGCAATATAGATTTGGTACATGTAATGTTACCCCATCAATGTTGGGAAAGTGACTGTCAGTTTTCTAAGAAAATTGAAGCTTAAGCACTGATTTGCTCCAAGTTACATCAGCTGTAGTTTTATCAGGGGAATTAACATGTCTAATATATCTTCCCCCCTTTAAGCTAGCTGGTATAATAGACATGGTCCTGGATATATGATGATATGGAAACATCATGCAATTGCAGTCCCTTAACCCAAACAGAGTTTGCACGTACCCAGAAGGCGTGGGATAAAAAACTTCATAGCTGACTTGTGTGAGGGAGAATATACACTGGCAGGTAGTTTAGTCACAGTCTGTAGGTGTTGGGAAATGGGAATCTAAGCATCTTGCCAGAACCCCTTTGGGCTTCTCCAGGTTTGCCTGGGAAGGGGTTCATAGTATGTGGCTTGGATCTATGTTCAAATGTAATACCTTTCATTCTTTTGCATTAATGGAAAGTAGCAGTTTCTCCCTGAGTGAGAGAAGATAAGGGAGGAATTGAGCTTTTATTCTATTATAATGAATACAGTATGTATATGGCTGTGATATGATTTTAGTTAGTTTGTTCTAAATCCCTCCTCTACGCTTGTGCTGTAGGTTTACTGCTTATTTAGCTTCTTGGATAAGAGCAGCAGCTTTTTAATTAAAGAGGAAATACTTTGAGTTTTTTCCTCAAATGCTTTATAAAACTCTACTGTTTTCTTTAGGTTTTTTTTTTTTCCTTTCATACACGTTACTATTTAGATGGTATCTCTATTTCAAATGACCCTGGCTTAACTATGAAGAGTTTCTAATTTTTGCATACTGGTAACAATAGGCAGAGGCAAGAGAAAGGCTGTTGGAAATGATGTCTAACTTCTTCAAAATCTCATATTAATAATTATTATTTAATATCTTTTTGAATTATTGGGAAAAACCAGCAGATTTTGAATGGAATGGCTGAATACTGATATTAACTTGAGAGTCATTGAAAATAACACTAAAGGACAGAACATAATAAAAAGGTTTTGGGAAGATTAGAAAGGTGTGCAGGAAGATGAGAAAATGAGATTCATCTCTTGAAAATGCAGACTGTGGGAAAGTGGAGCAATCTCAGTGGAAGGCAGGAACCTTAAGAACTATGGTGACAAATGAGATTTGTAGCTGATAAGAGGCAGTAAATTAAGTACAGCCTCACAATGAGGTAGGTAGGCCTCCCTAGGAAGTGCTAGCATATTTTGCAATGTCATGGTGTAGGACAGTAATAAGTCTATAGATCTCTACTGCATTTCAAATGAGGCTAGAAATTTGAAAGCATTTAAATTCAGCTCTGAATGGGAAGGGACACAACAATACCAGTTTTTCTTATAGAAAATGATATATCCTTGTAAAAATATCTTGTAACTCTTATGAAATGCTTCTTTTCATCTTCCCTTCTTGATCCTTTTGAGCAGTGAAAGTGGGTAGGAGAGCAACCTCATTGCATATAATCTTTTTTCCCACTCATGTCATCTTAAATTTGTCACTCTTCCTTCAGTTATGCTTTTAGTTTTACTACAGAGTCACTGGCTATCAGCACTTCTAGTGCTAGCCCTGTCAGACCTGTAGAGTTCTTATTTATAGCTCCTTCTTAGGACATGCTGTTTCACCTGATTGCTCTGTTCCTATTCCCTGTGGCTCTGCAGCACTTGGAGTTTGAATGGCAATGCCAGTTTATTGCTGCTCTCTAAACTTGTGGTAAGAGAAATCCCAGCCCTGCAAAAGACAGACAGGACACTTCCAGTGCTGAGTTGTGAAGCTCATACGGTGCTGCACAGACAGAAAGGTTGCACCTCTAAGGATGGGTTGGTACCTGCACATGTGGTGGAGAAGAGCTCTTGGATGTGGGAAAGAGGAATCCTGGCTTTTCATTTCAGTACCAAGTCAATGTGCTTTAGAGGATATTTCTATTTGTTGTTCTCTTCTTAATGTTCTTCTTGCTCTTGCAGTTTACTATTTTTTCAGGAGTTGTCACAAGTTTATAAGAGATGTATTTTTATGTTGAGCTTGCCCAGCTTCTTTTATTGGCTGCTAACAGTAAAACCATACAATTTTGAGGAAAATCTGTTGCCTTTTCAACTTCCCATTCTCACAAATTGTCTTACATAAAGTCACTTAGAAGTACAAAGTGTCATTTCATACAGGAAAAAGGGGAAATGAACAGGGTTTTGCTTATACTGTATAATGTGAAGCCAAATATGTTTTAAAACTGTTCAGCCATTAAAAATTGAATAATGCTTGGGCTGCTCATAAAAGTTGCACACTCTTTTCCTCAATATTTCTGTTAAAGCTGTTACACTGTTTCCATTTGTTCCTTGAAAAACCCTTGACCTCTTCATGCATACAGATTAAAAAAAAATGGAAAAAAAGGTAACCATCAAGGCAGTCCTTAACTTTCGTATGCGATGTATTTCCACTAAGCTTGTGTAAGTCATAAAACTAAAAAGTTTTCTGACTCAATTTTCTATTTAAAAAAATGATCATGGTGAGTGACAAAAAGACCTCTGATATTTCTGGAGTTTTGGGAAGGGTTTTAGCTGGGGACACTTCTCTAAATTTCATGAGCACTGACACTTTCATACAAAAAATTAGTTTGAAATTTTTCTATTTTTTTTTAAGAGAAACAAATTTTGTATTTAACAAATATAAAATGCTGATGGCGGTTTTAATATACATGTTTTTAAATTAGGGTGAGTTTTATCTCAGACACAATATGTTTCTGAGCTCAAATCTGAATTATTTACACAAACCATTTTAAAGCTACCTACATTATCAATATTGCATATTTGTTAATTATTACTGATTTGCATTCTGATTTTGAGCTTCCTTTTTATTGATCTTTGGATTATATCATTAAGCCCAAATCTGAACTTAACTTCATTTAAACTTCATTGTTTCATAATACCTCATTCTTTGCTGATTTTAATACACACACACACACACACACACACACCAAAAAAAAGCTAATGCTTTCCTGAAAAATTACTGGATTTGTATTTGACTATAAAAATAAGATTTGCCTTTGAAGACAATTGTGACATATTACTATAATGTCTTACCCACTTACAATTTTTAGACTGTGCTTTTCACCTGCTCTGAATTCATTAACATGTTTGTCTCCTTTTTGAACATTTGTAAAATGTTAAGGAAATTGAGCTAAAGCTGTATGTAGGTCACATTTATCTGACCTTTCCTTTCTTTTGCAATTATTTTGTCAGACCGCTATAGCATATATTTAGTGTATAATTTTACATTGATCTTGTTCTGTAATTTCCAATCTCTTCAATAAAAACAAACAGAATATAATTTTCAAACAAGTGAAATTCTGAAAATGCTCCACAGTATACTCAGTGTAAATTTTCCAATTCATTGTGCATTTTGATATCTGCCAGTCAAGCTAAAAGAGTAAATATGCAGATAGCTCTAAAAAGTCATCATCCTCTGTAAAGGCAGGTTATTTACCTAGTCAGATGAAGCATACATTTTGCAAGCTAAGTTGAAGTAGGAATATTGTAAGTTGAGAGTCTCAGGTACTTCCTGTTCTTTGGGAAATTCTTTTTAACAGTAAAATATTTCTCCATTCCTACCTCTTGTTTGCTGCTCAGTTGTGGGAAAGGTGTCCCCAGCCCCCACACGAAATATCCCTCTGCTCTGTGTACAGCTTCCTTATACAGTATTTTCATCTTGTCTATTACGATAATCTCAACTTTTTTCCTGTCTCTTTCTCACAATCTCCACTCGTGTTGTTGTCTCTCAGTATCCTAATCCAGTTATTGTGCCATTGCCAGCGTAGATAGTACCTCTTTTCCTTGTGCTGAACCTATGCTATTTTCACCCACCATTGGCAGATTAATTAGGGGGGAAATTGTCCCAATCTTACAAACCACCATGGCCAATACATACTGTTATCACTTTTCCAGGAAGCCTGGGATGGGTAGTATTTGTTTTTCTTTGTATTTTCACTATTGTGTTATGTAACTTCAAGAGAAGAGTGACCACATTTTCCCAAAATGCCTGGTAGCAAGGAGATTACACAGCATCCTCTGGCTTCTAGGGAGAGCCTTGTCCATCACGTTCAGTTGTCTGGACCTCTGCTTCGGCTTCTGTGTGGGGATTTGCCTCTGTATCTTTTCTGCCTGCTAATCTTGTGGCACCTTGGGAGCTTTTCTGCCTACAACAGTCTTGGCTGCCCCCCAGAAAATGAACAATGTTGTTTGCTCTTCAGGAAATCACAGATTTTACTAAAGCAAAGCTTAGCAGCAAGTACTCAACTGGAAGGACATGCTGGCCCCAGGGAGAACTGATTCTAAACCTGCCTCGCTTCCCCATATTCTCTCTCATCATGTTGCTTAGAAGTTTCCATATTTAAAATGTAAGCATGCTAGAATTATACTTCACATTTTAATAAAATTTGGATTTTTGGGTTATCTCTGAGGAAAGACTTATAAGAAGATGTAGATAATCTTGCTTTACTGCTCTAAATGACTTAGTGTCCCATTACAGAATCAAAATGTTGCACTGTGCATGTGCAAATAAAAAATTTCAGATGTTGGTAGCTAGAAGATATTTTGTAGAATCATGTACCTATTTGAGAGGAGATTAAGTCCCCATACTAAAGTGGAGTCTCCCTTGCTGGGTGTGAAGTGGCTGCTCTTAGCAAACTAAGCCATTCTAGAGCTGGATAGAACAAGAGAAATACGTTTTCACCTGGACTTTCTGCAATGTGCCATGGTGTTTCCCAGGTAATCTGGAGTCTGAGGGTCTCTTTGAAATTGATGTCTGTTCTGTTTTTTTCCCTTTGATTATCCCTTTTCTTTTGCATGGAAGTCAAGGCACTGAGATAGGGGGAGAAATCAGCACTTTGCTGTGTTTCATCTTGAGTTAATAGTCATTATATGAGTATGCTGTGACAGGAGAGGGAATTAAGGCAGGCACTTGGGTATGGAAAACTGTCTCAGATGGCTTAATTTACCAAGGTTAAAGCCTTCTACGGTATGATCTTAATACTAAGAGAGCAGTACTGCTCTAATGATTGACATTTTACCTGACTTCTCAATGCCTATTTACAACACCTAGGTGGGTATAAACACTGTAGGTGATTCAGGCAGAAGCTTAAACACATGCTTTTTAGGTCTGTGAGTAATCCAACATTGGTTTTGGTAAGACTCAAAACACTTGAATGCTTTTCTGGACTGGAGCCTGAGGTTAAAATCATGGTCTCACTGAAGTGACCGGGAGTGTATGCACAAATATTTATCCATATGAAATGGACAGAGAAGAAAACATAAAAAGACACTTGGAGAACAGAGGTGGAGGGTTAATTTTCTTATTTCAGCTGTTTTCTTCTACTTTGTTACTGTTTCCTTGGTATTACTGTGTGGATGCTCTTTCCTTATCTATGAAGGATGTTATAAATAATATCTTAACAGTCATTTTTGGCATTTGAATCAAAAAGTCTGGAATTATTAGATCAAGAAGTTTTGCCTTATCTTCAAATGTAAGTAATCCTTATATTCTGAAAAAAATGTATTAAGGAAATAGTACTTTTTAATGATAAAGTATTCTTATTTTTTTCCTAATGATCCAATTTGCTGGTATTCTTATGTTCTGCATGCTGAGCAAAGAAAAGAAAGTGATTTTGTGAAGAAAAACCAAAAGAATGCCATGAGACACCATGAAAAAAAAACCCTAATCAACCAACCAAAATTGTCAAACCAAACCAATGGATTGTCAAATAACATAAGAAGATTCCAAAGCCAATTAGGACATCACTGGCAGAAGAAACCTGTGAATTAGGGTTACCATCACCTTCTTATGCTTATACACTGGAAGGTAAAAAATTCACTTTTAAAAGATCTTCCATAAATTAGCAAGATAAAGTATAAATTGTAATCAGGCAGCTTGTCAACCAGGAAATAATTATGGTGAATTGGCTTGATTGAAAGCAGCATTTTTCTGCCTTGTTTTTCTGTGATGGATATGAATAAATGCCAATAATTCTTAAACACGTAGATAACAATTTAACTTTCTAGTACAAGTTAATACCTCTAAAACTAATTAGCTTGCTTCAAAGCATAGTAAATGTTGCAGATCAATAATAATTTAATTCCTAATGTAACACATACATGCATATTTCTGTTAGAGAGATAAGTACCAATTGGATCAGAAGACACTACTATCAATTCACATTATTTTCTTTATATTGCAGCTGTGAATCCAGATGTACTGACACATCATCATCCTTAATGAAGGTCAGGGTCTGGACTACCAAAGGCAGTTGAAGAAAATTCCACATACTCTAGAAAGGCCAAGATTTCTCTCAGTATGCTCAATTTAATCATGGCTATATGTACATATTAATAATTTAAACAGTCATCCGTAAGCAGAATGATTTCTTGCTAGTGCAAGTTCCTCTAACATAGAGCTTCTCTGAACACTGCATAGACATGGTTTTAAGAAGCTTTTACCACTTTACATGAGGCACTTAATCCCTTTAAAAAAAAGTGTTGTGTATTATGAACAAATTCACGTAATAGAAATTACCTTAATTTACATTAGGTGATTTAGATACATAGGTGTAGCTGTTTATGTCAGCTGAGGATGTAGGACTAAGTTTATTTTTCCTATCCCTATATTCACAGCATTTTAATAGATAATATTTATAGAAATAAAAGCTATGAATATTTTTTACACTGCATAAATAATAGGATAAAAAAATATGTAAACTGTGTAACAAACACATAGAAAATGCAAACCCATCTGTCCATGTGTGATTTATCTATTAAAAGAGAAACAAAAACTTTGTGTGCATAGAATCCTAGGTGTTGCTGTGATCTGACTTCCAATACAATCTACAGTGTGTGGTTGTGCTATTTTTATTCCCTTTTTACAGACTACAATTCAGTCAATAAAGTTTGAAAAAACTTCAATTAGAAAAACCTCCAAAATAATTACATAGCTACAGTGTACAACTTTGTCGTGATCTCTTTGAATGTCTTGGCTTTTACTAAAGGAATCAAAGGGAAAGAAATTATCATGATATGACTGTTACTGATACCCTCTCTTGGGGGTTCTGGTGACTTAGAGTTATCAAAACTACTTATTGATAAGGTGCAGGCACCATATCAGCTACTAAGCTTATCAGACTTCAGCTGACTCCACTGCATTAGCAGTTACTGTGCACAGCCAGGAGGGGATTAAAGCAGCCTCCTGTTCAGTGTGCACCTCTGGGCTGGCTCTAGGGATCTGAGCAGTATTCTCACCCAAATGTCCAGTGCAATCTTTGTGAAAGGTGCACCTGAGAATCTCCCACAGGCGTCTGGGTTGATTTTGAAACATTATAGTTTTTCTCTGATCTTGGTGAGGGAAATGGCAACCTCCCTATGGCAGGAGAAATGCTTTTCGGAATGTTTGTATAGCCCTAGGCCCATAGAGTACCTACACTCCAGTGATATTTAAAGATACTCGTACTTTCTGTTATAACAAAAAAATGAAGTAGTTTTAATCCCAAAGCTAATGAGGGCTGGTTGCTGCTTATCTCTCAGCCTCATATGGCTAGGTTTTCTGATACCCCATACAGGGAGAGCACTCTCAGCCATATTACTGCGCTTGAGACATTCTTGTAATGTCTTTCCATGGTGCCTCAGAAGGATGGCCTTCAGCTTCTCCTCCAGTTAGGGGTTTTCTTGCATTCTTTTGCCAAACTTGAGAGAACTTCATATCTTTGGAACCTCATTTGCTTATCTGTTTTGACTGAAATTTGCTAAGAGGCTTCTGAGTAGGGAGAGAGCCAGCAACATGCAAGTGCATGCACACATGCACATGTGCCAAGAGAGTCAGAGAGTTCACAGTCTTCAGAGCTTATGTAGCAAACCAGGTTTAAAAGTAAGCTAACATCACTGTACACCTTGTATTCAAGCCAGCATATTTTTGTTAATTTCTTTTAGCTCAGACATTGATTTCACACTCACTGGGACTCTTGTAAATGACTGCCAGAGAACTTCTGGCTAAAACATCTGTATTAGTTCAGAATTACTGGGTTTCATGGTTTCCATTTACTGAAACTCTGTTATCTCCTACCATTTCTGCAATGGGTTTTAAGTTAGAATCTCTGCAGTTATTTTAGATTTTAGGATATCAACCAAGTTGTTGTTCATTTTCTTTTAAGGGAAAAACTGTCACTTTGATGTGTTAGAGTTTCCCACACTGAAAAGTCTTCACAGCAAAATATTTAGACTAGCTCATGATTCCTGTCTTAGGGCCCTTGTTAGATGTAAGAGCAAACCACTGTCTTCACTTTAACTTTGCCTCATGGGGCACAGAAAAACTGCTGTTCATCTGACCAGTTTTAGGCTATATATAAAATACTAGTTCTTATCTTCTAACAAAAACTCTTCATTATTGGTATCTTCACAGGGTCAGACTGTGATGGAAGACACAGGGCATAAAGAAAGGAGGCATGGACAAACAGATAAAAGAGGTAGGGAAGAAAAGTAAAAAAGCAATCCTTTCTTGCTATCTGTTCTCCAGTCTCTTCATCTGAAGACCAGGAGAAAAATATTACACAGATATAGCTCCTAAGGGCACAAACAGGACATTTATTTGGTCTGTGGCATTCAGGTAAAAAGGTGAGAGATTTTAGAAAGCTTTTCAGATGAATGGCTCCATAAGGTTCTGAGGGCATGGGTGGAAGGGTTTAAAAGGTAGAATTCACAGTAAATTTTAACTTCAGTTATTTCAAAATCCTTTATAGGATGCTGTTGCTTTCATATTAGAAGGAGGATGGGCATGTGAAAGAAAACTGAAGCAAGAGCCCTGTCGGAGGAATCCAGGTAGTTAAAGAACTGGAGACCACATTTAGTAGGCTCAACATTATGCACTGTATTAGCAGGACCTTGTTCTGACTCAAAGCTCCCAGAAATATAGCTGTTACCGTCAAAGTCTCTGAAAGTAACAATAACAACAGCTGCAGCAGCAGCAGCAACAACGCCATAATAATAATAATGACAATAATAATAATAATAAATCAGAAGTTAGATTCTGGTACCACCATCCCAAGCAATAATAACAACAACAGCAAAAGCAACAGCAACAATAGTAATAATAATTATAGTAATAATAGTAACAACAACAATAGTAATAATAATAATCATAAAAATAGTAATAATAAAATTCCAGAAGTCAGATTCTGGTACCACCATTCCAAGAGGCTCAAATGGATGAGGGAGGAGAGAAAAGATAATCCCAAACCCCAAGTGATTACAAAAGCTTTTTTTTCCCCCCCTCAGGAGCAACAATTAAGGCTGAGATAAGTGTGCCAGGTCAAGATTCACTGGGTTTTATTGAATTGCATTGTTTTATGTAATGTGTTGAAAAAATGAAAACCTGCTGAAATTTGAAAGGCATACACTGTCCTTTCGACTGTAAATAGCTCATGGTTACTCATGAATGCACATTGGAGGAAAAGATGGAAAGATGACCTGTGGAATGGGAAGAAAAAAATACCAGAAAAATCCCCATTCACATTTTACTCTACATGCTATTTACCACAAAAAATAAAAAAATTAAAAAATAAAAAAAAATCTGCTTTTTATTACATGGAAGTTTTTCATCAAGTATCACTCAGGAAAACTACTCTGTGTATACTCTTATCACAAAAAAAAAAATCATTTTAGCTTTCACACATATTATTTTTCCCACTTTATTTTGCAGATACAAGGTTAGTCATTTAATTGATCTTGCCTGTGTTAGGGAAAAAAAAAATCCACAGGATTTGAGGTTAGATTAGGGAAGATGGTACAAGAGGTAGCCTGAAGTTTAGTACAACTTATCTAGTTTGCAAGACTGGCTTGGAGCTCACATATAAGTTAACATATACATTTCAAACAGGAAGAGGATTTTACATAAAATGCAAATGAGTGAAGCTGTACATAAAAAAATTGTACCCTGTATATGCAGTTCATACAGTGTATAAACTTGCAGGCGTGTCTCTTTGTATAATATGTAAAATGTTGAGGAAATTTGAATATGTTTTTCTGTTTATCGAAGTCTGGAAGAAATTGGGCTGAGAATGACTACAATAGCTCATTTTGGGGAAGGTGTTAAAATGAAATTATGAGATTTAATTACCAATTATTGTTTTTCATCAGCAGCACAAAAACACCAATGGTCAAATTACTTCAGATGAACAGACACATTATTTTATATGATCCAAAAATGGGTTTTGCCATTTTGCATGTTTAATATAAATAACTGTAAATTTAGTTTTAAAGCATTCTGAAGAACTAGATTAAATGTTCATGTTAAGAAATGTTAAAATGAAGCTTCACTCCTTGACAAGCCTACGCCCCCCTAAAAATCTCCCAGCAGACAAACAAACAATAACAACAACAAAAAAGAAAACTAAGCCAAAAAAATCCAACCAAAAAAAAAGATTAGAAGGCTGGGACATCAGGAATGAGCATTTTATCAGACTGAGCCAGGATAATTTCTGTGAAACCACGTTTAACTTTAGTAGAAAAGTAAAGAGGTTGTAAGGACCACAACAGGAATATAAAGGAAAATTTGAGTTTCGTTGTGATGCTGTATGTACACACACATCTGAGACCAGGAAGCATAAAAGAGGTAAATTTGCTGCCACTGATGTCCTCTGTACTTTAAAGGAGAAATTAAAAACAGATCAGAGAATCTTCATGACTGGTGTCTTGGGAAGAACCACACCTTGGATGCACTTCTTTCCCTAACCAAGAAATATCAGGTGCTTAATCTACGGGGTGTAAGCAAGACTTGAAATCAAAGTGCATAGGACAAGCTCTGTGTCTGAACATAACATGATGAGGCAGAGCTCTTCAGCTGTGTTGAAATTACTCCAGCTTAGGGGAATAACATAATGACAGCCTGTAACTGGTCTTGGGAAATATCTGGCTGAAGGAGAAGTGGTCAGTTTACCAAGGAGTGTTTGGTGAAGTGAAGATAATGTGCTGAATGTAACCAGGCTTGATTATAGTGCAACAGTTCTGGTGACCCATTGCCTACTGAACCAGAAGCAAACCAGGGTTTTCACAGTGGCTGTTAATGGTATCAGGGTCACAGGCATGACACTGACACCTTATTCACACTGGAGACTGTGTGAAATTTAAAAGAAAATATTATCTGGTACTTGGCAATAATTAACACTCAAAACAGTCTTTAATGGAATTAATGTGTTGACAGTATCTTCTACAGTCAAAGTATTTGTCTGGCTAAATGAACCAGCTAAACACTAATTCATCTCCTTGTGGTAGTGTGCTCCAGGCAGTGAAAGAATGGTGCCTTCTGCAATGCTAACTGAGTGGAACAAATTCTTGGACTTGGGTTTTCTACAATTACAGCTTCAAGGGAATTTAAGTCTAGCCGTAGACTCTGGTTTGGGCACCATATGTCATGTTAATGAGGTCATGGTTCATTAGGGGACCTTATCCCAGCAATGCGTTTGACAGTCTGGTATGTCAGAACACCATCAAGAAAACAGTTTGATTAAATAGCTCAGATGAAAATGACCTGCTGACAAAGGTGAAGTGTCAGCAGAGAAGAGATTGTAATGGAGTTGCACAGTGAGGAGGAACCAGCCAGCCATCTTTTTGAACCAGAGGTCAGATGGCATGCCATGAATATTGCTATAGATACCTGATGATGCTGATAGCATGAACTTTTATAATCTTGTGCTTACATGAAGTTGCTGTGATATTATCTCGAGATGTGTTCAGCTTTGAACTTGTTTTCTCTGATTTATTTAATTTTTAAGTATTACACTTCCTCTCCTAACTGACAGAAACAGGATAGTTTTAGTATTTGCCCCATTTGGTAGTGTAGAAAATTAAAATTTAAAAAGGCATGTTCAGTGGGGGGAGAAGGCATGTTTGGTGGGGTGAGAGTTGGACTTCACTTCAAGATGATGTGTCAGTGCTTTCATGCTAATCTAGGATTCGCAAGAGTTAGTTTATTCCCCTGACTGGTCACATGCCTGCCATATAAACAAATCACTGGGCCTGATGTTCCATACAGAAATAAATGGTGGAGTTGGGATGTTTAGAACATCTAATTAAACCTGACTGCGGGACTAATGAAGCTTTTCTGACTTGTAGTAATAAAGCTAGCTGCCTTGTCTTATCTCTAATTACCCTTCCTCTCCAGCCCACCCCTTCTGACTAACAAGTCTATGGAGAGCAGAGTGCCACAGAAAAGGGATGTTTTCTCCTCCTGTCTATTCTCAGATTCTGGCTTTCCCTTTCTCAAGCTATCTGGCTTTCTGCACACTCCTCCCAACATTTTTCATGCAGGCCTCTGGGTGTGTCATTAATCCTTTGCTTTGGAAACCTGCTCTTTACTCTTCTCCAGATAATCTACCTCGTCAGCTAAGCAGGCAGTCATGTTGGGGGTTTAAAAAACAAAAAAGCAGATTTTGTATCATATCTCATTCATGGCCCAGAACTGTCTGCTGAAGAGACTACTTACTCCAGTGAAGGTACTTCATCCAGCTCCTCTGCTGTGGAGTTTAGTGAGGGGGGCACAAAGTAGGAGTACTATAGAGCTGAGCCCTTCAGATGTGTCCAGATAGATCTCCATGCAGCTTGTGAGTGATATGCTCAGAAAGAAGCAGTAACTTGTGAGTGATATGCTCAGAAAGAAGCAGTAACTCAGACAAAACGTGCCAGGGGACTTCACATACTTGTAGAAGGCTTTTCACAGCTTCACTATTAGATACTTTGCTGAAATTCCTCCAAAGTCCTGTTTTGAAGTTGGGTAGCTTTATTCTTCCCTTGTCTGTCTGTGAAAGAAAGTGTTGTCTGTTCTATTCTTTTACCACGAGGGAGTTAAAAAGATAAGATAAAAACTTGTTTTTTTTCTGATTCAGTTAGTCCTTTCTTTGATCTTGGGAAGGTACAGCTTTTTTTGAAATGCACCGTTTGTTTGTTATGAATTTGGAACTGCTCATTGCTTAAAGCTAGCCTGTTTTTGGATATGAAGCCTCTGTTCCACATGTCAAAAGAAAAAAAACCCCAGTGTACTACTGTTTACTGATTGGTGCCAACTGTAATTATATGCTTGTCTACATGGGGAAGTTGGCCTATTTGAAATGTTAGAGAAATACTATTTGACCTCAAAATATTACTGAATTTTTCTTCAAAGATGTCTCCTCATGAGACCTTATTTCTAGTATATTTTCATTATTTGCCATAGGAAAAAAACAACTGGTTTTCCTGTTAGGCTTTTTCCCAATATACTGGAGCAAATTAAAGGTAAGTTATGATTTTTTCCAGCAAGATAGCTTTTCTGCTTTGTCTTTGAGCACCCTTTCTTTCTCTTGTTTACTTCCACAGACCTTGCCTTCAACTGCTTTTTTTCATTTACACAGATACAGTAGTCTTTTGAGAAATGTCCTGGAGTGGCATTCTTTTTCTCCCTTGTCATCTTTATTTCTCTGTGTATTTTCCTTAGAAAAGTATAATTATGAATGATCTTAGGCAGAAATAGAATCTAGCCAATATTCTAAAAGTTCAGAGGGGTTGCCAGGAGGTAATCATAGAATAAAACTCCCCAAATTTCAGCATTAATCAGCTATGAGAATTTTGTTCAGGATCATCTATCTGCTGAAAAGCTTGATTATTCCTTTATAGAGCAGTAAAATCAATAGAACTGCTCTGTTGTGAAACCTCCTAAAATGAAAATAAAGCCTAGAAAAATAACTTGTTTTCCATTTACACTGTATACTGTATTTTACACGGTATACACTGTATTTTACCTTGAAGGTTTTTGTTACTGTTGGCTCCCTTTTTTTAACAAATGGAGCAGATAATTTTCATTTTTACTTCTGGAAATGCTTCTTTCTTCTATGACAAGTATCCTAGCATATCTTCACAGGACAGTCATCTCGTGCTACCTTTTAAGTCCTTGAGCTGACACTGAGCCATCAAGTGGATCTCTCTGCAGAACACCACCACACTGGGAAGAGATGCTTTCTAAGTCACAGATTTCTGTACAGTCTGTGCAGTCACATTCATTTGAGGGCCACACTTAGGAGGTGCAGAACTAATTACATCAGGTGTAGACTTGCTATGATTCAGGCGTGCAATTCTTCACACTTAGTTCCACAAGGGACTAGCTACAAGTTCTTCAGTTAGCACTCCATTTAGCACTACGTAGCAACTGAACCAGCATAGTGGGTTGAACCCAAGTTGATGGACTTTGTGTGCTTGATGCTTAGCTGCATCAAACCACAACAACCAGGTAGATTTCTTAGAAATATAATAAATGTAGTCTGTGTTGATTTAGTTTTGCTGCTATATTGCACCAAAAACCTGCTTAACTTATTCCCCACTTTCAATCCTGGATCTCTTTCATTAGAAATTTCACTACAGAATGGACACAGTAGAATTGAGAGTCTCTGAGATTTGGCATAAGATAGGTGATTCCTGCTGTGATTATGAGTCTGGATAATCCTTGTGAAAGATCCCAGTCTTTGGGTTGTCATTTTTGTTGTATTCCTTCAGGAAATTTGTTCCTGTTAGCTTATTAGTGGTAGAAAATACCAATAAAAGCTTTGGAAGCTGTTACTTGACCTCAAAGCTGAACTTACCTCTTATTTCACTGTATTTAAAATTGAATCACACAACTTTGCTTTTCTGTGTGGCTTTTTACATGCGTTTTATTTCACCTGAAAGAGTTAATAACCAGCATATGCCATGAGATGCAGGCACTATGTAACACTGCTGAACTTTTCCAAAGCAATTGTCTTATTTCATATTTCTTGCCTGGAATCTTTGAAAATATATTTACAATGATATGCAGGTGTGGGCCAAGGTCTTACCATGGGGATCTTTCTCTGGGTCTTATTTTATTGTTATGTATATTAGAGCAAGAAACTGACTGTGTTTGTCAAGGCCAAAGAGTCTTCAAGCAGCACGTCAGTGTTGTAGTAGGGTTGGTATGAGGGTATATTGTGGGATATAGAAGCCTACTGAAGTTACAAAAGACCTGAATTATTTTTCTTTACCTAATTAGCAGCAACCACCTATCCTATATTTATAAGCACTTTTAAACTGTCTTACTGTGAAGTCTATGAGATTAACCCTAATCAAGAGTTTCAAACTGCTTCCAACAGTGATTTTAGGAAGTCTTTTTAATCTAAACTAGATGTAAATGACAGGGAGTGTTCATTCAGTCAGTTGTGGCATTTCAGCTGGGCGGTGGTAATTAACAACCAAGACAAGAACAGATTCTTAAATAATTTCTTAGGCATAATTGCCCTGTGAACCAAGTCTATTTTGGTGCAGCTGACAGAGTGCATAGGTTCTTGTTTGATAGATAATATATTTTTTTCACAGTAATAAACCAGTATTTGTGTTTTATTACTGTAGCTTTATTTTGTTGTATGACATGCTACATATACAAGAAAGACTAAAATATAATTAAAGAAAAATACCAACATTTGTAGAAATTACATGAGGTGCACCATTTCACCAGTGCAAGGATAGTACTTAAAAAACTTTCCTTAAGCTTTCGGCCAAAATCTGATTTTCTATTTTTCATGGGCTGAAATCAGTAAAAATAAAGATTGAAGACAGTAATCTTGTAGCAATTTTTCAGAGAGTGACAATCAGAAAAATTGTATCATCTATAGTACACAGATTTGTAGTGCATGTTAGAAGGTTTGGCAGAAGGTGGGGGGGAAGAGGATAACCTGTGAGTGGAAACTGTAAGGAAGATTTATTGTATTAATATCACATTTCAATGTTTCTTCAAAGTAGACAAGTTATTCATTTTTAGGATTTTGCCTATTAGACGTATTGTTACTTATTTTACTGACATCATGATTAGTCTTACTCCAATGCCAAGTATGAACTTTCACTTCTTGGGAAAAAAGTAATTTAGCTAGGTTTCAGGTTTTCAGAAGATGATGAGTTGGAGAGAAATTTCTCAGAGCCAATAGCAACACCATGAAATTACATTAGTTAAAGTAAATTACACTACCATAAGCAGATTTTATTGTATTGCTGAATTATTAGTCTTTAGTTTGTTATTTCTCCCCTTCTTCTCTCACACTTTGAGAGAACTGGGAGGTGACATGCTCATATATTAAGAATTGTCTAAGAGAGGAAAATATAAGCTTTGCTTGTGTGCTGATAACCTGACAGGATAGCATACCCATGAAAATTACTGAAAGAGACTGATGGAACTTTAAGTCTCATGTTCCAGGGCCTGACAGAGGTTGTTTTGCTGAATAAGGTAGCTTTGGGATGACAGTCTAAAAATTTACTTGGAAGCTATAAATTGGCTTACATGCAGGTGTCAGCTGCTCTACTCACCATACAGACACTGAGCAATAGGGGACAAAATCTCTTTATACAGATTTTGGGGTTGTCAGTATTGGAAACAACTGCTGAACCTGCTAATGCCAGGTTATTACCACAGTGTAGAAGAACAGTAATTTAAAATAATTGGCATTTTGTAAGATAGATTGAGTTTCTACTATTTTTCTCGTTGCTTACCTGATGTGAGAATAAGACTGTTGGGGTTTTATTTTAATCGAGAAGCTTCCAGTCGCTCTCCATGTTTGTCTGTCTCTCCCCCTCTCTGTCTCACACATACACATGCACACACATGAGTAATTTGAAAATTACTAGTACAGCCATCAAGCCAAGGAAGCCGCAACACTTTAATTTGTAGCCTGCTCCCCTTTTCATACCAAAGACAGCATTTAAGGTAAAAGAGCTGTCTATCAATTTTGCTGTTTCAACTTGCATCTGAAATGAACTTCCAGTCTCTGGGACAGGTGCCCATTGCAGGGATGTCTTGTGAAGGAAAGAGAAATGTCCCAAAACTCAGTAAACAACATAACAGCTCTTCTTTCAGTAATGGTGGAGTCTCCTCTAATACAAAGGGTTTGAGACCTGACTCAAGAAAATTTAGATTAACTTACATTAGAATCCAGCAGGTTGTCCATAAAACCTCCCTTCAAAAAGCCAAACAAAACCAAACAAACTAAACCAAAACAAAACAAAAAAACACCCCTAACCTCTTTCCACTTTCTAAACCGTCCAAGAAAAGCAGAATCCTGAGAAGACTTAGTTATTTAATAAAGACCAGTTAAATCAGTTTCCTGCTGCTCAGTGCTTTTAAGGAAATTTATCTCTTCTGTAGTTTGAGCTTTGCTAAAATATAAGAATATAAATATGTTTTTTTAATTTATAAACAAAAAACCTCACCAAAAAACACCTTTAATCTTAAATTTAAGGAAATCATAACCTTTAGGTGGGGTAAAATGAAATCAAATCAGAGACAGATATCTGTGGTTTATTCTCTTATAAAGGACGGAACTGAAATTCTGCAATTGTACTGCTAACAGAATTAAAGTAAATAATGGAATTACTCCAGATTTCTGATTGCAGCTAAATGTTAACATAGGAAATAGGAAATAGGAGTACTGTGAGATTACACAGAGCAAAGGAAGTTTGGAGACAGTCCCTAGTTAGTTAAACCACTTTATTTTACATAGGTGAAATCCAGCACAATTTTGGTAGAGTCACACTATTCCTACCCTCCTCTTTACAGATGCAAAAGCTAAATCAAATGCCTTGGTCACAAATAAATTAAATTAAAATGTTTCCTTTTTACATGTACTTCAACTGCAGTCACCAAATAAAGTGGAGTTTGAGGGTTCTGTCTGCTCTTTAATCGAACAAAAATTCAGCAAGTATTAAGTTTGCTCCTTTCTTGTATAGACTATATATCATTATGATGGGAATTGCTTTATGCACTCACTAATGCAATGTATGCAGATTATTTATAAAAACTGAGCTCTAGGTAGTCTAGTTAAAGTATAAATAACCTGGTGTTACTTGCTTCATATTAAATTTACTCAACCTTGACAAAAGGAAGAGTGTCAACTTTCTGACAATCACATGTCAGGTACGAATTGGACTACATCTTCCCTTCCTCAGATTGAACAGTCTAACCATGTGCTGTCAACTCAGCCCAATTCTACCAACTCTAATTGACTGAATTTCTGTCCATCTCCCTGTCCCCGTCTTTCCCTAGACTGAGTACACACAACTTTTGAGAAGATTTACAAGAACTGGAGTCAGTGAAGATCTCTCAGAGTCAGGCATTGGGAATTGGCACAACTTATGTCTGTACACTAAAACTTTAATCTTTGAAACATTTTAAGTAAGATATCTAAGAATGTAAAGTTTAGCTAAATACTAATATACAACCATTTTATTTGGATTTGAGCAGTGCTATGCTAATGAGGAGTACAGTACATGTTAGTAAAATACCAAGGGAAGAATAAGGAATTATGCAGAGTGTGTGGATATGAACTAAATAATATATTCGAAGTAGCTGAGGGCTATCTGAGGGGCATAGAAATTAAAATGGATGATTTTAAGATAATTTTTGAATAACTGATGGGAAAAATGGTTCCTGCTTGTTAGGATGAGTTAGCAGAGACAGGAGGGAGAGGATGACACTGCATTGATATTTTCAGCATGTGTATGTAGATGTTTTAGGGACACCTAGAGATACCTGGCAGAGGTCCAGTCATAAACATTTGACAATGACAATTTTGTCCTAGATGACTAATATGTCATGCAATGAATGGGAATGGTGGGGGAAATGCCTTAGTGTCAGGAAAAGAAGATAAAATGTCCTTGGGAGGCTCCAGAAGAAAAGTACCAGTAGCTGGGCAAGAGTCAGAGCTGGGTGGAGAACTGGGGCAAATGTACCTTGTGGTCAGTAGAGGACACAAGCAGGTGAGAATGACCAGTGAAAGAAGCTGATCAGTTTACTGTGCAGAGAAGTCTGGGCTGATATTAAGCATTTCTCAGCTTCTGTCCCATCTATGTCTGCATACACATTCTCCTTCCAGATGATTTTTGTCTGTCAAAATCAAAAGGGAAATAGCAATATCTGAGCTCTCTGGCATTTTGGGGATATCAGGAGTGAAAATGCAGGCCAGCAGCATGCCTGTCATTCCATGCTAAAAGTCAAAAAGGCAGATCAGCCTGCATGTGTGAATATCCTGTTATGTGTCTGAGACTTGGAAACTTAGTTGTTTTCTTACTTCATAGCTTTGTAACTGCCACACTGTCAGTCTGAAGTGATTTTAAAAATATCACTTTTGTAGTTAGGAAGTAAAATGGGATTTATTCAGCTTTGGTACCCACTCACTGTTCATGAAAACATATATCAAACATCTCTAACTTGCTAATTTCACAAACTTTGATCTTGTGCATTCACATGAATGCAAGGAAATGATGGGGACACAAATTTTGCCTTTTTTTACTTTTTCATTAAGGGAAAAAAATCTATTTAGGTATTAAATAAAGAATAAGTGCACCATTTTGGGACTGAATCAGCTACATTATCAAATTATGGAAACTTGTAAAAAATAGAAACTATGATGGCATAAAAAAATGGAAAGTCTTCATGAGAAACTTGGTATTATACTATTCCTAACCAAAAAACTGAAAATGTAAAGAAATCTTTGGAGAGCAAATAAAACCCCTCAAAACAAACCCCAATGTTTTGTAAAGTATTATGCTTGCATTTTCAGAGAGAGCCCATAGATACGTAGTCAGAGTTCAGATGCTGGTCCTTCACTCCTTTAGGGGATGAAGAAATACTAAGCTCCCAAGGCACCAGGGCCAACTACAGCTAGTGAGTCATGATCATGCACTAGAGTCATCCACTGCTGTTACAAATTGGTGATTTGTCTCTCCTTAGCCTAATCAAATCATTAATAAATGGTGGTGAACAAAAGGTGTTATAGAAGCTGAGAAAAGTATGATATCCAAGCCTTTATATGGGTTTCCACACAGACCGGAAGCCCATATATTTCCTCATGTATTGCCTAGGTCTTGAAAGCACAAAGTTGTCAGATTCAAATGATGAAATGTTTTTATCCAGCTGCACTGTCCTTCTCTGCTGTTAAATTGTTAATTAACAACTTAGGAGCATGCAGTTTTGAAGTTGATATAAGGCAATATTTTTTAAAATGTTGATTTACTGTCATGTCTGAACATGATAAACCATTGATTTTTATAACAGGGCAAGGATGTATCATCAGGAATCTCTGTATTTTTTTCTCTGAAAATATAATTTGTCATATCTTTCAACAGGTATAAATCAGCAAAGCTTTAAACCATTTGTTGTAGTCTGCCAGTGAACACTAGCTGAAAATCTAGCCCACTTTTAAGTGGATTAAAATAAAATGTATGGAGAAGACTGAGTTCTAAAAGCTGTATTTGCTGCTTGAAATATCTGAGAAATTAAAATAATGAAACATAAATCTCTGGACATTGAGAAGCCACAGCTACTACATACAGGGTAGTATACCTTCCTTTTTCATAACACTGGATTGAATTTTTCAGCAGATATATACTGATGTTATCAACCTGAAATGAAGTTATGTTTGATTTCTCAAGCTTTTCAGTTTTTATAACTTTTTGTGTCTAAACCAAATAAATACTTTCTTGCATATCTTCTGTTTCTCTTTTTCTTCCATATCTCTCAGTCACCCTAGCTTTACATTATTTGGTGGTAGAATCATTGGTAGAATTTAGGCCTTAAGTAATTCTGAATAAATTCGTAAAAGTCTGTGAAAAGGCCAGATAAAAGATTGAATTTCTTGTCTTCATTTGCACATCAAGTTGAATCTGTGCTAAAGTCTTTGCTGTCATTGCTCATTTTTAGCATAAAACCAACAGAACTACTAGATGAAAAAAAAATACAGCTGACTCACACAGCACCAAATAATAAGCATATTGATTTTGAAGATTACATGTTTTAAAGCAATTTAAGACTGTGGTGGTTATTTGTGGCAGCCTGTTAACCTGTGATTCTGAATGTTCCCCTTGTTCCCTCCCTAGCCTTGGCCACTCCCTTGGTTTCTCCCTGTTTGCTTCTGTACCCCAACCTTGCCCAGGGACTACCCCCGGGCCCCTGACAAAACCACCCCGCACTCAGAACACGCTCTTTCTACCTCTGAACATCTCGGGGACGAGATGTGATTAAAGCCATCTCAAACCCTCATGAGAGACCCTTCTCTGCCTTCTTTACCACCACTGCGTTGTAACGCTGCTGGCTGCCTGAGCCAGATCGCAGGGCTGTCCGAAATGGACTCCGGGATGCGACTGATCGCATGGCCCTAGGAAACCCTCCCTGGGCTCTCAGGGAGCAGCAGCCTGCTAGGCACAGTTCAGCGGTTACAACAGTTATTATAGTTGAGCTGATTTATAAACATGAATTAATTAGAAAAAAGCCAGATATTTCTTACATTGAGGTATTTAAGTGAGAGGTAGGATTCCTATGACTGATGTTCCTGTCTCTGTTGCACGTATTCACCCTGAACTCTTTCCATAATCAATGACCACCAATTTAGTCAACAAAAAACAAGCTATGAGTTGCTTTACCCCAAAGCAGACTTCTGAAACAGACCTGATGAGCCATTTGTTAAACAAGGCTGTTTCTCTTGCATCTCTTTAAGGAAAACGCATCTTGACTAAATTAGTTGTAAACATTTACCTCAAGTGTTTAAATTAATCTTAGGTGTGTAATATACGGTTCTGTCAGTGGGGTGACAAATGTCCTTGTGTAGATACATATTTCTTCTCTCCCTAAACAGAGGAGCTTTTGATAATCAGTTTTGTTAACCAGGCTAGGTACTGAAATTCTGCATGACTGAAGCTATACGGTTCCTTCTTCCATGCACTCACTTTCTGGAACACAAATACACTATATGAAAAATGCAATCACTTTGTACCAAAGTGAATTTCATGCCATTGTTACAGAGTATTTTTTGCCAGAAGTTCATGAAAAATATAACCACAGAACTATTTTTATCCCATTTTGGCAATCATGAGGCCACAGCAAGTGAAAAAACTTCTTGAAAAGTTGTTTTTAGATCTCTCTTATTCCTACCTTTATTTCATGTTGTACTTATAGTAGTTGCTGTATGGAAAAAATTTTAGGGTTGCAGTTGAAGTAGATAGGATGATTCCCTTTGATTTTGATGAGCTTTTTCAGATATAGTTCTAATTTGTATGAAAATAAATGTAAATTTGCAGATATTGTTTACATATATCTTAAGGAGTTCCAACATCACTTCAGAAGTATTATTAAAATTAAATTGTACTTTTATTGAAGGTCCTTGAAGGGATCTAGATTACACATCACTTACCCTATGCAAATCAAAAAAGTTCATTGAAGGTCCATCTGAAAAGACACAGTCTTCTGTAGAATTATCATCTAAGTGAACATCTTGTAAACATATGTCTTGGGGTGACACATTTTTTTCTCGAACCTGGTGGGGGAGGGGTGGTTGTGCCTTCTCTCAGAGGATATATTTCTAAATTTGGCCAAACCGGAACAAATTAATTAAATTGTATTGTGTTTTAGAATAGTAACTCAGAAATATTAATACCATGACACACCTTTAGGTTCTGACTTCATTGATATCGTAAATCTCGAGCAACGGCATAGCTGTCAGCAGAGACCTTCATTAGAGTGATAGGGATTTGGGATACTCTGTAAAAATGACACTGCATGGAAATTGCTTATCAGGCTTAATTTAAATATTGGCTGGCAAGTCTGCTTCTTTTAGACTGCAGAATTTGGTTTAAGTCTTCAGGACAATACTGGTAGAAAGCTCACTGAGATAACCGTGTTTCTGGCCAGAGCACATGGAATGTATCAACCAAAAAAAGGAGTGGCTAAAGGGCTGAATTTCTCAATAGCATCCATGTAAACTGTGTTTTTGCTTTCCAGATTGCACAGCAAGGAGGAATACTACTGCTCATCAACAATATCCTAAGGAAAAACCCCAGCTAATTAGAAAAACACTGCTGGGGGAAAAAAAACCAAACCAAAACAACAACAAGCAAGCACAACAACAACAGAAAAACAAAACAAAACAAAAAAACAAAGCAAAAAAACCACCAACCTCCCCCACCAAAAAAACCCAAAAAACAAAAGCAACATTAAAAACCCCCACAAACAACAACAACAAAAACCCAAACCAAATAAACAAACAAAAAAAAAAAAAAAAAAAAGAAATCACCTTTCCTGAGCTTCCTCAATGTCTTCTAAAGATGGGGAGGGGCAGGGAACTAACTAGTGACTCTTCATTTCGGGTAGAAAGTAGCTATATTTGATGGATTATAAGGATCTTCTTTGTCTCCTTTAGACTCCCCAATCACCTGTCTTCTTTTTTATTTTTTTTATCAAGTTGCTCAGAATTCTGAATTGAAATTATTTATATCACAGCAGAAATCTGTTTGAAGGTTTTTTGTGGGCTTTTTATTGATATTGTTGTTACCAAGAAAAAACATCTTTTGTTCAATTTTTAATGAAATGAGCACTCCTAAGCCAACTTATGCATTGTCTTTTTCTTTTCTAGTAACCTCCGAGGTTTTCCCTCTCTGTCTTGGCTTAATATCACACTTTCAAGGATCTTGCTTATTTCAAAAGTATATTTTGCCTTACAGTTATGCACGAGCATACAGAGAGACAGTAACAATAGCCTGGACAGTTTCTATGACCAGCACCTAATTCTGGTACTTGAATGGCGTTGCATGTACCATTTTGTTTTCTGTCTCTAAATTAAGGTTCCTTCAGGTTCTCTCTGCATAAAAAATCCCATCCTGTATGAATATTTAGTTCCATCAGAGTTTCCCTCAATTCACATGTTGTCTGTGGTTTTGAAAATTTAGACACAACTTCATTTTGCCTTAAGTTTGCAATGTTTCAGCTAAGTATCTGGTTTGTTTTGTCATGCAAGACACTGTGCATAAAGAAAGATTATTTTGGCATTGTGATGACCTAGAAGTGTATATGTTACCCCTGTTAGCTGACCCTTTTTTATATTCATGCCCTGAGATGTTATCCCTTTTCATGTCTGTTGAAATAAAGAACAAAAATGTTAGCGGGAAAGCAGAAACCCTTAAAACTCCCCAACTGCATGACCTGCAGAAGCTATTTTCAGTGTCACCAGTAATATTGCTAAGGATTGCAAAATATAATTCTCAAAATGGAATGCTGAGAAACTCTGTGTCCCCTAAGATGAACCCGCACAACTATGACAGGTATTCACCAGCTGAGGACATGATTTTGACATGTATCTGTTGAAAGAAATAAGAACATGGAGTTTTTTCCTAGTGTGATATTAATGAATATGGAGAGCTGAAGCAGTTGCTGACAAGTATTAAAAATCTGCATCCCTATAATTTGTTTTGTCACTCTTTTCCCAATTTCAAGGTGATTAAAAGTGATTATTTAGACATTAATATTTTTCAGCACTAAATATATATACACTTCGAACACAGTATTTACTTTTTCAGAGAATTTAACAAGACTAAGAATAGTTTTTGTTGTTAGGTAGTTTACAGAAATTAAACAACATTTGACCGAAATTCTTAAATACATTGATAACAATTTCCCATTGATTACTAGTGGAGAGAGGCTTTTCAGCACTTCTTTTGTTTTTGTAAAGTGTCTACAAGTCCTTTACATCAGACGGTCCTCTACAACTCAGTGAAGAAAGCAGGGTACCTCACTTCCAAAGAGAAACCCAAAGTCTTGAAAAGCAGCTTCTTCCTGCAAGGTGTTTGATACTTCAGAAACAATTTGCATCATTCAGCTGGTTGAATTGAACAGATCAGTCTTGCTCACAGTTTGACCATGACTAACAGATTGTCCTGGGGTGACATTATGAAGCCGCTTTATTCCTTAACCGTCCGCTCAATGCCCAAGGACGCTGTGCCTTTGGGATGGACCCGGGGGCGGGGCCAGAGCCACGGACTGCCGGGGGCAGTTGAACGGTTCAGCCCAAGGGCTCCAGGGTCTGGGCAAGGCTCGGGAGGGAGTGTGCTGGGAGCACTGTGCTGCTTTTTGGGTTTCTTTTGTGTTCCGGATAGCTGGGAAAAGGTTCTGTTGGTCTTTTTTCTTGGTCTTTTTTCCCTTCCCTTTCCTTCCCCTTGCCTCACTGCCTCCCTTCCCTCCTCACCGGTCCGGAGGGCTGCAGGGTGGCCCCGGCTGGTCCGAGCCCACGTCTCTGTTCCCTCTCCAGGAATTTTTTGTATTTGTATTTGTTGTATTTTGAGGGGGTTTTTTTATCCTGTTCTACCCTGTTTTCTTCGTATGTTAATAAACAGTTTGGTTTCTATTTCCCGCTTTCACTCCTTGTGACCCATTTGTCTCATTGATGGAGGAAAAGGGGAGGAACACTCATTCCAGAGTGTTTCCTCCTGAAGAAAACTGAGACACAGATACATCATTCTCTCTCTCTCTTAATATTGTGTATGTATGAATTTCCCAACCTGTGTTATTCTGTTTAGTTTATGAACTCAGTATATTTTTTAGCCAGCATTAATTTTCTCAAATTCAAATTCAGTATAATAAATTAGGAGGCCTGGAGCCAAATTCTGGTGCCCTTTGACAGATTATGGTTTAATTCAGCACTTAAAGGGGCAGCTCTTTTTAAGAAGCCACAGCTGATCATCTAAATACCATAGAATAGCAGTAAGATGATATGTGCCCATAAATGTGTGAGGTGGAGGGTTTAAAGAAAACCTCTACTGATGAAGTTTAAGCTAGCATGCTTTATCTTTGCAAATGTATGCACAGATAGCTAAAGTGCCTTAAATTTTAAATAATAACTTATTATGCTGCTCTAGCTTGACTGCATTTCATCATATGTTAATAGATTTCTTCCTGCTGAAAGGCATAATGTCAATGTTATTTATTACTGAAATGGCACAATCTCTAATATGAAAGTGCCAAGCTCCCTGTATTCTGCTCCAAATTCAGGAGAAATTCCATTTCCTCAAGCTGTATCTTTTTATAGGTTTTTTTGGTTTTTTCTTCACACTTTTTACATGAATGAATTTGGAAACTTTATCAACTAGCCACTTCAGTGAAAGTTAGTTACTAATTTATAGCTGGACTTATCTACTAGATTTATGCCAAAGAAAAGCTGAAAATCACAACCCTTACTGTACACTAGGATAAAGAGATCCAATATGATTTGTTTAGTGCACAATATTTTGTTCTTGTTTGCTGTTTTATCCCCTTACAAACTCTTGTCTTTCATAAGTTCAAGGTACACATGAACTGTAATGACTGAAGAAGGCAAAATGTATTTCCCTTGTATTCGTTACATATTGAATCTGCCTTCTGATTGTTCAACAAGCTGTCTTAATGAATAAATCAGAGAAAAAGATAAAAGTGCTCTGTAAACACTGAGAGATTATGGCTGTTCTAACCACCTGTCATTTCAACACGGGCTTATCTACCTCATTTGGATGGCTCTCTGGGGTTCCAAATAACCAACAGGACTTTTGTCTGTGCTATGGTTTTATCTTCCAAATGTGGATACAATCAAAATTTACTAAACTCACTTGCCCAAATGGTGTTTAAGAGTTAATCACTCTAATCCCTAGAAATCTCTTTTCTATCAAGATTGGTTGTCAAATGCAATTATTTCATTTTGCCTTACTTGCTACACTCAAAATATAAAACATAAAACCTAGAAGGAATTCTGAAATATAAATCTGATTTACGTTTTACTATTCAGAGAATCATAGAACAAGTCACAGCAAATATTAATTTGGGCCAATATGCTGTCTCTGGCAGTGTCTTCTAGCAGGTGTACGTGTATCCCTCGTGCACAGGCATCCCTTGGCACACTTTTTAAGGTCTTGGCAGGCAGTGATTTATCTTGGAGGTTCCCTGGGTTACTGTACTTAACACTCCCAGTGGATATGTCCATGGCATGTGATTGATGTGTTTTGAATCTATTTATAGATTTGGTCCTCACTATTCCTGCAATGAGTTCCTCTGCTCAAAGGTGATGTGTGCTGTATAAGTACACAGCTGATTTATTCCAGTGTTACCTCCAAAATGTTTATAAGTATGAAAAGTTATTTCAGTAAATGTTTGTTACTTTCATTATTGCTTTTTTTAATTTCAATTCAATAAAGTCTAAAGCTTTTTAAAAATCTTTTATATAAATGCACACAATTTGTGCTTTCTGAGACATTTTTCAAATATTTTCTTCAATTCCTTAACTAGTATGGATTTTCCAGATGCAGAATTGCTTTTTTACAGATGACCTACATTTTTCCAAACAGCCCTCATACCACAAGAAGCTGTTATTTTTTATTAGTGTTTTACTTTTTCTGGTTTTTCTTTTCTTTTTTTTTTTTTTTTTTTCCTGATAAGTATTATAGCTAAATAGTGCCTGAATAGAGCCATTTTGTGGAGAAGGAGAGAGGCAAAATTTTATAATGAAGTTATGTGATATTGAGTTTAATTGAGACCCAAAGTCAATTTTTCATTCCATATCCCTTGCAACATTTATCTTTTTCATAGCCATGGTGTTCTATACTTTACACAACTTAATCCCAGACTTTAATGAATTAACACTGTGGAAAACAGAATAGCATGGATTCCTGTGATTAATTTTAAAACACAGTTTCATTATGAGATCAAGCACACAGCAAGTGGGCTTTTGATGGCTTGGGATATCACAAAGCAAGGTAGGGAGTGGTGCCTTAATACTTTTCAATAGGATGCTTATTTACACTTCTAATGACTGGCTGTGATTTGTCTTAACTGCCATCAGTTAAAAAGGGGCCAAAACCAGAGGAAACAATGAGAGCATTTCCACATTAATTTCCTGGTATTAAGCTTGTGCAACCACTGTGTTTTCATACTTACGTGCAACTTTTTTATGTCTAAACCCAGAAATCTCGTAATGAATTCAATTAATGTAGAACACAAAATGAGAAGAGTTTTTCTATAATAAATCTGAAATTTAAGTTTCCACTGCATTTTTAAGATGCCACATTTTTAAGGCTTAACAGAACAGGTCATAAATATGTACAAGCTCTCTGTATATTATTCTAGGCACTTAAAATTCAGTGGTATTAAAGTGAACACAGGGAAAAGGTCCTGAAGGATCAGTGGTTCATTGGCAGTGAAAAATGTAAGAAGGTTAAAAAATGTGCATATGCTTATGTTAACTCATAAAGATTTGGACATGAAGATAAGCTGTAACGTATTTTATTGAATTTGCATGTAGTTCACTGTGCTGTTTAAAACCCTTTATTTCTAAAGAAATATCCTTTATAGAGCAGGAGTGTGTGACCTGTAAGAGAGATGAAGTAAAGATTGAAGGGAAGAGACAGCCTGCCCTGCTCTCAGTCTTATTGGCCAGTTCTTCATAAGTGACTAATGACTTGAAGGAACCTTGGTGATTTTAGGAGTTCTGTTGCTCAGTATTACTAGAAACCATACATGCTTGGACATGTACATGACCAAACTGCAGCAAATTAACAACGCTTGTCCTCTAAGTATTCCCTACAGATTAGATGTAGACTAGGCTTGAGAAACAGGAAAGACCTTCAACACGCACAACTGAATCACAATTTGGAAATCTTCCAAACTGCCCATCCTATGATCCTGCAGCAGGTCTGTGGACTTCTGTGAAGCTGGGCAGCCATACAGTTTCAGACAAGGTAGGGGACTAAAAGTGCATTACTGCACACCACTCACCAGGTGTGCAGAGTGCCTCTTCCCTCCTAGGGAAGTGCCCCTTCGCTGAAAAAACAGCCTGCTTTGCTACAAGGGCATGGGTGTACAGTGCAAGGATAAAGACAAGCTTTCCCGAGTGCTGTGCCTCCAATAAGTTTTGAAAGATTTCTGACAGTGTAACTGAGATATGACATGAAATGTTTTAGAAATGAAGCTACAATATGCAAAGTTCTGGTGACCTCTCAGCTGGGACTTGCTGACGGGTTAAATACTATACTGTCCAGTGTGGCACATGGTTTGCACTTAGATGAAGTCATGAATCCACAACATCCCTTTTGGTAGGAGTATGACTATATTTGGCCTTGTTCACCCTCACCAGCAAACTCACAGTTTTCACATATGAGGTAAAAAAAATAAAACTTTTCACTTTTAAGTACAAACTAGTTTCTCTAATAAGACAATTTCAAACTGGGGAGTCTGATTTTTCCCTCATTACTCCAATCTCACTCTGGGGTAGACTTTTTGAGTTCTGAAGAGCTATTATTGATTCACATACTGGCATATATGAAGAAAAGCTAGGCCCAGAGATTGTTCTTTGCCAATGTCAGATAACATTTGAGCACTGCCACCAACTAATAATATATGCTCACAAAAAGGTTCAGGCTGCTAGGATAATAGATAATTAAAGCCAGAATTGTCCAAGGAAAGAAATATCCAAATCTCCTGTAGGAAACCATGAATACATTGGGACCCATGAGTACAAAATTAAATGCCTGGCTTCAATAAATATGGAAAGAAAACTTCTTAAAAGTTTAGAATGTCATTAGTGTGGGATCTTTTGAAGGATTTTTTTCCTTCTACTTTCTCCAAAGCACACCTATTTAAGGCTCAGAACAATCCAGGGGACTGCTGCTGCAGTGCGTGGGTAGAGTTCAAAATGCAAAAGCTCTCTTAATTTCACAATGAAAGTGGAAAATAGAATTTCTGACGATTTTTCAAACATAGCACATTCTTTAGGACAATGTCTAAAGGTGAAAATACTACTTCAGCAGCTTCCTATTTTTTTAAAAAAACTGTTTAAATAGCCATGAAAAAGAATAATAACGGCTTCTACTTTCAAGGTGAATTGCATATAATCTTTTTGTTTTGTATAATAGTTCAAATAGATCTGTTCATTATTTTAGTCTTCCTCAGGGTTCCTGAAGTCATGTTTAACGTCATCAAAAGAATAGAAAAAACGGGGAGAAAAATGCAAAAAAGAGGTATAGAATCACAGAATAGAATCACAGAAGATCCTGTGTCAAAAGGGACCTACAAAGATCATCAAGTCCAACTCCTGACTTCACACAGGGCAACCTAAAAGTTAAACCATGCATCTTACAGCATTGTCCCAATGCTTCTTGAACACTGACAAGCCTGAGGCCATTACCACTTCCTTGGGAAGCCCATGCTGGAGCAGGCTTCTGGCAGGGAACTTTGAATGCATGGAAAGAGGAGCCCAGGCTAGAGCAGTTTTTCTGGCAGGACTTGTGACCCTGTGGGTTACCCACATTGGAGCCGGCTGTTTGTGAAGGACTGCATCATGTGGAAAGGGACCCTCATAAGAGCAGCTCATGAAGTACAGCAGCCTGTGGGAAGGACTCCTGCTGAAGAAATTCATGAAGAACTGTCTCCCATGGGAGGGACCCAACAATGGAGTAGGGGAAGGACTCCTTTCCCTGAGCAGCAGCACAAATGACCTGTGATGAACCGACCATAACCCCCATTCTCCATGTCCCTGTGCTCCCAGTGGGAAGGAGATAGAGACTGGGAAGGAGGGTGGGGTGGGGGAAAGGTGTTTTTAAGATTTGGTTCACTCGTCATTATCATACTCTGATTTGATTGCTGATAAATTCAGTTAATTTCCCCAAGTTGAGTCTGTTTTGCCTGTGACAATCCTTGCCCCTTAATCAATGAATGGTCTCTCCCTTCTCTCATCTCATCTCATCTCATCTCATCTCATCTCATGAATCTTTCATTATATTTTCTCTACCTTGTCCAGTTGCAGGGGAGGGATAGAGCAATTTTGGTGGGTACCTGGCATCCAGCCAGGGTCAACCCCCCACACAGTCACTGCTCTACCACCATCCCACTAGGACCATCACCTCCTCAAAGCATGGCTCATGTTGTTCCCAGCACAATTTGTCCTTCATGAAGCTGTGCTGGCTAGTCACTGATGTCACCTTGTTCTTTGTGTGCTTTCGAGCAATCTTCTAGCAGATGAGAAGGGCAAGAGTTTATTCCTGGAAACCTGCCAGAATGCTGCAGTTCAGGAGCTGCTTCTAATTCTTCCAACAATATGTGAGAAATCTTCCTTGGAATGAGGAAGACCAATAAAGTTATGAGAAGCTTTGCTCTTTATAAGAACAAAAGGAGCAAGGGTGCACCTCAGATTTAACCATCACTCTCTCCACATTCCAAGGCCCTCTTTCCATGGCCTCCAACAGGGTCCTTGCAACATTCTGGCACAGCCACTCAAAAGATCCCAGGCCCTCCCCTTTCCTCTGCGCAGAAGAAAAGGCAGCTCCCCACACTCCACGGACAGGGCTGGGGGACAGGGAAGAAGAGTCTGTGCAACACATAGCAACAGGCAGTTCTTCTGTGGAGTACTGGCAGAGCCCTTGTGCAGGCTGACTGAGCGTCCTTTTCCTGTCAGTGGGATGTAAGGATGCTTTGACTCCTCTCAGCCACTGTCCAGCGCAGATGGGTGTGCCCCTTGCAGAGTGCCAGGGAAGAGGGGAGGGTCACTGATGATCCCAACCCTCCTGGAAGGTTGTTACTAGCATCTTGTCTAGGGCATGGGGTAAGTCTAGAGCCCAGGGCTCATTAGGGGAGGTGGAGCACAGTCCCTATGCCCAAGGGCCATGGGACAGGAGAGGTAGTTCCTGGGAGAAACACAAAGGAGAAAGCCACTTCCCAGGAGGAGAAAGTGGAATTGGAGGAGGAGGAACACCACCCAAAATAGCGTGAGAATATTTGTGATTGCTCATGGGACCAATGGTGTGAATTAAATGCATGTAGCTCTACTGGAGAGCAGCATGGGGCCCAGGTGTGTCAGTATGCCAGAGGATTGATGGAGGAGAAGCACCATCCATGTGAATGATTGCCATGTGACTGATGGTGTGGAGTCCATGAATATGGATCTACCAAGGAACAGTGAGGGGCCATGTTGTGTCAAACAATGAAGGAGTTGTGTGAGGCCCATGCATATTAACCCACCAAAGAATGACGATTCCATGAGTGCCAATCTGACGTAAAAGGACGTGGAGCCCACAGGGGCCAACCCACCTGAAGATGAAGAACTGATGGATGTGGACCTACCAGTGACAAGGCTGATCTTTCATTACCCTAGCATACCTGGGCTGTTTTCCATGAGATCACACAAATGGCTGTCAGAGCAGTGCCTGGCCAGTTCCCTAACATCAGAGCAGCCTCTGCACCCAACATCAGCTGGGAGACAACTCTGTGGACATCCCACAAACTCACCCTCAAGATCTCCAAGCCATAAACAGTTCATTTGATGAATTTAAAGGGTTGTGTGGGCCCTTCTTTCTCATCTTCATCACCCTCTGGGTGAAGGTTGTTTAGTTATACTGTACTTAATGCACACCAGAATTTGGTTGATCACTTTGAACACCAGGCCACATTGTTGATTCATATTGAACTTGGAATCAATCACCAGATTCCCTTCTGTAAGGCTGCAGTCCAGCTTTTTGTTCTCAGTCTATACATACATCCAGCATTACACTGTCCCCCCGCAAGCACAAAATCCGGCATTTGTTCTTGTTAAATTTCATAGGTTGGTGATTGCCCACTTAGGTAGCTTTTCCACTCCTTACCTAGAGACTCTCAACCATTCCACACTGTGAGTCCTGTACAGTCCAACCCCTCCTTTATGTACAACACTTCCTCTCCACCTCATCGGTCCTGCTTATCTTTCCTGAAGAGCCTACAACCATCCATCATACTACTGCAGCCACAGGGTTCTTCCCATGGAATATCACTAATGTGCACTGTTCCACTCTGCCCCCTTGAGCCTTAGTCAGACACTGGTCCACACCAAAATGGCAGTGGCTGACCTCATGGCCTGCCCCTAAATTGCTGACTGACCTCTTGGTAAGGCCCAAAATAGTGCCAGCTGACCATGGGGGTCCTGTGGGACACCTTAAAGAGCAGGCATGTGCCTGTGGGGAAGACTCAGTGGACCAGAGCAAATAAAATGACAGTGACAGGTGTCAAGTGGTACGCTCAGATAGCCTGGATTTAAAAGCATCTGAGACCACGCTGGGTCCTAGGGTGGTGACTATATACCTTTTTGTCTTATTTTCCTTTCTCTTTTTCTCTCTCCTAACTACTTCTTCTCAAAATATGTTGTAAGCCAGACTGAAAAAACTTCAGTCAATGCCTTAGTAAGTGCCTTGTTCTATCAAGATAACTTAAAGTTTGCTACGTTAAAATTTGTGAAATGCCTTACTTTGTCTGGAAGTCATTTTAAAATTAGCCAAGTAGCTTGTTCTACTTTAATGTTCTGAAGTTTGCAAGTAAAACTTTTGTTGTTGAACTGCCTGAGAATTTTGTTGTTCCTCCTGCACACTGGCCAGAGTACATGAAACTACCTTCCCCTGAACTCACCAAGCAGGTCAGAACATTACAAGAACTAAGAGGAAAAAGATCTTAAGAGGGATAAATTATCCTCTTTTCCTTAAAATATTTATATCTTGATCTAAAACTAATGTGTTTACATGTCTATTGCCTTTGGTACATGGTCTTGAGCCTGGTTTCAGATTTTGAGAGTTAAGAGTTTGATACAGTAACATCTTCAGGTTTTTTCTGTGGCAATGGAAATAGGCAGGGATGCAGGTTTAGGGCTTAAAATACTTTCCCTGTCCAGGGGTTGTCTAGACTTCTGTGATAAATGCTTAATTTGAAGCTGAACCAGAAAGCTTCTGACTTGGTGACATTGTTTCAGATCAGTTCTAACTTGCTTATAAATCTCTTTTGGAAGAGATGATCTAAGTGCTAAAGACTCATCTGAACTTTTTTCAATGTAATTTTTCAAATATTTTCAAATAAATTTTAAAGGAATATATAAAACCATTACCAGAAAATAAGGTATTTCATTTCAAAGCAATCATTTTGTTAAAAGGTACTTAACTGAGTTATCAATGTTTATTAAAGGTAAAAGATGTCTTTTGAGATAGTAACATATTTTCTACAAGGAACAGCTATCAAAAGTAACTGATAAAAAGTAATTGAGTTAATGCAGAGTAAGATTCATTTTCTGCAAAAATATATTGCAGAATTATATGCTGAAAAATAATCAGCTTAAATTTACTTTCAAGTGCATGGCATTTCTACAGTGGTTGCGGGTTTGTTTGTCTGTTTATTTTGCTTTGGGTTGGGTTTTTTTGCACTATTAAATTTAATTACTATGTAGAATGAAAATATTATGCTAGATTGTTTTAGAGACAGCTATTCCACAATGACTGGGTGAAATTGTATGACATCACTCTGATATCTGTGGAATATCTCTGCTTGATGGTGAGAAGAAAATATAGATCCCTGAGTGGGAGCTGGTTGCACAGAGACTGTCAAGATTTTTCCCATACGAAGCTATTAGCTGTATCTATGTGCAGCTACAGATTTTATTTCTCTATGACTTTCTGTAACTAGTTTATGTAAGAAAACAGAACTTCTTTACTGTTTTGCCAGAATTGTTTTGTAATGATACCAGCACAAATCAGGCTTTCAAGTTTGCAAAAGGGAAAAATTGAAAAAACATTAGAAAAAATTCTGTGTTTGAAGGTAGTTGGGAGATTCTTAGGATGGTTTATTAATTTCCTTTGTATAAAACAAAGAAACGAAGAATTCTGCACTAGGTGAAAATGATTTTTCTCCTCCACACCTTAAATAATCCACAGTTTTCATTAAAACAAAAAACCTAGGAAGTGCTCAGGGCACATGAACTGGGATCTTTCATGCAACAGTGCACAGGACTCTTAGAATCAGGTAAATGGTTTATGGCTTTTGAGGATGCCTTTGTTATTCTTTTAGATACCTTTGGCTGTTTAGATTCCGTTCTGAAAATTGATATTTCTAGATGAAGTGAATAAAGGTAGAGGCTGATGCTCATTTTTCTAGGTTAAGTGGATTTCATTTCACATGTCCTTTTTTTCCATTGTTTATAGAGGAAAATATACAGTCTTATACTTGTTCCTACTCTACTTTTGTCTTCTTACACAGCTGCCCATTGATCAAGTAGTGCATGCACTCAGTTTCAGTAAATGAGATTTTCCATATGCTGACCTATTTTTACACTGCCATCTTTCTAGTTGCATGCTGTGGCTTGAAGAAAATTGAATAGGACAGAGATGGAAGAACTGATTTTAGCATTTGTTGTAAAAATTGCTACTCTTCAATAGCACCTTGTCAAATTTTGTTTTGAAGTTGTCTGAAAAAAACCATTTCTCTTGAGCGTGTTCTCTCAGACACCATTGCAATAAAATAGCAAACACCATCAGAATGGTCAATACAAATTTCAAATGTGGCTCCCTCAACAGTGACAAGAATGTTGTCAAACAATCTGCTGAGAAAAGAGAAGGGTGTGCACATGACTGCATGCAGTAAATAATACCAGTTTTCTTGCCCTTCCTGGCCCTCGTTGCAGGTTCCTCCCAAAAGAAAGCACCACAGGACATCCTGAAATGCATTCCCAGGTGTAAGGTATCATTTGTGTGAAAGTATTCAAATTGTCTCAAAGCAGCTATAATATTGTGATTGTTTTTCTGATTTTATTGTTATTATGATTCTATTATGATTTTGTAGCAGTTTGCACTCAATTATGAAGTAATGAATAGGAGGAAGATTAATTTTTCATTGGTGTAGACAAATTGGAGTGATTTAAGTAATCTCAGAATAGAGATAACCTCTGTGTGTGTGTCTGTGTGTACAAAGACACACAGAGTAATGATTGCTGCATGTGTATATTTGTCATTGCTACCTCTTTGTCTTCTATCTGAAAAATACAAAGGGAAAAAGAAGATCCCTTGCTTCTGTAGAGAATGTCTCTCTCATTCTCCTGAAAGGTACAAAACAATGACTGGGAAAAGTATATATTAGATCACAGAGGAAAAGATTTAATAAAGAAAAAAGAAACAAGCACCCAGCTCCAAGAGGATCCCCAAGGCAAAGGTTCAAAGGGCAGGAAGAAAAAGACTGAAGAGTCCTCCAATGCTCTCAAAGAAGATGACTAAGAAAAAACAGGTTTGACTTATTTCCTCCTGTCCCACGAAGTATTTAATAAGTTGACCTTTTCCAGTCTTGTCAGGGCTGAAGGAGGGATTTGCTGTTTAAGCTCTTACATGACATATGTGTCAAAAGCCTGAAGCTTTTGGGAAAAAGAACATCCTGAAGGGGCAAGAAAGAGGCTGACATCTGAAGCTCTGTTCAGGGATGCCTGTGCCAATTCTGACATGAATGGCTTCATAAGTTTAAGATGGAAGAAAAATTGGATTCATTAAGACAAGGGAGTAAGTTCAGTAACTTCCCCTCAGGTATTCTCAGGTTCAGATTCCTTTTTTGCCTCTTTTTTCCCCTCATTCATTCAACAGTCAAGAGACTTGGATCTCATTCCTTTTCACCATGTTATCATCTCTTGTTATAAAACAAAAAATTCTTTGAAAGAATAAGGTTATTCTGATATGAAATAGAGAGGAAAGAGGAAGATATCTGCCTGCTTTCCTTTCAAACTAATCTCAGGTCAGAAAATATCAAGATCTACAAGAACATCAGATATGAAGCAGATACTCTGCAGGTTCTTGTGCAAGGAGGAGGTTCCAAAAGAAGGCATTTCTTATCATAAGATGGGAAAGGAATTTCTTGATTGGGAATAAGCTCAGTATTTTTGAAGTTATTCTATTAAATTTTGTAATTGCTTCAGTGTGGGATACCAATGAATTGAAGAATTTCAGAAGGATGCTCTAAGAATGTCTGGCTGTGTCAGACCAAAGCCTGTCGTATCTCTAACTCTGGCCAAGAATGAAAGCTTACTAGGAGAATAGGGCAAGTAGACAGTAATATGTCTCTGGAATATCCTCCAAAGTAATTCCAGTTCAAGGATCAATGTAAAAGTACTTTTATAGACAGAATTATGTTTCTGCATTTTACAGCCTTCACAAGGGTTTTTTTTGTCAATGTCTTTATTATTTCACTGACTAACCAAAAAATATCTGGTACTACATTTGTAAAAAGTATTTTTATTATGGAGAAACATAGATCTAGATTATGTTTTTCTACTGATTTTTTGTATGCTTATGAAGAAGAAAAAAGATTACTGTTTATAAATGTAGTCTGATTTAAGAATATCTTGACTAATTTCTAATTATTTCACTTTGTGGGAGTTGATCTCAGAAGACATCTTGTACTCCAAGCTGGAATTTGACTCATTATAGGTTAGCTATATTACTGGTAAACTCAATTTTGATACTCATTCTCTGAAAGGGTCAACTTTAAAGGAATAGTAAAACCTGCTGTTTGTTAGAGGGGAGCAACATAGTCTGCAAAGTTGTTATAGTTGACAACTGAAGGAAATAATGAAAGGTTCACTTCTGGAAAGATATGTACAGTTATATTTTATACATTGCAATATTTTGGGATCAACAAAGCAAGATAATAAAATATTTCATTTATAGTGTTCTTGGACTTGTAGCAGTCAGAACTTGAAAGTGGTTTTCTTTCATAGCTAATTACACAGCTATATTCTCAAAGTTGAGTATGGTTATTTTATGATGAATGCATTAGCGACAAATAATGCATTGTTTCATCGTAGCTGGAAAGTTTTTAGGCCTTATTTTCTAAGGGACTAAGACCTTTGCTGCAGTATAATTTTTATGTCCCCAAACCTGAGCTGGAATTTTATTTGTAGATGCAGCATATCCTCTGGATGCATTTCATAAAATATTTACTTTCATTCCTTTGAGAAAGCTCTGATATAGATTTGATGATGCCTGTGTTTATTCAGCAGTTTGGATTGTTATGTTTTCAGAAGTTTCTTCTTGAAGGAACTCAGTTTTATAGATTTTCAATTCCTGTTGTGTAGATTAACCCAGGATTCCCATGAATTTGATGTCACATTAAGATACAGTTGGACAAATGTAGTTCATATCCTTAGCTGCACCCCCCAAGCTGTTTATGTGACTGCAAGTTGTGTGTGGGAACTGCGTATTTTTACACTGCACATCTAAGCAATAGATCTGTGGTATAAGACACAGGAAATGTTGGACATCTATGATATATCTGGAGGCATCTGAGGCTTTGTTTTTATCTTCCCGGCATTCCCAGCTGCTGGTGCTTGCTCTCAAGCAATGCAGGTACCACAGAATGGGGCATGAATCCTGGGCTCAGAAATGGAACAGTTAGTCATAATTTCATTTACATCTATTCCTCACAAAACAGTTTCACCAACAGGGGTTAAATGAATGGATTCTCGGCATCAGATGGGTTGATAGGTAATAATGAAGGACCCTAACTGCACATACATAGCAAAACAACAAATCTTAGTTTAGACTCCTTAAAATAAGTTGAGATTTGGGTAATGAAACAGAACTAGCATGAGTTAGACAAAACAGAGGAGATTGTTCTTCACACAGTGGGTGGTAGACATGTAGAGCTCATTGCCAGAGAGTGTTATAGATAGTGAAAGGATACCTAGACCCAGAAATTACTGGACAAAAGCATGATAGATAAAGCCATTTAAGGATATTAAATATGAATTGATACTATGTATTTCATAGAACTACTAAATATACATCCTACTGTGTAAGTGCATTGTATGGAAAATATTTGGGAGGGCATACATATAAATGGGAAATGTCCTTCATTGGTTCTGATTCTTTTCTGTTTTAACCATCTACTTGTGACCAGGATTTGAGACAGAATACCAAGCCAGCTAGACCTCTGTCTGGTCTAGTACATCTAATGTTCTTTTGATGTGAACACACCTAACTTTAAAGTTAGCTATTTGCTTTGTTAAAGTATAAAGATCTATGGCTGTCTGCAATATTTTCAGGTGTACAGAGGTATAAGGCTTTTGTAGGCTATAGTGAGCAAGAGGACCCAAAGCCCTCATATTTATGGACTAACTTGCAAGTCTACAAGGTCTTTTTCTCTTTTTTTCTTTTTTTCAGAGGGGTTTGGTGGTGAAGACTGAGGAATAGGGTAACAAAATAATCTTCTTGGTAACTTGGGGTTTTGTTTTATTTTTACTATAAAAATTATATAGCAATGCAAGAAGATACTCATCAAGCATTCAGAAAATACAGCACTGCCTGGTGGAAGAGTTAAATTTCTATCAAGGTATGTGAATTTACATTTGTATGTTCAATTTGGGAAAGTAATATTCTCATCACTTCAGAGATGTGTCTGCTATTTCAACAGGAATGACTGACAGAAAGGTTTGGAGTATTGTTAGTTGTCTGTAAAGCAAGTGGAAGCATCTCAAGAATGTCTAAGCAGAATTTGAAAGTCTTGACAGAGTATATTATTTAAGAATACTTGGCTGGGATGAGTAAACCCCAACAGCATGTATGCTTTCTGTCCTGATCCATGAAAATTACTCAGGAATGGAGGGCAAGGAAAAAACTGTAGAGCATCTTATCAGTATGAAAGGTAATGATTATGATGCAGCAAAAATATATTTTTAGAAATCAGGAGACTGAATGACTCAGAATGTAACTAGAGATGGGGGGAAACTCACAGCCACTTTTGCAGATGTACTTATGTCTGTAAGATTGCTGGTAAAAGTAAGAGTGCTATCAGAAAATCAGAGCGAAGACATAAGGTAGTTATGTGTGCGATTTTGAATGCCTACCAGTGTGAACACAGCTGTGAAAGACAGCCTCCCACTGATACCATGCAAATAGCAGTATTGCAGGCTTTGGTAGTGAACCTCCTGGACGCAAAGGTTGCACTTCATAAAGAAATGTATACATTGTCTTTAATTAAAAAAATTCTGACTCCATGCAGAAATGAAGAAATCCAGTGTTTCTTGTGCTATACAAAATTTTATTCACAGCAGTAATGGATTTTCCAGCAAACAAAGAGGAAGCATATTCCAAAGACCATATATTAATGGAAAAGAGAAAAACCACCCCAAACCCCTACAATTGAGAAAGCTAATGTCTTCACCAGTTTGAGTAGCATGGACTGCCAAGGAGCAGAGGCAGAGAGAGAACTCCAGATGCTCCACCATATGCTCCTGGGGCATGCCTTTGGGAGGGTTGATAAAGAAAGAGTAAACCAGTTGTATGTTTTTCCTCAATCCTAACAAGAACAGATCACGATATTCATGTGTGGGCCTAAAGGCAAAAGGAAAGGAACATAGAGAAATTGCAAAATTTGCTCCCAGTGGGATGGAGGAGGGTAAAGAAGATGGGTGGGGAACAAATTGTCCAGAGGAATATTCCATGCCATATAACCTCACACCCAGCAATAAATCAGGGTAAGGAGGGTTGGGGTTTTGTCTTCCAATATGTCCATTTCTCAGAGACTGACTGGGCATCGGTCTGCTTGTAGGAGGGGTTTTGCCTTTGCAAACCCACCCACCATCTTTCCTACATTTGTAAATTACTTTTTTTAGTCCCTTAAGTTTTTCTTCTTTCTCTCCTCCTATTCTCTCCCCTGTCCTGCTGGAGCAAGTGGAGTAGTGAGCAAGTGGCTGTGGAGGTGTCTGGTTGCTGGCTGGGGTCAACATATCACAACATAATGTAGTTATTTACTATCATATGAATGTGCACTATCACTCACTTTATAGTTAAATATATACCTGTGTTTTTATATATTAAAGACCGTGTTCATGCCAAAAATATGTGCCAAGATTCACAGCTTTTAGATTTTAGCTTATTCTGTAATAGAGTCTTGAAATTTTGTTTTTAGCTCTCATAAACGTACAAATATATCTTAAATTTTTTTAAGTTAGTTTCTAGAATGGAGTTAACACGCCTTAAGACATATTAGCAAAAAACCCTAAAACCAAAAAATAGTATTTATAGTAATCCTTAGGGTGACTCGAATTAAGCAAATTATGTCCTGTCTGGGAAATACTGAATTTTTTCCTCCTCTTTCTCCAGTTCAAGCAGTTTTCTGCTTTTGTCCATTAATAAGGCTAAAATCTCTGTATTTAGATAGAAAAACCTCCCACAGACTAAATTTTTTTAGGGTATAATCACAACTAAAGAAGTACAGCCTTGTCAATGCTACAGAGGTCCTGTTTTAAAGAAGGTCTGTTAGGGCAGATTTTTCAAGGTATAGTCTTGTACTAGAATTATATATTTTATTGAAAATTATTTCCCTGAAAATTTGAATTTATGAATTAATGTTTACATATCTCTGTCCAAAGTAAAGACTGAACCTTAGCAATTAGCAATATATTAAATAGTTATTTCTTTATGTTCCTGTCTCCTGAGCTTTAAAAGACACACATCAGTGAATGTCTGTTAATGTCTTCTTCAAAATGATACTGAAGAATATAGCAGGGATTTTGATTTTGAATCAGTGTAAGAAATAACAGAGAATATCTAATTGCTTCTTTAGCCACTAAAACAATGTAACTTATTTTCCCATTGGTAACTTTAGGTGCAAATTCTGTTCCTCTTCTCCATGGCTCTATTTTTTTTTCCTGTCCAAAGTACTTACTTACCAAAAAAAGGAAGTTGTAACAGAGCATATCACAGAACTTGCACATAGTCTTTTTGTTCTAGTGCACTTGCAATAATGCAATGAACTGATACAACAGATACCAGATATTCAACTATAAGTGATTTCTGAGGGTTTTTTGAGCCCAAGAGTATTGTATTATCTGGCATACATATGGTTCAAAGATGAAACATGTTCTTGTTTTCTTAAAGATTATATAATTAAGCGATAATTATTCTCTTTTCATCCACGGTTATAAGCAGCCTTTGCAAACATTAAACAGCTTGTGAAAGTAATTAAACATTGTCTCTCCAATCCCTAATCTTGTCAAGTTGTGTGGTAAGAGATGTGGAAGGCTCATTAACAAAGGAGGAAATAATCCCTCATTTTATTACAAATATATAAACAGCCAAACTGTTTACAAAAACAAGGTTCCAAAGTCACCTGTAAGTTTATAGAGTGCTAAGTGTTGGCTTACAAAAGCAGTGCATTCACCTGAGCTGAAGGTCTTCTAAATTAATTCTCCTTGTTATTTTTATGTTGTCCATTTCTAGTCAACAACAAATAGAAAAATTCCTTATAGTTTTTTTCTTTTTTGTTTTTATAACATATATTGTCAAGCTCTAGCATGGAGATTCTGTGCTTCACAGAGGGTCTTTGTTTTCTTTTTCCAGCTATATGAAAAATTTTATCTCTTTTCTCATATTTTTTCTTGTTTATGTGTCCAACTCAGTTTAGTTGTGTTAATGTTACAGGGAAAAAAACAACAAAACTAAATCAAAAAATTTCACCATGGTAATTTTGCAGTACTGTGGGCACATTTTATGTCATACTTCTCTATTTAATATATTTTAAAGCCTTTTATAATGGAGATTTTAAGATGACCTCTGGTCATTTGATCAGCCACAAGAACGACATGCCCTGGACAGCAAAGCAAGTATACAGTCACTTAAAACCATTTGGCAACCTTCCTAAGAAGAGTACCTGCAGTAATATGTTTGGCTCATATGTGCCTCTAAGGAATAAAGCTATATGAAGAATGAACAGGGAGCCTTGAGAACATGTTACAGTGCCACCTCTCAACTGTATTCACCTGTGTATTTAGTTTGCCGGGGCATATTCTGAAAGCAGTAAGTAGCTAGTTAAGAAATCTTCAAAAGCAGAAATATTTAACTAAAATGCAAGTATGATTACATAACAGAGTCTACTTGAGTCTAAAGTTATTCCAGGTTTACAGGGGTTTTAAGAGTGAAATAATACAAGTTTCTAAGTCTCCTAATCCTCTGTGCTTATCCAAAAAACACAGTTTATACAAATTTCTCAAGTCACTGGCTGGCTGAAGTTGCTGGCTTTAGGCACTTACAGTGTTGAAGTTAAGGATTCCCTGCACTGCCAATCAGAGCAAAAGTTTAGACCTGTAGAGATTGATAAGGAAAGATCATCACTGCCTTTCTTTGCCTCTAGCAAGGACAGAGGCAGAAGAAACTCAGCACCTTGGCTCATGATAGGACTCCTCTGTCAGCCTGGGAGTTGCATGTCTGCTGTACACCATGGGTTCATTTGCAATGAGGGGAAATTGATTTCCCCAAGCATTTTTTTATGTTCATACAAGTAGGCAGAACTGGACAAGGCATCTTGATGGACTGTAGCAGGAACAAGACCCAGGTTAGTTCTGGTGCTAGTTTGGTGCCTACCTACAGGTAGCTAAATTCTGCGAGAAGAACCATGCCCCCCTGCTAATCCTCTGCTACAGCAGTGTCATAGTGCAACGCCCGTGCATGTTTCCTCAGTCTATCTTTAAAGAACTGTAATTTACTGGAAAATATATTCCTGAATATTATTATAATAACCCTCTTGAGTCTCTTATATCACTGGGCGCAATCGAAAGGGCAGACCTTGAGCTACTGTAAATCACGCTGGCTCCATTGATTTCAGTAGAGCTCTATTGATTTACTGCTGCAGAGGATCTGCTCTAAAATATTTCTGTGGTATTGCGTGCATTTAGAGTTAGAAGATTTACAGGCTCTATAATAAAGCTAAGAAGCCTCAGCATAACTATTCTCAATGGCTGAAGTATTTCTTTGTCTTAGCGTATAAACAATTAACATCACCAGTCTGAGTGGTGTAATGCAGGAGAATTAATATCTGGGATAGGGCAGTGATACTAGCTGCAAGGAAACTTCTCAATCAACGCTAATAGGAAAACATTTCTTCACATATGTGTCTTTTACTGACATATTCAGGGTATAGGGTCATACTGCAAATGTCTGAGTGTCAGAATTGGAAGGAAAAAGACACACTGGACTGACATGCCTCCTAATCAGCTGTATAGAATTTTACACTTCAGAGTAAATGTTTTTAATGATAATTAGCAAAGTTATTTGTAGGAAAAAAAAAAAAATGCCAGATGTGTTGAGAGAAATGAAACTTGAAGTGTTGATAACTGGTTCACTAATGATTTTCAGAGGTCATTTCAAGTGCCATAATGAATTCTGCTTAAAAGCTTGTCTGAATGTATCCCTTTCTCTTTCTCTACAGATGGAAAGAATGATAATCTTTGTTGTAGGGAACAGCAGTGCACCAGACTGCTTTATCAGTACTTTAAAACAATTGCAGTGTATATGAGAAGGTGTTAGTAAGTCACAGCTACCTAAAACCACAGGTGCAAGTGACTTAATTTTAGATACATCAAATAGTTGCAATTGCCATTGTCTTTCTTTGGATAAGACCTGGATAACTTTTATATGCATGTATGTAGGGTGTTGAGATAAGGAAAGCTTAACCAGTGTAAAAACTTCCCTGCACAACAGGTAGAATTGCCCTGCATCCTGCTCTTCCCTTCCCAACCCTGACCAAACTGTCTTCTTGCCTTGGCACTTTTTTTCTTTACAGCTCCTTTATGCTTCTGGAGTACTTAGTATTCATGCCAGTTTATCTCACTAAGCTGACAGTGGGTGGGAGGAGGAGAGCAAATAATTTCCTTTAGGCTTACTTGAGGCATCTGAAGAAGAGCCAAAGTAGTAAAAATGTGTGGGAAAAAAATGACAAAGCTGGGAAGCGAGACAAGGCCCCACTTTTATAAAAGAAACCTACTGCAAAACAAACTCAGTTGTTCTATCTATATGTGGCATCCTTATGCCATATAACTTAAACATCCTAGACTGAATGCTGGGAAAGCACTAGAGTGTCTGAGTATGCATACACTTCAATATTCAGTAATGTTTCTGTAATTGCAGAAATACACTTAATATATCTGGCACTAGAAATAAAGATTGTCAGAACTGGAATTCATGTTGTTCCCCATGCTGTGTTTCATAGGAGCACAGGAAACATCTGTGTGTAGGCATATATCATCATAAGTAATGATGACCCTTGCTAGCTGTTGTAATACAGGTGTCCAAAGAGCAGGAATTCAGTTTTTTTCTTATTTTCATAGAAATTTGGAACTCAAATAGTTCACTTTAACTTCAGCATTGCTAGCTTCAAAGTGAAAAAGTCTTGTTTTACCACCTGAAGTGATCTCTGCTGATCCCACTTGCTCATTAGAATTCAATTACCTTTCTCCTGAAATTTAACTACTCTAGATTGTCCTACTGTAAAAAGCATGTCAGTGAAGACCTGTTGAAGGGAGGACAAAGAAGAAAATGCAAAAGTAATCTGAATGAAAGGAGGAAATGGTGAATTTGCTAGGGGGTCATAAGGTAATCCTTTGCAAAATATAAAAGAAAATTACAAAACTACCATACGTGATCTCAGAGCATTGTACCTCTGAACAGATGAACTATATAAATGGCTGTGACAGGTCAGATAAGCTTCCCTCAAACTAGAAAAAAGTAACTATAACTTCCAAGATATTGAGACTATTGTCTGTATTGTCATGCAGTTATTGTCATTTTGATTGTAGTATGGGTGACAACTCAGATGCAGCACTTTGTTGGTTTGTTTTATTTATTAGAACAATAGATGTCTAGTTGCTAGTGACTTGAACAATAATGTCCTTAGGAAATGTGAATAGCAATGAGTACATTTCTGGATGATGTTTCTGTAAAACATTTAAAGATCGTAGAATGTATGGAATGGTTTGGGTTGGAAGGGACCTGAAGGATCATCTACAGATACCTTCCACTACACCAGGGTGCTCAAAGCCCCATTCAACCTGGCCTTGAACACTTCCAGGATGTGGCATCCCCAACTTCTCTGGGCAACCTTTTCCAGTGCCTTACATCCCTCACGGTAAAGAATTGCTTTGTAATATCAAATGTTGAAGTAGCGTGCTCCACCCATCAGATTAATTAATTTCGAGAGATGACACTACACGATTAATTGGATTTATTGCTTAAAATAACAAAACGCATCAGTCTCGAAGCGGAAGATTTTACAATACCTCAGAATAATGGCAAAAGTCACAAGATTTAGAGTTACATCGTAATTTATAACTTTGTAATCCAATAGGCATTTAAAATGGCACTTTGTTTTGGATTTATGACCTATCACCTGTGCTACTTTTCACTGCAGTGTGGTTGTGTCTTAACCAATAACTTGTCATGTCACGTCCACACAGAGACTTCTATTATAACATCTAAATTCTTAACTTAAACTATATAAAATCACATTATTATATTTAAAACCCTTCGCCAAAAGCACCCATTTACCTATTACTATAGGAACACAGGCTTGTGATTCTTTTGCTTAAGATCTATAAATCTCTGTCAATTAAGCCAGACCTAGCCTCTTCCAGGGTTGTAAATCTAAAACTCCTTTAATTGAAGGAGTTTCTACTCCTCTGTCTCCCACAATCAAACCTAAATCTACTCTCAGATTAAAACAAATCCCTTTGCCCTATCACTACAGGCTCTTGTAAAAAGTCCCTCTCTCTCCTTCTTCTAGCCCTTTCAGGTACTGGAAGGCTGCAATAAGGTCTCCCTGGAGCCTCCTCTTCTTCAGTCTGAACAACCCAACTCCAGATGGGCTTCAGTCCTCTGATCATTTCTGCAGCCTCCTCTAGACTCCCTCCAAGAGATCCATGTCTATCCTGTACAGAGGACCCCAGGTCTGGATGCAGCACTCCAGGTGGGGTCTCACTCGGGTGGAATAGAGGGTCAAAATCCCCTCTCTCACCCTGCTGGGCAACTGCTTTGGATGCAGCCCAGGACAGGATTGGCCTTCTGGGCTGGGAGTGCACATTTCTGGGTCCTGCTGAGCTTCTTGTAAACCAACACACCAGAGTCATTTTCCTCAGGCCTTCCTTCAGATTATGGATTTCGGTTGAGAGTATGATACCTCGTGTCCCGCAAATGGAATTTTAATTGCATATGTGCTGAAACAATGTGCAATTAGGAAGGCAAGGAAAATGAATGAGTTATTGTTGATCACAAAGGCACAAACCAATACAGTAAGATAAATATTTAGAACAGAACAGAACTGGGTTTTCTATTTTTTGAAAAATCTGCAATTTCAAATCTAGTTTATACTTCTAAAATGCAACAAAAATAAAAGAAAATGGGAAAAATGTCTGAATTGCTTTGAGCTAATAGTAACAAATGTGATAAAACTAAGATCACATTCTCATTCAGCTTTTTAATTTTTTTCTTTTGACTTTTATACATATAAATACATATTTATGTGTGCATATATGTGTGCATGTATATTTAGAAATGCCTATTTTCTTAAAATGTCTCATAGCTTCAGAAATTGAAATTATTCTTTCTGGAAGGTGACTAACCAATATGAATGAAACATGTCAATAGTATTGAAAACTATTTGGAAAATCAGTTAATGATTCAAGTTTTTCCAAAATATGTTAGCAAAAAGTAGAACTTTGACTGTTTTAAATAATGGTAAATTGAAGAAATGTGCTCGTCATGAGCACGCTTTCCCCTATTCTTCCCCTCCTGCTGACCTCCTAAACATAGAATCATAGAATATACTGAGTTGGAAGGGACCCACAAGGGCCCTTGAAGTTAACTCCTGCCCTGCACAGGACACCCCAAGAGTCACACCATGTGCCTGAGAGCATTGTCCAAACACTTCTTGAACTCTGTCAGGCTGGTCCTGTGACCACTGCCCTGGGGAGCCTGTACCAGGCCTGTCCAGACTCTGGGTGAAGAATCTTTTCTTAATATCTAACCTAAACCTCTCCAGACCCATATGTATCATATATCTGGTAATACAATCTGGTATAAAAATGATAACTTGCAGAAATTTGAAAGATAGCACATTAAACTTAAAAACTGTGTTGTACTTGTCACCTGAGTTACAGATTCATCTGAAGCAAGTAAATATCATCACTTTTATTTTTTTGCGGTTCTTTCATAGAGTCCTTTTGAGCAAATAGTGCTCCATGGAAGGGACAAGCCATACAACTCCATGGATCCACAAAGTATGCTAGACCTTGTCTTTTTACTACAGCCTTGTTTGGACAAACTCCAACTAATTCCTTGTTTTTACAGATACTCCTCTGCTCTAAACTGCTTTACTTTGAGAGCTTCATTTGTCCATGGCACTGCAATTTTGTTGTGAGAAAGTGCTGGGACAGCTGTTTGGTGTATAAAACATTCTTTGTGAAGACTGTGCATCAAATTTAGGAAGGTGTTGGGGTTTTTTTTCCCCCCAAGGAAAAAGTGGAAATATATATGATTTTGCAGAAATTTCATGCAGTGTTGTTGTTTTAGTCCCATCTTTGAACAAATAAATAACTTCCAGAACTATAAAATGCATTTTTTGAAGCTGGACAAAAAATGAGATTTTTACATTAAACATGAAAGTAATCCATTCTGTAAATGTTGGCTATCTGCCATGTACTGATATCTTTCACTAGCTCCTTGCACAGTAAGTTAAGACTGTTCATGTGTGCTGGTCCTAATCATACACTGCTGAAGAAAACAGATCTTAACTGCGGCCTAAAAGAAGTTGAAAAAAAAATTTGAAAGTTTCACTGTAAAGCCAACATCAATACTATTCTCATCCTTGTTTATTCATTATAATATTAGCCTGAATTGGGCTGAAAATGGGCTTTTCTTTTGGCTTCTAAATTCTGTTCAACACAGTAATTTCCAAACTTTCAGCTTGGTGATTCATGTTGCCATGGAAAGTGGTCTAGCTGGCTTATGAAGTTTAAAAGGAAAATCTGCAAACTGTCAGTGTCAGTGCCTGTGTTGATCTAGCAAGAAGGATGGGTGTTTGAAAATCATTCTGTGGTTGGAAAATAGGAGAGCTGCTAGATTAAAAATAAGGAATAAAAAAAAATGCATAGAAAAACAGGCTACAATTTTCAATACATCAAGCAAACATTTCATTACTTACCAGAAACAATGGTGCAAGAATCTCTCAGGTGCCTGTAAAAACATTCATGGTGGCACTGCTGAATATCTTCAGAATAAAAATCATTGATTTCTTTTTTTGGGGAGGAAGGAAGTTGGGAGAAGAGGGAAGGGGACAACTGCTGTATAATCTAACATTTTTTCTAGCTCAAAGCAATTTTTTCTTTCTTCAATTCTGCATCTGAGAGCTGGCATTTTATCATTTCAGCATGTCACACTGTTACACTATGCAGTGTGGTTATGCATTGAAATGTCAGTTTCACCTAAAAATGGAAAGATGTGCCACACACCCATTTTCAGCTAATAAGACATCCGTTAGCTCATGTAACAGATTTCCAAGGCAATAGGAAGAGATGAGTTTAGCTGAGTACTCTTATATATTATTCACATAACTAAAAATACAGGATGTTTATCCTCATAAGTTTTGAATTCCACATTTTCTAGAGTAAAAATGTACTTAATCTATTAAAAAGTATTTTTTCTTTGTTTAGAATAAATGATGGTTTTCTCCATGGCCTCATATTCCACAGCCTAGTAAACAGGACTATGCCTTGCTACTTAATATATTTATTTCCCAGCATTGCTTAATAAATGTAGAAAGTGACATTGCGTGATTATATTTCATCCAATTCTGTCTCATCCAATCCTGTGCTTGATGGAAATAAGATCTGAAAATGAAAAATTCTTTCCCTGGCAGCCTCCTTCATCCTTGCTCCTTTTTCTTTGTCCTAGGCCTGAGCTGTGTGAGGGTCCGTAAGGAATTGGATCAGCCCCACTCGTTTCTCACTAAAATGTTCAGAGTCAATAATGAAATAAACCTATGGCAGTTTTGCTGAAAGGGAGTATGTAAAGTATGAAGGTTTCATATGTACTTCTTCATGTTCTTAACAATTTCTAAACTCATCCAAGGAAGAGTATGATTAATAAAGCTGTACCTTTCCTCATAGTTTTTATTAGACTCAGTCCTAAGAATGTGTCAGTTTTGTGGATCCAGTTTGATCTAGGCTTTTGAATAAACTGTAAGATTATTTAATGCCTAAGAAAATTATTTTATGCCTTTCTTGTACATATTCATTGCTAGTATGGGTTATGAGTACTGAAATAACTAAACCAATCCCAAAATCTCCAAGAATCCATACTTCAGTGCTGTAATAGAGGGGGCAGGGAAAGGGAATGGAGATTTTAACACGGCTCAAAACATGGATAAAAAGTTATAGATCCTTTTCTCTGAAGGCTGATTGAAGCCTTGCATTTTCTCCTTGCCTTTGTGAGTAACTTTCATGATCTTTCTTTTCCCTAAATAATGTCCTCTGTTCATTGAAGGAATTAATTAATTTCCTTAAGAAGGTAACACTGAATTGAAGTAGGATGGCTTGGTGCATCTAGGATCTTTTAGATATAGGTCTCCTGGGTTTTGCTTGTTGTCAGTGAAAATCGTTTCTTGCACAAACTGTCACCACTGCTTTTTTTGGGTGGTAGCAGTGGGAGGGGGTTCAAGCAGAAAGAATACAAGACCTACTTCTTGCATGGGGTGTTTCTTATTGCTCAAGAATGTCAGGTTGCAGAAACACAAAACTTCTACTATATTCTAGTCTACATTCCATTCTGCTTGTTTTTTTAACCCTGGAAGGAGTCATGCATGATGCAATGTTAAATACATACACCTACCGGTATGGTTGGATATCTTCACCACTGTAGAGGGAAACCCAGCCAGGTCAGTCAGTAGAATTGTCACCTTTTTTTTTCAAAATTATATACGCAATGTATAAATATATATATATAGAGAGAGAGAGAGAGAGAGAGACTGAGACCACTGAAAGCTGGTTTTTCATGCTTTGATACACAGGTAAGATTCTGAAGACTTAATTTGAAGAAAAGGCTTTCAACACAAACATCAGAACCCCTTTTTATATTGCACCTTCTTTCCATCTAAGGTTTAATCTGAGATCTTTGGGGCTTTAATTTTATTTCTTTAATTTCTTTTTTCTTTTCTTTGAAACAGGAGAGTACACTCACAGGTTATTCATTATTGTTTATCATGTGTTTTGCACATTGCCATCCCATAAAGAGATGTAGAATATGGACCTCCATAAATAATTTTCTTACACCTCCATTTTAACCTAGTGTTATTCCAAAGAAGGTCTTACTGAACTTTGCATGGACTAGGATACTACTGAAAACAGAAAAGCACTCAGGTCTGTTTCTGTGCTGTTTAGTCTTCAGTCAGAGCTGATGAGAGGGAAAAGGGAATTGCCCATTTATAGGCGATCCTGAGTTGTGGAGTCTTTGGTTTGTTTTACGTTGGAATTAAATGTCAGCAGTCTGGAATCTCTGACAAAAGCTAATGGCCCATTTTGGCCCATTTCTCTGTTGGAGATCCCAAACACCAGATGGGTGCCTGTGCATCTGGGGAGCTGGAGAGCAAGCTCAAGCCTTTCTACCCGCCAGCCGGACAGACAGAGCTCAGAACCGTGGCAAACCAAGCAGCCAGCAAGAGGATAAGGCATTTGGCTGGGGGAGAATGGTGGAAGCTGTCAGGAAGGCAGGAGCTGGGCAGCAGGCAAGCTGGGCAGGAGCCAGCCGTACTCTTTGCCAGCTGGCCAGAATCTCTACTTGCCGGCTTGGTATCGCTCCAGATGATTGCTTGTCATCCTGCTGAAAGTCATAAGGCCATTTTGCAGTTTAGGAAAACTGGGGGGAAACAGGTTTTATTTTGTGTTATTTCTTTTATTTCTCATAAAAGGCTAAACAGGTAATTTTCCAGCTTTTCCTCAATACTAGGAAATTTAGAGATTTGCTAACTTTTTAAAAATGGCAATTAAGAGAGTGGTACAGGCCCACAGCCACAACTTTGAGGAATCATCTGCCTTTGAGTCTTGTAGAACTGGGAAGATGTAGAGAGAAATTTTTGATATGCTAGTTCATTTTACAGACTTACCTGAAAAATGGCTTGAAAATATAACCACAGATAATAGCTCAAAACCGTCTTTCTAAATACTTTCTGCTTGTAAATTCTGAATGTGGGATGAATGTAAATCTGAAAACTGCCATGATATCAGAAAATAAAAGGTTGCTTGAAAATTCATGTGATATTTTAATCTTTTTCTTCTCTCTTTGGACAAGTCTGGTTTCTGGAAATATTTACATAAAGTCGCTGGTTGGGAAATGTAGTAAGTGGTAGAGTTTTTAATTATACTTAATGGAAAGAGTGAGGAAAAAAGGCTCTTAAGTCCTTCTTGAAGTCTAAATAAGAATCAGTAAACTTCAAAGATAAATACAATTTTAAATCCATTATCCAGCATGATTCAGGGTAAGCATTTATTGATTAGTCAGCACTCCATATTCAGCTGTTTGAACATTTGTGGGAACATACTGGAAAGCTGCAAACTCAGCTAAAGTAAAATCACATACACTTCCTATCTGCAAAATAGTTTTGGTAGTACTTGGCAAATTTCATTAGAGTGTTTTCTTATAGTATTAGGTTTAAACTCAGCCTTGTGCCTGGAGACTGCAGCTACGAGTCTACCCAGATCATTCTGTATTCATGGGAAAGGTTAGAGTGAGACAGATGGAGATTTCTTTGGAGTATAGGGCCCAAATCTAAGAGAGCTGTGGCAAGTTTGATTAATCACTCTGCATCCTACTTCATAACTATTACTTATGGTTTAAGAATAACTGCTTTCCTTTGTCCCTGCTGCAGACTGGAATATAAAGATATGTGGTGGTGCATGCTGTGCATACAAGGACAGTTTCTGTTTTAACCCTTCACATGTACCTGCAGGTTCTCTTTAATATGTGACAGTCTGAAGTAGAGGCTGATTCCAGACACTGCAGCTTTTTTTAAGGGATAGCATGAGCTCATAGGGTTAATATTATTGTTGTATTTTATTATCTACTTTTGTTCAATTTTATTATTCTAGTGATGTGTAAATTTAGTAATGGGTTTACTTGCAGACAATTTATGATAGTTGGGGTTTTTTATATTCTTCACATGAAACAGGTAAAAAGGAAATCTAACCCAGTTTAAATCTGGAGTCCAGTTATGCAGATCAGTCAGCTAGAAATTCAATACAAATCTGCAGCTCCAGCATGAATGGTGATAATCTTTTTGTCCGGTTTGGTAGATACAATAGTCTGACTAGAGCCATCTGTCAGAATGACTGACATGAGAAAGTTCTTAGGGCAGAAAAACAGAATTACTTGCTTTTTCTCTGCCAGAGCCTTGAAAAGTTAACTTTCTTTTTGAGAGCTCTGGGAGCAGTAGATATTGTTTGAGCAACAAGGGAAAACATACCCCAGTCATGGTTCTCTATTCTGGACCAGCAGGCAGGAACAGGTCTGGTTTTCCAGGACTCGCATTCTTCATCCTTCTCCTTTTCCCACTGTGCTCTTGTCTTTAGGATGGCTATGTTCTGCTTTGCCTCTTCTGTGAGCTTGTTATATGGCTTTGATTTCACCCATGACATAACCAGCTGACTGACCCATGAAAAACCGTTAATGTAGCTGAGTTACACTGTAGAGTATAGGGTTGAGTTAGGTTTTGTCCATATGTCTCCATTAAGACAGAAGTGGCTGCCACCAATTTTTACCTGTTAGGTTTTGCTAATGGCAGTATTGTAAAAGCTGAGAAATAACTAAGTGTGATTTCTTCATCTTATGTATGTTTTAGGCTAATGTAGAAAGAAATAGCTTGCATTATTTTAAGTAGAGGGGTAGCCTGAATAAATGTTCTCTTAAGTCTTTGAAAACATCTGACACATCTTCCTAATCAAGAAAAAAGTGGATTCACTGAAGTGGAAGCAGGATATAGCTTATTTGACCAAAAAGTTCAGTCATTAATGGGAAAATAAAATATTTTAGCCTTCTTTTTGCTATTAGCATAAAGGCTTTTATTTACAAAGCACAGAAATGCTGGGAAGCTTGCAGGATATTTTAAATAGTGTGTTTTAAAGTAAATTGCAGCATATATAAATGTGAGTAAGGGTAAATGTGGTTCAAAGCATGGTTCAAAGTTCAGATGACAGACAAATTATCTGACATACCAAAGTAGAGGTTTATAGCTGACTCATTTATATTCTAATCCATGACTGTGACATCCTTTCTGGTAATGGTGTACAAGGCAGGAAAAAAAAAAAACTAATTCAAAATTAACCCAGTATTTTGTGTGATCTTCCTAACTATGGTTCCTGGCTTTGTTTGGTCTTTTCCTTTTTAACCTTCTGAGGGTATATTTTGAGGTTAAACAAAAACCTGATGCACTCAAAGATAGTAAATGTGAAATTCAGACCAATCCAAGTATGTTTGTCAAAGCTGGGTGCCAATCTTTGGAGACATTCATTCAGTTTGGGCAGAAACTTCTGGCTGGGGCCTCCTACTAGTTCAGTATCAGGTGGGTTATGTATAAGAATTCAATATTTGGTATCTATTTGAAGTTCCACAACTGAAAAACAACAACAATTAAATATACATTACTCTAGGGTAGAATGCAAAAAATAGCCTTATTACACATTCAGGAGCCCAAATGTAAAATATAGCTTCCTATTCCTTACACGAATTTTTGAAATAAAGACTGCAAGCCACAAAACAAAAGAAAAAGCCAGTTGCTTTCATATCTGATCATGACCTTTTTATACTTGTATCTGTTTTCATTCAATACTTGTTTTATTTAACACTTACTTCTAATTATTTTGTACTGAGCAGGTGTCAGGTTTTTTAGGTTCTCAGTAAGAGAAGCACTATCACTCTAAACTGGTAAACTGAATTATGGAGTAAAAGATGGAAACTATAGAAAAAGCAATAGCAGTGTTATATCTCATCCAATGCTAGGAATCCCTGCTGCAGCATCGGACATGCTGCACTACGTGGACCATGGCACACTGTGCAGAGTTCCCATCCCCAGCTCAAAGTCTTCCTGTACTCTTGTAGGGTTTTGCTACGCAGGTTCATTGGTTACTGATAGCAGCCAAATCCAGAATGTGCACTTGGAGAAGCCACTGTGCAATATGCCCCCACACCCTTATCTCAATAGAGTTCCCAAACAAGTGCATATAATATTTCAAGTGGACAAGAAAATGCACTATTACGTATAATTATGACTGAATGCATATTGAAAACATGCACCTTAATTAACGCTGCACTGATTATTTTTACATTGGTTAATTATTGCGTGGAGCCATTTCATGGTATCCTTCGTACAGAAGCACACACTTGAGTAACCATGAACACTCTGCAATAGCTGCTTAATAAGTGCTCATAGACTATTCAATGTCAAATCTATATAGCTAAGAAACCAAGCATGCGGATAGTCAATTCTTCATTCCACAGTCTTCTGGATGTACCACTGCACTGGTGACTTGGGAATTTTAGGTTTTTGGTGTTTTGTAAAGAAAGGAAATGCAAAACTGAAGGACACAAAGAAAGTGATATGGCAGAAGTGCCCTGCCTGATATGATAAATAGTTAATTTTATGATATGTCTGTTTTCCTGCAAAACAAAGGTGACTGTCCTGATGCATAAACAATCACGAGGCTTAGAAGTAATTCAGCATCTTAAATTCACGCTGTTTAGGCAAACGAACGGCACACTTTGCATCACTCATGACAATAATGGAAGACAAAACTTACTAGGTTTCAGTCTTTCTCAAGATGATGGTATTTACCATGCATTTGCTACTATCCATTGCATTAGAAAGTACGGCTGTGTTGTGAGGGAAAAAAGTCATGACCTCTGCATTGTAATACAGCCATAAAATGTATTTATTATATTATTATGGTCAAAATGATATTTTTTTCTTTTCTTTAGTCTATTATTTAAATGTAGATAAGACTCTCCATTATCAAAAATAGAATTAAATAATACAATATAAAAATGAAGATAATAGCATAAGCAGCATGCAAAGCTAAAGTCACCAAAACTCTGCAAAGTCTGTGATTATTAACTGTTAAATCTATCTAATCTGGGGATTACTTATAACATATTCCATGTGTGAGGCTCAAATTTATTTTCACATGATCAGTTTTAAGCATGTGTTTTCAAGAAATGTTCTTCATGCTGTAAGTAGTCAGATTATTTGATTGTGGTGAAACAAGTAGCATTCTGATGAAAACATTTTTATTGACTTTTGTCCATTCATCTGTGAATTCATTTTAGCATCATTTGATAATCAGGGACCACTAGAGTCATTTTACAGTGCTCTGATTAGTTCATCAAGCACAGCAGTCCATAATGGAGACCTAACAGAGCACTGACAACCCAGTTCTGTGCAGCAGATGAGCAACTTGCATTTGATTTGAGCAAAATCCATGAACTTGAATTATTCATCACTTCATAATCTCTGATCATTAGGGAACATCACATGATCTCTAGAGTATCACCTCTTCTTCCCCCACACTGAATTTTTTGATGCTACCTCATTTATACAGAATATATTGTATGGAAAAATGTTAATTACATCCTCTTCCCCAATGTACTCCACCTGATGGGAACCTAACTGTATGAAGGATTATATGATGGAGTGTTACCCACAGCCAGAGGCTTCTTTAGGAAGAAGGCATGTTTCCATACCCTGGCATGGTGCTACACCTTGTCAGGGGCTTCCTGAACTTGCAAAGTGGGAAGCCAGCCTAGCACAATAAGAGATCTTGCAGTGGTAATACAAAGTGCGCCATGGCACAAGGCTCAGAAAAGGAAAAGTTAAGGAGCAGGGAGAACATTTCATTTGGTTGCTCTTCCTGCTAAGGAAATTATGAAGTACAGTTTAAAGTCAACTGCATGTATATGCTTGTGGATTTTGTGTTGCAAGATTATTTCAATCTACCAAATATCTGTTCTAGGTAAACAGGGGGAAAAAACCCACACTGCAGATGCATTTTATGCCTGCACAGAGAGCAGGCATATGTACATCAGGTATAAATATGAGTGACGAGACACATATGCCTTTAAGATTTTTGTGTATTGAAAGACACATAAAAAGAGCATAAACTGTAAACTGGAATTTGGCCAGGAACACAAGCCAATAATACTTCTGATTGGGATGCATTTTTGCTGTCATTTGGCTTTAGTGCAGATGTAGTACTGTCTGCAGTATTTCTAAACTTTAGATTAAGATCCTTTTTCAGCTGAAGTATAGTATTTCTAAAAGGAGCTACTAGATTAATTATGTTAATTAAAGTAAGATTCAGAACTAAAACTCTACGTTTTATTATGAAAATTCTTCAACTTTTTTACATGTTTGGTTTTATGATGCAATTAAACATTGCCGGTGAAGTTTATTTTCATCCCATGTAATGTTTTTGTCCTTTTACAACAAGCTTATAATTAATGAGACAAATAAAGACATGTGATGTATATGAGCAAAAATGCAACAGAGTACCTATAAATCTGAAGGTGTTTACCATCTGCAAATATGTCTGTATTATTTCTTTAGTTAAATGTATATTACATGTGGGTTTTTTAGGATATATTGAACACAACTAGTCATTGAATTAAAGTGCAAAATAGCACAATATCTGTAGTTGTATGAAAACCATGTTTTCAAAGACTTTATCATGGCTAATTTTTTAAGACATGGTGGTGTAGGTATCTGCATACTTTTACATATTAAAAGGAAGATATATTTTTTCATATTAATTTAGGATGTAAATAGTTTACAACTGGAAGGACTTAAAAATCCAGTCTTTCTATCTTGCATGAAGACTCCATATTGTCAAATAATTTTTGTTGGGCTTAGGCTACTACTTGCTTTTTCCTTTGGAGTACCTTCTTGACTACCTGGTTTTGGTTTCTTTTGTTTTTCCCCTGATGCTAACAAGGACTTTTAAAGGTCTGTCCTTGTATCAAACATTGTTGTGGGTTGACCCAGGCCAGATGTCAGGCACCCACCAAAGCCACTCACTTGCTCCCCTCTGCAGCTGAACAAAGGAAGGAAATATAACAAAGGTCTCATGGGTTGAGATAAGGACTAGGAGAGATTGCTCATCAAATGCCATCATGAGCAAAACAGATTCAACCTAGAGATACGAAGTGAATTTATTACTAACCAAATCAGAGGAGGATAATGAGAAGTAAAATAAGCCCTTTAGAACACCTTCCCCTTCCACCTTCCCAGCTCTATACCTGCTTCCCCAGTAGTGCAGGGAGACAAGGGACATGGGGGTTTTGGTCAATTCATCACCCAAAGCTTCTCCTGCTGTTCAGGGAGAAGGAGTCGTTCCTCTGCTGCACTGTGGGGTCCCTCCCACGGGAGACATTTTTCCATGAACTTCTCCAACCTGAGTCCATCTCACGAGCAACAGCTCTCTGCCGGCTGCAGGTGGATCTCTGCACCCCCATGGATCTCCATGGGCTGCAGGGGGCACAGCTGCTTCACCACAGTCTGTCTGCACCACAGGCTGCAGAGGAATCTCAGCTCCAGTGCTTGGATAACCTCTTCTCCCTCCTTCACTGACCTTGGTGTCTTCAGGGCTTTTCTTCTCATGTGTTCTCACTCCTCTCTTCTCTGGCTGGAAGTACAACTGCACAACAACTTTTTGTTTATTTTTCTTCTTAAATATGATATCACAGAGGCGTTACCAGCATTTCTAATTGTCCCAGCCTTGGCCGGTGGCACATCCATCCATCCAGCAGGGATTGGCTCTGCTGGACATGGAAGAAGCTTCTAGCAGCTTCTCACAGGAGCCACCCCTGTAACCTACTTCACCCCCCTCCCCCCACCAAAACTGAGGCCATGCAAAACCAATACAAACACAGATAAAATTGGCCAACAAAATCAAAAGTTAAGGGAGAAAGGTATGACAGGCCTATGATCAGTATGACCACCTAAGCTTTAATTATGTTTGCACCACTGTGTAGCAAAGACACTAATGGTAGCTTTCACATTTCTTGAGCTGCCACATCCAGTCCTCCTTTGCTTGCTTATCTGTGTGTACACAGTTTCTCAGTGTGACAATGTTTAACATAAGGGAATGCTTTCAGCTCCAGTGAAACTCATGTAGCTTAGTATGAGGGCCTGTCTAAGTACAGCTTCCTGAAGACCTGTCTTTCCATTCCACCAAGTACCCACCGATTTTAGTTTCATCTTTCTTTTTTTATTGTGTTGCATTCATGGATTGTCACCACATTCAGTTATTGATCTCTCCTGTGCTACAAATTCACTCAACACTGCCATCCCTGCCTTAAAATGATTTCCATGGGGGAATCTTGAATCTGTTGCTTTGAACTTAATTGACTTTTAAATTGAATTGAATTGAAGGAAGGAATAAAGTTCCATTTCTATTCTGTCTGGTTTGGTTCTTCTGAGCTAAAAGGTGAAAAATAACTTCTGTCATCAAAAAAAGCAGGCATGATGCTGAATGCACACAGACTGTTTTTAAGTGTGTAGATTATATTTTAGAATTTATTCATCCTAATATTTCTCTATCCCTACATGTTCAAAGGCACAATTTCTACAGGAAGTTTGGTAGATTATTTGTTGAATTCTCAGCTATTGCTTTGTAATTCTGTTGAGAAGGTCATGCCATATGTCTGAAGTCCTATCATAAGCATCATGAATAATTCCCTTCTTGGACACAGTGGGGTTTCTTGGTACAGCTACCTTCTACCTTCTTCTAGGCTTCCCTAAAGCTAAAAGCCCAAGCACTGCAAAGGTTAAGTGATCTGGCCTTTGGGACACAGCAGGAAGCTCTCTAGTCTGTGTTCATTTGTTAATTTCTGTCAAAAATATTCCTGCTCGTTGTTTTTCTTAGATTTTCCTTCCCTGAATTTTTAAAGAACTGTTTATACTTCAGGCACAGACACTGTGCATGCTGACATGAGAGACAAGTATTCTAAATGGCTGTCCCATCAGCTGAGGTGACACTGATATGCTCTGCCGATAAGAGAAAGTACAAATCTAAGAACCTTGCCGTAAGCTGCTAGCCATTTTGGCTATTAACCAAATCCAGCCTGGTTGTACAAAGCACCATCTGGTTATCTTTTCAGCAGTCCTTCACGTCAAAGAATTTACTTTTAATAAAAAGAACTGCAAACATCTAATCTTTTTTGCAAATTATGCCTTGTTTTTTGTGGAGAAAACAGACTGAGAGGGTTGGTGTTGTTCAGCCTAGAAAAGAGAAGACTCCAGGGAGACCTTATAGCCCCTTCCAGTACCTGAAGGGGACCTACAAGAGAGCTGGAGAGGGACTTTTCAAAAGAGTTTGTAGTGATACGAACAAGGGGAATGGTTTCAAACTAAAAGAGATTTAGATATTAGGAAGAAATTCTTTACTGTGAGGGTCATGAGTCTCTGGAAAAGGTTGCTAGCCAGAGAAGTTGTAAATGCCCCATCCCCAGAAATGTTCAATGTCAGGTTGGATAGGACTTTGAACAGCCTGGTGTAGTGGAAAGTGTCTCTGTCAATGGCAGGGAGATTAGGACTAGAGGATCCTTAAGGTTCCTTTCAATCCAAACCATTCCATGATAAGCACAATTCAATTATGGCAAGTAATTATAGTGGCAAAATTGTATGCAAGTAGTTACTGCTTTACTGGAAGGCTACAATGCTTCCTTCTTTTTAACATTTATTTTCACTGCATTTAGCACTTCTGTGAAAGAGATACCTGAAAAAAACATGTTCTGGACTGGATGTAGAAGTGGCAGTAGCTTCTGCAGAAATGGAAATCTTGTACAAAAATTAATGGAAACACCCTTTGGTGGTCAGATTTATGGATCTACTTTGCTAGGGTGTAAGTCTGAGATTCTCAATCTTTTATCTGTGGTACATGGAAATCTGTAGAACATGTTCAAAGTTTTCTTTGCATTAAATTTGCAGAATTAAATTCCACAGTTGTCTTGGAAAATATTTAGAGATCCATAAACTGAAAAAAGTTGAAAATCATTTCTTCACAAATACAGCTTCATGATATTTACAGAATCACACAGCAGCCTGAGTTCGAAGGGACCCAGAAGGAACATCGAGTTCAGCTCTTAAATGAGTGGCCCATAGAGGGTTCAAACCCATGACATTATTAACACCAGGCTCTCACCGAGTTAATCTCAGATTACTGTTATGAGGGGAAGCTTGTCATATTTTGAATAGAGATCATTCTGACTGATCCACAGCTTTTGTACTGGCAGAAAATCATAGAATCATAAAATAATTTAGTTTGAAAAAGACCCCCAAGATGATCAAGTTGAACCATAAACCCAGCACTGCCAAGTCCATCACTAAATCATGTCATGAAGCACCACACCTCCCCAGGGATGGTGACTCAGAAGATTTTTTAGGACAAGATAGGTATAAAAACCCCAATGACATAACAATCTATAAATATAACAAAGTCAGAAAAAAAGAACTATCTTGTGATACTGGAAGAAAAACAAAGGGTGGAAATAGAAGTGATAGATATAGCAGGAGTGATATCAGGTTTACTTTACCGTAATAAATACAAATTTACATCTAAGGCTTTGTATGGTGCTGCTGATATTTACTGCAGATATGCACCACTGTAGGATTAAGAGGTCTGTAGGAAGTTCTCTTCTTTTTATAATCTACCCTGCCCTTCCTATCCCATTTCTTAATTATTTAGTATTCAGACTTCTCCCATGTTCCTCTGCATTCCTGCCTCCAAGATCCTTTCTTTGCTTCAGGAAACTCACTAGGCTCATTAGACATACATGCACCATTTGCTTGCATGCTCAGTAAGTGCCTGGGAAGCCAAAATAAGATAGATGAGAACTGGAAAAGGTACTGAAGAGGATTTAGAGTTGAATTTAAGCATTTTGATACAAAATTGAATAAGCCTCTGATTTTTCATGGTCCAAAAAGCTCTGTAGTTTTCTCAAATATTATCCCTTATTATGGCATCTAAAACTCTGTAGAAAGGAACATAGTAAACATCAACTTGCACCATCTTTGCCAGACCTTTTCCTGCCCTTCAGCATGCCTCTCTCCCCATGCCCATCCTCCATCTTACTACAGGGGGAACAAGGCCAGCTTTGTGATGGTCTTGTGAGGTGCAAGAGTTTCACTGGGAAGTAGCTGCTGACTCCAGGGTTTAAGAGTACTAAGACTGGGGAAAAAAAAAAAAAAAAAAAGAAAAAGAAAAGCAGAACAGAGTATTTGCTGCCCTTCTTTGTCCTATTTCTCAGATTTGTTGCAGAAGGATGGTTTCTATCCTAGCTATTACTGCCTCTGGGTTTTTTTGTTTTCCAGTCATAGCTCTGGAACTGCTGATGAACCAAAATCTTCTTAGCTGCTCCCAGTAATGCAATCTGTTGTTTTTATCTAAAATTATTTTAATTGTCTAATTAGCATTTAATCACCCAAACATTAGTCTTGTGTTCTGGGTTTTGATGGGTTGTGTATATTCAGTTTTGCTGTCACTTTCCTTCTGGTCTTTCTATTTCCTTTATGTAGGCTGAGAAAGTGTTTAAAATGTGCTGAAAACTTCTGTTTCCTTTTAAAACCATTTTAGTATCTTCAGCTACTAACTGAATTTAAAAATTCTGTAATAATATTCTTTTTGAACAATTCAAAATCAGATCTTAACTGGAGAAAGTGTATTACTGCATTAATAATGTGATATTAGTAGTTTGGTCTTAGCAGCTTGGTTGTAGTTGAAGATAAAAGAAAGGAAAAAGCTGGAAAGAAGTATCCTGCCAAAGCCAATCAACAAGAACTAACAAGCTCTGGCTGTAGGAGGTTGCCTGAGGAAGGGTAGCTACCATACAGTATGTCTATATTTTCCAGTTACATAATTTAGCCTAATAGCTCTGGTAACATATTCCGTATGCATCCCATTGGGATAAAATTTATTCACATGCTGTTTCTTGCTTGTGGTCAACTAAATATCAGAGAACGAAAGACATAATCTCAAGCAAATGGTGCTCATTGAAATAATATATTTCAGGTTTTAGGGGTTTTTACTGCTCTTGTTCCAGATTATATGTCAGGTCAAAAATCAAACTGGTGGGACACAGCAGTTTCCTCACCAATAAATTGTGTAGAGATGACTGTATGGAAAGGTCAGGCTGTTTCTGGAACCTGTGCTCGTGTAGGGAATCACTGTCCTTTTGCTCAGGTAACATGCTTAAAGGCCCACATCACTGTTATTCTCCATTATGTCCCTGAGCCTCACAGGACTTCCAGCAACAGAGATAAAAGGGTCTGCAGAAGCTATCTCCTGCCTGAGCTGAGGGATGGTGCTGCTTGTGATCCTGTACCTACTAACGCTAATGCTGCCTGCGGATGGAGGCTGTTCCTCTGCTTTAAAACTAGGTTAAATAATCTGCCTTGATTTAGAGTGATGTACTTGGTTTTAGACCAAAAGTGCACAGAGAAGGAAGCTCACCCAGTTAGTTCTGCTCTTGCTAGAAGGCAGTAACAAGAGTTGAGAGCTGAGTCCACAGCCTGTCCCTTCTACCCTCTCTTCCTCTCTCCCAGTCTCCCTTCCTCCCTCTCTCCCTCTCACTCTCTGTCTCACTTTTGTCTGGTCTGGTCCTGCAGAGGGATGCCATTACCAGCTTCAGGATCAACCTTGTCATTGCACATTGAATTTAGACATTATCATATGCATGTTACCATAACCATTCTTTCACATGAGAGGTATTTGCTATTATCAAAAAAATAATAACTGTAAGGGCCTAAGAGCATTCATTTTCAGTAGAGTCTAGTGAAATACACCGAAAACTGTCATTAAATGCTTAGGGACACTGTTATTTCACTACCTGTAATAGCAATTGCAGTCTGTAATCATTAGCTCAGCAAAATAAGTCACTTGTATGATGGCAATTTTTCATAAAATTTACCATAAACTAGCAATCTAAAAAATCTAGACGAAAGATATTATTGACAGTTGCTGGGCAACTTACTATTGAATTCAAAGAACCAATGAACCAAGGAATCATAAAGCATATTTACTAAATGTGGATTAGAAGGATGGTCTGTTAGTTGTGGCTATCAAACCTGATAAGATTTTCTTTGGGACAGACTCTGTGTTAGTCACACTGGAGTGAATCAATTGAGGTCAAAAGAGTAACTTTGAATTAAAAGATTTGATTCTTCACTGTTTAGCTGGTAGTGCTGTCATATCTGGGCCTGTTTGCATACTGTAAGGGATTCCCTTTGCCCATTTTGTAAGGTATAATTCCAAAAGGTAGGAAAAATAAAAAAATCTGATTTGTCTTGGGGTGCAGGATATGTGTCAAATTCTATTGCTTATAATGACTTTAGAGAGATGGGATATCAGAATATATTAATCCCAGTTTCAAAGCAGTAGAGAAAAAAGAAGAGAATGCATTTCACCATTCTTCATGGACACCTGTATGCAAAGCTGGAGTTGATACATAGAATAATACTTGTTATCAAAATGGTGGTCGGAAGAAAAGGTATTATTGTGATTTTAGACCTGATTGTAGACTGAGAAAGTTCCTTTAATATAGACAAAAGTATTAAAATGAATTTTCCATTAGATTTAGTCCTGACACAGAGACTTGATCTTAACACGACATTCGGAGCTTATTCGTCTCTCACAGATTTGGAGCTCAGTAGCAAGATAAATTTTATACAAATTTCACATTTCATTATACATTATTAAAGATAACTAGATTCTTTTTCCTTTTAATGCCGGTAAAGCTTTCCCTTGCAAGACCCTTCACAAGCTTCCGTGTATTTTTTAATTTAAGCTGCTGCCTGAGTGCCCAAGTTACCTATGTCACAGCAGAATTCAAGTGCTGCCTCTAGTTTTGTATCTCTAGGCATCCCTTTAATCTGTAGTTCCACAGTGTTGCCCCTTTCCCAGTACTAGAAATGTTGTGATGTGAACACTTACATCCTATGACTAACACTGGTTCCAAAAGTCTCAGTATCAGACATGCAGTCCAGGTTTGGTTTATGGCAACATTTATGTTATGGTTTATGTCTGGGTTTCGTATATGAGTTGAAATGTAGACTTTACAAAGGTTTGAAATTCAGTCACCATTTTGGGGCTGGGAGAGAAGAAGAAATGAAATAATAGAATAACTATAGTTGTGTTTCTGCTGAGAAAGAATATCATGCTTGACCACTTTTAGGACATGAAAACCTCTCGAGCTCTTGCAGTTCTCTCTACTTCACATTTTAGTCTTTCAGACTTTTCTGAAAAGAGATTATTTTTTTTTTAATGTATGCAGCTAGTCCTGTAGTTAATTAATGGCAAGTACTATGTTTTCTTTTGTGTTCAAGTGTGTTTTGGTCCTTTGAGTCCCTTGAGTATTTGTATTTTAATACACCTATTTGATGTCTTTGCCCTGTTCTTGGGAAAAGTCAAGTTCATCAAATCCCTGTGAAGCAGCAAGAAGAAACTCATTTTACTCCTCTTGTTGCCTTTTTGCTTCTTCTCCTAAGTGTTAAAATATAGATTTTAACTGAATTCCCAACAGTCTCTGCACCTACATGCATTTATAAACATATTTACACCACTTCCCTCTTACTTTAGTAAAAGAAACTTAAAAAGAGCAGACTAATAGCACTAGGATTAAAAAACAAAACAAAAAAAACCAAAAACCAACCAGAACATCTAAACCTTATATAGTTTAAAAGCATTTAGTATGCAGTAAAATTGAAATATCGTTTATCATATTCAAGTG